>NC_132796.1:82863354-83488354 GCF_048418805.1 Vulpes vulpes | reverse complement strand
TTCAGGTAATTAAGGAACATGCTCAAATTTGAGAACTTAACAATCAAAATATATTAGTGAGTTTGAAAAAGAATACATTTTGCTGAGAGCTTTGAAGACATTTGCATAAGGCATCAGTTGCATTTATCCACACCTAAAAATAAAGCCTAAATCCCTGGAAAGTCATTCATTTTCAAGTATTCATTATAGATATTCTTTCTGGATTCTTTCTGGACAATGTGGATGTTTGACTCATTTCTTATTCTTTACTCATTTCCTTGATTCTTTAACGAGATGTGAATGAGGCACATTTTGTAAAACAGAGCCCTAAAATTCCTCTCACATCCTCCTGTCATCATGATAAAAAAAAATTCACTATGGATGAATGACTCCTGTACTCTGTGAGATATCAAGCCCTATTAGTCACTCATTTATGCCATTTAAATGCTGGATTTTATTTTTTCAGTGCTGCAGACCCATTACCAAATAGGGCCCAGCTGTTACTTTTTTGCTTCAGGGACATTCTCTGCAAATTCAATAGGTTTTCTTCAATTCAGAAAATGGAAAGCATTAGGTTTGTAACAATAATTATATATCTCTCCAGGGCTCTTACACTATCAAGCCAGAGAGGAGAGTAGTAGCAATTGGTGAGATTCACCAAAAGGGCAAATTTATTCTTACATCTTTTTGCAGTGGGCAAGGGTCCACTGAACAGATGGGCCAAAAGGCACAATGCTAGAATTCTATGGATACCTATTATTTGGGTGGCACTGTTGAAAATACATTGAATAACTATCTTTTCCATATTTATATTCAGAAAAAGTCTCAGGTTATGTAAGATTGGTGATCCATAGTTTGAGCAAATAATATCAGTTTCTTTTGACTCAATATTTACCTCCTGAAGCAAAGGCAGTGGGAAGATTTAAGCAATTGAGGGTGGAGAATAAATCCTCATCTTTTCTTTCTAAGGAGATGGTACTTCTTTGGCACATTTAATTCCTTATAACACTTTTCTAAGCATTTGAACTTTTATTTTTAGAAAATGAAATGTTTCACTCCTCTTTAGCTGCTCTAAGTCTACAGAATAGCTAGACTCTACTCCTATCATTAAGCAACGTGGCCTAACATGGTGTTGAAATGAGAAAGAATGCGGAGGAAATGTTTGTGTTTTAGGAGTAGATGGGGGATACCTAAGAGATAAAAGTACACAAGTCAAAATACTGAAAGGAAAGACAAGAGCTCCAAGCTCCTGGCCCTTTTTAATGTCTTCTATGTACTAAAATTCCTCAGTTTTGAACATTTTTATTACTTTTTAAAAGTCATACCTAACATTAATGGGTAGTCTTCCCCTACTTTTTTTTTATGGTTTTGTAGGAATTACTTTTTTTTTTTTTTAACTTTAAGATCACTGAGGTATTTAGTGTGTGTGTATGGCCTAGACAGGTGGGGCAGGTGAGAGGGCGCATAACACCAACACTTATGACTATGAATAAAATCACTGATATTATGGGATATGGATACTGTTGCTGGCATGCTCTTTTTGGAAGCTGGCAACCTGGAACATGAGTTAGAAACAATATAAAGATACAGAAAATATCTATTACATTATTTTTCTGAAATAGATTTATTAGCAATTTCAACAAGAAAGTAGAGCTTATTATAAAAGGCAACAATCTTCTCAACGGAATTTAAACCTTTCAATAACGAAGTCCATTAAAATATAGAGTCTATAACTTAATGGCTTGGACAAGTCCATTGGGCATGCCACAGGAGACACATTATGTTTGAGCAAATGTGGAACCAATCAACAACTTCCCTGCTTTGCTCCAGGTAGCTATTGGGATTTTCTTTTCAACTTGCAATAGAGTCTGACATTTCCAAATGTCAAATAGTAGCTTAACAAGAAAAAAAATTAATTACATTTAAATTTCTCATAGTGTTTGTAAGCATTTAATGATGAATAGTGTATATCTAAAGACAAAATTTTTATCCAAAAAGTTTTACTTAGTTCTCACCTATCACTTTTTGATAAGAAATGATGGAACACAGTTCTTGCAAGGTTAAAAAACTGGCTCTACTGTTTATGTCCTTTCTTGATTCTTTGGGGCATACTAATGTCTCTCTTCTCTGAGCTCATATGGCACACATCTCTGACACTTTGATCATCATTTTACCCTAGTGGTGAAAAGAGTTGAAAGACTTACTTACTAGTCATGGTCAAGTTACTTAAACACTCTGAGCCTCAGTTTCATCATTTGAAAAAAGTGACTAAGAGAAGGCTTTACAGTCAGATCAACCTAAATTCAAATTCTGACTCTGCCTCTTTAGGGTGGAGAAAAAGGAACTCTTGTACATTATTGGTGGGGAAGTAAATTGGTATAGCCACTGTGGAAGACAGTATGGAAGTTTCTCAAAAAATTAAAAATAGAAATACCATATGATCCAATAATTCCACTACTGAGTATTTACCCAAAGAAAATGAAAACACCAATTCAGAAAGATATACACCCTTATGTTTATTGCAGCATTATTTAAAATAGACAAATATGGAGGCAACCTAAGCATCTAGCAATAGGCAAATGGATAAGATGTGGTATACACACACATACAGAGGAATATTACACAGCTATAAAAAAGGATGAGATCATGTAATTTAGACAACACGGATGGACCTAGAGGGAATTATGCTAAGTGAAATAAGTCAGAGTGAATCACATGAATTCTATGAGCATTAGTTAATAATAGAACCTACTATATTTGGAGCATTTTTAAGAATAAATGAGATAATGTATGTAACACACTTAGCACTTAGCATAAAATAAATACTCATTTAATGTTAGCTGCTTCTAGGATGATGACTGATGGTAAAGATGGTAATAATCAAAGATGATAAAGAGATGTTAATGAGGGTGGTGATAATACCTGTTCTATTTACCTCACTAGAAAGTAGAAAGCACTATGCAAAAATAAAGAAGGTAAGTAATGATTTACCAAGCAGTATAGAATCTCTTCCATGGGAATAAGCCTATATTTTACTTTGGGTAAAGATATTCTCACAGCTTTTATCACTGGACTAGACACAAGGTATATGCTCATTGTGTAGACAACTATATAAGAATTATATAGCAGTGCTGTGATGGGTATAACTCATTAGAGAAGGAAACTCATGGTGAAGGGAGAGGTGCTGGATCCATGTCCCTAAATAGTGAAGAAGGAATGAGATTTAGCGTACAAATGGAGGAGATGAACTTATCTAGAAGTACTGACACTTTATCTAGGCTAAAATGAGGAAGCTGGAGTATATGAACATAAATGCAAGTAGGTGTGCAGATGTGACAGAGTGAGCCTACAGAGGTTGTCTTCTGGTTGCTTCACAGGAAGATTTAAAGGTGATGGAGGAAGAGTTATGGGTTCAAATAGAAAGGTGAAAATACCTAGTCACCAATTAGGACTGAACCAACAACTAGAATTGAATATCAAATTCTGGGAAAATCCTATTTTAGGATTACAAAGAGAGCTCTTTCCATTTGTTGACACTCCAATGGGAACTAAAGAATGAATATTTGTTGAGAACCAAATAAATGGTCTGTGCCCTATATCCAGTTGTATACTGAGTGAGAATCCTATCTCATGTTCCTCATTTAAGAAGTGAAAACAGGTAAGGCCCAAAGGAAGTATTTTAAAAGGTATTAAATTTACGTACAGTCTTTTTTGTAATGTTTACCATCTCAGTTCTTTGGAGGTTTCAGCTTATTCATTTCATCTAATTTTTTCCTTAGCAGAGGTGAGAAGGAAGGATGTAATATGTCAAACTTTAACAGCAGTTAAAATGAACTTATTCCATGGAACTTAAGCCATTAAGGTGATACAAGGGTTGCTGTCTATGTGCAATATTGTGCCTCTGTGTTAGAAATTGGATTTTTGTTTTTGAAATGAAAATTGTGTTCTAGTTTCACACTACTTAAAGAGGAAAATGGCCACCTGGGGTCAGGATATCAGATTGAGTAGTGATAAGGAGGAGAAAAAAATGTTTTCAGGAAAACAATATATATACTCTGACATAAAGAATCTATAAATGCCATGGCTTCAAAATATTTTCTTCATTATAAATTTTGGTTATACTGAACTAGGCAACATTTTTATTAGGTGACTCTTTCCTTATGCCATTATATTCACTCTTCATATAGGCATATTTTGTTGTTATTTACTTAATATGGCTGTTTTGCACTAATACTATTTTATATTTCAGTATTTATCTTTATTAATCTCTTCCTCTTTCTTTTGGTTAATTTTTATTCTTTTACTTGTTTTTGAAGCTCAATATTTAGTTCATTGTGTTCAGTCTTTGTTTTAAATAGCTAAAGTAGAAAAAATACTTTCCTCAGTTGACTCTGTAAGCTACAGGTTGATATGAAGTATCCCTATTTTTATTATTTTATAAAATTTTTTTTCATTTACATTTTATTTTTACCTCAATTTAGAGCTTAACAATTTTTTTTAAATGTGTAAGTTTGGGAGTGTGTCACCCTTATGTTGACCTCTAAATTTATTAAATTGTTGTCAAGAGAATGAACTAATACAATCTCTATTTGTAGTGTTCAAAGTTTTATATCAAGCTCACTGAGGTTACACAAATTCTATTTTCTCTATTTTTTAAGTCACTTAGTATATCAAAACCTGAAAGATATATACTAACATATCTACTGTAATTATAGTTTTATCTATTTCTCCTTGCATAATATATTTTTGGCTATTTTGTACTTTGTCGCCATATTTTTACATTAAATGGTTAAAACTGTTAAACATTTTCTTCATTATTTTTGTCCCAGAGTCATTAATAAAGCCTCATAAAAGTCTCCCATTTGGATGAAAAACTACATCATCACCTTAATTATACTATTATCATTCCACCCTTCGTCTTATTTGCTGCCTTGATCTTAAATTTTAGTACTGCCAATCTCATTCTTTTATTGTTTGCATTTGCCTGGTATCTTTTTGTCTTTGTTTTTATTTTTAACTTTTTTGTCACTTCAGTTTATGAGATTTTCTTATAGAATGTACCTTTTATACAATCTGAAGGATTTTCTTTTGCAATGGTAATTTAGCACATTAACATCCAAATTAATATGTGACATATATCTTATACATTCTTTTTAGTATTTGCTATAATTTATAGATTCTTTCCTCTCTATTCAGATGCTATAGTTTGGCTAGATTGACTAAATTTCCTTTCAGTATGGCCCCCACACACCAACTGCCATAATAATTTGTAAGTTCTTCTAGGAATCTTAAATATATACTTTCTAGCTCAAATGGGATCCACGTATATTCACTGATGGCCTGCAAATCCTTACAGGGTAAGAGGAGTTTGCTGATGTCCAAATTGCTGGGTCTTCAACCAGCCCTGTAGTTAAAAACAATAGCATCTCCAAATCTGCACATTCTTCTGGACAACTCACAGACTCAATTGTATCTGACCTTATCTGCCAGTCCCAATAATCAGACAGGGTTATTCTAGTGGTTAACTATCTAAGCAGTGAGACAGGAAGGAGAGAGCACTAGAAACATACTCAGGCTACCATTTTCTTTCTTTTTTTTTTTAAGATTTTATTTATTTATTCATGAGAGACAGAGAGAGAGAGAGACAGAGAGAGAGAGGCAGAGACACAGGCAGAGGGAGAAGCAGGCTCCACGCAGGGAGCCCAACACAGGACTCAATCCCAGGACTCCAGGATCAGGCCCCAGGCCCAAGGCAGACGCTCAACCACTGAGCCACCCAAGGATCTCCTCTTTATTTGTTTTAAGTTATATTGGATTGTCATGTCCTAGACCTCCAGCACTAAAATTGTACATTTAAGCTTACCCATGATCCAATTTCACAGAAAACAAAAATAGTGATTTCTTCTCAATTCTAAATGCTTTGGAGGACAGAAAATGGATTCAACTCTTTTTTTTTAATTTTTATTTATTTATGATAGTCACAGAGAGAGAGAGAGAGAGAGAGAGAGAGGCAGAGATACAGGCAGAGGGAGAAGCAGGCTCCATGCACCGGGAGCCTGACGTGGGATTCGATCCCGGGTCTCCAGGACCGCGCCCTGGGCCAAAGGCAGGCGCCAAACCGCTGCGCCACCCAGGGATCCCTGGATTCAACTCTTTTCTGTGTTTTTATTTTTTCAAAGTCAAAACAATATGATCACGCCTATCAAGAAAACATTTTTATTCAGAAGATCAAAATAATTTTAGGCCCCCAAATTTATATAATGGTCTATAGCAAGGTTCACATTCATTTATTATTTTAGTTGTATTCTCATAGGAACTTTGTGAGAAGAGAGTCATTATCTCCACTTTACAGGTAGTGAAACTAAGGCTGAGTGAGTTAAACAACTTGTCCAAGTGCATATAACTACAGAGGCAGGTCCCATTTATTATGCTAAAGTTATTGCTCTTTTCTCTAGACATCTTGTACCTTTAAATATAAAGCCACTCACATTCAATGCCAGGTTTATTGTTCATCACTTCCCACCCCTGTTTCTGAGAATCTAGAAAGAAAATTAGAATAAACTAAAAAAGGGTAATACTTGACTAGGAACGCTTAAGAGAAAGCAATCAGACTTGCAATCTCTCGCAAACACCACTGCTTGAAATAAGCATTTTGATGTAACTTTTTATGGGACATATGTTATTTTCATACTACGAAACTAACACTGACATCTTACTTTGTTGGACCCTGGCTCACAGGTGCCAACGTGTCCCGGTGGACGCCCCAGAGACTCAGACCCCAGACAGGCAGATGCATTTAGCAAGAGGGTTTATTGAACGTTTGCGCAAACGGGCTCTCCGCCTCCGAGGAGGAAGAGAGCCCCGATTAGCAATTACAGGTATCTTTTAAAGGCAAAAAAAAAAAAAAACGCTTAAAGACAAAAGAATCGCGGGAGTCACATAGCATTCAGGTTATCGATTTCTCAGAAGGTCAACATGAACCTATTCAGGGACATTTCAATCAGGGCGTGGGGGGAAATGGTTTTCTTATCCCGGACAAACAGAATGCTTTTTGTTGCTAAAATTCCAGGTAGGCACCTGGATGGGCTGCCTCCAGATTAGGGCTGGTCCTACTCACGGGGGGTGGGGGGGGTGTCTTCAATCCCTCCTCTTTGTTTGGACTGATTTTAACCTTAAAATCTTAGGGAACATTCATTTCTTCAGTTTGGAGGGCCCGACATTGTTGAGTTAATACCAGAGCTTGGGTAATAGACAATCTTTCTCGGACGAACTGGAGCAGCCGGTTGAGGATGCAGGGGCCGAAAGTTAGCAGCAGGAGCAGGATAACTAGAGGGCCCATAATGGTAGAGATTAGGGTGGTCATCCAGGGAGACTGGTTAAACCAGCTTTCAAACCAGCCCTGCTGGGCCTCCCGGTCCCTTTGTCTTTTATTTAGCCTATCCCTGAGTTTGGCCACGGAGTCCCTGATGACTCCAGAATGGCCTGCATAGAAACAGCATTCCTCTCCCAGGGCCGCACACAGTCCTCCCTCTTTCAGGAGTAGTAAATCCAAGCCTCTCCTGTTTTTAAGTGGTACTTCTGAAAGTGAGGTGAGGGACTGTTCTAACTTAGAAACGGACTGCTCTAGTGCCCGTAGATCCTCATCTACAGCTGCCTGGAGTTCTAAATAACGTTGTGAGCCCTGGATCAGAGCAGCTGCACCAGTACCCACCCCAGTAGCGACCCCTAGTCCCAACATAACGACTAGGGTTAGGGAGACAGGTTCGCGCCAAAAACAGGTGGGATGTTCATCATACTGATTTTCTAGAGTTTCAGCAGGGTGATAGAACACTCTGGGTATGATCTGCACCATGACACAGAAGTCGTGTGAGCTATTTAGAACCTTAGCTGACACACAGGGGGTGAGGCCTTTCTTGCATGCCCACCAAGTTCTCAGCTGGTGCACCAGGTAAGAATCAGTCCCTAAAATCAGGGCGGTAGTACTGCAGAGTTCCTGGTAACCTCGGGTGAGTATAGTTAGCCTTGACAGTGATGTAATCCCAGGAGGAGGAGGGCCTCCCATGCTGTGTCTCCCGTAGTCTCACACCCCCAATTTTTACAATAGAAGTGTTTCCCCCCCACACACACACAGGTGGGATTTAGCCTGCGATCTCTGTGGTGCTCGGGACAGACATAAAAGGGAAGAGTGCTTAGCATGGCCCTTCTGTCAGGCGTGCCACATTCTCCCCATGGGTCTAATCCCAGTCGCCCTGGGGGGCTTTCTCGGTTGGGGGCCCTAGAGGTGTCGAAGTATCCCTCTAGGTCCCATGGGCTGGGGGCCCCTATGGTTAGCTTGCATAGGTCAGGATATAGGTTAGGCCACCAGGTTCCCACGTGGGCGGTCTTAGTTATAGACCAGACCTCGTCACCCCCAGACGTTAGTACCTGCCAGGTTAACCTTTTGAGGGCATGAGGGTTACCTTTGGTGGGGGTGAAGAGCGCTAGGAGACGTAGGAATATAACAACTGTCATTGAACAATTTTTGAAAGTCTTATCTTGAGCGGGTTTTGGGTGCTGTGGAGCTTCCATTGGAGTGGCTCGCCCGGTCCGTCCTGGATGGCGTCCTGGCTGGCGTCAGCGGTGCTCGTTGATGGGGCGCCCTTGACGTGTGAGGCGTGGACCCAAGCAGCAATACCGTCTACTTATAGGGCAGTTGGGGTGGTTAGTAGTACAGTGTATGGGCCCTTCCAGCGGGGCTCAAGTGTCCTGGACTGATGTCTCCTGACGTAGACGGAGTCACCAATCTGGAACAGGTGTGGGTCGGTTGTGTCTCCGGGGCGGTAAACAGCTGCAAGGGGTTTCCAGATCTGGCGCTGGATAATCTGGAGCGCCTTTAGCCTGTCCTGTAAACCGGGAGTGTTAGCAAGAGGGTCAATAGCAGAATCTAGTAAGTCCATTACTGGTGGGGGACCTCCATAGAGAATCTCGTAAGGAGTTAGCCCATAGCGTGAGGGAGTGTTCCGGACTCAGAACAGAACCATAGGGAGGAGTTGGACCCAGTCTCTAGTGCCAGTCTCCAATGTCAATTTGGTTAGGGTCTCTTTAATTGTTCTATTCATTCTTTCTACCTGCCCTGAGCTCTGGGGTCTGTATGCACAATGTAATTTTTAATTTATCCCCAGTAATCTGGCCACCAACTGACTTACCTGGGAAACGAAGGCAGGGCCGTTGTCCGACCCTATTACCTTGTGTAGTCCAAACCGGGGGAAAATTTCTTCTAGGATTTTCTTGACAACCACCTGGGCAGTTTCTCGTCTGGTGAGGGATGCTTCTGTCCATCCTCCTGTGGGCCTAGTGCAGCGGCTTGTGCTGTTTCATCGGCCATCCTGTTCCCCTCTGGTACTGGGTCATTGCCTCGCTGATGCCCAGGACAGTGAATTATACTCAATTTTCTGCTGTCAGTATAAATGTTGACCTTTTTGTCCTTAGCCTTTTTTAAGGCCTGAGTTAGGGCTATAAGCTCTGCCCTTTGAGCTGCAGTCCCAGGCTCTAGGGCACTGGCCCAGATGACAGTTTTTTTCATCTAACACGGCCGCCCCGGCTTTACGTTCACCATTTCGTAGAAAGCTACTCCCCTCGGTGTACCAGGTTGCTTCAGCATCTGGCAAAGGCTGGTCCATCAAGTCCCCTCTGGTGCCATGGACCTCGGCTAGGATCTGGTGGCAATCATGCATTACCAGGGAGGGGGACTCGGTTTCTGGAAGCAAGGTGGCCGGGTTTAGGGATGTAGCCGTTCTGAACCGTATCCGCTCGGAATTCAGTAACATGGCCTGATAATGGGTGACCCGAGCGTTTGAGAGCCATCGATCAGGGGGCTGGCGGATGACTGTCTCTATGGCATGGGGGGGGGGCCACCACAGTGAGGCGTTGGCTGAGGGCCAACTTATCTGAATCTTTTTCCAGGACTGCCACAGCCGCTATTATTCAGAGACATGGGGGCCATCCTGCAGCCACGCTGTCTAATTTTTTGAAAAGTATGCCACAGCCCTTTTCCAGGGTCCCAGTTTCTGAGTTAGGACCCCTTTGGCTATTCCTCGGCGTTCATCAGCATATAGTGTAAATGGCTCGGTTACATCTGGGAGGCTCAGGGCAGGGGCGGTCAATAAGGCCCTTTTTATTTTGTCAAAAGCCAATTGTTGCTCCTTTCCCCAGTGGTAGGGGGTGTTGGATTTCGTGAGAGGATATAGGGGAGCCGCCAGCTCTGCAAACCCGGGTACCCAGAGGTGGCAGAACCCGGCACTGCTGAGGAACTCTCGTAGCCCTCTGGCATTAGTGGATGCTGGGATCAGGGCTACAGCCTTTTTGCAGCCCTCTGTCAGCCACCTCTGGCCTCCTTCCAGGAGATATCCCAGATAGGTCACTCGTCTCTGGCCTATTTGGGCCTTTTTGGCAGAGGCCCTATACCCCAGTCCTCCCAGTCTCTCGAGCAGGGCCCTGTACCTTTTACACAATCCTGTTCTGTCTTAGCTGCTATGAGCAAATCATCCACGTACTGCAGGAGAACGAGGTCCTGATGGCTAACTCAGAAATCTGCCAAGTCCTGATGCAAGGCTTCGTTGAACAAGGTGGGGGAGTTTTTGAATCCCTGTGGTAGCCTTGTCCAAGTGAGTTGTCCTGAGAATCCCATCTCAGGATCTTTCCATTTAAAGGCAAAAATAGGCTGGCTTTGAGAGCTTAACTTTAGGCAAAAGAATGCATCTTTTAGATAGAGGTCAAGGGTCCTTCTGCCTCAGTTAAAACTGAATGTTGAGCTCCCGTAGCAACCAGGAAGGTCACTGGTTGACCCCCCACTTTAAGGGTTATCTGAGGCTCGGGGGGGGGGGGGGCTCCTGGCCCTGACACCCCTAATCTTCATCCTCTAGGGACAGAACGGGAATGGGCTTCTTCTTAGGTCCCTGCATTTGGCCCTTTTTTGGACAATCTTTAACCCAATGTCCTTTTTCCTTGCAGTAGGCACACTGGTCTCGTTCAACCCGTGGTTTTCTTTTGTCTCCCAGGTCCTTACTCTGTCCTGACTTACTCTGCCCTGAGCCCTGTACTATGGTGGCCAGTATCCCAGTCAGTTCTTTATTACGTTTCCTTTATCTCTATTATTTTCTCTCTTTCTCTTTCTTTCTCTTTCCTCTCTCTCTCTCTTTCCTCTCTCTCTCTCTTTAAGTATACATACGGTAGCCCTCCATTAATCTTTCCAGAAAACCTGCCGGCGTCTCATCTTTCCCCTGCACTATAGCACGTACCTTTGCCAAATTGGTGGGGCGTGGCCCTGCCCCTTTGAGACCCGCTAGGAGTACCTGGCGATAGAGACGGAGCCGCTCCCTCCCAGCAGCAGTGTCGTAGTCCCAGGTCGGGCGAACCAAGGGGAAAACATCCTCGATTTCATTAGGCAGCTGGGTCGGCCTCCCATCCGCCCTGGGGTCGTTTTTCTGTAGATGCGCTGTCTCTCCTCCGTGGTGAGGAGAGTCTGCAGGAGCTGATCAGGGTGTCCACTGGGTCCTGGCTGAAAGACCGGGGCCTTCACCTGCAAGATAATGTCAATATTAAAAGTTCCATTCCTGGGCCACCCGACGTTGAAAGCCGGCCACTCTGAGGAGCAGAAGGTGACCCATTTTCGTCTTCTGACTTCCACCGAAAGGTTGTGTGCCCGGCCGGCGACTTCTTTCCAGTGATCTAGAGTGAGGCTTAAAGGGGTGGTTACAGTTTGCCTCGCGGGTGTAGAAAAGAGGTGAGCGGGGAGGAGGAGGACAGGAAGAAAGACACAGAACAAACAGACGCACATAAATGACAGAACCGGCGCAGCAGATTCAGATGGGAGCTCATTTTTGGCCATGACACTCTCTCTGGAAGTTTTATTTTGTTCTGAAAATCTCTACTTTAGTAGGCTTTACTCCAGTGAAACTGTCTTTCTTTGTTCCTTTTATATATGCAATATTCTTGAGGACAACAAATTGTGGAGAAATGATTTTAACCAACTGAAAATGAAGGGTCTTGTGAGGCTGCAAGGTTTTGGAGCTTTTAATGATGAATCAAGGAAGGAAGAATGTGATAATTTGACCAAGGTTTTAGTTACTTCTGCACATGACATGGCTTCAGAATCTTTTGTCAAACTATTACACTTACTTATTTGAATGTGTTTTCCAACACTTTTCAGTGTCAGTAAAGTCTAGTCTCAGTTAAAACATTTAATCATTTACTTGCAAAACCTCATTCTCTTTTACTAAAATTTAATGCCGTATAACATATAGTATAATAATTTATTGTCTGGTATGCCAAGCCATTATTAGGCTAATAATGGAACAATAATAATAAAGGAACTAATCTAACTCATGACTTGTAGAGAGTTTTATCTAATATTGTTAGAATGATTTAGATTACTACACTGCATGAAGATCTTGGCAAAAGTTGACTATCTGGTGCTTTGGAGACACAGCTGTAATACAAATTAGACTGGTTTAGAAGTGAAAATATTACTATTACCAATCTGGAAGCTAATTGGCTATATGATACACAGATGTTCACTTATAATGAACTATTTCCATGGGAAATACTTAAAAATGTTTGTGGAATGTTTTTTAAATTACTTATGATATATTTATAAGTAACAGTGAGTACACATTCAGCTACCATGATTTTCTTAATACTGAAATATTTTGGGAGTTGTTAATTATTATGGATTTTAAAGATTCAATTCAAACGGAAAATATATGTGATAAAATGAACATCTAAAAAGATAACCAATTATTCCTAAAGAGAATTACCCTTACTAGTTAGGTTTTGCAGAAATCTAGACTACAGCCATTAGCACTTTGACTTAGAGTTTCTCTTGAAAAACCACCATTAACCCATAAACAGTATTTAGCATTTTTGTACTTCATCAACAACACAAATTTGATACTAGATGGTAGCAAATATGAACTTTCCAGAATAAATTTGGTAATAATTAGTGGCACTATGTCTTAACACCTTGAGGGAAATTCTTTCCTTTGTAAAAATTTATCCTGATGGAGTGGCAGCAGTTTTTATTTTGATATGCCAAGTATATTTACAAATATTTCTAAAGATAGCCTTGCATAATTTCAATAATGTCAATTTTGAACAATCATTTGCCCTGAAACTATTCAAGTATTTCCAATTTGGTTGCCCAGATTCTAGTTGAATGCAAACTGTGAGACACATAACTTTGTCTATGGTACATTATTTTTGCTATCTGCCAAGTTGGTTTGATGTTTTGATATGGGAAAATGTGGAAAGAAAGACATACAGTGATTAGAATGTATTTCTTAAGTGAATAAATAAAGATAATGAAAAAGCTAAGATAATGAAAGAAATGGGGATAAAAATCTATGCAAATCCAGATTAAGATTGGCTTTCTGTATTGTAGAAAGATTAAGGTGTATGTGCTGAGGTTGGAGTGAATGACTACAAAAGGGTAAATGGGTATGGCTACAATCTACTGAATTGTGAAGTGTAAAATAGCCCCAACTCCATTTAAAGGATTCAACTAAGAGAAGGATATAACTTGTTCTTCATGTTATATATAAATTTCTGTCTGTCTTTCTTCAGTAGCTGATTTTCTGTTTGCTTAAATATAACTATTTTAAAACTTCTGGTTTTTTAAATTTTGTATTTAAATTCCAGTTAGTTAACATATAGTGTAGTATTAGTTTCAGGTGTACAATACAGTGATTCAACACTTCCATACAACAGTGGTGCTAATCACAAGTGCACTCCTTAATCTCTATTATCTATTTAACCCATTCCCTGATCCACCTTCCCTCTGGTAACCCATTCCCTGATCCACCTTCCCTCAGTTTGTTCTCTATAGTTAAGAGTCTGTTTCTTGATTTGCCTCTCTGTCTCTCTTTTTTTTCCCTCTTTGTTCACTTGTTTTCTCTATTTTCATTTGCTTTGTTTCTTAAATTCTACATATTAGTAAAATTATATGGTATTTGTTGTTCTCTGATTAACTTATTTTGTTTAAATCTTTTAGTAAAATATGGTAATAGTGTAAGACTGTGTTTTTTGAAGGTAGAACCTGTTTATATCTTGCTCACAGCTTTATCTCCAGTGGCTAGCACAAAACTTGGGATACAGTACTCATTTAATATTTATTGAACCAATGAAAGAAATATTTCCAACTAATTTATGTACTGAAGGATTATCTTTGTCTTCTTTTTGTGAGTTTATAATATGAAATCAAAACTAACTTCCATTTGGAGAAATCCAACATCATGATTTGCACACACACACACCAATCTAACTTTTGTTTTTATTAATTTATTAGATAAGTATTATTTTATCCTGAGAGAACAGTACCAATGGAAGACATTTGAAATCTTTTCCAGGGATTATAATTCTCACTGCTCATTGAAGTTTAATAAGCTCTCCGACGGTCGCTAAACATCCTCAGAAGCCTCTTTATGTGCTCAGTGATTTTTATTTCCCTGAGCTTGGTAGATGTCTAGTGTATAACCACTTACCTATTATCAGTTAGATCATTTATCTCATCTCCTGTCTTATTTGCCTGTGATGTAACTAAGTTGATGATTTGGTTTGTTTGAGCCCAAGTCCTCCTTCACACAAACCACTCAGCATGTCTAATGCTCTTGTTCTGATTATCACAATACTTAGTAAAACCAGTGGCTTTCAACTTTGACTGTACATTAGAATCTTTTTGGTTGGGGCAGGGTGTGCTTGGACACCCAAACTTCACCACATACCAGTTGAATGAGAATCTCTGGAGGAGAGGCCTAGTATAAGTGTTTTAAAGCTCTGAGGATGACATCCATGCACAACCATGTGCAAAGTTTAAGAACCACTGGGCTGGATACTTGTGCTGACTCAACTCCTCCAACCACACTGGAACATTTGTTTGTTTGTTTATTTTATTTATTTATTCATGAGAGGCCCAGAGAGAGAAGGAGAGAGAGGGAGGCAGAGACACAGGCAGAGGGAGAAGCAGGCTCCATGCAAGGATCCCGACGTGGAACTCAATCCCGGGACTCCAGGATCACACCCTGGGCTGAAGGCAGGCGCTAAACTGCTGAACCACCCAGGGATTCCCCACACTGGAACATTTGTATAGTGAGGCAAACCAGGACAATGCCAGAGCTCACCACCATCCTTTAGCACTATAATTTGGAATGCCTCACCATGTCAGCCAGATTAGTGGCTCTAACTTCAGCCTTGCCTACCCATGGCTTCCTCTTTTCTTTATAGGTACATGGGCAAATGAAGCCACATAATTTAGGCCAATATACACCATTTAAATAATTTAATTTTTTAATGTTTCCCTTTCATAACAAGCCTGCTTTATTTTCTCAAACTATTTTAAATTGGCTTTACTCTTTATCACATAGCTTAAAAAATAAGTTGTGAACATAAAATTAAGCTGAGAATAAACTAGATTAATGACAAGAACATAATGTCTAGCTATGGAAGGTACAATTTGGAAAGAGAAAAATAATCATGGTAAAATATGTTGCCAAAGCAATTACTGTAACTGGAATATTTATTAAATATAGCCCCGAGAACTATTTATAACAAGAATTAAGGATAAAATTAAAATCTTCATTTGAAACCTGCCCAGATGTAACTTCAGTATTTATCTGATTTCAAACACAGAGATAACATAGCTCAGCTGAAAACAAATCAACTAGCTGACAGGCAGGTTTATATGAAAATAAAATAAGAGATATTAATACATCAATGTTTGTTTACTCTGTTTTTATTCCTCTGGACAAAACTTTTCAGGAGGAATAATGTGATTGGACAAAACTTTTCAGGAGGAATAATGTGATTATACTAAGTTTACTGCCTAGCACTCTCAGCTCTAGCATCATAATAAGGCACTTCAGCGCATTAAAAGAGCAACATCAGCTACTACTACTGCTGCTGCTACTACAGACTAAACAATAAGACACTGCTCTTTGGAAAACTTTTAATAATGGGTTTCAATAAAAGGGAAAACAGGGGAAAAAAACAAGCATTAATCAGAGAGGGAGACAAACCTTAAGAGACTCTTAACCATAGGAAACAAACTAAGGGTTGCTGGAGGGGAGGGAGGTGGGGGGGATGGGGTAACTGGGTGATGGGCACTAAGAAGGGCACTTGATTCTAATGATGACTGGGAGTTAGACTCTCTGAAACTAATTAATTGAATTCAATTTTTTAAAAAGGGAAAACAAAATACAATGAAACCAAAGTCCCCCTAAATTATGAAAATATATAAAACAATAATAAAATTGAGATGGAAGATCATAGAAATTTTTCTAAATATTCTCAGGAACAATCAGGTTAGCAGGAGAATGCCCAAGAAATAAAATGGCTCAGTATTGAATAGCGAGAGCTACATTTTTATAGGACAAATATTATTATATATTAACATGTACCACTGTGAATATTTATAGAATACTTATTTCAGGACCACTAAAGTCACCCCTACCTATGATCCAATAGCTATATATGAACTGAATAAGGAAAATGAAGTTGAAAGGGAAGCATATTTACTCAATCAGACTTCAAATATATCAAGCAAAGAAGAAGATTCAAGAAAATGTTGGAGAACAAGGGGCAACTTGCATTAGAGGAGTGTGGAAAGTTTCAAATCCAGGGTCACTTAGGGAAAAACAGGTAAACATGACATTGGGAAAGAAAATGAGGGCCAATCTACAGGGCTTGCAGCTAACCACATCATTATATAAAGAATTGGTAAATATTAGAAAGTTGCTATTAATAATTTGAGAAATCATTGAACAGACATGATTTCTAGGACTGGAAAAGAAAAACATGCAGACACACTTAGAAGTTAAAGAGACTCTTCAAATAATAGACTATTCTTACATTGTTATTTTAAAAAATATATTCAGAAAAGATGAACTCACAACCAGTTATAAACCACATAGGAACAAACAATCATGTACAACAATTAATGTAGATTTGGAAAGGGAAATCATAGACTTAGTGGGTTTCACTGGCAAAAGGAAAACATATTTAATGAACTGAATTCATACAAGGCCATTGATTCTTTCTTACGTGACATTCTCAAAATGAGAAGTATAGACTTGACTTTTGGGGCATTGATTGGACACCTCTCATGTGCTGAACATGAGCTAGGCACTATTATATTACTATGTCAACACAATCCTCTAAATTATTATTATTATCCACATTCAACTAATGCATAAACTGAGGCATAAAAGATTTAAGTAGCTTATTGAAAATTATACAATAATTAAAGAAATTGACTTCAGATTCTAAGTCCCTGGTTTTTCCAATTACTCTTTATTTATGGATTAGTCATACAGGGGGAAGGAGCCCATGTAGATTGGGCAACTTGCCATCTCCTCTCTGCCACCAGTGCTGACATCACTATTATCACCTCTGACATTGTTATTGCTATTGGGGATAATATTGGGGATATAAAAAGAAACCCTGCCAATAAGGGTTTTACTAAAGACTTTTACTCTGCTGTCAAAACTACCACTACAGAGCTGCTATCCCTATCCTCCTCATACCAGTGAAGGCCAAGAGGTTTCTTTCACTGGGGTCACATCAGAAGATATTTGCTGCTCCTGTTTCTAAAGGAGCAGGAACAGATTTCCCTTGACTCCTAGTATTGATTAAAGTAGAGGTAGGACAAGAGATGTGCCCTGAGTATACTAAATGTATTTTTCTTAATACAAGTATGTATTTAACTAACCATCTTTGTTTAAAAGGTGGTTGGGATTACAAAACAATTAACAAAATAGGTCAGCTACATTGTGGATTAAAGAGATATTTTTATGAGCTAACATGTGACCTGATCTTCCTTTATAATGTTGTTCCTACAAGGAAAATTCCTTCTGATTTCAAAATAATTTACTTTTAAATGACCTTCAGTTTTACATACACAAAAAACACTAAGTAACAACCTGTAAACCTATGACAATATGTTTAATTTACTGATTAAGATGAATATATAATAACACTCAGAATATTCTAATACTATAATACTGATGCATAAGTCAGTTTTAACTCAAGTATAAAAGTTAAAAAATATTAAAAAGTATAGCTACAATAATCTGTTAATGGATATACAACGTACAAAGATGTAAAGAATGACATCAGTGTCATAAAACGGGGGTGGGTGGGTGAGTAAAAGTGTAGTTTTTGTACATGATTCAAGTTAAGGTATTACCAGCTTATAATTAAGTGTTATAACTATAAGATGTTTTGCATAAGCTTCATGGTAACCAGAAAGAAAAAAAAAAACTCTAGCAGGAATATAAAAAATAAAGAGAAAGAAATCAAAGCATACCACTAAAAAAGAAATATCAACAAATTACAAAAGAGAACACCAAGAGAGGAAGAAAGGAACAAAGCAACTAGAAAACAGTCATAAAGTAATTTAAAAATGGCAACAGTAAATCCTTACCTATAAACAATTAGTTTAAATTAAAATAGACTGAATTATCCAATCAAAAGATACATAGTAATTGAATGGAGAAGAAAGGAAGGAAGGAAGGAAGAAAGGAAGGAAGGAAGGAAGGAAAGATAGATCCAAAAGTATGCTGCCTTTCAGCCTTAAGGATACACATAAGCTTAAAATCAAGGGATGGAAAAAAAATGATCCCATGCAAATAATAACCAAAAAAAGCAAAGACAAAATACTAAATAAATCAGACAACACAGACTCCCAGTCAAAATCTGTCACAATAGACAAAGGTCACTATATAATGATAAAGGGATCAATTTGTCAAGAGGATATAACAATTGTAAATATATATACAGCCAACATTATAACATCTGAATATATAAAGCAAATATTAACAGAACTAAAGGGAGAAATAGATAGCAATATAATAATAGTAGAGTACTTCAATATCTCACTTTGAACAATGGATACATGATCCAGGCAGAAAATCAATGAGGAAACAGTGGACTTGAATAACACTACAGATCAAATGGACCTAACAGACATATACAGAGCATCTCATCCAACAACAGAATATATATTCTTCTCAAGCATACCTGGAACCTTCCAGGATAGAGTGTATATTAGGCCATAAAACAAGTCTTAATGAATTTAAGAATATTAAAATCATATCAAATATCTTTTCTGACCACAATGGTATAGATTTACAAGTCAATAACAAAAGGAAATTGAAAAATTAAAAAATATGTACAAATTAAACAATATATCCCTAAACAATCAATGTGGCCAAAGAAGAAATCGTAGGCAAAATCAAAAATTTTCTTGAGACAAATGAAAATGGAAACACAATGAGCCAAAACCTATAGGATGCATCAAAAGCAGTGCTGAGAGGGAATTTTATAGTGATAAATGTCTATATTAAGGGGAAAAAAAGGTCTCAAGTGAACAACCTAAATTTACAGCTCAATACACTAGAATATAAGAAAAAACTAATCCTTAAGTTAACAGAAGGAAGGAAATAATAAATATTAGAGTAAAAAGAAACAAAATAGAAAGACAATAGAAAGAGCAAATAAAATTGACAAAACTTTAGCTGAACTAAACAAAAGAAACCAAAAAGAGAACCTTTATGTAAATAAAATTATAAATGAAAGAAGAGACCTTACAACTGATACCACAGAAATATAAGGTATCATAAGAGAATACTATCAACAATTATATGTCAACAAATCAGATAACCTGGAAGAAATGCATAAATTCCTAGAAATATACAATATCAATACTGAATCATGAAGGAATAGAAAATTTAAATAGATCAATAATGAGTAAAGATATTGAAGCAGTAATCAATAACCTCCTAACAGAGACAATCCCAGGACCAGATGGCTTCACTAGTAAATTCTTCTAAACATTAAAAAAAAAAAAAATGAATTAATGCCAATCCTTCTCAAACCCTTCCAAAAAAATTAAAGAGGAGGGAACACTTCCAATCTCCTTTTCAAGGTCAAGATTACCCTGATACTGAAAGCAGACAAACACCACAAAAAAATAACTAAATAACTATAAGCCAATATCCCCGAAGAACATAAGTGGAAAAAATCCTAAAGAAATATTAGCAAACTGAATTCAACAGCATTTAAAAAGGTCATACACCATGATCAAGTGGGATTTATTCCTGAGATGGCTCAACACATGAAAATCAATAAACATAATATACTAATTTAACAGAATAAAGGATAAAAATCATATGCTCGTTTTATTTTATTTTATTTTTATTTTTTATTTTTATTTTTATTTTTTTGCTCATTTTAATAGATGAAGAAAATTGGGATAGCCAGTATGGAAAGTAGTATGGAGATTTCTCAACAAATTAAAAATAGAACTACCATATGATCCAGCAATAGCACTAGTTGGTATATATCAGAAAGAAATAAAATCACTATCTCAAAGAGATATAGGAAATAAAATCATTATCTCAAAAAGATATCAGTAGCCCTGCAGTCACTGAAGCATTACTCACACTAGCTAAGAAATGAAAACAATTTAAATGTCTATCAACAGATCAACAGATGAATGAATTATATATATATATTATATTAGTCATTAAAAAGAAAGAAATCCTGCCATTTTGACAACATAGATGGACCTGGAGAATACTATGCTAAGTGAAAGAAGTGAGACAGAGAAAGGCAAACCCTGTACAATCTCACTTATATGTGGAATCTAAAAAAAAAAGAACCCACAGAAACAGAAAACTGATTGGTGGTTGACAGAGGTGTAGGGTGGGGGTAGGGGAAATGATGGAAGTGGTCATAATTTTAAAAAAGAAAAAATAAGTAAACTTAGCATAACAGACCCATGAAATTAATATGCAAAATTCTAAGTCAAACTCACAGAAGCAGAAGGTAGAATGGAGGTGGTTGGGCCTGGGGAAAATGAAAAGATGCTGGTCAAACCACAAGTTTTCAGTCATATGACAAATAAATCTAGAGTGTAGAGCATAGTGACTATAGTTTAATAAATCTGTATTGTATACCTGAAAGTTGCTAAGAGAATAGATCTTAGGTCTTCTCACTACACACCCACACAAAAGCTAACTATGTGAGTTGATGGATATGTTAAATAACTTAATTGCAGGAATCATTTCATAATCTATCATCTATCTATATCTCAAATCATCACATAGTACACTTTGTCAATTATACCTCAATAAATCTGGGGAAAACCCAGTTACATATGCTAAATCTTTAAAAAAAAAAACCACAAGAACTTCTTGATGGAGGGAAAAATACTGGACAATTCATTGGACACTATATACATAATTGGTTTTCCACTCTTAAGCAGAGAACCACACTTTGATATAAATGTTTATACATTAGCAGGGTGCAAAGAGGGAAACAGAGTCAATAATTTCTTAAGATCTCCTCCAGTTCCGGCATCCTGAATTTCTGTTCTATAACTGTTTGACTGTTAGGACTGCCAGAATAGAATACCACAGGGTAAGTGGCCTAAATAACATAAGCATATTGTCTCACAGGTGCTGAAGGCTGAAAGTCCAAAATTTAGGCATCTCCAAGGTCGCTTCCTTCTGAGGGCTATAAGGGAAGGATCTCTTTCAGTCCTCTCCACTTGGCTCATTGATGCCCACCTTTTCCCTATTCTCATTTGTATAAGGAAATCAGTCATATTGAATTAGGACCCACCCTAGTGACCTCATTTTAACTTGATTACTTCTGTAAAAACCTACTACCAAATAAGGTCACATCCTGAGGTATTGTGGGTAAGGATTCCAACATATCCTTTTTTTTTTTTCTTTAAGATTTTGTTGATTTATTTGAGAGAAAGAACATGAGAATGAGCAGCAAGGAGGGTCAGAGGGAGAGGGAGAGCAGGCTTCCTGCTCAGCCAGGCTTGATCCTGGGATCAAGCTGAGCTGAAGGCAGATTCTTAACCAACTGAGCCATCCAGGTGCCCAGGACTCCGATGTATCTTTTTTTGGAGGGACACACTTCAATCCATAACAAAGAGTCTCACATATACACAGTTACACTACCACTAACTAGTATTATCTAATGACATAGACTGTTAGCCATAGAACTATAGTAGATTTTCTTATTTCTGGGGAACCTCAAACTGATCTTTAGTCTTACTTCAACTGTCACCTATCTTGGAAGATAGGATGATGGATTCTGCAGCAATAATACATGCTGTACCTTTGCATAAAAATGGGAGAAAAGTTTCCTCTCAATTTTGGCTTTTGCTGAGGTCTCAGATATGTTTGGAAGTTTTAAAATTAGAAGCTCACACTGCTCTCCTCATTCATATTGTGAATAATTGGGGACAAGGAGAAAATACCCTGGGTAGTTGCTAATATACCCCAGATAACAAGTCAGCATTTTTTGCTATATGCCATATATTTTCATAAGGCAAAAAGCATCTATATGACAGCAAGAAGGTAGACTCAACCAAAAATACAATAGGGCTTAGTAGGTTAGATTGGTCTCCCAGAGTGTATAGCACTCTTTAATTTGGCAGAACATTAATGTCTTGTGAAACTAAGTTTTCGGTTCAAGATTACATTGAGTTCAAAGAAGGAATTTGACTGAACAGCTTCCTGAATTTGACAAGATTGATTCATTCCATGATTATGCATTGGGCACCTCTTTTGTGTTCGGTGCTGTGCTAGGCACTCAGAGGATATACACTAAGGGAAGCTGCTTCTATTCACAAGGAATTTAAGTCAACAGGGAAGATAAACAAGTACACAGCTAACTTGAAGGCAAAGCAATATGAAATAAGTACTTTAATAGCCAGAAACAAAGTGTTGTGGGGCCCCAGAGGAGAGAGACATTAATCACGTCCAGATTTCTTCTTAGGAATGTACATTAAGACCAGTGTTTGTTCTTTTGCTTTTACTTAAAAATCTGGAAGGTGAACTTGGGAAAACTTTGCAGTCGCATTTTGAGAACTGATCTTTGGAACCAGGAGGGTAATGCTGAATCCTGCAGCTGATAAACAGAGTTATATATCTGCGTCAAATGAAAATGCTGCTGCATTAGCTCAGCAGTTCAACCAAACATACCTAATCCGAACTCAATCTAAATAGAACACAGCCGTAACTTTACCAGTCCAAATGTACAACACCCCCCCCAATCCTGCCCAGAGAGCGGAAAAGTGAAAATACTTGCCATTTTGTGAAATTTATGCTGCCTAAAATGCCATTTAACTTAAGCTGCCGCTAGAGAAAAAGATATTTAATTCACTGCATGGTAGAATCTTCATGGTTTCCTTTGTGGGGTGGAGAGGGGTGCACTCTACCCATAATAGTTGTCAATAGTTCCTCTTGGTGAATAAACCCTTAAAAATGAAAGGAAGAAAGAAAGAGAACATGATGCTTTTACTCCTTGAAAAAGAGAAAATTATTCAAAAGTCAGGAAGAGGGATCCCTGGGTGGCGCAGCGGTTTGGCGCCTGCCTTTGGCCCAGGGCGCGATCCTGGAGACCCGGGATCGAATCCCACGTCGGGCTCCCGGTGCATGGAGCCTGCTTCTCCCTCTGCCTGTGTCTCTGCCTCTCTCTCTCAATCTCTCTGTGACTATCAAAAATAAATAAATAAAAAAATTAAAAAAAAAAACAAAACAAAAACAAAAGTCAGGAAGATTGTAAAAGAAACTTCAGTGTGCTTTTATGGTAATCAAAATCAGCAGCAGGTACCTATATATTCCAAAGCTCAAATGAACTTATACCTTTCACCAAAACTCTATAGCTGCTAAAGAGAGGATTAGAATGATTGTTTTTTAAATCACATGAAGCATTTCCTGAGTAAATACATAATAAAATTCTGAATGACCTTAAAAATAATGAATTCTTATAATGTTTGATAGAACCATAATTGCAAAGGATCATGAAATTATTTAGCTCCAATCTATCATCTCATGGATCAAGAAAATGAGGTCCAGAAGGCAGAAAATGACTTGTTCAAGGTTCCTATAACAATGGAACTCATATTAGTACCCAGGTCTCCCGCTTCCCAGTCTGTATATCTTTCCAATATACTAATTATCTATCCCTTAAGAATATGGAATTAAAGATATAAATTCATGTTTTAGGTATAAAACCCTGCTATTATTCCAAGTTTAAATACATGGACTCTGGAAGCAGACTGCTTAGAGTTAAGTCCTGGCGTTTCTACCCACCGGTTGTCATGTTTAGTCAAGTGCCAAATTGCCCTGTGTCTTATTTCCTCATCTGTAAAATGAAGATGATAGTATATCCTACCTCTTAGAGTTACTGTAAGCAATAAATAAGTTAACAAATGTGAATGACTGGATATGTGCCTGAAACATCATGTTCTTTACTGTCATTATTTCAATAACCCAAATCAATGATGTGAACATGTTTCCACATTGGGAACACTGCCTTTCACCAGCCTAATCTTAGCACGATTTAGAAGCAGCTGAGTTCATCCCTTGTGTGACCATTCTTTCTTGATGAGCCTTCTTTACTCATTTTTCTTTTGTGAGTCCTCTTTATCGTTCGGTATCCATTGTCTGGACTACACTGCCCATATCCCATAACAGCAATGTCTTGCTTTATTCTATCAACCTCTGGGGAAAAAATATCTATACTCAAATTTGCCAACTACTTCTTCCTCCCTAGAACTATCTGGTTTCACTCTCTCAGGGCCTTATGAAGTAATACCTGAGATTTTAAAACATTCTTGTTTAATATGTTTTTCTTTCTAAGAATATTGTGCTTTTAAGAGAGATTGTCTGTAGTATTGTCACCTGAACATTAAGATGAATATCTAATTAGGGAATTTTTCATATTGTGGTAGAACAGTAGGAAAGGGACAGAAAATCAAAGACTGTCAAATATTTGTTGTATTTCAATTAATACATAAACATAAAATGTATTATTCTTTTCTATTTCAGAGATTAGGAGACCAAGGCTCACAAAGAGGTGGTGACTTGCTTGAAACCATACAACTAATAAAACCAAGTAGTAGTTTGCCAACTCTGATCTGTCTGATTCCAAAGTCTGTTCTCAGTATTTTTAAAAAGATTTTATTTATTTATTCGTGAGAGACACAGAGAGAGAGAGAGAGAGGCCAAGACATAGGCAGAGAGAGAAGAAGGCTCCATTCATGGAGCCCAATGTGGGATTCGATACCAGGGCTACAGGATCACACCCTGAGCCAAAGGCAGATGCCCAACTGCTGAGCCACTCAGGCATCCAGTGTTCTCAGTATTTTTTTTAACAGTTCTATAGTCAGTGCTCCTCATATCTCACATTGTATGTGCAAATGGCTCTGTGGATGTCTTAAGAATGTATCTTTTTCCCTAGGAACTGCTGACCTGCCCTGAGGTTGGCATCACAATTCAAAATATATCCAGAATACTTGCTGTACTACATTACAATATATAGAAAATTGGGGTACCAACTAAAAGGCATAATGTACCTCAGATAGCAATTTTTGAACATATTATGTAGCAAACACTCATGTCTGTTACACATATGAGCTTTCTGTTGGTCTACCATGAAACAAAAGGATAAAGCAGAAATAAAATAGGTACAATGGACATGTTTTCAACATGTCAGTGGATCTAATTGGATAGTTATTCCACAGTAGAAGAAAGTGCAACATGGTGCTTGTATCACACCGTCCAAGTACATTTTGCGCTAATAATTGTTGACAGGAAAGAAAGAAACATTATATGAAAGTATAAATACACAATGACTGTATTAAATCTGGAATATATTCGTTGCTAAGGTGTAAGAGCCTAGCACGTGTGAACCAATTTGCAAGCACATGAATTAGCATAAATGTCATGAGGTTGTCAAACTCTATTCAAAAAGGCTTAAGGTTTTATATCTGAATAAAGCATTTTCATCATAATTTATTCTTTGCTGAATCATCTCATTTTATAGTTCTAAGAGAAGAAAAGCCAGTTAGAGGGTTTATGTTGATTTATTAACTTCTCTAGAGTCTTTCTTTGATAAATGTATCTTCTTAGAGCTTCTCAGAATGACCTCTGAAAGGGACATACCAAAACTTTCCTTTTATTTCCATGGTTCATTGCATATTATCAGTCCATAAAGTGAGCCCATAGTTATATAAAGCAATATGCTAGATATGGAGAATACAATGATAGTAAGGAGTTTAGACGGTGCATAGGGAGAAAAGCCATCAATTAAAAGAAATAATAACAGTTAAAAACACATAAACTAAGTGGTATGAACAACCGGTGCTCTAGATCAAGTGAATGTTTCTGCCAGCTAGAGTATCAGGATGAAAATGGGTCAGGCTTCATAGTTCAGTTTATTGCACATAATTTAAGTCTTTTTAAAAAAGATTTATTTATTTATTTGAAAGAAAGAGAGAGAGGAGTGAGTGCAGGTTAGGGGCAGAGGGAGAGGGAAAGAGAAACTTCAACAGGCTCTGCACTGAGTGTGGAGCCTGATGCAGGGCTTGATCTCACAACCCTGAGATCATGACCTGAGCCAAAACCAAAAGTCAGTTGCTTGACAGACTGTGCCACCCAGGTGACCCCCTCCATTTTTTTGCTCATAATTTAACTCTTACTTAAATCATGTTCTGTCTGTCCTCACGAATTCAAAATAAGGAAAGAGTATATATTTCCTCAAGATAAAAACAGGTAACAAAGGCTAAGCAAAAACTGGTTATATAGTACAAAGGGTAAACTCTATGAAAGTAATCTAATAACTTGTAGTTTTTAAGTTTAGATGCTATAAAATACTGTATTGCATACTAAGATACAATGAGACCCAAACTACAATCAACCAAAGCAGAAGAAAGCCAACTTAAAATGATAACCAGTAACACACACAGACTTTCCTTAACCTTGCTACTGGAGAAGGGAGTATACTATGGTACCAGGACACCTCATTCTTTGGATATATGGCAAGGTCTTGAGTATCAGTGAATAAAAGAAAAGGCCTATGAGTCAGCATAAGAAATGTCAAGACAAAGTATAAGAGAAAAGGGAAAGAATAAATAAAAATAATAGTCTAGCTATAAATTATGTCCAAAACCCAGATGACAAGAAAGTGATATAAAAAAAAATTGAACAAGTAGCCAAGGGCCAGAGATCACATAGAAATAAGGTACTAAGATGGAGCAATGGATCAAAGCCAACAAAGCAATAGGAAGAACAGAAGTAAATAGAATGTTCAGAGAAAAAGGCAAGGTTACTGAAAGAAAGCCTAGTAGGCCAGCTTTATTAGGCTTGGCTAGCCCTAGGCATGAATCCTGAAAAGATGCTGTAGTCTTAAAACTTTACATCCCCCCCCCTCAAAAAAAACTTTACATACCCCAAAGATCTTGTCCTTCATTCTACTAATGGAGAAATGCAGTTAAAAAATGATACATGAGGGGTGCCTGGGTGGTGCTGGTTGAACATCTGACTCTTGGTTTTGGCTCAGGTTGATCTCAGGTTGATCTCAGGGTGGTAAGATGGAACCCCATGCAGGGCTCCACACTCACCTTGGAGTCTGCTTGGGTTTCTCTCTCTTTTTGCCTCTGCCCCTCCTTCCCTCTCAAATAAATATATAAATCTTAAAAAAAAGAATGATACATGATATGGGGACTATAGAATCCTTATTTCATCTCTAAAAGAAAGTCACCTTGTTACTGAATTATTAAGATAAAATAATGGAGAAAATTATGTTCAGAGTCAGAGCTTTGCTCCAATTTATATGTAAATGTTAGAAAGAACATTTTATTCCTATTGAAAGTTTTTGTAAAGATTCATCTAAAAAGCCATATGAAGAGAACTACAAGGATTGTAAATGCCTTCCCTATTTGTAAAGCATGGGTACCACAATGGTTTCAAACGTGGAATATGGGCAAAAGACCATACACTATGGTTCAAGCAAATGCTTTTACAAATGCACTCTCTGAATTCAAATCGAGCATTGTTTAATTTATTACCTAATTGATTGTCATGCTGTTATTGTCATATTTAGAAATATTCCCATCAAAATACAGCCCAGAAGTGTTCATAACACATCAGATGGTTTTGTTGCTGTAGTGACTTTGTTGCTTTATGAAGATAGCATTTCTAGGAATAATTTCAAAACAGAGCAGCTGAATTGGATTTGTAGGAAGATAATGTGAGTTTTTCTTAAAGAATATGTTAGCACTTGGAAACCTTCACTTATCTTTGGTATACTCCATTTGCACTTTTGTCAGGCATGGTGAAACAAAACAAAGCACAAAACATTCATAGAGGGTAGTATAAAAAAGAATACTACTCTATCCTACTAGAAGCTTACAGCACTAGAAAAAATTGGAATAAACCCAGTTAAAATCACTTCAGTGTAAGTTAAAAGAGTAACAAGGTACTGTTTCATTCAAATTGCAATCTACCATTTAGGAAGCACAGAGTCAAAATAAAGTTTGACTAATTTAAATAAACATCAGCTTTAGTAACATACAGACACAACTTGTTTTATTTGCTTAGCTTTTTAATGTTTTACAGATATAGTGGGTTTTCTTTATTTGTCTCTGTCTCTCCCTCTCTCTCTCTCTTTCCTTCCTTCCCTTCACTTTTAAATTGAAGGTTAGTGACAACCGTGCATCCAGCAAGTCTATCAGCACCATTTTTGCCAACACAATTTGTTCACATCTCTGTGCCAAATTTTGGTAATTCTCACTGTATCTCAAAATTGTCATGAGTTTTATATTTGTTAGTGATGTGTGATCTTTGATGTTACCATTGCAATTATTTTGGGAGTGCCATAAACCACACCCATAAGATTGATAAATTTACTTAATTGGTAAATTCTGTATGTGTACTGACTACTCCAACAACTGGCTATCCCTCATCTTTTTCCCTCTCCTTGGGCTTCCCTATTCCCTGAGACATAGCAACATTGAAACTAGTCCAATTAATAACCCTACAATGGCCTCTAAGTGTTCAAGTGCAAGGAAGAGTCACACATTTCTCACTTTAAATCTAAAGCTAGTGGAGCACTTGGGTGGCTCAGTGGTTGAATGTCTGCCTTTGGCTCAGGGCATGATCCCGAGGTCCTGGGATTGAGTCCTGCATCAGGATCCCTGCAGGGAGCCTATGCCTATGCCTCTCTCTCTCTCTCTGTGTCTCTCATGAATAAAGAAATAAAACCTGTAAAAAATAAATCAAAAGCTAGAAATGATGAAGCTTAGTGAGGAAGGCATGAAACAGCCAAGTTGTGAATGCAAAGGAGAAGTTCTTGAAGCAAATTAAAAGTGCTATTCCAGTGAACACACAAATAAGAAAATGAAATAGCCTTATTTTCTGCTTATATGCAAAACGTTTGAGTGGTCTGGATAGAAGATCAAACCAGCCACAACATTCCCTTAGGCCAATGCTAATCCAGAGCAAGGCCCTGACACTTTAATTCCATGAAGGCTGAGAGGGGTGAGGAAGTTGCAGAAGAAAACTTTGAAACTAGCAGAGATTGGTTCATGAGGTTTAAGGAAAGAAACCATCTCCATAGCATAGAAGTGCAAGGGGAAGCAGCAAGTGCTGATGTAGAAGCTGCAGCAGGTTCTCCAGAAGATCCAGCTAAGATTAGTAGAAGTGGCTACACTAAACAACAGATTGTCAATGTAGACAAATAATCTTCTACTAGAAGAAGATGCCATCTAGGTCTTTCTTAGCTAGAAAGGAGAAGTCAATGGCTTCAAAGCTTCAAATGACAGGCTGTCTCCCTTGTTAGGGGCCAATGCTGCTGGTGACTTTTAGTTGAAGCCAATGTTAATTCACCATTCTGAAAATCCTAAGGCCCTTAAGAATGATCTTAAAACTACTCTGCCTGTGTTCTACAAACGGAACAACACAAGCCTGGATGACAGAACATCGGCTTACAACATGATTTACTGAATATTTTAAGTCCACTGTTGAGACCTACTGCTCAGAAAAAATATACATATTCCTTTCAAAATATTACTGCTCATGAACAATTAATCTGGTCACTCATGAGCTTTGCTGGAGATGTATGAGATTCATGTTGTTTTCATGCCTGCTAACACAACATCCATTCTGCAGCCCATGGATCAAAGAGTAATTTCAACTTTCAAGTCTTATTACTTGAGAAATATATTTTGTAAGAACATAGGTGCCAAAGATAGTGATCCTCTGATGGATCTGGGCAAAATAATTTGAAAAAATTCTGAAAAGGACTCACCATTCTAATTTTTTAAGAGATCTTATTTATTTATTTATTTGAAAGAGAGCAAGAGAGAGACCATAAGCAGGGAGGAGGGAGAAGCAGACTCCCCACTGAGCAGGGAACCCATGAGGGACTCAATCCCAGGACTCTGAGCCAAAGGCAGATGCTTAACCAACTGAGACACCCAGGTGCCCGGGATTCACTATTCTAGATGTCATTAAGGACATTTGCAATTCATAGGAAAAGGTCAAAATATCAAAATTAACAAGAGTTTGAAAGAAATTGATTCCTTCCTTCTGCTGAAGGAAGTGACTGTAGATGAGGTATAAACAGCAAGAGGAGAATTAGAAGGGAAGCCTGAAGATGGGACTCAATTGCTACAATCTCATGATAAAACTTTTAATGAATGAGGAGTTGATTCCTATGGATGAGCAAAGAAACTGGTTTCTTGAGATGGAATCTACTTTTGGTGAAAATGCTATAAAGGCTGTTGAAATGACAACAAGGATTTAAAACATTATATCAATTTATTTGATAAGATAGTAGCAGGATTTAAGAGGATTGACTCTGATTTTGAGAAGATCTACTATGCAAAAAAAAAAATGCTATCAAGTAGCACCACATGCTACAAAGAAATCATACATGGAAGAAAGAGTCAACTGACACGGACAAATTTATTGTCTTATTTTGAGAAATTGCTACAATCACACTAACCTTCAGTAATCACCTCCCTGATTAGTCAGCAGCCATCCACACCAAGGCGAGATCTCCCACCAAGATTATGACTTGTTAAAAGCATTTTTTAATAAATAAAGTTTTTAAAAGATTTTATTTATTTATTCATGAAAAACACAGAGAGAGAGAAAGAGGCAGAGACACAGGCAGAGGGAGAAGCAGGCTCCATGCAAGGAGCATCTCCATGCAAGGAGCACCACATGGGACTCGATCCCGGGTCTCCAGGATCAGGCCCTGGACTGAAGGTGGCGCTAAACCGCTAAGCCACCCAGGCTGCCCAGGAAAAAAAGTATTTTTAATTAAGATACACACATTATTCCTTAAACATAATGCTATTGCACACTTAATATGCTACAGTATAGTGTAAACATAACTTTCACATGCACTGGGAAACTAAAAAACTCATTTGACTTGCTTTATTGTGGTGGTCTGGAACCGAACCTGCAATATCTCTGAGATATGCTCATATTCTCATTTCACTTCAAGATGAGGTCAGATTTAATCAAGGGATTTACTGCCATTTCAAGGAGAAAGAGTAAGAAGTATTCAAGTCCTTTGATCCTTTATAGGACTAATAAAGAAGTATTAGTTATATACATTCTGAGAAAAAGGAGGTATATATACTTATGGTGAAATGTTTTTTTCACTACCAGAATTAGAAACTGGTGGGCCTGATCCTGTCTTATAGTAAATAAAATAAAATATAATTCCTCCCGAGACAGAATTTGTTTTTCAAGAAAATCAAATTTACTTCTGTCAGATGAGCTCTTCACTTTGATGAAAAAGCATATTCACTCTTTATCAACAAATAAAACTAAGCTCTTAAGTTTTAACTTGGGGAAAAGTACAGGTTTAATTTTGCAAAAATCACCCAGGTAACTTCTCTCTACATAGGATGGAGTCTGTAATGGGAAAAGGCCATCTAAGACTTCCTAATATACCATTTAGTTTAGAAGCTTCCCTAACTGAATTACTCAGATGATGTGCTATATATTGTCTTATACTTCAGAAAATCAAGTCTCCCCTATGTACCACATTCTGAGCAAATTAAAATCTTAGGATCAACACTCCTATTCTTAACACTATTCCTTTGTGCCTCCAGAACATGGATAAGTCACCTCAAAGCAGTAACTTTCCATCTCAATATACTGAAGTATTTGTTAACAAAATCCAGTTAATCAGAGTAGGGGCCTAAAACATTAGTTTTTAAGCTATTTCTGATAAAGGATCAGTTTCCCCTCCCTCTACATTGCTATCAAGTTTTCTAAATGCTTACTCTCAACTTCTATAGTTATCTATAGACTATATTTTGAGTAGCACTGCTGTAAATGAAAAAGCTAACAGGAAGGTAGACATTCTGAAATAAGAGGAAAGTAAAGGGGATCCCTGGGTGGCACAGTGGTTTAGCGCCTGCCTTTGGCCCAGGGCACGATCCTAGAGATCCCCACGTCGGGCTCCCTGCATGGAGCCTGTTTCTCCCTCTGCCGGTGTCTCTGCCTCTCTCTCTCTCTCTCTCTGTGACTATCATGAATAAATAAATAAAATCTTAAAAAAAAGAGGAAAGTAAAGGTTTACACTAAAGCCTTAATTGCTGCCTGACAGAAATAGATAGATTCAAGGAGGATGCCACAATGGAACCAGATCCTGGGGAAGACATTATAAATACCTTGTTAGTGATTTGAAGGGGCACATGCACCCCAATGTTTATAGTGGCAATATCCACAATAGCCAAAATATGGAAAGAGCCCAGATTTCATTGACAAAAGAATGGATAAGAAGTTGTGGTATATATATACATATTTGTGTATATGTATGTACATATAATGGAATATTATATATAATTATATATTTATATATGTATATATGTATATATAATGGAATATTACTCAGCCTTCAAAAACAATGAAATCTTCCCATTTGTAATGATTTGGATGGAACTAAAGGGTATTATGCTAAGCAAAATAAGTTAGAGAAAGATAAATATATATTTTCACTGATTTGTGGAATTTAAGAAACAGATGAACATAGAGGAAGAGAAAAAAAATGAAATAAGGTAAAATCAGAGAGGGAGACAAATCATAAGAGACTCCTAACTCTAGGAAACAAACTGAGGGTTGCTGCAGGAGAGGTGGGTGGCAGATGGGATAATTGGGTGATGGGCATTAAGGAGGGCATTTGATTGAATGAGCACTGGGTGTTATATGCAACTGATGAGTCACTAAATTCTACATCTAAATCTAATAACACACTATCTACATCTAAATCTAATAACACACTATTAACTATTTGTTAATAAGTTGATTTTAAGTAAAATAAAATAAAATAAAATAAATACTTTGTTTGTTTCACAGTCTGGTAGAAAAGACAGCTCCTAAAATGAAGCATTGCATGGGAGATTAGTAACTGCAAAACAAAGTGAATCTCAAGAAGAAGATTCTTTGAGTATTTTTTAAAATTCTGCAAGTCTAGGATGCAAAAAGTTGAGAACAACTTTTGATGTAGTCACAAATACCAATTGTAACTGTTCCAAAGTAATTAGTGGGAAGCAGAAATACTAGTTATCCAATTTTACAACTTCTTTTTTCAACACTTGAGGAGCTGTTATAAAATTTTAAAATCTCCTAACACCTTTGGGGTATAATCTTGCTATGTCTCAAAAACTGAGCAGAATTGAGCTTAGACAGAAACTAAATGAAAACAACAGAAAGAAATACTCATATGCTGGTGTAAAAGTATTTTGGGGAGATTCAATTACCAAGTTTCTGGTTTCTGCACTAAAACATAAACCAGCTTTAGGGAGACAATGTTCTCCAATAAGAAAGAGATGTTTAGTTTTGAAAGAAAGGATGATTTTTTTTAAAGATTTTATTTATTTATTCATGAGAGACACAGGGAGAGAGAGGCAGAGACAAAGGCAGAGGGAGAAGCAGGCTCCATGCAGAGAGCCTGATGTGGGACTGGATCCTGGGTCTCCAAGATCAGGCCCTAGGCTGAAGGCAGCGCTAAACTGCTGAGCCACCTGGGCCGCCCAAGAAAGGATGATTTAAACTTTAGTGGCCATTCAGCATCTTCATAGGAGCAGCACATTAGCCTGATGATCTCAAAAAGTCACCCAGTGGACAAATCTGATGTAGCTTTCTAATGATATTCCAAAAAATAGCATAATTTTACCACAGGTACTAGGTAATCCATCCAAATCCAAAACCTGATGAGAAGTAAAAAAGAGGACAAAATGAAAATTTCATTGTTGCTTGGGGTGGACAACCTTAAATGGAGTATTTTCATAGAGAGGTTCTCAAAGCCAGGGGAGAGAGGTCAAAAGGCAGAAGAGAACTCAAGACAAAAATAGGTGCTACCAAGGACAAATTTGTATTCCTTTAATATCTTGCCTGATGAAAGGTTTGACTTTTGTTTATAACTGTGACTTGCATGAGAATTTCTAGTTTATTTCAAAATAACACTAAGGATATTATTCATTTATTGAGGTATAATTGATATATAACATTATTATTAGTTCTAGGTGTACAATATGAATTGATATTTGTAGATACTGTAAAATGATCACTACAATAAGTTAACATTCATCACCACAAATGCTACAAATTATTGTGTGTGATAAGAACCTTTAAGATCTATTCTCTTAACAATGTTCAAATTTACAATACAGTATTATTAGCAATGTCAGTAATGATTACTCTTAATATTCATGTAGGGCACGCTTTTAATTTTTGTTTATGTTTATTTATTTATGAGAGACACAGAGAGAGAAAGGCAGAGACACTGGCAGAGGGAGAAGCAGGCTCCCCATAGGGAGCCTGAAGTGGGACTAGATCCCAGGAAACAGGATCCTGCCCTGAGTTAAAGGCAGACGCTCAACCGCTGAGCCACCCAGGCATCCCTAATTTTTTACTCTATATATTGTTTCAGATGTTAGTTTTGTGTGGATAGGGTGTACTGTTCCATTTATGTTGAAAATTGTTCATTACTCAGGCAGGAAAAAAAATAGTTTCAAGGATTGAGAGTCAATTACATATATTATCTGGCCATTATAAATTATCTTTGTTTTCTCCTATTATGTATTTTGCATACGTGTAGTTCATAAAAGCTAAATGTATAGTAAATGCATTTTCCCACTGTGATTTAGAGTAAGGCTATAACTAGGCAGTAAAAGAGTAAAAGGCAGGGTTGAGCCTGGGTATCTCAGTCGGCTAAACATCTGCCTTTGACTTGGGTCATGATTGCGGGGTCCTGGGATTGAGCCCGGTTTTGGGCTCCCCGCTCTTTGGGGAGTCTGCTTGTCCCTCTCCCTCTGCCACTGCCCCACTCTCATGCTCTCTCTCACCTGCATGTCTTCCCCCACAAATAGATAATAAAATCTTAAAAACAAAGAGTATAGGGTTCCAGATAGTTAAATTCACATGTCTGTTGGTCAAAAGGGGGAGTTTTTTCAGCTCAAATATAAACTGGAAACATTTTTTGTGGAGAGAGGGAACAGGGAAGAAACACATACACAAAGTAGCACTTAGCACCTTTTCATTTTTTTGCCAAGAAATCAGGTAAAATGTTAGTGTTAACTGTAATTTCTACCCAGAATATTATTTTAGAAATTCCAACTTTCATATAGGTTTACAATGTCTTCCCTGTTTAATTAAATCCATTCTTTTAAAGTAGCTATGCATTTTTTCTTTATATTTGTGAATGGAAGAGACAATACATGTACTAATTCACTCCAGTCTTCTTTGCATTTCCATCAGAAATGGAAACCATTTGTCTGAAATAAGGTTTCCTTTGTTCAAGAAGGTCTTTGGTATCTTGGTGAGAGAAGATGTGTAAAGCATTTGAAAATCAGGTGAATTTTACAAGTCATATATTTCCTAGCAGAAGCCTAAAGTCTTTCTTTCTTTCCATGGTTTAACAGTAGGATTCAAGGCCCTGAGGTTTATTAAGTTCCCACATGAAGATATCACACAATAAGGCTACATACTGGACTCTGATATTTATGCATTCTTAATCTTTTTCTCTACATAGACTAGCTATCTTACATGGCACCAGGCAGAATAAATGCCATGACAGTTTTCAGAAGAGATCCCCCATGTATTGTGGCCTAACAAGTTCGACTACTAGGAATGGAAAACAAAATCTACATGGAATTAGGATCAACTAAAACAGCAGGTAGACTAAAGTTTGTGTCATTCCCACATAGCCCCCTGATCCTGTTCTTACTGACAATTATCATGTTAAGAACTCAGTCCCTCTACACACACACACTGAACTCGATTCCCTTTAAAATGCTCCAAACAAATCAACTATACTTGTGGAAAATGGATGTAGACCATGATGTGCAATTATTTCTCACATTTAGACCTATTAAACTCAATCTTGTTACTTAACTTTAACTCAGTCTTGACCTATGTGATTTGCTTGATATCACATGGAAAGTGAACAACCTCAAAAATGCCTATAGCATCTCATTCACTAATCCATTCCAGTTTTTCCTGTTTGAAATTCAACGAACAATAGGGATACACTGCCCAGATTCATAGCCACAGTTCAAAAATAGGGCTTATTATGTAAGAGGATATTTCTTTCTAATAATATATCCAGATATGGCTACATAATTTGTGGGCCCCTTGTTCAAAAATTATTGAAAATAATGACAACAGATTATGAAACCAAGTGTGGGGCTAAGTATGGGACCTTCTACAACTGTGCAGATAGCATGCCCATAAAACCGATGACACTTAAACACTACTTTTATACGTAATACACACAAATTGCCTCACTTGGTTCTCATAACCACTCATGAGATAGGTAGAGCAGCTAATATTGCTCTCAAATTTTTCCCTGTGACATTTATACAATTATACATTCATACAGTTTATACAAGTTCTTTGTATGACCACCTAATTGGCAAATGATGAAGCTGGAATCATAACCCTGATCTCCTGACTTTTGAGTCTAGTGTTCTTTCCACGCTACTATATTGTTTCTTTATGAATATAACAACACAAAATGTACCTGCCTGCTAATTAGCTATACCTTGATAGTGACTCAATAGTATGCAATTCTAAAAAAAAAAAATAAAAGGCATGCATAAATGATTACAAATTGGTATCTGCTTGAAAACCTGTCATTAATTCAACTGTTATTCAATCACAGACTGAGTTGGGTAGTGTTTTTTCCAGCCAAGAAACAAACAAGGCAAAACAAATTTATAAAAATCGCATTACTTTTTCTCACCAAGTGTGGTTCCAGGAAAGGAAAATCTTTGTGCCTTTTGCCTGTCCACAGCTCTCAGCAAGCTCCTGACAACCACAACGCTAAACGTCATTATAGTGCTTTCTCCTTCCACCTGTATTATTGAGGGTTACCAATGGCAGAACTCAGCCAAGAAAATGGCATTTTATTGTGATAGCTGATCCTTGTCCTGAAAGAACTCCCTTGCTAATCTAAATGAAAACCATAAATTGCCTTTTCTATCTACCTATTCATCTCCAGAACAGGAAAAAAATGAAAAAAAAAATGATGGTGCTTCTCTCCCCTCTCCTCATCCCCAATTTGTGTAAAATCTGCTCTTGACCCTCCTATGGTTTCTTTCCAATCTGAAAAGAGATTGCCATGGCAACCAATTTACTAACTCAGTCAAATGACTTTGCTGAGCTTTTTCTGAATACTTAATTAACACAGATTGTTTCATTATCCAGAACATTGTTCGAGCCCCTACTATATGTGAGACACCTGATCCAGTCTCTTGTCACAAATAGGTCTGCAGGACTAAAAGAGAAAACTGCTAGGCTGACATCAAAGAAGTAGTGATGTTGAAATCACACACACGGACATAGACACACACACATTTATATTCTCTAAAATGAACAAAATTTATATATTATGTATACTTACATAAAACATCCTCATTTTATACATTATATATCATTATTTGTGAGATCCCTTTGATTTGAGGTATTGTGCACTGGTGATTTGAAATTAGGGACTTTGGGTAAGATTTTCTTTTCTTGAAATACCCAGGATGCAAAAGGAGGCTGGCTCACATAATTCAAGAGTAATTGCTTCTTGAAAGCATAATAAAAGAATTGTTAATAATTTGGCTTAACTCAGTTTCCTTTCAGTGTGCAGTATAGTCTAGTTAATTCATTATAGAGAGCAATTGTTACAGGGACAGAAACCAGAAAAAGTCCGTATGAAGGCACAGTCATTGTGTAGAATATATTATATTCACATCAACAAACTTTTGTTTGAATAATAATAGTAATTATTTTTGTAATTCCTTGCATTTGCATAATACTTTCTATTTCATGAAATGCCCTCCAGGATTTTGTAATCCCTTATAAGTCATCCAAATTTTATAGGTCATAGGAATGAGCTCCTACAAAACCACATTTCAGAGGAACTTATTTTGGGCTCTAAGAAAACACTTTCCTCTCCTGAGAATTTGTATTTGCATTTGCATTTATGTCATTGCTAAAGGATAGAACCCCTAAACTCCCATTCTCTTTGTTGGCAGGGGGAGAGAGAGAAATATTTTACAGATGATGGTGAGGATATCAACATGCACTGCCCAAAAGATAGCAATTTGAATTGTATTACTCCTCTCTTGGGATAGCATGGAAGACTGGAGTAAGATGCTGACCTTGTATTTACTTCCAGGCCAAGCATCTGGTTCACATTCTATTGCCAATTTTTCATATCTGTGCATTTGATTTCTTCATAAATTTCAATATATTTTCTCTAATTTTCAAGCTTCTTGAGTGTGAGGACTATGCCCATATTTTTGTGCACTCTGTATAGTCCATCACATTGAAGGATGAAGGTGCACAATGTTGCTTTTTCTTCATTAAATTCTATAGAAGTATATACACACATATATACTTATTTGTTTGTTTATATAAAATATCCCTGAGTTCCTTCCTTTAACCAGTTGAGGCTATTTGGCCTGCCTTTTTCTTATTAACTCCTGCTATACTACAAGAGTGTCAGGATCATTTAGAGTAGGCTCAATTCCCTGGGTCCCAAGCAAAATTTTATACCCCTTATTCCCTCTACTGGCCAGGATTCTCTTTGTCATATTCCTTGGGAATATCTTAAAATAGCATAGAGAATCCAATTTAGTTCTAACCCTGTTCCAATTTAGTTTTGCAACCTTGGGAAAATCATTTAGCCTACCTGGGCCTCAGTATCCTTAATGTCAAAAGAGGTTAAATACCTTACCTATTTTTTGGGGGGGAGGGGGGTTATGGCATCTATTGAATTAATGAACATCAAATGATGAAATGATGTCACTGCTGAAAAAGACCTTAGAAAAGCAGTCCTGTAGTTTAGAGGATAAGTATTATTAATGCTTGCTCAAACTCACACAGTAGGAAAGCCAAGCCTCTATTTCAGGTTCATATTTGAGTAGTATTTGCACTACTTACTATTCAGATTCTGAAAGCATTAGGAAAGGTACAAATGCAAAATGTTATGATTAATATTCACTCTATGACTCCTTCAAGCTCTGCAAGGACCACTGAGGATGGTGAAGTGCAAGACAGCAATGCCCTTATCAGTGGTCATAAGAAACAGATACTTCAGCTTCCAAGGAAGGGATAGGAGATCAATCAATGTCCTTAACAAAATAAAGCCTAGGTCTTCCAAGATGATAATGAAGAGAGTCTATGCATATAAAAGGTGGCTAAACCAGTCAACCTGCCTTTTGTTCTCCTTCACTCATCTCCCTCTTGGAGGTGTTACTAATCCATCTTGCCGTCCCATGCAGGCCACAAAGTTGTGATGATTAGTACTGGGGAGGGGGACACTGTTCTCCCTTTATCTCCATTGACGAATTATACGTAATGATATATTCATTTTATTCATTTTAATTTTCTCATGCACAGCTCAAACCAGGCTTTTATTTTTATATGTGAATAAACACCCGAGGACAGTAAAAGGGAAACTTGAAGAGCAACCTATGACTAGATAGTATTATTTCTAAAACCCAAGACACTCATCCTCAATTTGTAATCTTTCAAAGGGTATGTTCAGACCAAGTTCCCAGAATGCCTCCATGTAGCCATTATAATAACTGTTAACTAGAAAACTCAATTATGTAAGGGTTCCCTAAGATCCAAAAAAGGAATGCCCTAGAGGATTATATTTTCCCTGTTGCTTAAGACTCACCTTAAAAATTTTACTTTCCTATCTGAAGATTTGGTTCTTCACCCAACTGACTGACTCTAGAATTCTATTGCCTACCAGTTCCAACTTTCTCAGTGGGACCAGCAAAAGCTTTGGTTGAGATTGCCTCATAGATCACTCCCTCTCTTTATACAAGTCCTACTTTCTTCACTTCCCCACAGGTGTTGATTCCAAGATCACCCCCCTCCTCCCCGCCCCAGTAAACTTCTTGCATGCAAATCTCTATTTCAGGGTCTGTGTCCTAGGTAACTCTATCAAAGAGGGATGGTTCTAGGAATAGTCAAAGGAGGCAGACTCTAAAATGGGGTTTGAAGTGGAATATCTTGCTCATCAGCTAGCAGTTGGGGTCCTCATCACTAGATGTAAATGAAGCACTCCTAACCCCCAGCTTGGGTATAATACCTAAAACCTTAACAGGTGGTAAAGTAAGATGGCATACTGATAGAAAAGAGTAGAAGATACATTTCGGGTTTTTGAAAGGTTTGGGTGGAGGACTAGTGATAAGGACCATGTAATCAAATGGTTTTTGCTGAGTGGCATTGATTCATTGTAGAAAAACAAGCAAGGCTAGGGGTAATTTATCACCAATTGAAGGGGAATTGTGAAAGTCATAGGAAGTCTTTGGGAGCATGTAAACAGAATGTTATCTCCTGAGTTTAAAGGCCAGAAAAAGCTTTTGATTACATCAAGGACTTAATTATAATAACAGTAACAGAGGTCCTGAGAAAATGGAATGCACACACCTGGAATGTCAGTTTGCCAGGGTCAGGATCTTGGTTATGAAGGTTGGGACCCTGTTGTTGGAGAATGGGGGCAGTAGCATTGATCCTTCAAAAACCTTGAAATCCTAGATTGCCCTGAAGTGGCTCATTCCTCCCTGTTAGACACTCTAACTCCCCTTTACCTAAAGACTGTCCACAAGCCTCTGCCTTGCAAGCCAATTTGCACCTGTATCTAAGATCTATACCCCTCTCCCCTACTGGCCCACTAGGCCAAAATCTAGGGTCAATTTCTTTTTTAAAAAAAAATCTGGCTGAAGAAGTTCTGGTCTTTTAAGGATGGAAAGGTACTACATTCCAAAAGGAGGTACAGGACCTAAGCAGCATGTACTAGCAGAAGCTGGGAAAATATGTATGGTACTGGATCATAAAGGTGTTGCCCAGATCAAGGGAAGGCAGAAGTTAAGGTTGAAAAAGGTGAGAGCACTCTTTCATGCCATAGAATTTAATTCCCTGACATGAACTTCTGCTTCGCTCATTTTCTACTCATACCTCATAATCAATAATACTGTGACTCTTTTTTTTTCCTGAGACTCTTGTTTCAGTTCTCTGTATACTCTTATATACTTCACCAAACAACTAAACTGTTGCTCATGTTATGTCCACTCTCTGCTTAAAATTCTATTGCCATCTTTCTTTACTTGATTATCTCCAGCTCATCCTTCATGATTTAGCTTACCTCCAAATCTCGAGCTTGGCTAAGTTTCTCCTCTGAATTCTCATAGGTGCCTCCACAGATCTCTTAAATGGTAAACTTGTTTAATGAACTCTCTCCCCTACTTCATTCTCAGGACCAAGAACTAAGTGTATTCATCTTTGTATTGTCTATATCCATCATCTTCCTTTCACATAGAAGCATTAAAGCATATTGACTAAACTGCATGAAAGCTCACTAACAATTGTCACCTGTCTGTGAGAATCCTTCTCGGATCATGAGTAAAGGTCTGCTCACAGCCACAATTATTACCAAGTTGAAGGCTGAAGTAACTGTGAAAATAACTCATTTCTGAATATGTATGCAAAGTTGATTTCTAGATGGAGAAACAGGGCAGAGTGAGTCAACTGTGTAAATTAGCTTCTCAATTATGCTCTATCTAGTTTAGTAATTTCCTTTCCTTCACACAACACATTGAAAGTGATCCAATTCTATCTGTTTCAAGTATTCTAGCTACAGAGAGATCAATTGCCTTTCAATTAATAAGGGTCTTGGTGACATCAAGAATTGGTTCAAAATTCATCTATTTCAAAAAAATGTATCTAAAACTTATAGTTGAAAAAAATAAATACAGCAGTATTCTAGAATTTTTCTCCTTCTAATATTGGCAAAAGCAAACGTTAAAACTGGAATGCTATGTTCTGCTATTTTAAATTTTTCTGAAGCTAAATTAACTAATTTGACATTACATATTTTTTGGCCTGATAGAGGAGGGTCTGAGAACAAGAATCATTATCCATAAAGAGGGTGGCACCCCCCCCCTTACTAGGAATGCATTGTGCCAAGAAGGTCACTCACATCAAACATTGCCACTCATTGAAGCTTGAAATTCTATGTACATTCTGGAATCACATAGGCATAGCATAGCTATCTGCCTGCAGGTTCTACTTATGCTTTTGTTGAGCATATACATGCCAGATGCAAGGCAAATTCTATGAGAGGCAACACTTTTGCATGAGTGAACTTATCATGTCAATATAAAGAAGAGAGGAAGTGGCACTTGGAAAGAAGAGAGTGACACCAAAAAGGAGGGAAGTATGGAGACTGAAGATTGATGCTACAGAGACTTAGTTATGTTCTTGTAGCTTTAGCTGAAAGCTTTTCCTGATTGAGAGTTATTCATATATATCATATATTATACAATATTATGTATACATACACATATATATATTCATATATGATATATATGAGGGAGCCCTGCTATTGTTAGGTTCTTATGGTGTTCATTGCCCATAAACTCTAGGGAACTGGAGGAAGGTCCTGTAGGAATATCTTTAGAAGCATATCACTCATATTGTTAGGAGGAGTTTTAGAGGATCTAGTGTTATAGTCGAGGGACTTTCAAGCAGAAGGCAGTGAACATAATCATACAGTAATTGATAACCCTTTAGAAAGCAAAAGTAGATGCATGATTAAGCATTGCATGTCTAGGAACAGCACAAAACTTGTAGAGTTAGAATGTACAATGTCTATTTTGGATACTGGAATCAGTCTAGAGAGGTAAGACTTAAATGTCTTGTTAATGAGTTTATCATTTATACAATTATTTTGAGCAGAGATATGATACCATATTCATATTTGTAAAAATAATTTCCAAGGGTATGTAGAAAGGGATAAAGAGAGAAGAACATGGAAGTCCAAGCAATAGTTGTGATGCAAGGATCATCGACATCAGAATTACTTGGGAGAAGGAGAAAAATGCTTATTAAAATTCCAATTCTCAATTTCCATCCCCAAGTCTGCAGAATTAGAATCTCTAACAGCAAAGCGCTGATAATCTACTTTTTCTAAAATATTTCCAAAATGATGTTAGGCCTGCTAAATTCTGCTCTAAAGAGCTCGGTTCTCATACTTTAATACTAACTATTGGGACGCCTGGGTGGCTCAGTGGTTGACCATCTGCTTTAGCCCCAGGACATGATCCTGGAGTCCCGGGATGGAATCGCACACCAGGCTCCCTGCATGGAGACTGCTTCTCTCTCTGCCTTTCTCTCGGTGTGTCTCTCATGAATAAATAAATAAAATATTTAAAAAATAATAATAGTACTATTATCACCTGTGCATAACAATGCAGCTTTAGAGCTCCCACCTATAGAGATTCTAATTTTATAGATCTGTAGTCCAGGAATCTTCAAAGAAGCTCCTCCAGTGAATCTGATGATTTGTCAAGTTTGAGAACTACAGAGTAATGAATTGATATTACCAGTGAAAAGAAAATAATATTTTTCAGAAGGTATTTTTACAATATAATACATAAAATTTTACTTTAGGTTTTTATATTTAAAATGAGGAAAAAAAGATAGACATGGAAAAGAGATAGAAATGGAAAGAACACTAACTAGGATTCTGGAGCCCTTACTTCACACCTTGATTCTGTTCCCATTAGCTGTGTGACCTTGGGCACATTATTTACCCACCTCTGAGTTCTTTAAAATGTAAAGTAAATGGGTTAAGTTTGATATGGGTTCTCAAATATGTTCCACAGGTATTTTATAAACGTGATAGACCTGCACAATAATGGTTCGATGACCAAATATGTTTGGAAAATCATGACACTAACCAATGAAAAATTTGTTTACAGAGTTACATCTCAGAGTACTTAATGTGTTTGTGTTCTATGGATCTCTAAAAAGAGAGTTAAAAATGCAGCGTTTTGTAAAATTATTTGACCATGAAACACATATAGTATTATTTTACTGACAATGTTTTGCAGAGCATACTTTAAGAAATACCAGACTAAAACACATTTATATTAGCACTCCAAAAAACAAAATCTAACAAAATATGCACAAGCTCTATATAAGGAAACTACCAAAATTCTGGTAAAATAAAAAAATAATAAATGGAGAGATAGTCTTTTTTTACTGATTAGAAGACTCAATACTATCAAAATATCAGTTCTTCCTAACCTAATCTATAGATTCAGTGCAATCCCGAACAAAATCCCAGCAAGTTATTTTATAAACTGATTTTAAAGTTTATGTAAAGAGGCAAAAGGCCCAAAATACCCAACACAATATTGAAGAACAGAGTTGAAGGACTGACACTACCCAAATTCAAGATTTACTATAAGCTACAGTAATCAAGACAGTATGTTATCAGCAAAATAATATACAAGAGAACAATGAGAGAACAGATAGCCCCACATAGACCCACATACATATAGTCAACTGATCTTTGACAAAGAAGCTAAGGCAATATAATGGAGCAAAGATAGTCTTTTCAACAAATAGTGCTTAAGCCACAGGACAACTCTTCAAAGACAACACAGGAGAAAACCTTTAGATGATCTTGGGTAAAATGTTAACTTTTTGGATAAATATCAAGGCACGATCCACAAAAAAAAAAAAAAAACAACTTTCGTTCTGTGGGAGACAATGTCAAGAGAATGAGGAGACTGGCTATAGACTGAGGGAAAATATTTGCAAAAGGCACATTTAATAAAGAACTATTATCCAAAATATACAACGAACTCATTCAACAAGAAGAAAACAATCTGATTTTAAAATGGACCAAAGACCTTAATAGATACCTCACCAAAGACTGATACACAAATAACAAATAGGCATCTGAAAAGATACTCCACATCATATGTCATCAGGAAAATGCAAATTAAAATGATGAGATGTCACTAAATACCTATTAGAATGGCCAAAATTAAAAACACTGACAAGACCAAAAGGTGATAAGGATGTGGAACGACAGGTACTTTCAGTCATTGCTGATAAGAATGCAAAATAGTACAGCTACTGGGGCATCTGGATGGTTCAGTTCATTAAGCATCTGCCTTCGGCTTGGGCCATTATCCCAGGGTCCTGGGATGGAGCCCCACTTTGAGCCCTGCATTGGGCTCACAACTCCATGGTGAACCTGCTTCTCCATGTCTCTGCCTCCTTCTCTCCCTCTCTCTCTCTCTTTCATGAATAAATATAATCTTTAAAAAAAATAGCACAGCTACTTTGAAAGACAATTTGGCTGTTTCTTACAAAATTAAATATATTCTTACCATACCACTTAGCAATCACACTGCATGGTATTTACCCAAAGAAGTTGTGTTGTGCCCAAGATCGCGAATCCGAGAAACTGCCAAGGAGCCGACACCGATGCAATCACACGAGGGTTTATTTACAAGCTCGAGCCTGGGTCCAAGTGTACCCAACGCAGCGGAGCAGGGACTTGGACCCTAAGACTAAGAGGCTTAGCAACTTTATAGAGGCCAGTGGCCAATGGGATACACAGAAAGTTGCACAGTCATGCTGGTCCGCTGAGCCGGATTTCCCATTAGGGTGTGTCCTGGTCTTTGATTAGGGCGGGGCAGTGTCCTAAGTAATAAGCAGGTCAGCACAAGGCGGGTGCAGCCCAAAATAGAGTTAGTCCTGCTCTGCTTGTCGAGGGGTAGGGGATTTTGTTCAATTTCCTGGGTCCCACATTCCCCCCTTTTTCAGAGGATCCTATGCAGGACCCAATCATGGGTCCAGGTTGCTCTCAGAGTGAGCCAGGGGAATGATTAAACCAGGATTCTCACCAACGTTGTTGCTGTTCTCGCTCTTATTTACAGTTAAGGCAGCACATACCCCCCCGCCCTTTGTTGTAAGAAGACTAACTCTAATCTCCTATTTTGAAGGACAACCTTGGACTAGGGAGTATTGGAGGTGGGAAATAAGTGAGAATGGTGCAGTCTTAGCTTTAGGGGATTGTCCTTGTCTGGTTGGCTTTTCCATTCTGTAACAAAGTCCGTGAGAACGGTGTGTGGGTCAGCTGGCCGGACCTGTGTGTAGTGGACCCAGGGAGTAATCCTGTCGACCTTGAGAGTGGTGGGAGTGGTCAGGATCACGAGGTAGGGTCCCTTCCAGCGAGGTTGAAGTGTCTGGTGTTGGTATCTCCGCACATATACCCAGTCACCTGGCTGATATCAATGGGAGTCCGGGGGTGGCCCAGTCTCGTAGGGGGCCCTCAGCTTAGGCCACACCTGCTCATGGGTTCGTTGTAACATTTGGAGGGAGAAAAGAAGTTGGTGGTTATCAAATTCAGCAAGCACCTCAGGCTTTAAATTGGGGATAACAGGTGGAGGAAGACCGAACATGATTTTGTAGGGAGTCAGTCCCATCTTATATGGGGAGTTCCTCACCCTATATAGGGTGAAGAGGAGGAGAGTCACCCAGTCCCCACCAGTCTCCAGGGCGAATTTAGTTAAGGTCTCCTTTAATGTTCTGTTCATCCTGTCTACCTGTCCTGAGCTCTGGGGCCTATATGCACAATGTAATTTCCAATCTGCCCCAAGTACTAGTGCCACTCCCTGTGTTACCTTAGAGATAAATCCTGGGCTGTTGTCTGACCCAATTCTAACGGGAAAACCATACCTCGGTACGATGTCTTCCAGCAGTTTCTTGGTCACGATCTGTGCCGTTTCATGTTTGGTGGGAAATGCCTCTGTCCATCCCGAAAAAGTATCTACAAACACTAGTAAATACCTATACCCGTATTTTCCAGGTTTCACCTCAGTGAAGTCCACTTCCCAATAGGCTCCTGGGTGGTCCCCTCAGAGCCCGGTGCCTGGGTTAGATCAATGGGCGGAGGCATTTGTTAGTTGGCATGCGCGGCAGCTTGCCACAATCTGTTCAATGTTTGCTTGAGAGTTTTTAATAGTGATCTTTGCATGTCGTCTGAGGTCTTCCATCTTCCTTGTTCCCATGTGAGTACTCCGATGCATTTTGGATAGGACTCACCATCCTAGTTCCTCTGGCAAGATGATGCTGGAGTCTGTGGCCCTCCACCAGCCACGCAAGCACTGGGTCATAGGCAAGCGTTTGATCCAGTGTAAGTCAGTGTCAGTATAGTCGGGGGTGTCAGGCAGGGTCGGTGCCCCCGGATCAGGTAGTGTGGTAGCTAAGACCTGGGTCACCAGAAGGGCCGCCTCTTCTGCTTTTAAATCGGCTCGCCGGTTTCCCCCGCTACTGGTGTGTCTGCCTTTTGGTGCCCGGACAGTGGATGATGGCTAGGGCCTTGGGCAGCCAGAGGGCCCTCAGGAGTTCAAGGATCTGTTTTGCTTTTATTTTTTTTTATTTTTTTTTAAATTTTTTATTTATTTATGATAGTCACAGAGAGAGAGAGAGAGGCAGAAACACAGGCGGAGGGAGAAGCAGGCTCCATGCACCGGGAGCCTGATGTGGGATTCGATCCCGGGTCTCCAGGATCGCGCCCTGGGCCAAAGGCAGGCGCCAAACCGCTGCGCCACCCAGGGATCCCTGTTTTGCTTTTAACAGTCTTTCCCTCTGCTGTCAGAAGCCCTCTCTCCCTGTAAAGGGCTCCGTGGATGTGAGCGGTGGCGAAGGTGGACCTGCTGTCGGCGTGGATGTTGATTCGTTCACCTTCCCCCATGGTCAGCGCCTTGGCCAGTGGGATCAGTTCTGCCCGTTGAGCCGACTCCGTGGTTACGGCTGCCCCCGCATATCTGAGTCCTTCTTGGACAAAACTGCTGCTGTCTGTGTACCAGGTGACGTCCGCATTCGGCAGTGGCTGGTCCTGGAGATCAGTTCTGATTCCGTGCACCTGGCAGACGGTTTGCAGCTGTGGGATTCTTAAGACGGTTTCCTTCCGTGCATCTGTCAACCATCTTTGTCCATCTTTTAATTTGTAACCAAGGTAGCTCACCTCTGTTCTGCACATCTGGGCTTTTTTTAGCTGAGGCCCGGTATCCTAGGGCCGCTATGGTCTGGAGCAAGTCCCTGGTGCCTTGCAGGCATGTGTCCTGGTCCTCCGCTGCCATAGGATATCATCTACATATTGTAATAAAGTCAAATGAGGGTGCTTGGAACGGAACTCACCCAAGTCTTCGTGTAAGGCCTCATTGAAGATGGTCAGTGAATTTTTGAATCCTTATGGTAGTCGAGTCCAGGTGAGCTGGCCATTGATGCCTTTCTCAGGATCGTCCATTCAAAGGCAAAGAGGTCTTGGCTCCTGGGTGCTAAAGGCAGGCTGAAAAAGGCATCTTTTAAATCTAATACTGTATACCAAGTTTTGTCTGGAGGCAGGGTGGAGAGGAGGGTGTATGGGTTTGGGACCGTAGGGTGCATATCCTCTACTCGCTGGTTGATTTCCCTCAAGTCCTGGACTGGCCTGTAATCGTAGAGAGTGGTTTCTGAACTGGCAGCAAGGGAGTGTTCCATGCCGATTGGCAGGGCCTTAATATGCCCGAGTCCAGTAGTCGCCATATGTGGGGTGTGATTCCCTTTCGTGCTACTAGAGGCATGGGGTATTGGCGGACCCTGACAGGGTCTGCCCCGGCTTTAGTTCTATGTATATGGCCGGTCGATGCTGGGCCAGCCCAATTCCCCCAGTTTCTGCCCACGCTTGGGGAAATTCCTGCAGCCAACGGTCAATCTCAGTCATTGGCGCTGAGGGCATTTGGTGGGGACGATATTCGTCTTCTAAACTCAAGACAAGCACCTGAATTGGGTGCCCCTTCTTGTTTAGGACTTTTGCCCCTTCGAGGTGGAAGCAAATTTGTGCCCCCATCTTGGTGAGCAAATCCCGACCTAACAACGGGTAGGGACACTCAGGAATGACCATGAAGGAGTGGGATACCTGGCCCATGCTGAGATCCACAGTTCTTTGGGTAGTCCATGAGTATTGTTTGGTGCCCGTGGCCTCTTGCACCCATGAAGTTTTGTTTGCCAATTTCCCTTGGGGTTGTAATAAAACCGAGTGTTGTGCCCCAGTGTCCACTAGGACTTCAACAGGTTGCCCCTCCACTTTAAGAGTTACCCTGGGCTTGGGGAGGGGTGCCGAACCCTGACTCCCCTAATTGTCCAGGTCCTCCATTTCTAAGATCTTGGCAGGGGCCTTAGAGCTTTTGTTAGGGCAGCTTTTTACCCAATGGCCCTCCTCTTTGCCATAGGCACATTGGTTTTTGTTCAGCTTAGGGTGCTCCCAAGGGGGACCAGGACCATCCTCCTTACCTGTCCCTGAAGCCACCTTCTTGAGGTGCCTCCATCTTTCCTGTGGGTCGTCCATGGTTGTGGCCAGCAGGATCTTGGCCAGATTTCGGGTCTGCCGGTCACTTAGTTTGGTTTGTTGTTCTTCCAGACTTTCTCTATTATTATAGACTCATTCTGCCACTATCACTATGTCCTGCAAGCTCTTCTCTCCCAGTCTCTCTACTCTTTGTAATTTCTTTTTAATATCTGGAGTGGCCTGGTTAACAAAAGCCATGATAATTGTGGCCTTTGTTTCCAGGGCTTCTGGATCCATAGGGGTGTACTGTCTAAAAGCCTCTATGACTCTCTCTAAGAAGGCTGCTGGACTCTCATCCTTACCCTGCCTCACATAATAGACCTTGGCCAGATTGGTAGGCTTGCGAGCGCAGCCTTGAGACCTGCCATTAGAGTCTGGCGGTAGACCTGGAGTCTCTCTTTACCTTCAGCTGAGTTGTAGTCCCAGGTGGGGTGGGATAAAGGGAAGGCAGCATTTATGAGGTCTGGGTATTGAGTCGGCTGTCTGTCCTCTCCCAGGACAGACTTCTGGGCTTCCACATGAATTCGTTCTCTTTCCTCGGTGGTGAAGAGAACCTGCAAGAGCTGTTGGCAGTCATCCCAAGTAGGCTGGTGGGTAAAGAGAACAGTATCTAAAAGCCTGATTAGATCTCTTGGATTATCAGAGAACTTTGCATTTTGGGTTTTCTAATTATATAAATCACTGGTGGAGAACGGCCAATATAACATTAGCTATTCGCCAGTCTCATGGGGGGCCCCATGGCACCGAGAGGAAGGGCGGTGGAGTCGGCAGGCCCCACATTCAGAGGTGGGGCTGTCCGGTGGGTCCCACCGCGTATCCCCACTGCTGGCCCGCGCACAGGGACTCCCTCGTCAGGGAGGGGTGGCGCCCCTTCTGCAGCCCCCGATGCCTCCAATGGAGGGGCAGAAGCGGGGAGGGATGCCCAGTAGGGCGGCAGGAGAATCAGGTCCTCCGGGGAGGAATCTTGGAAGACCGGATGAAGGGGTGCTTCGGGCATAGAGTCGGTTTCCTTTTTGGCTTTCCACAGGGCTAGAATCTCTGTGGGTCCTGCTTTGGGGGGTAAAAATGGTTTTAGCCTAGGAGGAGGATTCTCGATCATGTACTGCCAGATCAGGATGTAGGGAACCTGGTCAGGTGGCCATCCGGTTTGTCCCTGAGGATCACGGTCTTAACCTGTAAGATAATAGGTAGGTGAAAAGTTCCTTCCTGGGGCCATCCTACGTCAAAGGTTGGCCATTCTGATATACAATAAATTCGGAACCTCTTCCTCTGTATGTCTATGGTCAGAATACGAGCTCTTTTCCTAACATCCGAGAAGTGAGAGAGCATAAGAGATAGGGGAGTGGTTTCTGTCTCCCCCATTATGTCCCCAATCCACACCAAGACATAGACAGTAAAGACGATTAACAAGGACCCAACAACAGAGACAAATGCACAAACAGTTAACAAGGACATAGTAACACAGACAAACCTGCAAACAGTTAACAAGAACACGGTAACAGACCAACGTTCCGTGCGGCCGTGGAGACAAAACAAAGTAACCTGAAGGGCTGGCAGCCGGCCCTCCTTACAGATGAGAACCCCGTCCTCCTTACAGATGAGGACCCCGTCCTCCAGGCAGGGGCAAGGGACGTCTCCTCAAGACCCCCGGTCATGGCCCGCCAGCGTGTCCGCCTAAGCCAATGCCGACCCAATCCAGATTGGAATTCCTACAGGTACAGTACAGTTTAGAGCTCTCAGAAAATATGCGCGCAAAAGGTGGAAAAAGTTGAGTGCACTCACCACGCGTGAAACCCTCGAGATGGGGTCCTGGAGGTTTCTTGGATCGCGGACGAGCCCCCAAATGTTGTGCCCAAGATCGCGAATCTGAGAAACCACCAAGGAGCCGACACCGATGCAAACACAGGAGGGTTTATTTACAAGCTGGAGCCTGGGTCCAAGTATACCCGAGGCAGCGGAGCAGGGACTTGGACCCCGGTTCGAGCTTGTAAATAAACCCTCGTGTGTTTGCATGGGTGTCGGCTCCTTGGTGGTTTCTCGGATTCGCGATCTTGGGCACAACAGTTGAACAATTGTGTCCCCACAAAAATCTGCACACAGATTTTTATAGCATTGCTTATAGCATTGTTATTCACAATCGAAAAAAGTTGGAAGCAATCAAGATGTTGCTCAGTAGGTGAACGGATAAATAAACTGTGGTACATCCAAACAATAAAATATTATTCAGCTTAAAAAAGAAGAAAAGCTATCAAGTCTTGAAAATACATAGAGAAACCTTAAATTCATATTTCTAAGTGAAAGAAGCTAATCTGTAGAGTCTACATGGTGTATGATTCCAATTACATGACATTCTGTAAAAGACAAAACTATAGACAGTTAAAAGATCAGTGGTTGGGCAGTCCAGGTGGCTCAGCGGTTTAGCGTCGCCTTCAGCCCAGGGTGTGATCCTGGAAACCCTGGATCGAGTCCCACGTCAGTCTCCCCGCACGAAGCCTCCTTCTCCCTCTGCCTGTGTGTCTGCCTCTTTCTTTCTCTGTGTCTCTCATGAATAAATAAATAAAATCTTAAAAAAAAAAAAAGATCAGTGGTTGCCAGGGATTGGGGTGGGGAGGGTATGATGAATAAAGAGAGTACAGAGGATTTTCAGGACAGTGAAAACACTCTGTTAGATAGCATAATGATGGATTCATGTCATTATACATTTGTCCAAACCCTTAGAATACACAACACCAAGAACGAACCTTAATGTGCTATGATTCTGAGGTGATTATGTTGTGTTAATGTAGATTCATCAATTGTAACAAATAAACCAGTCTGGTGGGGGGATGTTGATAATGGGGAAGGCTACATGTGTGGGGGAGAATGAGGTAATGGGGAATCTCTGTACTTTCCCCACACTTTTGTTGTGAAGCAAAAACTGCTCTAGTTTTAGAAAATAAATTATTATTTAAGAAAAGAAATTCTTATTGGGAGAGATAGGAACAAAACTAGTGATTTTTAAGATATTCTTTCTAATTACAAAGTGGTTTGAGTCCTCCATGTCTATCTAAAGTGAGTAGGACAGTGGTGAAGCCATTAAGTAGGCTAGGGATTGCAAAAAAGGCACAAAGAAACATGTATTTTGAGGTCAGTTTTGTCTGAAGTGCCTTGGTTCATTTATAAGAGCATTTTGTGTAAATAATGATGGAATTGTATATTCCCCTAGAATATTTAATTAAAGGCATCAAAGACACAGCATTAGTAATGTCCATGTGGAATTTAGTGTTGTCCAGGTAGTTTATCCTGCCTTCATGTTTACTGTGGTTTAAAATTGCTGTTCTCAGTTTTGAAAATTCATAATCTTAAGATCATATTCCTTGCTCTGCTTCTCCATCATTTCTTTTTCTCTTTCTGTGCTTTGGTTAGACATTTCCAACACCAATTAAATAAATACAAGAGGTTGACTAGCTCACTGGGTCCTCTACTTTCCTTTTTGTTTCCAATCCATAGATTTTTTTCTGTCACACCAGGTTCCTTTGCCTCAATCCATTTTTGACTCATTATCTGATTGCAAGTGCATCATTTAATCTTTTAGCAGATCAATTTCTCTGTTTATAGAACAAGAATGGTATTCTTATCTCCTGCTGAACTTGGATGGATGGTGTAAGGATTAATGTAGTGAACCCTTAAAAAACAGTTGAAATCCTTAGGGGAGAGGAATCCTAGAAGTAGAATCCATTGTCCTCATTATTATATTTTGGTTCTATTGTAAAATAAGCCAGCATCCACATTTTGCAATCAGATAGCTTAGCACAGGTAAGAACTTTAATCATTTTAAAAGTACATATATTTGAAATGTGGTTTAGCTATTTTTTCCACAAAGACACAAAACTGTATTTCCAAAAAAAAAGTCTTTACAAGCATTTGCTTCTTTTATAGAGTTCTGAAATGTGTTCACGAACTGTGTTTTTGAAGCTATCTTTCTATATTTTGTTGAAATAATGGAGAGGCTATTTTACAATTACATTAGATTTTCAGGTCATGGTATTAAGTAAATCAATATCACCATTGATCTTTCTTACCTAAAATGGGAAGAGATGTTATGCACAAAGTTTTAAGAAGAAATTCTGAGTCTAGGCTTTTATTTTGGCATAATGTATAAATCAAATAAAATTCTTGACATTTCTGATAGGTGCCTTCCTAAAGAAGGAGAAGAAAGCTGTTCTGGGTTTTCATATGTCTGTTTATAAATCTGAGTAAAGAAACAGACCAAAAGATAGAAGAGCTTGGCAAGACTATGGATCCAGAAGGGTAGATTTAGAATTTGTGAAAAGATGTTTTAATTGTGTAACTCTTAAAAATAGATTTGCTAACCGCGAAATATTTATTGAGTACTAACTGTATGTCACCCATCTAAACCTGCTTTATTTAGTGAAGTGAATTTTGTATAGGACCATGGCTATTTCAGCACCTAGCACCAAATTGTGGGGACTATCCAAATATTCAATGAATGAATACCAAGCCAATTGAAATTGCTAGTGAGCAAAAACAGGTTGTGCAACAGAAGATATGTAGCTCAATTTCCTTGTTTTAGGTCTGTTCATTCAGTTTGAAAACAGAAGAATAGAAGCCAATGGTATTAAACGTTAAAAATGTAATCAAGTGTCATTAAGAAATATTATATTGGTACATGCAACTCATAGTAACTATCTCACATTATATAGGAGATATGTTGCCAAGCCAGAATATGTCAAGAAATCTCAGGCTGAAAAAAAATTTTCATAAAGAGCACTTCTGAACTTTTGACTTTGCTGCCATTCTGCTGCCAATTTTGCATACTATTTTGTTCACAGAATATTATTTACAAAATGTTTTTAGACACGTAACATTTAAAACATTTGTTTTTCTTAATTAAACTTATTGAATACATTAAAGAGCTTTATGATAAACAAACAAATGAGCAATACAACAAAGAGATGATATTTATAAGACACATTGGGCTCCTTTCAATGGTTTTAATGACAATAGCATCATTCCCCTTAGTGTAATCACTGAATTGTGTTTGCCTTCAATTCTTTTGTTTACTCTCAAGTTATCAGCTCTGATTTCGAGCAAGTGTACTTTTTACTTGTTGTTCAGCACACTGTAGTCATTATTAGCCCAGCTTATAGTTTCACAGTTCTACCTACCTTTATATAACTTTGTGAACAAAAGAAAGTCAAGTCCCCAAGTTTCCTCTTGAGAAATTTACAATCTGTGTGTTACTTAGAAAACATATTTTAAAATGTTCTTCTAAGGAATTTCCCCCCCAATTTTGGGGAGGGGATTTTCTAATTTTAATTATTTCTTACATAGGGAAAGGCTTACCAGTAGATATGCCACTTTTCCACTCTGCCAAACTCATGTTGGCCAAATGTTTTATTTCTTGTAGCTGTTTTATAGTTTGTATCATCTTAATCTATAATTAGCTTTCACCTATCTTGTCTCTTTAATCATGTTCTTTACAGGTTCTGAAACACAGCTGATGTCACTTTAAGGCCGGTAGAAGCAGTGAGATCATTAGAACATTAAGAAGGAAATAACAGGACAAATGCAACTTTCTGACCATAACTAGTGCTATTAGATTTTAAAAACATGGATCACGGGGATCCCTGGGTGGCTCAGCGGTTTGGCACCTGCCTTAGGCCCAGGGCGTGATCCTGGAGTCCCGGGATCCAGTCCCACATCGGGCTCCCTGCATGGAGCCTGCTTCTCCCTCTGCCTGTGTCTCTCCCTCTCTCTCTCATGAATAAATAAATAAAATAATAATAAAAAAATATGGATTACTGTTTCCCTCATAAGAACAAATATAGGCAAGTAGTATACAGGAGTTTCCTCAAAAGTACTTATTTAAGAATTTCTTGTGGAATTTTAGTAGTCTTAATGTATAATTTCACTAGGATCTGATGAATTCCTTTGATATTTAGTCCCTCATTCAATAATTATTTTGGAATTTTCACAGGGGTGACTGCTTTCTTGTTCTTATTGGGTTTGTGATAAAAATGTGGTGTTCACTGAGTGGCTCATATAGAATGGGGTTTGAAATAGAAAAAAGGGAAATTAATTTAGATTCAGCAATATATGAACTTGGTATGTAAATATTGGACATTTGGCACTCACCTGTGTTTACTTATTTTAGGAAGGAAAGCCTATATTAGTTGCTAATATAAACAAATAAACAAAAAACAAAAATAAGCAAATAAAATTAGCTTTACATACAAATAAGGTATGCTATGATTTGAAGGTTGTCAGGAATCTGACCTGATGCCAAGTATCTTCTTATAACACCCTTAATTGCTCCAGGAATATTTATTTCATTAGATTTAACCATCACTTGTCTACTGTAACTCAGAGTTCACTTTGAATAGTAAGTCAATGATTCTTTAGGATGAATGAGATTATCAGACTATTTATTATCACAGACAGAGCTAAAGGAATATGAGAATAGTGGATGCCTGTGGATTGAAAGTATATTTTTAAAAGGAGAAAAAGAGAGAAAGAGAGCATCTAAGGAAAAATACCTATTTTGCATGTTCTTTTGTCACATGTTCTTTAACCTTAAATGTTCCTTCAGAAGTTTATGCTCTAGTATTAGTTAAGAATTGTATAACTCTAAGGTGATTATAGGTCAAATAAGAGATAATTTGGAAGTCTGAATTTCCTGAACGTCTTGACAAAATCACATATTATGAGTTTGTTCACTTTTGTTCTATCTTTATGTGAATGATTCACAGAACTATGTCACTTGGTGATGCTTTTAGTGAAGTTGTTGATTTTTGTCTATGCTACTGATGTCCCAATGGTCAAAATATATGCCTATTTGAGACAACTCAGCAGGTGTTATATTGGTCTTGACTGCTAGAGTCAATCTGGTGCAGCAAACAGACCCTCAGTACAATTTCTATTTCCATATTTTTTATAATAATTTGTTTAGTGTTTCAACAAGGCAAAGTTTTATCCCTTTATGGATAAGAGAACTGAGATATGATGGCTTAGCACTACTATTTCACATTATAGGGAAGAGACCCTATTAACTTTCCATATGCTTTCATAATCCATTAGATACCATATTGCTTATACAAAGTAGCCTTCCAGATATTAAAGACAGCTCTTTAAGATTGGTAATATCTTTAAAAGTTAACTCTTATAAGTGAGCATCTGCCAATATTTTAGTCAAGTCTCAGGTATAATTTTGATCAATTATATCTCTTGAAGTAGAAGTACCCTAAGAGTATCAGAATGCAAGTGACCATTTCAGCAAAGTTCTGATTGATCAATCATGTATTAAGGGTCTTAGAAAGATTTTAGGATTCATTAAGCCTTCAAAATAGTTCTTTCACATAGACAGAGTACAGTCTCTGAGATGGGAATGGGTGAACAAAGATACAGAATTTGCCTTTTATAAAGAAAGATTCCCTAGATATATATATTGACAACCATTTGGTTTGCTAGAAAATCTGCAACTCAAAGTTTCCTCTCTAGAATTTATTGATGAAAATAGTAAGATAAAATTAATCACCTGGAGGCCACAAACCTACTCCCTAACTAAGGATCTACCCATAAAGAATGACATGGGGAGGTTAGTACTAAATGTTCCAGAAATTGGGAAACATGAGGTCCTGTGTATGATAAACCACCTCAATGTAGAGCAAGTATATTCTGTAACATTGTGATCTCTTGTAAAATGAAGAAGTTGCTACAAAAGAACAGAGATACAATCTCTACTGGGACTTGTTCCAACCAAACACATTGAGAGGATGCTTCTCTTTGTCCCAAATAGGGAGAGATTAGAAATTTAAAATCTTGTTAAGGGTTTCACTAAACTCACAAAGTGGAAAAAGGCACAACAGTGCATTCCATATGAGTTAAATTAGAACATCAGAGTCTATGTATTCACAATATGAAATTTTTCATTGAGGGCACTAGAAATCATTAAACTTTGGGGAAAAAGAGCAGAAGCAGAAGTCAGGAAGCCATGACTGATTACTTCAGTCTTCAGTACTAAAGCAGGTGATTCTCCCAAGTTCATCTGCAAAGCACGGAAAAATCCCAAGAACATTTACAAGGTTTCCCAAGTATTTCAGTATGCAACAGTGAAATTAGTGGTTCTCAAGTATGCTTTCTGAAGCTGCTGTGAATGCCAGAAATGTCTGGTGTTCTCACCAACTATCCAGGTATGGAACATGGATCCAGGTGATTCTTATTTATTTATTTATTTATTTATTTATTTATTTATTTATTTTCGTCACACACAGAGAGAGAGAGAGAGAGAGGCAGAGACACAGGCAGAGGGAGAAGCAGGTTCCATGCACCGGGAGCCCGACCTGGGACTCCATCCCGGGTCTCCAGGATCGCGCCCTGGGCCAAAGGCAGGCGCCAAACCGCTGCGCCACCCAGGGATCCCGGATCCAGGTGATTCTTAAATTCTCCTGCAAGTTTCTTCAGTCCTCATGTCTGCCCACTTGTCTGCCAGCAGCTGCTTCCAGAGAATAATGACCTCTCCCTTCTGCTTTCCAAATCTTCTGTATCTTTTATTAACAATATTTAACCAAGAAACAAATGGAAAGAGATTTCCGGAAATTCTCAGTTCCCCCTCTGTATGGCATAGAAGACTTTAATAGGGGTTGTTGGTGTATAGTTAAAAATAAAAATATAGCATACCTACTGAGTTGTAGGTAGTTATAGGTTTTTTTTTTTTTTCTATCAGCATAAGAAGTGTCAGTTACAATAGTCAGAGAGGCCCAGAATGAGAGGGTAGGCATTTCTGGGGGCTGAGATATCATCATAAGGAAAAAATACGGCTACAAAAGAGCCAGCATTCAATTAAGTGGCAGATGGATCATTGTGCTACTTGTTGTCCAAGAGACTCCTTTTGACATTGGTGACAGCCTAGCATGCGTTCTTGCTAAGGCATGTTTAACTTAGTACATGTGACAAGTAGAGGCAACTTCAAGTAAAAAAGATATTTACGGACAAGAGACAAAAGAAGGCAGTACGCCTAAGCTTTAGAAGAAAATCTATAGGGGATCCCTGGGTGGCTCAGTGGTTTAGCGCCTGTCTTCGGCCCAGGGCATGATCCTGGGGTCCCGGGATCGAGTCCCGCATCAGGCTCCCTGCATGGAGCCTGCTTCTCCCTCTGCCTGTGTCTGGGCCTCTCTCTCTCTCTCTCTCTCTCTCTCTCTCTGTCTCTCATGAATAAATAAATAAAATCTTTTCTTTTAAAAGAAGAAATTCTATATATCTGGGTAAGATTTTTATATCTGTATAAACCAATATAATAGAACCAGAAGAGAAATTTAGATGTTCTGACTGGTGGTTTGAAAAAGACATCTCCTGATCAAAGGTTTGACTTTCTAAGATTAGAGTGAAAAGCACCCATTCTATTTTTCTTTTCACTCATAAACTAGAAGTAACTTATTGACTTATGCAGAAGGGCAGATTTTTACATTTGACTCCACTCCCTTTGGCATGGGTCTCTTTTATTATTTATTTATTTATTTATTTATTCATTTATTTTTTCTTTTTTTTAAAAGATTTTATTTATTTATTCATCAGAGACACACAAAGAGAGAGAGGCAGAGACACAGGCAGAGGGAGAAGCAGGCTCCATGCAGGGAGCCCAATGTGGGACTCGATCCCAGAACTCCAGGATTATGCCCTGAGTGGAAGGCAGACTCTTAACCCCTGAGCCACCACTAGCGTTCCAAGGGTCTCTTCCTTTTAAATACACCAAAGAAAAGAGCAATGTTGTTGACAGGCAAATGGTTTAGGAGAATGTGTGTAGTCACAGTTGTTGAGACTTAAATGTTTCTTTTTGGTTTTTCTATACTGCAGTTGGTAATCCCAGGGCATATCCTCAAATGTTGATTACAGTATTATCTAGGAATTTTGTGATTACAGTATAAAATTTAGAAGTATTACCCAATGTTTTCTAATTTTCTATGATGTCCTATTATCTTGAAGCTTTCCTCATTTCAGATGAGACCTTGACATTCACTGCCTGAGAACATAAAGGTCATGGAAAAATAAGAGGACAAAAATCAATGTAAAGTTATTTTGAAACTGGTGGCAGAGAAACTGGTTAGAGAGGAAACTATTTTTGGCTTCCAAAAGCCCAGGCATTGAGAATCAGAAGCCAAAGTCATAAGATATTTATTTGGAAGAATGTATAATTATATACAAGCAAATTCTCCAACACCAAAGGAAATAAAAGTTTCTCTGAACTGGAGGAAAACCAATAAGAAGGAGAAACAAGACAATGAAACCCTGGTTAGTACCTAAGAGAACTGATTCTGAGAATTCCTTTCCCCAGGTTGTGTCCCTGGAGTAGGATAGGGGGAATAGAAACTACAGATAGGTTCAGGGATTTGAGAGAAGAGAGGACTGATGCTTTATACTTCAGGTGAAGCCTAGACCTTGAAAAATTCTCTGCTGTCACCCTGGTTCAGCAGCAGTACCACAGAAATGGTGATACAGTGTGTCTAGCAGACAGGGCCTAAAACTGGGCCAATGATTTCCCGAGGCCCAAGAGAGAGATGGGAGAACATTAAAATATTTCCTGTTTCCCATGAGCAGAGAGCCTGATAATAGAAAAAGTGATGACAGACCTACAGATACTGTGGATACAATGCCTGTCATATACGATTAAGTGGATATCATATAGATTTCTGCAGATGCCAAAAGGAATATTTGCCAAGAACCAAAAACCAGACACTCCTTTCCAGACAATGGCATGACATTATAGGAACACTTGGAACTTTGATGGAGTATTGGGGTGAATACAAGGTACAAGGAGGAAACATAATAAAACTGAGTAAAGCTTATATTCGTTGAGTTTAGTTTAAATTGTATTAGATGAAGTGTTCAACCACAGAGAATGGGGCTTCTTAAAATGAATTACATTGTTTTAGGGAAACAATATTTTTCATACTACAATTTGTGTTTTATGAACTTCATATGGACTGCATCATATCCTACTTTATGAATAGAGGACATACATGACACATAAAATATGAGGGAGCATAAAGATGATATAATCTAAACCAGTAAATATTGTGGAATTAATAAAAACGTTAGCAATGAAATCCAAGTAAACAGTGAAAGAAATGAGAGACATTTTCTATTTGAAAGGACAATAGATATAGCACATTAATGGATACCTAATGAACCCTTTTTTTGCTCAGTACCTCAGAAATGAGGTTATAATGTGGTCTGACTTACCCAATTTCTCAACATGGATTTCTTCTTTAAAATGTGGCAGAATGTAACTTACTGTTTTTAAGATAATTTATATAAATATTAACGATTGTAAATTGAAATGGAACCTTTGAGAATATTACCTGATAAATATAATATATGCAGTTTTTAATTAATAAGAAATTATATAATTGAATATTATGTCTACCTTTGTCATTATAATTTGTACAGCTTACATTTCCCACTATTTTGGCCAAGTGACCCCAAAGTCTCTCATATGGCTCATTCAGAGATCAAGCAATTGCCCTGCTGTACCTTAGGAGCAGAAAATGACCTGTGACCTTTGGCCCAGGTTAGCTTAAAAACATAAACATTAATATATATATATAAACATTTTATTCTATTACTTTTGCATATTATGTTTATTTTTAGGTTTTCAATGTGATCAATGTATTTCTTACAAAAATTTTTGTAGCATTGAAGAGTGAATTAAGTCTTGATTGTGTAAATTGTTAGGGAGGGACATTTTATATTTTTGGTTGATATAGCAAGAGTTATAATAAGCCTAATAATAGCAAGGTTGATTATAACTCTCCCTATCCATAGATATTTCAAGGACTCTTGGATATTCATGCAAGTGACCAGGAGCCAGAATACCTCAGGTCCCACGGAAGAAAATGTGAAGAGGATTTTAGTAGCATATTCCCTGAACCTTCCAGATTAAGAATCTTGTACAAAAGAAGAAGGCTTCCAGGCTCTTGAGCCACCCAACAGGCACAAGTCTCGAAAATTCAGGGAACTAATTCTAGACTAAAAATAGAAAGAAAGAAAACAAACAAACAACAGTAGAATTTTGTGATACACTTTTAGATTTTGTTAAATGTTAATGCAATTGCAGTTTCTAGATTTGGCAGACACTTCCCAACAGAGGGAGCTGTAAACCTGAAAGAGGAAGGTTAATTTTGAGGGTGCAAAAGAATTGTGGGTTCTTAGAAGCTGGGTCTTCTATGGTTGACTGGAAAAATTTCTTCTGTCCAGCACAGAAATCACTGTGAATCTCATGTTAGCCTTTGGGGTTTGGTGGAAGATGCAAAAACTGCTGTATAATACAACTAAGGCTTCTCCTGTAAGAGCACGGAGAAGTGGCCACACTATGATCAAGCTCCTTCAGGAAAATAAAGAACTGTCTCCTTTCTGATGAATTCCTCGTTTTCAGGGGAAAAATAAAAAGTAGGGACTGGAGACAGAAAATTTCCCCAGTCAAAATTCCAGTAAAATTTTAATTGGATAGTATCAAGGACGAAATACATCTGTGACCGTAATTCAAATCCTGATCTTTTTCTGTAATAAATATGACCTTTGAAACCAATTTATATTCTAAAAATTATTGAAGCAATTAGTTTAATAATATAAAATGAAAAAAATCTGTGCAAAATGTATGATTTGGAGAGGGTAGGGTTGGAGAATGCTGGCATATTTTTCTCAGCAAATTCTTTCATGTGCTCATAGTTTAAAACAAGAAATAAAATCCAAGTGTAACAATTAGTGTCATTCCCTCATTCAGTCATGGACTGAGCATCTTTGATGCATCTGCACCATGGTAGGTTCTAGGTGAAGAGTGAATTAAGTCTTGATCTCAATACACAAATTATTGAGATGCTTTTTCTACCTCCAAAAACTAAATCAAATCTTGGAATTAACTACTCTCATTGCAGCCCTTACTTGATGTTTGCTCTGTAGTTAAGACATAGAGACATAAATAAATAGGTGTACAAGTTCTTCCTATTTTTATTTGTATTTTTAAGATATGACAGATACCAGGAAAATACTGCCATCAGAGATATTTTATGGGTCTTAGAAAATTCTGTCCCAAACACTCATATACACCACCACAGAAAATTTAGGGAATTTTGGTTATAGATTCACAAATGGTAGAACTGAGTCTCAGCTTTTCAAGTTTGTATCCCCCCCCGCCCCCCCCCCCCCCCCCCCGTGTTTACTAGTGATGCATGCAATTGTTTCCTAAAGCAGATGATTGAGTTTTTGCCTGCAAGGGGAGAGCCGAGAGAGGTGGTGTCCCATTACTTGCTGGGCTAGTACCAAACACTTATCTTGGTAATTAATAAAATTTCATTCTTTGCAATGTACCTCTTGCAAGTACAATATGGAAAAAAATATTCTTCCAACATAAAATAAATAGCATGGCAGAAGGTAAAAAAACATCTTTTTCAGACCTACTTTAAAGCCCTACATTGAGAAGAAAAGGCTAATTTTTAATGACATGTCTCAAGTGATGGGCTCATTCTAGAGATAATCCCCAACCTGTACAACAAATCTCTGTTAATACTCTTAGGTATTTAAGTGAATGGAAATCCATATACTAGTGATTGGATTGGATTGGAATGTTAATCTCCTGGCACCCTAATCCATTTTAAGAAAACTAAACTCAAGAATAACAAAAAGCACTCAGCCCTACCCTTCTGATTTTTTAACCTCTAGAGAAATTGCAGAGGCTGTAAAGAAAGAATGATGGAAGTGTTTACGATGGTTCTTCTTTGTCACTTCAATTTGTATTTTTCTCAGCCTGGCAAATCTGCCCAAATGGGGAATTTTCTGTAATCTCCAAATCTCACAGTGGTGTCAGCACCAGAAGGAGTATATACACTTAAATGGGTTTGTTTAAGCTCAAATCCTACATGCAGAGTTACACATTGGGTAAGGACTCACCAAACAGATAGGATTTACTTCAAAAATGTCAAGACCTTTGTGAGGACACTCTTTCACATAGTAACAGAAGTACATCATCTAGAGAGTGAGCTAATGAAGAGTATTTTAATTGGTTTTTCACTTCCTAGTTTATAGTTTTCAGAAGATGCATAAACTATAGAAGTAAGATGTACAAAAAAGAAGCTCAAAAATAATTGTCACATCTCACATTTTTTATTCAATGGAGCTATAGTGGTGGCCAGAACTAAAATGAAGGCAGTGGTCAAAAGAAACAAAGGCAGATCCCTAATCTCCCTAGATTTTGGAGAAAGGCAGCTTTTGCTTTCCTTTGGTGTTCTCTCCGTGACCACTGGATGTTGTACTGTCACAGTGCTGAGTTCTGGCATTTCTAAATCTATACTTTCTTTAGGAGCTCTCAGTTTTATGGCAACAAATGCTATCTATAGTCCCAATTTCTCATATTACTATAGTCATCCCTGACCGATCCCTGGAATTTCTAGATTTAGATTCCTTTTGCTTACTTGACATCTCTACTTGGATGTCTCATGGGTATCTCAAATTTAATTTTTCCTCCTACTCCCACACACCTTTTCTGTTTCGATCCTGCAAATCTCAGTAACTGGAAGTAAAATCTACCTAATTTTTCAAATCAGAAACCTTAAAGTATCCTTAATATCTTATCCTCTACTATTTCACATGCAAAATCCATTAATAAGTATTGCTATTTATAATACCTATATTTATATCTATATAGATATATAGATATAGATATAGGTATATTCTTTATCTCTACTATAACCAACATTGTTTAGGCTACCATCATGGGTCTAGGAGGCCACTTCTAGAGCTTCTTAAATGGCCTTTGTACTTCTTTCCCTGCCTAATCATTGTTACACATGGAAGTCAGGGAAGTCTTTTAAAAATATAAAATTCTATTGCATTGCTCTATTGATTAAACCCTTTCATGGTTCTTCTGCATACTTAGGATAAAATCTAAATTAAAACCCATGGCCAGGGTGCCTGGGTGGCTCAGTCATTTAAGCATCTGCCTTTGGCTCAGGTCATGATTGCAGGGTCCTGGGATTGAGCCCTGCATTGGGCTCTCTGCTCAGTGGGGAGTCTGCCTCTCCCTCTCACTCTGCCCCTCCCACGCTCCTTCTCTTTCTCTTTCAAATAAATAAGTAAAGTCTTAAAAAAATATTTTCATCTCTGTACTTTCAGTTCTCAGCAAAGGGCTTGACATCTAATAAAGTTAAAAACCACGGTAATAATAAATAACATTGATAATTTTTATGTATTGTGTTATATGTATTGCTTATCCCTCACAAAAGATATATGCTTTTACAAAAAAAGGGCAAAAACAAAAACTAAGACATGGAGTTGTTAAATTACATGTACCACATGGTCAAACTTCAGGAAATGGAGCAAATATTTGAACATAGGTAGTCTTGCCCCACAGCCTGGGAACTGAATTACCACACTATACTCTGTAAATATAGATTTCATAGTAGTCATTACCTGGGTGAGGGACTCTGAACTCTCAAGCCGGACTTCCAGAACAAGGAGACCCACATTGGTATACATAGATCATTCATAATAACTAATATGTTAAACTTCCATAGTTCTCAATAGATGCTAATGAACAAGTGATTGTTCATTAATGATTGGGTTTGACCTACAGCATTGGTCCAAAGGATATCACAAGAGAAAGGAATCATTGGTTTTACATTCCAGGCTTACAATAATCAGTTGAAAGACTTCAATATAGGAAACATTCATGAGAACAAGTACCTATTTGGCTGATCAAACTAGTGTGACTGTCAACGTCTGGTTTAAAGTCAAAATCTGAGCTAAAGATGTAGCAAGTGAAGGAAAAGGTGACACATGTATAGAGAAGAAAAGAAAGTATAAGGTATTATTGACTTTAGGGTCATTTAATTTTTAAATCTGCCAGTCCAAAGAACTGTGCAGTGTGTAACTGGAATTTAGCATAATTTGTAACAAGGCTAGATTTGGAATCTTTGGGGTACTGTATTATGCTGAGAATGATATAACAGACTTTCAATGACTTGAAACTTTCTCTTCACATTGCGCCATTAGTTCCTCAATGATGTGCAACTATTTGCCCTCCAGAATAATAAACCAGGAGAATTGGTCCTAGTTAAGAACTCTGCATATTAGATCTTTTACTTTATTTCTAAGCTTGAGCAGACTTTAGTACATTTATAAACAGAAACTATCGTGCATGTTTGAACAGAGAGAGACAATATCTTCAAAGACTAAAGCTATAGTATGTAGGAAATTACTTGACTTGAAAAGTTTTAAAGTTTTTTGTCCTTAAATTCAAGAAACATGTACTGTTTAGCTACAAGTACCAATTATTGTGATAGAGCTGGTTATATCACAGAGAGTAGCACAAAGCCCTCTACATAGAAAACACCCAATAGGGACACCTGAGTGGCTCAGTAGTTGAGCGTCTGCCTTTGGTTCAGGACTCAAGGATCAGAGTCCCAGAATCAAGTCCCACATCGGGCTCCCTGCATGGAGCCTGCTTCTCCCTCTGCCTATGTCTCTGCCTCTGTCTGTCTGTCTCTCTCTCTTTCTCTGTGTCTCTCATGAATAAATAAATAAAATCTTTAAAAAAAAGAAAGAAAACAATAAATGCCGGCCATCCTCTGCTTGCATCAATGCTTTCTTTTCCTCCAGGACATTTTACAAAACCCTATCTGGCTCTTAGCAAAATGTTAAGAGTTTTCAGTACATTTTCATCACCTCTACATACCACATTCGCATCCAGAATTATGCAACCTTATAGTTGCCTAATTATCACCCAGAATTCCCTAATGCAGTGCCTACTATCACCTTTATAAATACTGCTTCATATTCTCTACATTGTTTTATGTTTCCATCAAACTTTACCTTGGTTAAGTTTCACCTAACTAAAACCCTTCAAAGCAATCTAACATATTAAGACCATTTTTTAAATAATAAATACTCTTTTAACTGAAAACTTCTAGAAATACAAAGGAATACGTTTTCTGAAAATGGAATTTAAGCTATAATGGGAAAGATCAGAACAAAATGACATAAGTAAGTTGAAAAAAACAGTTTTCTACAGTCATTCCCCCATAAAACATCAATTTTGACACATTTACCCATGGATAAGAGTTTCTTAATGAAAGCCCAGGAGTTCAGTGAAGTGATTTCAGACACTGTTAGAGAATAAAATCTGAAATTGGATGCTTATGTCATCCCTCCCCCAAGGTGGATGATGGAAAATATTGAGGCATCCAATTCACATATCTATCAATGTGATATACCACATTAACAGGAGGAAGGATAGAGTAAAGATAGCAGAGTAGTAGAAGGACCCTATGCTTGCCTCATCCCTGAAACATAGCTAAATATAAAATCAATCTGAATATGCAAGAGATTGATCTGAGGACTGAAACAACAAAATGTACAAATAGAGGGACAAAAGAGGTCACATCATGGAAGGTAGGAGATGTGGAGATATGATTTGGGCAAGGAAAGGGTAATGGTGTTATAGAGGAAAGAGGGCCCTGATCATGCAGAGAGGTGGTAGTGGTGGGGGGAGGGAGGAGAGAGATAGAGAGAGAAAGAGATAGCAGCACACAGGGGATCCCACAAGGAAAACACTTCTCCAAAACGAGAAGGGCTGTCATTCAGAATAGAAGGAGAGAGAAAGAAGTCCCAAGACAAACAAAAACTAAAGGAGCTTGTGACCACTACATCAGCCCTGCAAGAAATATTAAAAGAGACTCTTTGGCTGAGAAAGAAAAACAAAAATAACAAAGACTAGAAAGAACAGAAAAAAAATATTCAAAACAATGATTTATCAAGTAACACAATGGCACTAAATTCATATCTATCATAATCGCTCTGAATGTAAATGGAGTAAACAATTGAAAGACACAGGATGTAAGAATGGGGGAAAAAAACAAGACCCACTGGGGTGCCTTCGTGGCTCAGTTAGGAAAGTGTCTGCCTTCGCTTGGGTCATGATTCCAGGGTACTGGAATGGAGCCCTGAATTTGGCTCCATCACTCAGTCGGGAGTCTGCTTCTTCCTTGTCCTCTGCCCTTCCCCTTGCTCATGTTCTCTCTCTCAAATAAATAAAATCTTAAAAAAACAATACCCATTTATATGCTGCCTATACGACACTCATTTTAGACCTAAAGACACCTCCAGACTGAAAGTGAGCAGATGGAGAATCATTTATCAGGCAAAGGACGTCAAAAGAAGGGCAGAGTGGCCATACCTATATCAGACAAATAAGATTATAAATCAAAGACTGTAACAAGAGATGACGAAGGGCACTATATCCTAATAAAGGGGTCTATCCAACAAGAAGATCTAACAATTGTAAATATTTATGGCTCCAACTTGGAACTACAAAAATATATAAAGCAATTAATGACCAACATAAAGAAACTCATTGTTAATAATACAATAATGGTAGGGAACTTTAACACCCTACTTACAGCAATGGACATATCATTTAAGCAGAAAATCAACAAAGAAACAATGGCTTTGAATGGCACACTGGACCGGATGGACTTAACAGACATATTCAGAACAATTCATCCTAAAGCAGCAGAATACACATTTTTTCTGAGTATACCTGGGGCATTCTCCAGAATAGATCACATACTGGGTCATAAATCTGGCCTCAACAAATACATAGAGATAGAGACCATAGCATGCATATCTTCCAAACACAACACTATGAAACTTGAAGTCAACCACAAGAAAAAAATTGGAAAGACCACAGATATAGAGGTTAAAGAAAATCCTACTAAAGAATGAATGGAGTAATCAGGAAATTAAAGAAAAAAAATACATGCAGGCAGATGAAAGTGAAAAGAAGACAGTCCAAAACCTTTGGGATGTGGTGAAAGTACTCACAGAGGGAAGTATATTGCAATACAGGCCTGCCTCAAGAAGCAAGAAAAAACTAAAGTACACAACCTAACCTTATACCTGAAGGGGCTAGAAAAAGAACAACAAATGAAGCCAGGAGAAGCAGAGAAATAATAAAGATTAGAGAAGAAATAAATGATACAAAAACAAACAAACAAAAATCCTAGTAAAAGAGATCCATGAAACTCAGAGCTGGTTCTTTGAAAGAATTAATAAAACTGATTAAACCCCTAGTCAGACTTATCCAAAAGAAAAGAGAAAGGACTCAAATAAATAAAATCACAAAGGAAAGAGGAGAGATCACAACCAGGACCACAGAAGTATAAACCATTATAACAGAATACTATGAAAAATTATATGCCAGCAACCTAGGAAGTCTGGAAAGAATAAATTCCTAGAAACATACAAACTACCATAACTGACATAGAAGGAAATAAAAAGCTCAAGCAGACCAATAACCAGCAAGGATATTGAATTAGTCATCAGAAATCTTCCAACAAACAAAATTCTAGGGTCAGAAGCTTCCAGGGCAATTCTACCAGACAGTTAAAAAAGAGTTAATATCTATTCTTCTCAAACTGTTCCAAAAAATAGAAATGGAAGGAAAACTTCCAGACTCATTCTACGAAGCCAGCATGCCCTTGATTCCAAAACCAAAGGCCCCTCTAAAAAGAAGAATTATGGGCCAATATCGCTGATGAACAGGTATGTAAAAGTTCCCAACAAAATACTAGCAAATTGAATCTAATAGTACATTAAAATAATAATTCACCACAACGAAGTGGGAATTATTCCTAGACTGTAGGGGTAGTTCCATAATCACAAATCAATCAATTTGATCACATTAATAAAAGAAAATATTAAAACCAAATGATCCACTTAATAGATGCAGAAAAAGCATTTGCCAAAATATAGCATCCTTTCTTGATAAAAACCCTCAACAAATAGGGATAGAGGGAACATACCTCAACATCATAAAGGCCATATATGAAAGATCCACATCTAATATCATCCTCAATGGGGAAAAACTGACAGCTTACCCTCTACAATCTAGAACAAGATAGGGATGTCCACTCTTACCACTTTTATTTAACATAGTACTGGAAGTCCTAGCCTCAGAAATCAGATAACAAAAAGAAATAAAAAGAATATAAATCAGCAAGGAAGAAATCAAAGTTTCACTATTTATAGACAGCATGATACTTTATGTAGAAAACCCAAAAGACACCACCAAAAAATTGTTAAAACTGATACATGAGTTCAGTAAAGTTGCAGGACACAAAATCAATGTACAGATATCTTTTGGATTTCTATACACCAATAATGAAGCAGCAGAAAGAAAAATTAAGTAATCCATCCCATTTACAACTGCACAAAAAACAAGATATATAGGAATAAACCTAACCAAAGAGATAAAAGATCCATACTCTGAAAACTACAGAATACTGATGAATGAAATTGAAGAAGAAACAAAGAAATGCAAAGACATTCCACGGTCATGGATTGGAAGAATTTTGTTAAAATGTCATTCTACCCAAAGCAATCTACACATTCAATGCAATCCCCATTAAAATACCAACAGAATTCTTCACAGAGCTAAAACAATCCTAAAATTTGTATGTAACCACAAAAGACCCTGAATAGCCAAAGCAATCTTGAAAAAGAAAAGCAAAGCTGGAGACATAACAATTCCAGACTTCAAACTATATTACAAAGTTGTAGTCATCAAGACAGTATGGTACTGGTACAAAAATAGACACATAAATCAATGGAACAGAACAGAAAGCCCAGAGATGGACCCACAACTGTATGGTTAACTAATCTTTGACAAAGCAGGAAAAAATATTCAAAGGAAAAAAGACAGTCTCTTCAACAAAAGGTTTTTGGAAAACTGCAGACAGTTGTGGACAGGTTTGGACAAATATGCAGAAGAATGAAACTAGACCAGTTTCTTATACCATACACAAAAACAAGTTCAAAATGGATTAAAGATCTAAATGGGAAACCTGAAACCATAAATATCCTAGAAGAGAGCACAGGCAGTAATGTCTCTGACATTGGCCATAGTAACATTTTTCTTGATATGTCTCCTGATATAAGGAAAACAAAAATAAAAATAAACCTTTGGGACTACATAAAAATAAAAAGCTTCCACACAATGAAGGAAACAATCACTAAAACTAAAAGGAAACTTACAGAATGGGAAAAGGTATTTGTAAACAACATATCTGGTAAAGGATTGGTATCCAAAGTATATAAAAACTTATACAACCACACCAAAAACCAAAAAACCCAATTAAAAAATGGGCAGAAGACACAGACAGACATTCCTCCAAAGACTTACAGATGGCCAAAAGACACATAAAAAGATACTCAACTTCACTTATCCTCAAGAAAATGCAAATCCAAACCACAATGAGATATCACCTCATACCTGTCAGCATGACCAAAGAAAGAAAGAAAGGAAAGGAAAGAGAGAGATAAACCATGAAACATAACCTTAACTATAAAGAACAAACTGATGGTTACCAGAAGGAAGGGTGGTGCAAGATGGATAAAATAAGTGATAGGGATTAAAGCATGCAGTTATCATGATGAGCACTGAGTAACATACAGAATTGAAGAATCATTATTGTGTATCTGAAACTAACATAACACTGTATGTTAACTATAAGGGAATCAAAAATTTAAAAATCTTAAGAAAAGAATATATAATGGAATATTATTCAGCCATAAAACTGAAGGAAATCCTGCCCTTTGTGACAACATGGATGAACATGGAAGATATTATGGTAAGGAAAATAAGGCAGAGAAAGAAAATACTGTATGGTCTCACTTATATGTTGAACCTAAAAAAACTTGTTGAAGTCTGACTCATAGAAACAGAGAGTAGAATGGGGGTTGATAAGGGCTACAGGGGCAGTCATGGAAACAGGCAGATCTTTGTCAAAGGGTATAAACTTTCATTTATAATATGAGTAAGTTCTGAATATCTAATGTATATCATGGTTACTATAGTTAATTATACCATATTATACAGTTGAAATTTGCTAAGATAGTAGATCTTATTTTTTTAAGATTTTATTTATTTATTCATGAGAGACACAGAGAGCAGAGACATAGGCAGAGGGAGAAACAGGCTCCATGCGGGGAGTCCGACATGGGATTTGATCCTGGGTCTCCAGGATCACACCCTGGGCTGAAGGCAGGTGTTAAACCGCTGAGCCACCCAGTGATCCCCGAGAGTAGATCTTAGACATTCTCATCCCCCTACACATGCAAAAGGTTACTGTGTGAGGTGATAATATGTTAAGTAACTTGATGTGGTAATCATTTCATAATGTATACATATGCCAGATCATCATGTTGTACAGTTAAATATATACAATTTTACTTTTCAATTATACCTCAATAAAGCTGGAGACAAGAAAGATTAGTGAGATATTGCAAAACAACTTTTACCACTGTGCACAATGCCTAACCTTTCACCATGAACATCATTTTCAGCGTAAATGAGTTTTCTTTTTTTAAGATTTTATTTATTTATTTATTTATTTATTTATTTATTTATTTGAGAGAGAGAGAAAGATGAGCATAAGTGAAAGGAGGGGCAGAGGGGGAGGGAAAAGCAGACTCCCTGCTGAGCAGGGAGCTGGACACAGGGCTCGATCTCAGGACCCTGAAATCAAGACCTGAGCCAAAGTCAGATACTTAACTGACTGAGCCACACAGGTGTCCCATAAGTGAGTTTTCAATGTGTGTTAACAATAAGGCATTTACCTTCTCTAAACTTATGTGGTAAATTGTATATATTGTCTTCATACTTTTGCCTACTCTGTGCTTTAGAAGTCCAGGAAATCAGGTTTATGTCAGAGCATATGGTTTATGCTATTAAGAAGAAGGGATATACATTTTTCTGTCATATGAAGAACTTAGTAAGTTTGTACCAATACCAACACAATGACAAGATCAGATTGGTCTAGAGGAGTAAATACTGATCTTGGATTCAAGCCACTCCCTCTTGCTATTTCTTCCCCTATAATGTGAAGAATTTAAATTAAGAATTTAAATTAGGGGATCTCCAAAGCTTCTTCCTGCTCCAATAATTTACTAAATATGTAAAGTTTTTACCAATATTTCATTGAACAAATATAATCATATAGATATATATGTACTTAACATATATATATATATATATATATATATTTCACAAAAATTTATAAATGGGAGATACCGGGGTTTAAGTTATTCTTCTCAGATGTATTATTTAAATAGAAGAACTTAGAAGATAGAAATGTGTTTAAAATTCAAAAGAATGTATATCTAATGATATAATATTAAACATTGTAACAGGTGTGTGTGTGTACACTTTTGAGAAACTGAACTCCTCAAATTTTACCACCTGGTAGGTCTTGTCCATCTATAATGCCAGCTTTATACAAGTCAAGAACTACAAAATATGCAATGTGAAATTTAGGGGTATTTTTTCTACAGAAAATACTGCATAAGTACTTCTTACTATTTAAATAGTATGCATGTGCCTTTGGAAATATTTGGGGTAGAGTTTTCAACTTTGCCCCTGAAAATTCCTACAATACTAGGAAACAAAGAGACATGAGAGTACCCACAAATGGATGGCAGGAATAAGGCTCAGAGAAACAGGGAACAGCTTCTTTTATGATTTTTTTCTATTAATTTATATTTTAATCTTTGTACTGTGTACCTAGAGGCTCTTTGGATATTTTAAATTAATAAGCAGATTTGACAGCAGACCATAGTTATTCTATGAGGAAAATTGGAGTTTGAGTAAGGAAGAGAAATGAACACAAAAAGGGACATTTTTATAAAAGGCCTTTTTTCCCTTATAATCAACAGCAAATATTTCTTTTTCAAGTTCTCTTTTGTAAAGTGGTGTTTGGAAAGCAGGAAGGAAAATGAAAAAGCTATAGTCACCTGAGGTCAAACCATCCAATTGCATTATTATCTAAACTGTTATATACAAATATATTGTTGATAAAGAAAAACTGTTGAAACCTCTTCCTGCATCACATCTCCTGACTGCTTAAAATGGATTGGTACACTCAAAGGTATATTTAAGAAAAGAAAATGGGCAGACATGATAATCCTGGTAATCCCCATTATCTGTGGTATACCATTCTTTTGGCATCAAGTACATAATTCAACAGGAGTTGAAGGATCTTCTATGGATAGTTAATGCAGGTGGTGGTAACCCCAGAAGATTTTGCCTATTTCACTGTAAAGAATACTTTCTGTAGGTATGTGAACATAAAAATCTTACCTACTGAGGCACCTGAGTGGCTCAGTTGGTGAAGCATCTGCCTTGGGCTCAGGTCATGATCCCAGGGTCTGGGGTCGACCTCTACCTTGGGATCCCTGAGCCTGCTTCTTTTTCTGCCTCTGCCTCCTCCTACCCCCACTCCTGCCTCTCTTTATCTCTCAAGTAAATAAAATCTTTAAAAGAATCACATCTACTGAATACAGCTTGTCACTTAACTGAACAGGGTTGGATAGACATTAATTTAGTCTTAATATTTGGATTTGCTTTTCCTAAGCTCTGCAGACATCTCTAACATCAAAGTTTTATAGCAATATGTGTTATACAGTTGAAGGATATTTTTATTTTACTCCTTTACTTTTAAAAATTAATTCAATTAGCCAACATATAGTACATCATTAGTTTCAGACACAGTGTTTAATAATTTATCAGTTGCATATAACACCCAGTGCTCATCATATCACATGCCCTCCTTATATTTTATTCCTCGATGAGATGGAGTGACAGTGGTAAAGATCAAGCTCTAGGAGCAATCCTAGTAAAAATAACATTTACAATCCTAGTAAAAATAACATTTACTCCTCAAATTTTATTTCTTTTTGTTGCCTGATTACTGAGGCTAGGACTTCCAGTACGATGTTGAATAGCAGTGGTGAGAGTGGACATCCCTGTCTTGTTCCTGTTCTTAGGGGAAAGGCTCCCAGTGTTTCCCCATTGAGAGTGATATTTGCTGTCGGCTTTTCATAGATGGCTTTTAAGATGCTGAGGATGTTTCCCCTGATCCCTACACTCTGAAGAGTTTTGATCAGGAAAGGATGCTGTATTTTGTCAAATGCTTTCTCTGCAGCTATTGAGAGGATCATATGGTTCTTGGTTTTTCTCTTGCTGATGTGATCAATCACATTGATTGTTTTACGAGTATTGAACCATCCTTCCATCCCGAGGATAAATCCTACTTGGTCATGGTGAATAATCTTCTTAATGTATTTTTAGATCCTATTGGCTAGTATCTTGTTGAGAATTTGAATCCATGTTCATCAGGGATATTGGTCTATAATTCTTATTTTTGGTGGGGTCTCTGCCTGGTTTTGGAATTAAGGTGATGCTGGCCTCATAGAAGAAGTTTGGAAGTATTCCATCTCTTTCTATCTTTCTGAACAGCTTTAGTAGAATAGGTATGGTTTCTTCTTTAAACGTTTGATAGAATTCCCTAGGGAAGCCATCTGGCCCTGGATTTTTATGTCTTGGGAGGTTTTTGATGACTGCTTCAATTTCCTCCCTGGTTTTTGGCCTGTTCAGGTTTTCTATTTATTCCTGTTCCAGTTTTGGTAGTTTATGGTTTTCCAGAAATGCATCCATTTCTTCTAGATTGCCTAATTTATTGGCATATAGCTGCTCATAATGTGGTTTTAAAATCATTTGTATTTCCTTGGTGTTGGTGGTGATCTCTCCTTTCTCATTCATGATTTTATTAATTTGAGTCTTTTCTCTCTTCTTTTAATAAGGCTGGCTAATGGTTTATCTACCTTATTAATTCTTTCAAAGAACCAACTCCTGGTTTTGTTGATCTGTTCCACAGTTCTTCTGGTCTCGATTTCATTGAGGTCTGCTCGAATCTTTATTAACTCTCTTCTTCTGCTGGGTGTAGGATCTATTTGCTGTTTTTTTTCTCCAGTTCCTTTATTTATTTTTTTTTTCTTTTTTTTTCTCCAGTTCCTTTAGGTGCAAGGTTAGCTTTTGTATTTGAGTTCTTTCCAGGTTTTGATTGGATGCTTGTATTGCGATGTATTTCCCCCTCAGGACTGCTTCTGCTGTTTCCCAAAGATTTTGAATGGTTGTATCTTCATTGTCATTAGTTTCCATGAATCTTTTTAATTCTTCCTTAATTTCCTGGTTGACCCTTTCATCTTTTGGCAGGATGGTCCTTAACCTCCACGTGTTTGAAATCCTTCCAAACTTCTTCTTGTGATTTAGTTCTAATTTCAAAGCATTATGGTCTGAAAGTACACAGGGGACAATCTCAATCTTTTGGTATCAGTTAAGACCTGATTTTTGACTCAGTATGTGGTCTATTCTGGAGAAAGTTCCATGTGCACTTGAGAAGAATATGTATTCAGTTGTGTTTGGATGTAAAGTTCTGTAAATATCTGTGAAATCCATCCGTCCAGTGTATCATTTAAGGCTCTTGTTTCTTTGGAGATGTTGTGCTTGGAATACCTGCCGATTGTAGAAAGCACTACATTGAAGTCACCAAGTAGGGATCCCTGGGTGGCGCAGTGGTTTAGCGCCTGTCTTTGGCCCAGGGCGCGATCCTGGAGACCCGGGATCGAATCCCACATCGGGCTCCCGGTGCATGGAGCCTGCTTCTCCCTCTGCCTGTGTCTCTGCCTCTCTCTCTCTCTGTGTGACTATCATAAATAAATTAAAAAAAAATTTAAAAAAAAAAAAAAAAAAAAAAAAAAGAAGTCACCAAGTATAAGTGTATTATTATCTAATTATGTCTTAACTTTGGTTATTAATTGATTGATATACTTGGCAGTTCCCACATTCGGGGCATATATATTGAGGATTGTTAAGTCCACTTGTTGGATAGATACTTTAAATAAGATATAGTGTCCCTCTTCATCTCTCAATACAGTCTTTGGGATAAACTTTAGTTTATCTGATATGAGGTTGGCTACCCCTGCTTTCTTTGAGGACCATTTGAATGGTACATTGTTCTCCAAGCTTTTATTTTCAGGCCGTAGGTGCCCTTATGTCTAAAATGAGTCTCTTGTAGACAGCAAATAGATGGGTCTTGCTTTTTTTTATCCAGTCTGAAACCCTGTGGCTTTTGATGGGGTCATTAAGCTCATTCACGTTCAGAGTTACTATTGAAAGATATGAATTTCGTGTCATCTTGATACCTATTCAGTCCCTGTTTTTGTGGATTGTTCCATTGGACTTCCTCTTAAAGAGGAATTTTAAGAGTCGCCCTTAAGATTTCTTGCAGAGCTGGTTTGGTGGTCATATATATTCTTTCAGTTCCTGCCTATCTTGGAAGCTCTTTATCTCTCCTTCTATTCTGAAGGAGAGCCTTGCTGGATAAAGTATTCTTGGCTACATGTTCTTGTCATTTAGGACCCTCAATATATCTTGTCATCCCTTTCTGGCCTGCCAGGTCTCTGTGGAGAGGTCTGCTGTTAATCTAATATTTCTCCCCATAAAAGAGATTTCTTGTCTCTTGCTGCTTTAAGGATCTTTTCTTAGATCTTAAATTTGTAATCCCTGAATATTGAGTGAATATCTGTACCCGTGGCAGGACAATTTTTAAAAAATATTTCATTTATTTATTCATGAGAGACACAGAGAGAGAGGTAGAGACACAGGCAGAGGGAGAAGCAGGCTCCATGCAGGGAGCCCGACGCAGGACTTGACCCTAGGACTCCAAGATCACATCCTGGGCCAAAGGCCGGCACTAAACCACTGAGCCACCCAGGGATCCCCCATTGCAGGATGATGTTATTCATTGCCTGTATCTGCCCTTCCACCTATTGGCTTATAATAGAAGTAGAAACAGAACAGATTATTCTTAGGAAATATGAATCAATTCAATTCATAAGCAATCTTAACAGAAATTAGTCATATTAAACTTTAGAGCCATTCCTGCCTAATAATATTATCAAAAGTTAACTAAATTCATTCATTAAGCAATATATGTTTATATACTCATGAACACACATACCTATACATACATATACATATATACATATGTAATATATATATTAGCATCTACTATGTACCAGGTATAATGTTAGGTCTTGGGGATATGGGATGAATAAGGGAAACAAAATTTGCCTACCTTTTAGTCGCACACAATTCAGTTGAGCAAACAACAAACAAGAATTACAAATGCTGGAAAATAATATGGATTAAAGTATGATGTGTAATGATGAATTATAGCTAGTTTTGAAGGGTAAGATATGGCTTCCAATGAATGACTCTAAACTGAGATCTGAATAATGTCAAATTTGATGGGGAATATCCATTTATTTGAAGGAACTCACTGGATACTTCAGCTGACCCAATGATAAGACTTGTAGCCCTGTGTATACATAGCCACAGAAGATATTCAGTCCCCTTAGGGAAGATATTCTAGAGGAGCAGTTTGCTTGAATGAAAAGAGGAACTGAACATCAGACAAAGACTTGGGTTCAAATGCTAGATACTTTACATGTATTATCTCTAAGTCAAAACTAGTTTGCAAGATATCTCTATTTCCATTGCTATTTTACCATGAGTTTCGGTAAGGTACAAATCATTCTGTCTTTTCTACAAACTGGGTATAATATTAATATTGCTAGAAATCACTTTTTAAAATTTTAGAAATTAAATTGCCTCTTAATTGGCTTAATTGGTTAAACGTCCAACTCTTGGTTTTGGCCCAGGTCTGATCTTGGGGTTATGGGATTGATCCCTGTGTTGGGCTCTCACTCTGGGCAGAGTCTGCTTGAGATTTCCTTTCCCTCTGCCTCTCTCTGCCAACTCCTGCACTCATGCATGCATTTTCTCTCTCTCTCTCTAAAATAAAATAAAATAAAATAAAATAAAATAAAATAAAATAAACATTAAATATAGGGGCATATTAAAGTGTCTGAGGTTTAGTTCAAAGTCTAGTGGATATAAATGATTTTTCAAAATATTTCCAACACAGTCTGATTATAATGTTATCACTACCATCATGAAACAGATTCCAAATAGTTATTTGCTGATACAATAATGTTGACACTTGCCAGGCAGAGACAGTGACAAAATGGCTACAATCTGTTTTTCACAACATGAAACTACATTGAATGCCAAAACATGGAATTAAAACAAATAGCAGCTTTGGAAATTGTAGTTCTAATGTGTCCTTAAAAAAATTACCCTGTATCAGGATTTTATACCACCTGGTAGACTAATGTCCTAAAACAATGGTTGAGTGGTTATTTATCAACAGATGTGCAAATAACATGATATTGGGGAGTATCTGGTGGGAATAAATTGGCAATTATAGCTTGACAATCATAATAAGCTGGTTCACTGGTTGATAGCACCTACCAGCCAATGTACTTGAATTTATATTGCTTGGTTTTTAAAATTAGTTGCAGAGCTTTCATGGTAGAACACTGAGTTTGAAAAATGACAGCAATCTCCTTGCTCTTGCAACTGAATAATCATTTGCTTTTTAATATTTAAGAAAACTATCAATACTTATTCTTGTGTGCATAAATACATTTGAGAAGTTAGATTAAGCCTACATCCATCTCAGAAGTATAATTTTATTTTAATTTTACATAATAATACAGTAATAATTAACCCTCCACATGTAAAATATAATTTAATGGCATTTACTTTGCATTCTGATAAATGTAAATCCAATATTGCAATTATATAAGAATACTTTTAAAGGCAAAAACAGGGGTAAGTAGTCTATGAGAAGTTTAAATTTATATTGCATTTTGTATAGGCTTCTTGCTTGTTTGTTTATGCTCAATAGCTCTCTGAAATATATACATTATAAAAGGAGTTACTGGTGTGTGGTCCTAAAAATTCCAAATTATGTATTTGAAGTAAAGTTTTGAGAGATGAAACAGAGGTTGAGATATCCAAAGAGGATGTCAGTATATGAATGGGAAGGTGACCTAACATAGTTCAAAGAGCTGTGGGCAAACATGAGGAAGACTAACTTCTGGTATAGATTGCTATCGCCAAATACTTGACCTGGCTTTATTCATCAGTCAAATAAGATACTTAGATTATATAATTTCTAATATAATTTCAGTAATTATATTCTTTATTTCTATTGCTAGAATGTTTTTTTCTGATGGCCCATATTTTCTAATGGTGAGATCTAGAAAATCATGTACATAGTATTTTAATACTCTATGAACTGACAGAGCTACCTGGGGAGGTGGGAAATGTTTTGCTTTAGGTAAGAAAATGACCACTATAGAGAAAGGTCTTAACAGAAGCCAGAATTTATAACATAAAATAAGACAGAAAGAACTAACAAATTCCTAAATAGAAGGACACAGTTAATTTTTTATTTGAAATAGAATAAATGGATATATGCAACATATATATGGGTAAATATATAAATAATGGATATATGTATATTCTTTTTATTGTAGTTATGTTTTATTTGTCTAATATGAGGGAAATCACTTCAGAATTGTACACAATAATCTAAATCTTATTTCTAGTTACACTAGAGTTCAGGCAAGCAAATAATTGTTTCTTTTTTGTATTATAAAAGGGACACCTCAAACTCTACAGATTGTATATTATATAACCAAGTATATAAGATATCAGACTTAAAACTTATTCTGTATCATACTGTAACCTCTATTTCAATTCATCTTTGCATATGTCCATAATAGAGGTTTGTTGTAACAACTTAAGGAACATGTTGACATTAACACCAATTTTGAACTCTGTATAGATTTACTTGTGTGAAGAATGGGAACGATTTTTAGGTTCAGAGTAAAATGCTCAGAAATTAGAACAATATCTTCTCCATTATCAAGGAATGTATAGACATACAAAAATGGATCATTAAATGTATGATAAGGCTATATATTAAGTACACTTAAGCATTTCATGTGTACAATTTTTCTAAAGTAAAATATCATTTTAAAACTGTAGTCAGAGAATTCTGGGAAAGTTTATGTAGTACTTGCAAAATTCACAATCATCTGAAATCGCCCCCACAAATATAGAAAAACTAGATTAACAAAACAAATACCTCATGGCTAATATTTACTATATATAAAAATTGATAATGCATCCCTTTAAAACTAAAACACACTTCAGAGACAAATAAAGAAGTGGAACCAGATTGATTGGTATTATCAAATATGAGGAAGAAATGATACTAAGGTAATGGGACTTTTGATGGCTGGAAGAGCCAGGACATTGAAAATCAAACTGACAACAGGAACCAACTCTAAAATGAAGAATTATCACTAGGCCTGGGAAGCTTGATGGCCAATCTAAGAACAACATGAAAACTAGGAGGAAACTATACAAGCTTTAGTTTTCTAGCAAGTTCAAAAAGGAGCATGTAAGAATCTGTTAGTGAAGGACACTCTCTGCCTCTATCCTCAAAATAAACCAACCATATTTCAGCCCTCCCCTATGGAGGAGAAACTACTAGGAGTGTAATCTGAACTGGTCATGGAAATATAGGGAAAAGTAAATTAAGGCTCAGATGAATATGAGGAAAAGGAGCAGAGAAGACATATCTTAGAGTATCTTAGTCCATTCAAGTTTCTATAATCAGATACCACAGACTGGGTAGATTATAAACAAAAGAATTCTATTTCTCACTGTTCTGGAGGCTGGAGGTCCCAGATCAGAGTACCAGCACGGCTGAATGAAAGCCCTTTTCTGAGTGGCAGACGTCTTATTGTGTGAGGAGCTAGGGAGCTCTGTGAGGTCTCTTTCATAAGGGCACTAATCCCAATCATGAGGGCTTTGGTCTCATAACTTAATTACCTCCAAAAGGCCCTATTTACAAATGTCAATATCTTTGAGGATTACGACTTCAAATATAAACATTCAGACCTTAGCAGAGGGGGAAAAAGCCACATTATTTTAGCAGTTCTTGGAAACAACAACAAAGGAATCTTAGAGTTGAGAGGCTTCGAAAACTTCCATCTTTCTCTTTTAAGAGTATAGAAAATTTATCTCACAGAAAAATACAATGACAGAAGCAGACTTCCCTTTGGGAAAATATGAGGTAGGAAGCTCTATAGCTATATCTTTAAAGTAGTAACAGATTAAAAAAAACTGAAATTTGTTAACTAGTGAAAATATCTTTCAAAAACTTATTTTTCAGACATACAAAGCCTGAGAGATTTCATCATGAGCAGACCAACATTGTAAGAAATGACAAAAGGAGTCCTTTAAGCAAAAGGGAAATGAAATCAGGTAGAAATCTGAATCTATAAAAAGAGATGAAAAGCATGCAAATGATAAATTTGTGAATATATATAACATTTTTCTCTAAATGTCTACTTAAAAATAACTGATTATTTTAAGCAAAATATAACAATGTATTATGGGGATTATAAGAAATGAAGAAGTAAAATGTATGAAGGTTCTTATACTAGACATGAAGTAGTAAAATATCACTTGAAGATAGACCACGAATTATAGAAGTATATTGTAAACTCTAAAATAATTATAAAGAAAACAATAAAATGAATAATTGGATATCTTTATGCCTATCACTTTTGCCTCACATTATACGCAAAAATTTACCATATGATCCAATAATTCCACTATTGGGTATTTACCCAAAGAAAGTAAAAACATGAACAGCCCCAGGTGGCTCAGCAGTTTAATGCTGCCTTCAGTCCAGGGCATGATCCCAAAGACCCGGGATCAAGTCCCATGTCGGGCTCCCTACACAGAGCCTGCTTCTCCCTCTGCCTGTGTCTCTGCCTCTCTCTCTCTCTGTCTCTATGAATAAATAAACAAAATATTTTTTAAAAAAGATAATAAAAGCATATATTTGAAAATATAAATGCACCCCTATGTTTATTGCAGCTTTATTTATAATAGCCAAGATCTGGAAGCCACTTAAGTGTACATCAACCGACAAGTGGATAAGGAAAATGTGATACATATATACAGTGGAATATTACATACCCATAAAAGAGAATGAGATTGTGCCATTTGAGACAACATGGATGGACCTAGAGGGCATTATGCTAAGTGAAATAAAATAAGTCAGACTGAGAAAGACAAATATGATTTCATTCATATGTAGAATCTAAAAAAATAATATGCAAACAAAAAGTAGAATCAGACCTATAAATACAGAGAACAAATTGATGGTTGCCAGAGGGGAGGGAGTGGAAGGTTGGAAAAAACTGGTGAAGGGGAGTGGGAGTTATAGACTTCTAGTTATGGAATGAATACGTCATGTGAATAAACAGCACAGCATAAGGAATATAGTGAATGATACTGTAATAGCAATGTATGGGGACAGATGGTAGCCATACTTGTGGTGAACACAGCAAACTGTATAATCTTGTGGGATCACTACATTGTACACCTAAAACTAATGTAATATTGTCAACAATACTCAAAAAAATATAAAAATAAATGTATCATAGACCTGAATATAGACTTAAGATATAACAACAGCAAAAAGCCCCGCAAACTATAAAATAAAAGATAAAAGAATTGGACATTTTCAAAATAAGAAAAAATGTATTCTTTAAAATTAACATACAAATTTTAGGGTAGGGGAAATATTTTCAAAATTTATATCTGACAAAGCACATGTATCTGGAATACATAAAGAACTCCTTTAACTCAGTTATAAGTCAAACAAACTAACTAAAAATAGGCTAAAGATTTTAACAGGCTGTTAGTTAGAGGAGATACACAGATGACAAATAAGGTCATACAAATATTTTATGTCATAAGTCATTTAGAAAATGCAAAATTAAATGCACAAGGAGGAAACATTATACTCTAAATTGAATGGTTTAGATTTAAAAGCTTGACTATAATAAAAGTTACCAAGGTTGTGGAGCAACAGGAACAACCCTGCAATGCTGGTAGAAATTTAAAATTCTACAAACACTTTAGAAAATAATTTGGTAGTTCTTAAATATTTTAATATAAACCTACCATAAATCTTGGTAATTTCATTTCTATGTATTTACTCAATAAAGATGTAATTCAATACAAAGATAAAATTCTGTTTTGGTATGAATGACTGAAAAATCAGGTGTAAAAATAAGCACTAATCAACTAAAATAGAATACTAAATAAATATTTTGGAGTTTATTACACATATAAAAGTAAGAGTATAAAACTAGCTCAGTGGTTTGGAAAGTAATAAATGGTGTTATACTCTTTTAAATTTTTTACATTATAATTGAAATGGCATGATAAGAATTTAATGTACACTGAATAAGTTGAGAATGCATACTGTAATCAATAATGCAACCATAAGAGTTGTAACTAAAAACCAATGTAAGAGTAAAAATTGAATTTAAGAAAACCTAAATAAAAGGAAGAGATATAATATTTTCATGGATAGAAAAATTCATATATTTAGGAAGTGATTCTCCCTACATTTATCAGTAAATTCAATATACTCTCCCCAAAATTCCAGCAGGCTTCTTTTGTTTTTTCTTTTTTTTCCTTCCAAATTTTTATTTACATTAAATTCCAGTTAGTTAACATATAATACTAGTTTCAGGTGTAGGATTTAGTGATTCATCACTTACAAACAACACTCAGTGCCCTCCTTAATACCCATCACCTACTTAACCCATCCCCCTACCTACCACCCTTCCAGCAACCCTCAGTTTGTTCTCTATAATTAAGAGTCTGTTTCCTGGCTTGCCTATTTTTCCTCCCATATTAATATGTTTTATTTCTTAATTCCACATATGAGTGAAATCATATGGTATTTGTCTCTTATTTTTCTTAGCATAATACACTCTTGCTTCATCCACATCATTGCAAATGGCAAGATTTCATTCTTTTTTATGGTTGAGTAATATCGTACCACATCTTCTTTATCCATTCATCAATTGATGGACATTTGGGCTGTTTCCATAATTTGGCTATTGTTGATAATGCTACTATAAACATCAGGGTACATGTATCCCTTTGAATCAATGTTTTTGTATCCTTTAGATAAATACCTAGGAGTGTAATTGCCAGATCATAGGGTAGTTCTATTTTTAACTTTTTGAGAAACTTCCATGCTGTTTTCCAGAATGGCTGCACCAGTTTGCATTACCACCAACAGTATAAAAGTGTTCCTCTTTTTCCAAATCTTCACCAACATCTGTTGTTTCTTGTGTTGTTAAGTGTAGCCATTCTGACAAGTATGAAATGTTATCTCATTGTAGTTTTGATTTGTATTTCACTGATGATGAGTGATGTTGAGCACATCTTTTCATAACTGTTAACCATCAGGATGTCTTTTTTGGAAAAGTGTCTACTCATGTCTTCTGCCCACTTCTTAACTGGATTATTTGTTTTTTGGGTATTAAGTTTTATAAGTTCTTTAGATTTTGGATATTAACCCTTTATTAGATATGTCATTTACAAGGATCTTCTCCCATTCTGAAAGTTGCCTTTTAGTTTTGTTGATTATTTCCTTCACTGTGCAGAAGCTTTTTATCTTGATGAAGTCCCAATAGTTCATTTTGCTTTTGTTTCCCTTGTCTCAAGAGATGTACCTAGTAAGAAGTTGCTATAACTGAGGTCAAAGAGGTTATTGCCTCTGTTCTCCAGGATTTTGATGGTTTCCTGTCTCACATTTAGGTCTTTCATCCATTTTGAGTTTATTTTTGTGGATGGTGTAAGAAAATGGTCCAGTTTCATTCTTCCACATGTTGTTTCCAGTTTTCCCAACACTGTTTGTTGAAGAGATTATCCTTTTTCAGTGGATATTCTTTCCTGCTTTATCAAAGATTAGTTGACCATATAGTTGTGGGTTTATTTTTGGGTCTTCTATTCTGTTCCATTAATCTATATGTTGGTGATTTGATTCTAAGGTTTACATAAAAAAGCAAATAATAAAAAAATACTGTGTAAGAAGTGCAAAGTTCAATGACCCAGCACTATCTGATTTTGAGATACCTATAAAGCTATCATAATTAAAATATTGTAGGACTGGAATAAGTATAGACACTTGGAGCAAATGAATAGAATATAATGTCACAAATAAATTTATACATATCACCTGGTTAGTCACCAATTCAACTCAATGGGGAAAGAAAATGTTTTGAAACAAATTATATTGCAATAGTATATCCACATGGAAAAGAAAGGAACCCTACCTTCTGCTACATACCAAAATAATTTTGATGTCTGATATTATATAATTAAATGTAAAAAATATTTTAATGCTTCTAGAATAGGACATAGGGAAAAAGCATTCCAATATAAGATATAAGAATGGCTATTAAACACATTTAAGGTTCTCAGTACCATTACTCATCAAGAAAATACAAAATAACATAAAGTGAGATGCCAATATTCACAAAGTAGAATTTCAAAAGCTAAAAAGACTGAACAAGGCAAGGCTGTTGAGTTCTCACTACTCTTATCTAACAAAAGTACTGAAAGTCCTTGCCATGGCAATAAGGTAAGAAAAGATATATTAGAAAGAGCAGAATGAAAAATGTCCTTATTTATAGTTAATACAATTGTCTATGAAAAAAATCCCATGTATACTATAAAATACTTCTAGAACTAATAATTGAGTTAAGGAAGATCTCAGATATAAGATGAATACACAGAAATATATCTTATTTCTGGATCTTAGCAATGAACATTTAGAAACTAAAATTAGAATCACAATACCATTTATGATTGATCTAAAAAATTAAATATTTTGGTATAAATTTAACAAAGCATGAGAACAGTATACTATAAATAAGAAAATGATGACTTATGAAATTAGAAATGTAAATAAATGAAATACATAGTGTGTCCCTGGATTAGAAAACTCAACAGAGTAAAAATATCTATTTCCTTCAAATTGATATGTAGGTTTAATGCAATTCCTATCAAAATATCATCAAGATTTTGGGTAGATATTGATAAGCTTAATCTAAAATTTATATGGAGGGATGCCTGGACAGCTCAGTTGGTTAAACATCTGGCTCTTGGTGTTAGCTCAGGTCATGATTTCATTGGTCGTGGGACTGAGCCCCACATTGGGCTCCGAGCTCAGCAGAGTCTGCTTGAAGATTCTCTCCCTCTGCCCCTCCCCCTACTAGTTCAAACGCCCTATCTCTCTCTCTCTCTAAAATAAACAAATAAATCCTTTAAAAAATTAAAAATAAAATAAAATAAAATAAAATAAATATGGAAAGGCAAAATATTTAGTAGAACTAACACAATTTTGGAAAAAATAATAAAATAAGATGAATCACTCCATCTGATATTAAAACTTACTATATAGCTATAGAATCAAGAATGTATTATTGGCTGAGTGATAGATACACAGATCACTGCAACAGAATAAAAAGCCCAGGAATAGATCCATATAAATATCCCCAGAAGACTTTTGCCAAAATTGCAAAAGCAATTCAATGAAGGAAAGATAGTCTTTTCAACAAATGTAATGGAAGCAATTAGATATCCACAGGCAAAATATGAGCCTCGACCTAAAGCTCTCACATTATATTCAAATTGTTTCAAAATCAGTTATGGATTTCTATGTAAAATGTTTCAAAATCAGTTATGGACTTGTATGTAAAATGTAAAGCTATAAAACATTTAGAAGGAGGCTGGGCAAGATGGCGAAAGAGTAGGGTCCCCAAGTCACCTGTCCCCACCAAATTACCTAGATAACTTTCAAATCATCCTGAAAACCTACGAATTAGGCCTGAGATTTAAAGAGAGAACAGCTGGAATGCTACAGTGAGAAGAGTTCATGCTTCTATCAAGGTAGGAAGATGGAAAAAATAAAGAAATAAAAAAGCATCCAAGGAGGAGGGGCCACGAGGAGCCGGGCTAAGGCCGGGGTGAGTGCCCCCAGGAAAGGAAAGCACCAACCCGGAGAAGCAGGAGCTGCACCAACCTTCCCAGATGGAAAGGCACTGGCAGGGAGCTCGGACAGGATCCCAGGAGGGGCGGGGATGCCCTCACGCTCCCAGGGGCACTAACATAGGACCTGCGCCTGGTGAGAGTGTGCCACACACTGTGGGCTGAGCTCCCTAAAGGGCTGCAGCACACCCCTCAGGGTACTGGGAGCAGCTCCATGGCGCCTCAGGCAGCGGCTCCATGCTGAGGGGGCTGTCCACCCCAGAAGTGCAATTCCAGCAGTGCAGGCCCCAGAGCGCAGGGCACTGGGTGACACAGCCCAAGATCTGGGGCTCCCCCCGGGGCAAGCAGAGGCCAGGAGGGCCCAGGACCTCAAGGACACTCCTGCCACTGGGTAGCCCCGAGCTGTGCAGATCGGCGACCCCCGTCCCTGGAGCATCCAGGCCCCAGCGGAAAGGGAACTGTGGTAGTTACTGTGGGAGCTGACCCCAGGGCTGGAGAGCTGGCCGCTGCCACTGTTGTTGTTCCTCCTGGTGTCACCTTGTACCTGGGACTGAGCAGGGGCCTCACAGGATAAACAGCTCCCACTGAGCCCTGCACCTGGCAGGGGGCTTGGCAGCTTCCCCAGGTGCACACACCTGAGAATAAGCCCAGCAGGCCCCTCCCCCAGAAGACCAGCTGGAAGTACAGGAGAAAAGCAAGCTATTGACCAAGCAGCACTGGAAAGTTCCAGGGGAAGTCGAGGGATTTACAGTATATAGAATCAGAGGATACTCCCCCTTGATTTTGCTTTCTGTTTGTCCCCCCCCCTCCTATTTTCCCCTCTCTTTTTCTCCATTTTCCAGTACAACTTGTTTTTGGCCACTCTGCACTGAACAAAATGACTAGAAGGAAAAACTCACCACAAAAGAAAGAATCAGAAACACTACTGTCTCCCACAGAGTTACAAAATTTGGATTAAAATTCAGTGTCAGAAAGCCAAATCAGAAGCACAATTATAAAGCTACTGGTGGCTCTAGAAAACAGCATAAAGGATTCAAGAGACTTCATGACTGCAGAATTTAGATCTAATCAGGCAGAAATTAAAAATCAATTAAATGAGATGCAATCCAAACTGGAGGTCCTAATGATGAGGGTTAATGTGGTAGAAGAACGAGGGGGTGACACAGAAGACAAGTTGATGGCAAGGAAGGAAACTGAGGACAAAAGAGAAAAAAATTAAAAGATCGTGAGGATAGGTTAAGGGAAATAAATGACAGCCTCAGAAGGAAAAATCTATGTTTAATTGGGGTTCCAGAGGGCGACAAAAGAGACAGAGGACCAGAAAGTATATTTGAACAAATCATAGCTTAGAACTTCCCTAACTTGGGAAGGGAAACAGGCATTCAGATGCAGGATATAGGGAGATGCCCCCCTAAAATCAATAAAAACCACCCAACACATCGAATTTAATAGTGAAACTTGCAAATTCCAAAGATAAAGAGAAGATCCTTAAAGCAGCAAGAGACAAGGGATTCCTAACATTTATGGGGAGAAGTATTAGGTTAACAGCAGACCTCTCCACAGAGACCTGGCAGGCCAGAAAGGGCTGGCAGGATATATTCAGGGTCCTAAATGACAAGAACATACAGCCAAGAATATTCTATCCAGCAAGGCTCTCATTCAGAATGGAAGGAGAGATAAAGAGCTTCCAAGATAGGCAGAAACTGAAAGAATATGTGACCACCAAACCAGCTCTGCAAGAAATTTTAAGGGGGACTCTAAAAGAAAGAGGAAGTCCAAGGAAACAATCCACAAAAACAGGGACTGAATAGGTAACAAGATGACACTAAATTCATATCTTTCAATAGTAACTCTGAACATAAATAGGCTTCATGATCCCATCAAAAGCGCAGGGTTTCAGACTGGATAAAAAAGCAAGATCCATCTATTTGCTGTCTACAAGAGACTCATTTTAGACATAAGGACACCTACCATTCAAATGGTCCTCAAAGAAAGCAGGGGTAGCCATCCTTATATGAGATAAATTAAAGTCTATTCCAAAGACTGAAGTAAGAGATGAAGAGGGACACTATATCATACTTAAAGGATCTATTCAACAAGAGGACTTAACAATCCTCAATATATATGCCCCGAATGTGGGAGCTGCCAAATATATCAATCAATTAATAACCAAAGTTTAGACATACTTAGATAATAATACACTTACACTTGGTAACTTCAATGTAGCACTTTCTACACTCGATAGGTCTCTAAGCACAACATCTCCAAAGAAACAAGAGCTTTAAATGCTACACTAGACCAGATTGATTTCACAGATATCTACAGAAGTTTACATCCAAGCACAACTGAATACACATTCTTCTCAAGTGCACATGGAACTTTCTCTAGAATCGACCACATACTGGGTCACAATTCAGGTCTGAACCGATACCAAAAGATTGGGATTGTCCCCTGCATATTCTCAGACCATAATGCCTTGAAATTAGAACTAAATCACAACAAGAAGTTTGGAAGGATTTCAAACACGTGGAGGTTAAGGACCATCCTGCTAAAAGATGAAAGGGTCAACCAGGAAATTAAGGAAGAATTAAAAAGATTCATGGAAACTAATGACAATGAAGATACAACCATTCAAAATTTTGGGAAACAGCAGAAGCAGTCCTGAGGGGGAAATACATCGCAATACAAGCAGCCATCCAAAAACTGGAAAGAACTCAAATACAAAAGCTAACCTTACACCTAAAGGAGCTAGAGAAAAAATAGCAAATAGATCCTACACCCAGCAGAAGAAGAGAGTTAATAAAGATTCGAGCAGAACTCAATGAAATCGAGACCAGAAGAACTGTGGAACAGATCAACAAAACCAGGAGTTGGTTCTTTGAAAGAATTAATAAGGTAGATAAACCATTAGCCAGCCTTATTAAAAAGAAGAGAGAGAAGACTCAAAATAATAAAATCATGAATGAGAAAGGAGAGATCACCACCAACACCAAGGAAATACAAACGATTTTAAAACCATATTATGAGCAGCTATACGCCCATAAATTAGGCAATCTAGAAGAAATGGATGCATTTCATTATAAAATGAAATATATTATATATATTATTGATATATGCAACAATTTGGATAAATAGGGGCATTGTGCTCAGTGAAAAAAAAAGCCAATATCAAAAGGTTACCATCTCCATTGACATATTTGAAAGGACAAAAATTATAGATTGAGAGAAGATTTGTGGCTGCCAGAGCATGGTGACAGGGTACATAGAAGTATACAACTGAAAAAGTGTAGAATGTGGGAGTTCCTCAGTTCCTCTATCATGGAGCAGTTCTGTATCTTGATTGTGGTGGTAGTTATACATGAGATACAATACACAGATCTACACACAAACACAAACACACTCAACTCAAATGAGTGCTCATAAAAGTAGTGAAAACTGAATAAGTTCTGTAGTCTACCTAACAATATTATAACTATGAGTAAAAGGTTCATAATACATTCTCTTGCAACTATGTATGAGTCTATAATTATTTTAGAATAAAAAGTTAATGAAAAAAGACTGAGAAAGTCAATATTAGTAAGTATGTGGAGCATACAGAACTCTCAAACCTTGCTAGTGATATCAAGAATGACAAAAACCCATCAGAATAAAACATTGGAGACTTCTAAAAAAGTTAAATAATTAACCACCTTTGACAGTAATTCTATTCAAAGAGAAACGAAAACACATATATACAAAAAAGATTTTCACTATGATGTTCAAAGCAGCCTTGTTCTTAATAGCCAAAAACCAGAAACAACCCAACTGTTCATCAATAGAGGAATGCCAATATGTGAATACACATTGGAATACTATTCAATGATGAAAAGAAAATGACTACTGATAACACAACAGCATGGATCAATTCCCAAAATATGTTGGGTATAAAAAGCTAGACAGAATGGAATACAAACTGTATGATTCCATGTATATGAAATTTGAAGGCAAGCAAAACTAATCTATGATAGAAAAAAAATCAGAACAATGGTTGCCTGTGGGTGGGGAATTTTAATTTTAAAACGGCACAAGGGAACTTTCAAGAAAATGGAAATGTTCTGTATCTTGTTTTGGTTGATGGTTACATAAGTGAATATTATCAAAACTTAGTGAACTGTGTAATTGGGATCTGTATAGGTTACTGTATCAAGCATAAAACCATAATCACAAAAATGTAAAAAGAAATAAGTATTAGTTCAAATTGTAGTAATACTGAAAATGCTTTTTATTTTAAAATTAAGTAGAAAAAAAGACAAACTTTTACCTAGTATGTTTATAAATAGATTAGGAAAAAAATACTTAAAATAATTGAAAGGAAATATGTCAAAATATTTATAAAAGTTTGAACCATAGGTATCTTTTTTCCTTTCCACCTATCCATGAATCTAAATTATTTTTTATCAGAATATATTATTATAAACATTATAATGCATTTTAAGGGCAGCCTGGGTGGCTCAGCGGTTTAGCTCCGCCTTCAGCCCAGGGCCTGATCCTGCCCCAGGATCAAATCCCACATCAGGCTCCCTGCATGGAGCCTGCTTCTCCCTCTGCCTGTGTCTCTGCCTCTCTCTCTCTCTCTCTCTTTCTGTGTGTGTGTGTGTGTGTGTGTCTCATGAATAAATAAATAAAATCTTTTAAAAGAAAAATGCAGAATTTAAATATAATTAGGTATAAGACTTTTCATTAAAAATTAATTCACAAACCAAAACACAAACATATGAGAAATACTTAGAACTATGTGTCAGATCATGTATTCTGATTTTTTTCTTAACTGCTTATTGAATAGCCAGTATTCAGTCAATAGGTTGTAAACAGGGATCCCTGGGTGGCGCAGAGGTTTGGTCCCTGCCTTTGGCCCAGGGCGCGATCCTGGAGACCCGGGATCGAATCCCACGTCGGGCTCCCGGTGCATGGAGCCTGTTTCTCCCTCTGCCTATGTCTCTGCCTCTCTCTCTGTGTGTGACTATCATAAATAAATGAAAAATTTAAAAAAAAAATAGGTTGTAAACAGAAACCAATTTTACTAGTTTTTTCTATTGCCCCTTAAAATCTGCTCTGGTATTATTACTTTTTTCCAATCCTGGTTGAAAACTTACACATGTCCCAGAGGGTTTGTTGTTGTTAACTTTCCTTTAAGATCATAAGCAAATATTCTCTTTGTTTTAACATTAAGGGTCGAATCCAATATGATAGTTACATTACTTCATTTCAATCCAGTGGAATACCTAAAACTCTAAGTCCAAATTTAATTTAAAGTTTCTCCCATCTCCCAAGTGAAGCCTGAGCCAAACAAGAAGCCTGGAGTTGGGGAGGACAGGCAAAGTAAATCACTTCTCTAATTTCTAATCTACCTCCTCCTTACCAGTCAAGATTTCTGTTCCCTACAGCGTTTTAGTGAGGAAGAAACATAAAGTACAGAAAAATGGTAATTTTTCTAGTATTGTGACCTCTGAATATAGAGAATGTAATATTATTCATTCTTTCACTGTGGAGTTCTTTTTGGAGGTTCCATTATAGGGACCTCCCACTGTAGATCTTTTAATGAGAAAATGCCTCTTTTTTAACTGGCTTCTTAAAATATCTCCCTTTATCTGATGAGTTTTGGGTTTTATTGCAGTACAGGTGTTAGATCAATCTACCATCTTCCCTTTTAATACTCCCCAGGCTAGTTTTCTTTAAATAGGTCCACATTTGCTGCTTAAAAACATTCACCTTTGCCCCACTTTCAGTGCCAGTTCAGCCCGCTGTTAACAGAGCCCTCTTTGTTTTACTGCCTTAGACCAATGATACTAGTTAGTTTTTTCAGCTTTAGCTTTGTCAAACATGTGTCGGTCCTAGATTTCATGAATATCATACATTTTCAAACTCTCTCAGGAATACTCTAAAGTCTCACTAAGTTGCTCAAGAGAAGACTTAAGTAAGAGTTTTCCTCTGCCCCATGGTAGAGCATGAACAAGATAATGCAACTGTCTTTGAAGACAGATTAATTCCCTTATTTATTTCATATCAAGTATTAAATACTTTCCAAGTAGATGGAATACATAACACTGACACAACCAGTTTAATAATCTCATAGAATGTGCTGAACAGGAGGTCTGGTTCCAGAGCCACCAGATCTAGTCTAGAAAGTTGTCCTGAACATTAAACAACAACAACAAAATAACAACAACAACAACAACAATGACAGAGGGGTTGTTTGACTTACCAAGCCTTGTGCTAACCCCCAGTCTGGGTTGGGTGCCCTTCCTCTCTGCTCTCATTGCACAGTATCCATTCCTTTTACTTTAAAACTACCATAGTACCATTTTTTAAAATTTTACTTATTTCTCTTCCTCAGTAGATAGTGAGCCCCTTGCCAGCAGAGTCTGTTTTTTCTCTCTGTATTGATAGGACCTGACAATGGTTGACATTTGATTAGATGATCAATAAGTGTTTGATAGATAAATATACAAACCTATCTTTGTTTTATAATCTAGTGAGAAAATAAACTCCAGTGCCCTGTTCCACCATCTCACCCATTTTTCTATTACTGCTTTACTATTTGACATCTCTCATGCACTGACAACATAGCAAGGACTTTGAAGATGGGAAGCTAAAACATGGCCTCAGAGAAGGCATACAATTAATTGAGCTCATTTTATTGTAAAAAGCAGAACAAATATAAATTTTGGGTTGCTCACAATCATTGCATTAAGGGAATTTTAAAAATGATTTCCACAGAGTTAATTTTAAAATGTCTCTTCTTATCTAAGCTCTTAATTGGTTCATACTATTTTCTTTGTAAGAAACTTCAGGAGAGGCTCAGCAGACAAACAATGGATAAATTACATATTAAGCAAAAATGTGTAAATGTTCTGACGTGAACAAGTTGATGGTAAAGGCTGTTACAAAGGAATATGGACTTTGCAATGGAATCTTTTAAGCAGAGCTCTGAGACCCTTTCCAGTTTTTATGATTTGCTGAGCACAGATGGTTGCATAAAAGGCCTAGTACTAACAAAAAATAGATTATATCCTCAATACGTAAATTCCACATAATTAAAATTTAACAGATTTGTAGTGAAACGTGATAGACATTACAAAAATGGTTTTGCTATATAAATTTTATATTTTAATTGTCCTATAAAAGAGCATGATAATAAACATAATGTTTAGAAATACTTTTCCACCTGTAAATGATACCAGAATTAGTACTTCTTAAATTTTTCCATTTTGATAAATACCTTGCAATAAGAATTTGATTAAATTTGAGTAGTGCTAACAATTTTTGCTTAACATGGGAAGGAACATTCGTATATCACATCATAATAGACGTTACATACCATTTAACAAAATGAAAAATGTCAAGATAAATACAGTTTCATAGGCATACTACTGTCTTTGTACATATTAGCAACAAAGAGTAGTTAAGGGACTTCTGGGTTCCTATAGGATAAATTCAGCTACCAAAATCAGCAGAAAATTATCAGGAGAAAGTCATTATATTATCAGCAGAAAATATATAGATAAAGAAGGGAGAATAAATTCTCCATATCTTATGTCTACAACTTAACTTAAGATATATAGATTGGTATGAATTTTAAAGAACTTATAGATGTGAAATAAGCAAGCCAAACCTGTCATCTATGTCCAGAGCCCAACCTAGAGTTGAATATTAGCTAGACTACCTGGAAAATAGGAGAAAGGAGCTAGGAAGGAAGAGAGGCATAACTAGAAAAATCTGGAAAAAGAAGAATTCTCTCTAAGAGAGGAAATGTTTAGAAATATCTGAAGACTGATAGATCAAAGAACTGGATAGTGGTGAATTTCAAGGAATGGTCATAGAGGTATGCAAAGTCAGGAGTTGCGATATTGAAAAGACATCACTTCTTCAAGAAAAGGAGGCAACTTGGAAGAAGGATACATTCTTCAGATGCTTGTTAGAAAGAAGAGAAAATTAAATAGGAAGAGGGAAGTGGAAAATAAACAGAGGAGGGGAATTTAAGCGTCCCAAAGAAAGGTGAATGACAAAATCAAGCCCTTCAACCTACATGAAAATGTTCCATTGATTACAAAACTCTCTTTACAATGAATTCATAACAAAAACATCTTAAACTTATCAAATATTGCTGATCCCAAAAAAGTAAGGCATTTAAACAGAAAATACAAGTATGTCCATATAAAACTATTCTGAAAAGAAAGAATATGAGAATCAAACTATTTCAACTAACAAAAATTATCCCAAAACAAAGACAACAAAACATGGTGCACTGAAAACCTATAATGAGTATTCTAATGTGAATTAATATTCAGAAAAAAATAATTTTTAAATATAAAATAAAACCTCTAATCAGAAATTCAAAACCTCACCTACAAACCAATCTTCAAACCAAAAGAAATGAAAGGTGATCAAATTCAGGAATGAAACTGAAGAAAAAAGAATAAGAAATGAAGATTATTTTCAAGATACAAAAGGAGAATAGATTCATATAAATATCTAATACAAAAAATAAAATAACCAAGTATCTGATAATGAATAAGAACATCTTCCATAAATAACAGCTATAGACTCTGAACATAAAGTCACAGTGAACAAAAGTGGGAAGATTTTGCTAGAGGGCACATGAACTAAGGATGGCCAATGTACAGTGTGAGTTCCCTGTTCTCACTACTTCTAGTATGAGAATTGGCGCAATTGTGCTTTATAGGAAAGACTTCAGGCTTTTTGACTTGGGGGCAAGACAATTCAGTCTGGAACAACCATGAACATTGGAAAAAGAGAAAACCAAGAAAGGAAAGAGTCAGAGAGCAGATCTTTAAATTAAGTTTCCTAATGTCTCTGGCTGATGCTACAACTACAAATTTGTAGAAGATACTCAAAGCAGCTCAACTAAGAACAAATATATGAATTCCTCTGCTATGGAAGAGTTTTCAGTTTGAACCCAGTGAACTCAATTCCCTGCTAAAACAAAAGGAAACACTCAAAAAAATAAAAGAATATAGTCTCCAGACTCTATAGCATTCATCATATCCTATTCAAAATAATATGAGATATGGAGAACTAGGAAAATATAATTCTTTTTCAAGAGAAAAACACAATTAACTGGCATAAACGCCAAGATTTACCAATGCCAGAATTAGTAAACAAAGATTTTGAAGCAGCTATTATAACTGTCCCTAACAATGTAAAACTACAAACTCTCAAGAATAAAAAGATACTAAATCTTAATAGATTTTAGTTTTGATTTTTTTAAAAAGAAATTTTAAATGATAATTGTAGAGTAAAAAAAATATTAGAGATTAAAAACATATTTACTGGATAGACTTAGCAGAATGGGAGTGACAAACAAAAGAATCTGTGAACTTAAGGATAAATCAATAGAAATTATATAATCTGAAGAAAAGAGGAAAGGATTTTTAAAAAATGAACACAAGAGAATGAGAAGGCAAATCACACACTGGAAGGAGATATTTGCCAAAGACATAGCTGATAAATGACTGTGATCCAAAATATAGAAAGAACTCCTACAACTCAACAATAAAAAAATAAATTAAAAAAATGGGTTTAAGACCTTAACAGACATTTCACCAAGATGTACATCTGGAAAATAAGCATATGAAAAAAATTCTCCACATCATATATCATCAGGGAAATGCAAATTTAAAAAGCAAAGAAATCCTACGACATGTCAATTAGAGTAAAGTCAAAGCCTGCACACAAATGTTTTTAGTAGCTTTATTCATAACTGCCAAAACTTGGAGGCAACTACTCCATGATGTCCTCCACTAGGTAAATAAATAAATAAACTATGGTACATCCAGACAATGGAATATTATTCAGCACTAAAAGGAAATGAGCTACCAAGCCATGAAAAGACATGGAAGAACCTTAAATGCATGTTACTAAGTAAAAGAAGTTAGTCTGAAAAGGCTATATACTGTATTATTCCAACAGTATGACATTCTGTAAAATGAAAAACTATATAGAAAGTAAAAAGATCAGTGGTTGCCAGTGTTGGGTAGGGGAGGAGGGATGAATAGGTGGAATACAGAGGAGTTTTATGGCAGTGAAACTATTCTGGGTGATACTATATTAATGGATCCATGTCATTATATTTTGTGTAAACTGATAGAATAAACAAGACCAAAAATGAACCCTAATGTAAACTATGGACCTGGGTGACAATAACATGTCAATGCAGGGTCATTGATAGTAACAAATTAACCATATTCAGGACTTTGGCAGTTGGTGCATTGTTTACATCTCCTATTTTCTATATATTATGATGTTTTGGAACTTTAAAAGCCTTTCTCACTAGGGAGACTGCCACCCCTTGAGCTAGGGAACAAGGAACAGAACAAGGAACAGGCCTTTGGTATGGAAATTAACCAATTCAGAGCCAATCTTCTTCTATCTCACCTATAGCCCAGGAGGCAATATTCCCCTGCCTTAATCATCCCAGGGCCAGGTACCAGGCATCATCTCTGTGCCTTAGAGACTGCTGCAATTATTCAAATTAGCTAATCCTAAACTATTTAGTTACCTGCTTTCTTTTCCTGTGGAAACTCCAATTAAACCTGTGATTTAGGCTCTGCCCTCATTGTTGTACTTTCTGCCTCCTTGGCCAATCATGGTGTTTTCCTATAGCCCTCCATGGTAAACTATGTCTCCTGTTTCTAGGACCTGTGAGGATAGTAAACTTTGTTTTCCTGAGCTTCTCCTCTATTTGCTATTGTGCCACAGTTGACTATCACACAAAAGAACACAGAATAATATGGGAAGCTATACATGTGTGGAGGTAGAGGATATATGGGAATTTTGTGCTTTCCACTCCATTTTGCTATGCACCAAACACTGCTCTATAAAACATACAAAAAGTTTATTTAAAAAAATGAACAGATTCTCAGAGACTGGATAGTTAATAACAAGTTGACTAAAGTACATGTAATTGGGGTCCCAGAAGGAGAAGAAAGAAAACAAGGCAGGAAATAAATTTGAACAATAATGTCTATATAACAATTCTTATTTGATGAAACATGTAGAATCTGATTGTTCAAGGAACTCCAAACAGAATAAACATTTAAGCAGTCTCTGTTGGGGCATTTCATAATCAAACAGTTGAATGTGAAATAAAGAAAATCTTGAAAGCAACAACAAGAAAATGACATATTATGTACAGGAGAACCATGATTCAATTAATAGTTAGCTATTCTTCAGGATGTCTGGAGGCCAGAAGAAAATGAAACAACATCTTTAAAATGCTGAATGCAAAATTAAACATTTCAACCATATTTTATTTTTCCAATAAAATATCCTTCAATGATGAAGGGAAAGTGAAGACATTTTCAAATAAAAGTAAAACAAAGGGATGTATTACTGTTAAGCCTACATTATAGGAAGTACTAAAGGAAGTTATTCAGGCAGAAGGAAGTTGATACCAGATGGAAACGTGAATCCTCTGTAGGGAATAAAGAGCACTATAAATGGTAAATGTAAAAAAATAATTTTTTTCCCTTTAAATTCCTTCAAAACACATATGACAGTTTAAAGCAAGCTTTATAACATCTTTTAGGTTATATAATCTATGGTAACATAATACATATAATAACTGTAGCATAAAAGATGAGAAGGAGATCAATTGACCTTTACAGTTACAAAGTTTCTATATTTATTTAAAGTCATGCAACATTAACTCAAAGTAGGTTGTGAAATGTTAAGGATGTAGCTATAATATTTTAATATGGTTTTTAAAAAGCAGTTTTGGCCCACTTTTGAAGCCCTGGTTAAAGGCAGATCAGTTTCCATTCTTGAGCAGCCAATTAAATTAATATTCCCAGCCACATGTTGTATTAAGTTCTCACACTTGAGGCAACTTTATACCTGCCTTAAATGCCCCAGGGCCAGATATCAGACAAACAAGGACAACTCCTTTGCTCCAGAGTCCAACTATTCAAACTAGCCAATCTTAAGCTTATTTGTCCTGCCTCACCATTTCCTTCTATAAAAAAAACAAAATAAAGGTGCTTGCCCACAGTTACCCTCTTTCTCTCTGCCTCTAGTGCTTGACCTGTGTGGCCATGGGAAATGCACTGTGTTCTCCCCAGGGAACTACAATTATAACAAACTGTAAAACTCTTCCTGGTTTCTCTCTCTTAATGTGCGTCTGGTCTCACCATACCTCACCCAAGGTAATATGGTTAAGATAAATGCCTAGAGAAATTGCTGAAAAAGGGAAGTGAGGAAGCATAGCAAAAAAGCCAATAAAAATGTTTAAATGGAATACTAAAATTTAGTCAAATAATATTGTAAAAGACAGGAAAAAAAAGAAAAGAGGGATAGAAAGCCAAAAGAATAAATTAAATGCAAATATTAAAATGGTAAACATGAATCAATAGCAATGATTATATTAAACTTTAATGAACTAAACACTACAATAAAAAGGCAGATATAAGAATGCATAAAAGCAAGAATCAACTATATGCTCTGTACAAAAGACACATTTCACATATAAAAACACAGATATGATGAAAATAAATAGATTAAAATGTATATCATACAAGCAGTATTCATGAAAAGACTGAAGCAACTATTTAATATAAAACATATTGATGACAATGAGTAGTGTCAAAAATAAAATGGAACATTTCATAATGATTAAGGGGACAATTTGTTGCTAAGACTTAACTCCTAAAAACTACGTATGTGTTAATAATAACAATGGAGTCTATAAAGCAAAAATTGATAGAACTAGAGACAATCCCACAATCATAGCAGGAGATATTGTCAAGAGTAGGAAAATCAGCTACCAATCCCAAGTGAAGATTCCTACCACATAGAGGATATCAAAAATCATAATAACGATACCACCTAGAAGTAGGAGCTCACAAGACCTTGACTCCCAGCCTCTTCTGTGGGTTTGGCTTTGCCAAGGAAGACTCAACACATAAAATACTGGCTGGAATAACATTATGTTCACAAAAGAAGATGCACAGCAAGATCATGGTCTGTAATGTGTGCTGGTCTCTCATGGCCAGTTGATCCCTCACAATACCTGACAGACGATGATAGACTGTGCCCATCCCTCTCATACTGCAGGCAAAGACCCCATTTCCTTATAGTGAGTGTGGGGCTAGCTAGGTACAATGACACACATACTTAAGCAATAAAAAGTTCACTGCATATCCAGGATAGAGGAAGGTTTTTCCAAATAAGAAAGAAGACTACAGGACCAAGCAACAACTTCATCACCATTTTTTCAAGCAGCAACTTCAATATCATTTTTTTTTTTTTTTTTGTATAGGGGAATGTTGTAGGCCCAGGGCACTGATCTTGCAGTCCTGCAGAGGGGTGGCAGGTCATGTGATGGCGGCTTCCCCCAACATGAAGTATCTATCCCAACAAGAACAAAAAGCAGCCCCTTCTGCAATGGATGTAGTCCACTGTAATCAACCTGCCATCAAGCAGCTGGCTGCTCATCCTGAGAAATGGTGCCATATTGTGGACTTAGTGTTCTCTGCTGCTGGCAGATTGGGCACTCAGGTGGCCATAGCCATAGCAAGTCACAGGATGGCTGCTTCCCCCACAGATGTTAAGATTGTTCTCTTAGCAATTGCTAAAACAACTAAATAAAATCAACAAAGACATAGAAAATCTGAAAAACAGTATCAACCACTTTAAACCACAGCCAACAACCACAGGATACACTTTATTTTTATGTTCACATAATGTAATTATCAATCTAAATGAAGTACACAGGCATAAAGTCAGTGTCAGTAAATTTAAAATGACTGACTGACATAGAACAGAGTATGTTTTTTAATCAGAGTAAAAAATAAGCAAGAAATCAAAAGCAATACATCTATAAGAAAACTCCAAATTTTTACAAATTAAAAAAAGTCACACTTCTAAATAATACTGAGTGAAAGAAAAAAAAAAGGAAAATTAGGAAATATTTTTAAATTGAATGTAATAAAAATATGACATATAGAAATCTGTGAAATGCATCTAAAGAAATACTTAGGGGCAAGGTTATAGCTTTATTTTATTATTATTTTTTTAAATTTCTTAGTCTTAGAGTAACCTCTAGCTTTTTTTTTTTAAAGGTTTTATTTATTTATTCATGATATATATAGAGAGAGAGAGAGACAGAGACACAGGCAGAGGGAGAAGCAGGCTCCATGCAGAGATCCCAATGCGGGTCTCGATCCCGGGACTCCAGGATCACGACCTGGGCCAAAGGCAGGCGCTAAACTGCTGAGCCACCCAGGGATCCCCAAGGTTGTAGCTTTAAATGCATATGTTAAAAATAAAAAAGATCCCAAACCCATGATCTAAGGACTTACCTAAAGGAACAAGGCAAAGAGGAACAAAGTTAAACCAAAGGAAATAATCATAAGGTCAGATATCAAGTGAACAGAAAACAAGCCAAAATTAGAGAAAATAAATGAAACCAAAACCTGTTTCTCAGAAAAGATCAAGACAAAAAGAGAAAATATGCTAATTACTAGCATCAGAAATAAAAGAGAGGAAATAACTACAAATACTACAGATAGTAAAAGGCTAATGAGGGGATATGACAAAAACTTCTGCCCCCAAATTGGACAATTTATATACATTGTTAATTGATTAAAAGTCACAAATTACCATAACTGACATAAAAAATAAAATAATGCTTTACCATACACAAATAAAGGAAATTGAATTCATAGTTAAAACTCTTCCCTCAAATATACTTCAGGTCCAGGTGGCTTCACTGGTGAATATCATCAAATATTTAAAGAGAAATCATTGCAATCCTACATAAACATTCAGAATAGAAGAAAAATGAACATTTACCGACTCACATAAGATCATTAATTTATAAACACTAAAATAACACACAGACACCACAAAAAAGAAAACTGCATATCAATATTCCAATGAATGTAGATGTAAGTATTTTTCAGAAAATATTATGAAACAAATCTAGCAACCACAACAGGTTTGACACTAGGACTTCAAACTTCATTTACCATCCTAGAAACAGTCAAGTCAAATCACCTTATTAATAAAAGACAATAAAATATATGATAATTTTAGTAGATGAAGGTAAAGCACTGTACAAAATCCTACAGTCACCAATGAAAAAAACTCTCAGAAAAATATAAATAAGAATATTCTTAAATTATTAAAAGTGATATAAAAATTACCAAGAGCTGTCTGTCATACTCAATGATGAAAAACCAAATGCTCTCATCTTAAGAAGGCAAACAAGGCAGAGATGTCTGCTTTCAGCAATGTTATTCAACATTATATGAAGGGTTTCAGTAACTGGAATAAAGTAAAAACAAGACATTGGCAAGGAAGAATAAAATTATCTGTGTTCATAAAAGACACGGTTGTTGAAGCATATCTCATCCCTTGAACACGGCTAGATATTAAATTATTCTGAACACCCAAGTAGTCAATCAGAGGTCTGAGAGAACAAAAACTGCAAGTCTACAAGTTGCAAAGCAATCACCTTTGGAAGGTAGGAGGTGCAGAAGTTTACTTTGGGAAAACAGCTGTGGAAGCAGTGGGAGGGAGCCTGCTTACAAAGGCTACTGCAAAGTATGAGAAGAATCCAAGCACAAAACCTGAACTTTTTGATCCACTATTGTGGGGGACATGCTTGGATTAAAGGTGCTCAGGTGACAAAGAAGGGCAGAATCTCAGGAGTGACAGGGTGTCTGAGGATCCCCTTGGTCATTGGAAGAACAGGAGGTGCCAAGGTGTTGTCCTGTTCCCAGGCATGTGAGCTGGGAAACTGGCCGAGAGCAGCGGTCTTGGTGCTGGTTTTCAGCTATAAACTGTGAACTGCCACGTGGTGGTGTGACTGCTTTCCGGGGATGGGCCAGCAAACATGGCAAGACTCTTCCCTGAAGAATAGTGTGGGTTCATGCCTCGGTTGTCCCTCGGTTTGTAATTTGAAACTTGGTCATGCACTTGAGATAAAAAGGCTTGAATACAAGCAAGGTGAACATAGGGTTCAGACAAAAACCAGGGAAACGGAGTAATTGTTTTATCTGTGAGGACTCACTGAAGATCAGAGGGTGCAAACTTTTAGATCAGAGCTAGAAAGCAGGGTGCAGCCATTTTCATCCTACCCCTCAGTGCCCACAGGGAGCAAAACAGAGCCACCTAGTGGAGGATGGAGTGGTGTACACCAAGCCCCACCTCCCTGCCCTGGAGAAGCATTTCCACTTAAACAACTCCTGAGAATCAGCCCAGGCGGCCTATCCCCAAGAAGACCAGCACAAACAACTTGCTTGCACAAAGTCTACTGATCATAGAGTACTACACAGCTTCAGCTTTAGGGGAAATAGGATCTCATTTTCTTTTTACTTCTATTCTTTATTTTTAATTTGGTTATATATTCATATATTATCCAATTCCTTTAAAAAATTTTTTTTATTATTGCTTTATATAATATATATATATACATACTTTTCATGTATGAATTTTTAAATTTTTTACCTTATTTGATTTTATTTAATTTTATTTTATTTTTGGGAGATGTAGATTTAAAAGAATCTAGTAAGCAGACCAAACCACACCCAGTGTCTAGGTTGTTCTTTTTTTTTTTTTTCTGTTTTTTTCTGCTTTGTGTTTTTGTTTTTCTTGTTTTTTCTTTTTCTTTGTTTTTCACTTTGTTTTTTATTTTTCTGTTTCTTTCTTTTTTTTTTTTTTGCTTTGTTATTATTGGTTTTTGTTCTTTTTTCTCGTTCTTCTTTTCTTTTCTGAACAAAATGACAAGACAGGAATTGACCCCAAAAGAAAGAACACAAGAAAGAACTCATGGCCAGGGATTTATTTATTTATTTATTTATTTATTTATTTATTTTTTAATAAATTAATTTTTATTGGTGTTCAATTTACCAACATACAGAAAAACACCCAGTGCTCATCCCGTCAAGTGTCCCCCTCAGTGCCCGTCACCCATTCCCCTCCACCCCCCGCCCTTCTCCCCTTCCACCACCCCTAGTTCGTTTCCCAGAGTTAGGAGTCTTTATGTTCTGTTTCCCTTCCTGATATTTCCCACACATTTCTTCTCCCTTCCCTTATATTCCTTTTCACTATTATTTATATTCCAAATGAATGAGAACATACACTGTTTGTCCTTCTCCGATTGACTTACTGCACTCAGCATAATACCCTCCAGTTCCATCCACGTCGAAGCAAATGGTGGGTATTTGTCGATTCTAATTGCGGAGTAATATTCCATTGTATACATAAACCACATCTTCTTTATCCATTCATCTTTCGATGGACACCGAGGCTCCTTCCACAGTTTGGCTATTGTGGACATTGCTGATAGAAACAACGGGGTGCAGGTGTCCCGACATTTCATTGCATCTGAATCTTTGGGGTAAATCCCCAACAGTGCAATTGCTGGGTCGTAGGGCAGGTCTATTTTTAACTTTTTGAGGAACCTCCACACCGTTTTCCAGAGTGGCTGCACCAGTTCACATTCCCACCAACAGTGTAAGAGGCTTCCCTTTTCTCCGCATCCTCTCCAACATTTGTGGTTTCCTGCCTGGTTAATTTTCCCCATTCTCACTGGTGTGAGGTGGTATCTCATTGTGGTTTTGATTTGTATTTCCCTGATGGCAAGTGATGCAGAGCATTTTCTCATGTGCATGTTGGCCATGTCCATGTCTTCCTCTGTGAGATTTCTCTTCATGTCTTTTGCCCATTTCATGATTGGATTGTTTGTTTCTTTGGTGTTGAGTTTAATAGGTTCTTTATAGATCTTGGAAACTAGCCCTTTATCTGATATGTAGTTTGCAAATATCTTCTCTCATTCTGTAGGTTGTCTTTTAGTTTTGTTGACTGTATCCTTTGCTGTGCAAAAGCTTCTTATCTTGATGAAGTCCCAATAGTTCATTTTTGCTTTTGTTTCTTTTGCCTTTGTGGATGTATCTTGCAAGAAGTTACTGTGGCCGAGTTCAAAAAGGGTGTTGCCTGTGTTCTCTTCTATGATTTTGATGGACTCTTGTCTCACATTTAGATCTCTCATCCATTGTGAGTTTATCTTTGTGTATGGTGAAAGAGAGTGGTCCAGTTTCATTCTTCTGCATGTGGATGTCCAATTTTCCCAACACCATTTATTGAAGAGACTGCCTTTCTTCCAATGGATAGTCTTCCCTCCTTTATCGAATATTAGTTGACCATACAGTTCAGGGTCCACTTCTGGATTCTCTATTCTGTTCCATTGATCTATGTGTCTGTTTTTGTGCCAGTACCACACTGTCTTGAGGACCACAGCTTTGTAGTACAACCTGAAATCTGGCATTGTGATGCCCCCAGCTATGGTTTTCTTTTTTAAAATTCCCCTGGCTATTCGGGGTCTTTTCTGATTCCACACAAATCTTAAAATAATTTGTTCTAACTCTCTGAAGAAAGTCCATGGCATTTTGATAGGGATTGCATTAAACGTGTAAATTGCCCTGGGTAACATTGGCATTTTCACAATATTAATTCTATGGCCAGGGATTTAATCAATACAGACATAAGTAAGATGTCTGAATCATAATTTAAAACAACAATTATAAGTATCCTAGCTGGGCTTGAAAAAAAGCATAGAAGACACTAGAGAATCTTTATGGTACAGATAAAAGAATAAAATCTAGTTAGGTCAAAATTTAAAATGCTATACCTGAGATGCAAACACAAATGGAGGCCATAAAAAGAGGATAGCTGAAGCAGGGGAGCAAATCAGTGATATAGAAGATAAAATTATGGAAAATAATTAAGCCAAAAAGAAGAAGGAAAGAAAGGTAATGGACCACAAAGGTAGATTTAGAGAACTCAGCAACTTATTAAAATGTTTGTATCAAGGGGGTCCCAAAAGTTGGAGAGATAAAGGGGCAGAAGATTTATTTGAGCAAAAATTTCCCTATCTGGGGAAGGATACAGACATCAAATTCCAAGAAGCACAGAGAACTCCCGTTAAGTCCAGCAAAAGCCAGTGATTGCCAAGGTGTATCAGTCATAATTCATAAAATACACAGGCAAAGAAAAATTCAGAAAGCAGCAAGGAAATAAAGGTCCTTAACATACACAGGTAGACCAATCAGGTTTGCAGCAGATCTATACACAGAGATATGGCAAGCTAGAAATGAGTGAAAGGATATATTCAACATGCTGAATGGGAAAAATATGCAGCCAAAAATTAATTATCCTGTAATACTGTCATTCAAAATAGAAGGAAAGATAGAGTTTTCCAGACAAATGAAAATTAAAGAGATCATGATCACTAAATTAGCACTGCAAAAATTTTTAAGGAGGACTCTTTGAGTGGAGAAAGAAAAGACCAAAAAACAAAGCCTGGAAAGGACCAGAGAACATGACCAGAAACACCAACTCTACAGGTAACACAATGGCACAAAATTAATATCTCTCAATAATCACTCTGAAGGTAAATAGACTAAATGCACCAATCAAAAGACATACGGTATGAGAATGGACAAAAAATAAGATCCATCATATGCTGCCTACAAGAGTCTTATTTTAGACTTAAAGACACCTGACGATTGAAAGTGAGCAGATGGAGAACCATCTACCATGGTAATGGATGTCAAAAGAAAGCCAGAGTAGCCATCTTTATATCAGACAAACTAAATTTTTAAAACAAAGACTGTAACAAGAGATGAAAAGGGACATTATATCATAATTAAGGGTCTATACATCAAGGAGATCTAACAATTATAGATAATTATGCCCCCAACTTGGGAGCATCCAAATATATAAATCAATTAATAACAAACATAAAGAAACTCATTGATAATAATAGAAAAATAGTAGGGGACTTTAATACTCCAGTCACAGCAATGGACAGATCATCTAAGCAGAGAATCAATAAGGGAACAATGGCTTTGAAATGACACACTTGACTGGATGGACGTAATAAATATATCCAGAACATTTCATCCAAAACCCCATACATATTCTTCTCAAGTGCATATGCAACATTCTCCAGAGGAGATCACATACTGGGTCACAAATCAGCACTCAAGTAATACAAGAAGAACAAAATTACATCATACTTATTTTCAGACCATGGCACTATGAAATTGGAAGTCAACCACAAGAAAAAAAAAATTGAAAATATCTCAAATACCTGGAGGTAAAGAACATCCTACAAAAGAATAAATGAGTTAACCAGGAAATTAAAGAAGAATTTTAAAAAAATACATGAAAACAAATGAAAATGAAAGCTTGATAGCCCAATACCTTTGGGATGCAGCAAGGGTGGTCCTAAGAGGGAAATACATTGGAGTGCAGGCCTAGGTCACTTTAAAAGCAAGAAAATTCACAAATACACAACCTAACCTTACACCTAAAGGAGCTATACAAAGGAAAGTAAATAAAGCCTAAAAGATCAGAAGGGAAATAATAAAGATTAGAGCAGAAATAAATGATATAGGAAAAGAACAGGAAGAAATAGAAAATTTGAACAGATCCATAACCAGCAAAGAAATTGAATCAGTCATCAAAAATCTCCCAACAGGAGCACCTGGGTGGCTCAGTGGTTAAGCATCTGGCTTTGGCCCAGGTTGTGATCCCAGGTCCTAGGATTGAGTTCTGCATCGGGGTCCCTGCAGGGAGCCTGCTTCTCCCTCTGCTTATGTGTCTCTGCCTCTCTCTGTGTGTCTCTCAGGAATAAATAAATAAAGTCTTAAAAAAATCTCCCAACAAACAAAAGTCCAGGGCCAGATGGCTTCCCAGGGGAATTCTACCAGATATTTAAAGAAAAGTTAAGGGGCACCTGGGTGGCTTAGTTGGTTAAGCATCTCCCTTTAGCTCAGGTCATGATCTCAGGATCCTGGGATCAAGCCCCACATCAGGCTCCCAGTTCAGTGCAGAGCCTGCTTCTACTTTTCCCTCTGCTTCTTGTCCCTCTCTCTCACTCACTCTATCTCAAATAAATCAATAAAAATATTTTTCTTAATAAAAGAGTTAATACCTATTCTTCTCAAACTGTTCCAAAAATAGAAATAGAAGGAAAACTTCTAAACTCATTCTATAAAACAAGCATGATCTTGATTCCAAAACCAGACAAAGACTCCACTAAAAAGGAGAATTACAGTGTCTCTGAAGAATAGGGATGTAAAAATTCTCAATAAAATACTATCAAATAGCATTCAACAGTATATGAAAAGAATCATTGCTCATAATCAAGTGGGACTTATTCCTGGGCTTCAGGAGTGGTTCAATATTTCAATATTCACAAATCAATCAACATGATATTAATAAAAGAAAATAATCATATGATCCTTTCAATAGATGCAGAAAAAGCATTTGACAAAGTACACCATACATTCTTGATAAAAACCCTCAACAAAGTAGTAATAGAGGGAACATACCTCAACATCATAAATATGAAAACCCACAGCTAATATCATCCTCAATGGGGAAAAACTGGAGAGCATTTCCTCTATAGTCTGGAACAAGACAGGGATGTCCACTCTTACCACTTGTATTTAACACAGTACTGGATTCTAACCTCAGCAATCAGACAACAAAAATAAATAAAAGGCAATCTGAATCTAAAAGGAAGAAGTCAAGCTTTTATTATTTGCAGATAACATTATACTCTAAGTAGAAAACCCAAAAGACATCACCAAAGATCATTAAAACTGATAAATTCAATAAAGTCACAGGATACAAAATCAAGGTAGAGAAATTTGTTGTGTTTCTACACACCAATAATGAAGCAACAGAAAAAGAAGTCAATAAATTGATCCTATTTACCATTGCACCAAAAATCATACGTAGGAATAATCCTAAACAAAGAAATAAAAGATCCATACTCTGAGAACTATAGAACACTGATGAAAGAAATTGGAGATGACACAAAGAAATGGAAAAGCATTCTATGCTCATGAGTTGGAAGAAAAAATACTGTTAAAATGTCTATACTATCCAAGGCAATCTACACATTTAATGCAATCCCCATCAAAATACCAGCAGCATTTTTCACAGAGCTAGAACAATCCTAAAATGTGTATGGAACCACAAAAGACTCCAAATAGCCAAAGTAATTCTGAAAAAGGAAAACAAAACTGGAGGCATCACAATTCTGGACTTCAAGCTATATTTCACAGCTGTAGTGCTCAAGACAGTCTGATTACGGTACAAAAACAGACACATATCAATGGAATAGAATAGATAACCCAGAACTGGACCCACAACTATATGGTCAACTAATCTTTGACAAAGCAGAAAAGAATATCTAATAGAAAAAATCTCTTCATCAAATAGTATTGGATAACTACATGTAGATGAAAGAAACTGGACCACTTTCTTACACTATACACAAAAATAAATTCAAAATGAATTAAAGACCTAAATGTGACACAAGAAGCCATCAAAATCCCAGAGGAGAACATAGGCAGTAATCTCTTTGACATAGTTCATAGCAACTTCTTACTAGATATATCTCCTGAGACAAGGGAATCAAAAGCAAAAGTGAATTGTTGAGACTTCATCAAGGTAAAAAAGCTTTCGCACATCAGAGGAAACAATCAACAAAACTGAAAGGCAGCCTAAAGAATGGGAGAAGATATTTTCAAATGACATATCTGATAAAGGGTTAGTATTCAAAATCTATAAAGAACTTATCAAACTCAACACAAAAAACAAATAACCCAGTTAAGAGGTGGGCAGAAGACATGAATAGATACTTTTCAAAAAAAAGACATCCAGATGACTAACAGATACATGAAAATATGTTCAACATCACTCATCATCAGGGAAATACAAATCAAAGCCATGATGACATACCATCTCACACCTGTCAGGATGACTATTATCAAAAAGACAAGAAATAATAAGTGTTGGTGAGGGTGGGTAGAAAGGGAAACCCTCTTGCATTGTTGGTAGGAATGCAAACTGGTCCAGGCACTCTTAAAAAACAGAATGGAAGTTTCTCAAAATGTTAAAAATAGAGCTACCCTATAATCCAGCAATTGCACTATTAGGTATTTAACCAAAGGATACAAAAGTACAGATTCAAAGTAATACACGCACCCTGATGTTTATAGCAGCATTATCAACAATAGCCAAACTATAGAGAGACCAGCTGTTCATTGACTGATGAATGGATAAAGAAAAAGTGATACACACACACACAGAGAATGGAACTTTACTCAGCCATCAAAACGAATGAAATCTTGCCATTTGCAATGACATGTATAGAGTTAGAGTGTATTACGCTATGCGAAATAAGTCAGTGAGACAAAGACAAATATGAGAGGAACCCACTCATGTGGAATTTAAGAAAGAAAACAGTTGAACATACGGGAAGGGGTAAAAGAAAAAGAAGAGAAAGGGAAACAAACCATAGGAGACTCTTAACAATGGAGAACAAACTGAGGGTTGATGGAGGGAGGCAGGTGGGGGATGGGCTAGATGGGTGATGGGTATTAAAGAAGGCACTTGTTATGATGAGCCCTGGGTATTTTATGGAAGTGATGAATCACTGAATTTTACTCCAATATTGCACCATATGTTAGCTACCTAAAATTTAAATAAAAAAAAGACATTATTGTTTACATAGAAATCCCTAAAGAATATACATCAAATGACCATGTGAATTGGAAATCTTAAGGAAATTACAATTCAATGACTAAAACTCATATTATAATTTAGCAAGATCACAAGATACAAGGCCCAAATACCCTCTAGCAAACTTAAAGATTTTTGTTCTTTGAAAGACACATTGAAGAAAATAAAAAGTCAAGCCATGGATTTTGAGAAAATGTTTGCAAATTTATCTCTGACAAAGGTTTGTAATAATATATAAAGAAAATATTTCTTATTGAAGCCTAATTAACATATAGTGTCATATTACCTTCAGGTGTACAATTTAATGAGTCACCAATTCAGTGCTCATCCAGATAAGTATATTCTTGATCTCCTTCATCTATTTTATCCATCTCTCAACCTATGTCCTCTCTGGCAACCACCAGCTTGTTATGTGTATTTAAGAGCCTGGTTTTGTTTGTTTGTTTGTTTGTCTCTTTTTTGTTTTGTTGAAGAGAAAAAACTGAAAGGAATCTATTCAAAGTGCCCTCCCCATCACCTCCAGCCTAACATACAGATAAAAATCACAGGTCTGCAATTGGCCCTAACTGTTTTTCTAGGTCATGGTACACTCCATTCTCAGAAAGTGAACCCCAACTACAAAATATATTATTCTCTAGCCTGACCATAGCCCATATCCCAGACAAGCCCTCGACAAACCCTTTGAAACACCTGCCACCTCCTGCTCTGCCAGGCCAAGAGTCAACCCCCTCCACATCACCTCCCTCCATGAGTACAGCTGTAACCCTCTCACATCCTTTAAAACCCCTTAAAAGGCCTAGCCTAACAGAAACTTGGGGCCAACATCTCACTTGATGTCTGGCCCCTTTCCTCCCTTGGATACTGAATAAACTATGTCCTATTTGTTGCTCTACTCTTTGTGTAATTCTTTGCTGCCTGAGTCACCAGCCACCCTATCATAAACCAATTAAAAATTGGCAAAATATTTTATTTTATTTGTTTTTTAAAATATTTTATTTATTCATGAGAGAGAGAGAGAGGCAGAGGGAGAAGCAGGCTCCATGCAGGGAGCCCGATGTAGGACTCGATCCCAGGACTCCAGGATCACACCCTTGGTGGAAGGCAGGTGCCAAACCTCTGAGGCACCCAGGGATCCCTGGCATAATATTATAATATACACTTCAGCCAGAAGATATATGAACAGCTAATAGGTACATACAGACACCACCACTAGGCCTCCAGGAAATATAACTAATAGCATAGTATTAAAATACTATGCATTCACTAGAATGGCTAAAATTTAAAAGACTGACAAAACTTAGCATTGACAAAGATGTGAAGAAACTAGTAGTAGAATTGCAAAATTATAAAGTCTCACTGGATAAAAGTTTGGTAGCTCTTTATGAAGTTAAATGTATATTTACTATATAATTGTGCAATCCCATTCCTAGGTATTTACCCAAGAGAAATAAATACATAAATCCACAAAAGACTTAAATGTGAATTAAGACTGCATTATTCATAGCTGCATTATTCATAATACCCAAACATTTGAAATAACCTCCATGTCCATCAACTGGTGAACAGATTTTTAAAATAGAGTAATTCTGTGCTATTGACATCTACTCAACAATAATAAGTAATGAACCACTAATACATGGAACAATATGAAGTAAACCTTAAAAAATTCTGAAGAAAAAAATACATAATCTATTTGCATGGAATTTTATAGAAGGCAAAATAAAATCAGAAAGCATATTAGTATATTAGCTGTTACTTGGGGCTGTGGCTTTGGGAATAAGATTTAATATAAACTGGAATGATGTCACTTTATGGTATGATGGTAATATTCTATATTTTGATTGTAGTCATTATATGGTTGCATACAATTGTATCCCTAAAAATATTGTAATTTATTTTATAATTTGTTTTATGTAAGTTATGCCCCCATAAAGATGGATGAAAAAAAGAAGTCAAGAAGATGAAAACAAATTAATGAAGAAACAAAACCTATATTAGTTATTTAATATAGGAAATAAGGAAAGAAAATATAACATAATTTAGTCCTTAAAGAAGAAAGGATAAACAATGAACTATAAATGATATTCAAAGCTATAATCAAAGAAAGCTTTTCCATGGATAAAAAGATATGAATCTAAATATTTAAAAGACTTATTTAAGTGATACCTGAGTTGCCTACACTAGGATATCCTAATAAAACTACTAAAATTGTCATTCAATTTTAAAGGCTATAGAAAAACAGTTCCAACATTGAAGTATGTGGATAATATTGCATTCATTCATTCATCTTTTCAGATAAATCTAGAAGACTAGCTTTATACAATTAAAATATGACTGGGGATACTTAGGAAAAAAAACTAACAGTGACTATTGGATATTTTCAATTTTACGACTAAGACTAAAAAAATAGAAAGAAGCATGAAATATTAACATATATATGTTCTATGTTCTGATAGATAGAAATAATATTAAAAAATGGGAAGGGTAAGGAGAGATAAATGAAAATACAAAAATCTTGGGGCACCTGGGTGGCTCAGGTTATGATCCCAGAATCCTGGTTTTGAGCCCCATATTGGGTTCCCAGTTCAGTGCAGTCTGCTTCTCCCTCTCGCTCTGCCGTGCTCATGCTCTCTGTTCTCAAATAAATAAAATATATTAAAAAAAAACAGATAAATCTCATGGATTGTTATGTAAGTAATATATGGAAGTCAAAGGGTCTTACTTATTAGATTTATTTATTTTAGAAAAAGAGAGAGAAAGAGTGAGTGGAGGCAGGGGCAGAAGGAGAGAATATTTAAGCAGACTCCATGCTAAGTGTGGAGCCTTGATGTGGGGATCAGTCTGATGATCCGTGAGATCATGACCTGAGCCAAAAAAAAAAAAAAAAGAGCTAAACACTTAACCAACTGAGTTACCCAGGTACCTCTCAAAGGGTCTTATTTAAAGATGGTTTTAAAATGTCAGAAGCCAAATTTAAAAAGGGTATACCTTTTGTATTATAGATGGTGTTAGATTAAACATAACCATGAAAAAAAAATAGTAAATAGTATATATATATATGTGTGTGTGTATATGTATATGTATATATGTGTATATATGTGTATATATATACATACACACACACACACATATATACTCCCAAATAAAGAAAAAAAGAGCAAGGAAAATAGACCACATAGAGATCTAGAAAATACAAAATAATACACATTAATGCAACATAAATAGTAAGAAATAAGTGATACTAAAATAATTTTATTTATATAATGGTAAATGGACTTAACTCCTATATTAAAAAAATGAGATTGGCTCATAAAGCAAAACTGACACTTCACTGATTTAAAGACATCTAAATCAAAATAATTTAGAGAAGCAAAAATGATTAACATATACAACAGAAATACAGGAAATAAGTAGATGTTACAATCCTGACATTATAAAAAAGTGAATAAAGCCCAAAATATGGTAAATTAGAAAAGGGGCACTTTATAATGCAAAAGGCCACATTTGAAATGAAAATATAACAAAAATAATTATGTGTCAAATAACATAGGAAACACCTTCATAAAGCAGGAATTCCTGGAAAGACAAGAGCTACATGGTTAAATAGTACTACTAGTACCAGAATCACGTAACTCAAAAAGAGGTTAAATTCAAACAAACAGATAAAAATATAAAAGACTTAAAACAACATAAGTAAATGTATGTTAAAATTTATACCCTAATAATAGTAAATATTCTCTTCAAATGTCCATAGTACATCATCAAAACTGGCCAGATATCAAGTCACAAATTCCAAAGATAAAGAGAAAATCCTTAAAGCAGTGAGAGACAAGAGATCTCTAACTTATATGGGGAGAAATGTTAGATTAACAGCAGACCTCTCCACAGAGACCTGGTAGGCCAGAAAGGGCTGGCAGGATATATTCAGGGTCCTAAATGAGAAGAACATGCAGCCAAGAATACTTTATCTAGCAAGGCTCTCATTCATAATAGAAGGAGAGATAAAGAGCTTCCAAGATACGCAGAAACTGAAATAATATATCATCACCAAATCAACTCTGCAAGAAATATTAAGAGGGACACTGTAAAAGAAAGAGGACGCCCAAAGAAATAATCCAAAAAACGGGAACTGTATAGGTATTACAATGACACTAAATTCGTATCTTTCAATAGTAACTCTGAATGTGACTGGGCTAAATGATCTCATCAAAAGATGCAGGGTTTCAGACTGGATAAAAAAGCAAGACCCATCAATTTACTGTCTACAAGAGACTAATTTTATTTTATTTTATTTTTTTAAAGATTTTATTTATTTATTCATGAGAATACACAGAGAGGAGAGAGAGAGGCAGAGACACAGGCAGAGGGAGAAGTAGGCTCCATGCAGGGAGCCCAACATGGGACTCGATCCTGGGTCTCCAGGATCAGGCCCTGGGCTGAAGGCGGCGCTAAACCGCTGAGCCACCCGGGCTGCCCCAAGAGACTCATTTTAGAACTAAGGACACCTCCTGCCTGAAAATGAAAGGGTGAAGAACAATTTACCATTCCAATGGTCCTCATAAGAAAGCTGGGGTAGTAATCCTCATATCAGATAAAGTTTATCCCAAAGGCTGTAGTAAGAGATGAAGAGGGACACTATATCATACTTAAAGGGTCTGTTCAACAAGAAGATCTAACACTCATGAATATTTATGCCCCTAATGTGGGAGATGCCAAGTATATCAAGTAATAACCAAAATAAAGACATACTTAGATAATAATACATTCATAGTAGGAGACTTCAACACAGCACTTTCTGCAAATGACAGATTAATGAAGCACAACATCTCCAAAGAAACAAGAGCTTTAAATGATACACTGAACCACATGGATTTCACATATATATACAGAACTTTGCATCCGAACGCAACTGAATACACATTCTTCTCAAGTGCACATAGAACTTTCTCCAAATAGACCACATACTGGGTTACATTCAGGTCTCAACTGAAATAAAAAGATTGGGATTATCCCCTGCATATTTTCAGACCTTACAATGCTTTGAAACTAGAACTCAATCACAAGAGGAAATTTGGAAGAAGCTCAAACACGTGGAGCTTAAAGACCATGCTGCTAAAATATGAATGAGTCAACCAGTAAATTAGAGAAAAATTAAAAAGATTCAGGGAAACTAATGAAAATGAAGATACAACTGTTCACAATCTTTGGGATACAACAAAAGCAGTCCTAAGAGGGAAATACATCGCAATACAAGCATCCCTCAAAAAATTGGAAAAAACTCATACACAAGGTAACCTTGCACCTAAAGGAACTGGAGAATGAACAGCAAGTAAAACCTACACCTGGCACAAAAAACAGACACATAGATCAATGGAACAGAATAGAGAACCTAGAAATGGGCCCTCAACTCTATGGTGCACTGGAAGGACAGTCTCTTCAATAAATGGTGCTGGGAAAATTGGACAGCCACATGAAGAAGAATGAAACTAGACCATTCTTTTACACCATACATGAAGATAAACTCAAAATGGATGAAGGATCTAACTGTGAGAGAAGAATCCATCAAAATCCTAGAGGAGAACACAGGCAATGCCCTTTTTGAACTTGGCCACAGCAACTTCTTGCAAGATACTGCTATGAAGGCACGGGAAACAAAAGCAAAAAATGAACTATTTGGACTTCATATAGATAAAAAGCTTCTGCACAGCAAAAGAAAGAGCCAACAAAACTCAAAGACAACCTACAGAATGGGAGAAGATATTTGCAAATGACCTATCAGATAAAGGGCTAGTATCCAAGAACTTACTAAACTCCACAGCAAAGAAACAAACAATCCAATCATGAAATGGGGAAAAGACATGAACAGAAATTTCACCAAAGAAGACATACACATGGCAAATAAGCCCATGAGAAAATGCTCTGCATTACTTGCCATCAGGGAAATAGAAATCAAAACCACAATAAGATATACTTCGCACCAGTGTGAATGGTGAAAATTAACAAGGCAGGAAACAACAAATGTTGGAGAGGATATGGAGAAAGGGGAACCCTCTTGCACTGTTGGTGGCAATGTGAACTAGTAGAGCCACTCTGGAAAGGTGTGTGGAGGTTCTTCAAATAGTTAAAAATAGAGCTACCCTTCAACCCAGCAATTGCAATGCTATGGATTTCCCCTAAAGATATAGATGCAATGAAAGACCAAGACACCTGCACCCCACTGTTTATAGCAGGAATGTCCACAATAGCCAAACTGTGGAAGGAGACTTGGTGTCCATCGAAAGATGAATGGATAAATAGATGCAATCTATATATACAATGGAATATTACTCACCATTAGAAATGACGAATACCCACCATTTGCTTTGACATGGATGGAACTGGAGGATATTATGCTGAGTGAAGCAAGTCGATTGGAGAAAGACAAACATTATATGGTTTCACTCATATGGGGAATATAAAAAATAGTGAAAAGGATTCTAGGGGAAAGGAGAGAAAATGAGTGGGAAAAATCAGATGGGGTGACAAAACATGAGAGACTCCTAACTCTGGGAAACGAACAAGGGGTAGTGGAAAGGGAGGTGGGTTGGGGGATGGGGTGACTGGGTGTGGGCACTGAGGGGGGCACTTGATGGGATGAGCACTGGGTGTTATACTATATGTTGGCAAATTGAACTTCAATAAAAAATATTTAAAAAGGAAAAAAGAAACAATATCTATACTTCATTCTTTATACAAAAATTAATTGAAAATGGATCATAGAGCAAAATTTTAAAATTAAGATTATAAACCTTTCAGAAGAAAACACAGAAGGAAATTTTTGTCATTTTGAATCAGACAAATGTTTCATGTTTCTTACATACAATGTTAAGAAGCACAACTTGTTAAAGAAAAACTGATGAACTGGATTCCATCAAAACTTAAAATTTTGTTTTGTGAAAGTAATCCTAAGGAGAATATAAAGTCAAACTACGAACAAGCAGAAACATTTTTAAATTATATATTAACAAGACTTTTACTCAAATAAATGAACAACACTGAAAACTCAATTATAATTAAATAATCCAATGAAAAAATAGACAAATAATCTGAACTTAATCTAATTTTAGATACCTTATCTATCTCTATTCTAGACATCTGTCTCTCAGTATTAAATATGGAAAATGAACACTAAAATTACCCTCCAAAATTAGTTCCTTATGTAGTGCTTCACAGTTTAGAAAGTGCTATCCCCATTATACCATTTATTCAGATCAATCCTGGTGTAATACTTGACTGTTTCTTTCTTTTACACCCCATGCACTGTCCTTAAGCAAACTCCATTGATTCTGCCTTTAAAATATATTCAAGATACACCTGTTTGTAGATATTTTACCCTTTGCTAAATTTTTTGCTGGTCTATGAAATATATATTTATGTTCATTTTTCAGATGTTCTACATGTAGTATTAAGACTACACTATTTGTGTCATCAAATATTCAGTAAAATTTATCTATTCTGAATAAAGGTAACTGTTAGAATATCTGTCAGAAAGGGAAGCAAAGGGAGGAAGAGTTAAGATGGCAGAGTAGTAGGGGGACCCTATGCTTGCCTTGTGTCTGGAACACAGCTAGAAAAAATATCGAATCATTCTGAACACCTCAGAAAACAATCTGAGGACTGAGAGAACAAACTGCACAGCCAAAGGGAGGAAAGAGGCCACACTGTGGAAGGTAGGTGGTGCTAAGAAATGATGTGGGGGAGAAAAGAATTATATGGGTGCTGTGGAGGGGAGGGAGCCCTGATCACAGAGATAGGAGAGAGAGAGAGAAAAAAAAGAGAGAAAGGAGAGAGAGAAGGAAGAGAGAGAGAGAGAGAGAGAGAGAGAGAGAGAGAGAAGAGAGAAATCAGTACACAGAGGATTGCACAAGGAAAGCACTTCCCCAAATCCACTGACTGGGAAATCAAGAGGGGCTGATTACCACAAATTTTTACAACCATGGAGCTCAAAGTCTAAAGATTTAGAAGTCTGCACCATCACCACAGTCAAGCCTGGTGGGCACAGTAGCACACTTGTGAAGGTGGGCAGAGGCCCAAGAGTGGACAGCATGGTCTGAGGATCCCTTGGATTGCACTGGAAGAAAGAGTTCCCTATTTGCAGTGCATTTGGGAGAAGTGTCACTGCCTCTCTGGATAAAAAAGAGCTGGCAGGTGCCATTGAACTGCCCTTTTCTTTAGATTACAGAGATTCCTGTTGAGGGCAGCTAGCCTGGACACTGGCTTTTTGCTATGCTTTATCATTAACTCCAAATCCCTTCATGGTTGTGAGACTGCTTTTCTGGCAGCACCAGCATCAGTGCAGTGAAACTTTCACTCCTCTCACCCACAGGATAAGCATGGGTCCAGACTACATCAAATACCGAAAATCTGGAATTTTCAAACCCAGCCACATGCCTGAGATAAAAACACAGGGGCACTGCATTGCTGCCATGTAGGCAGATAGCTCAGACACAGATAAGGTGAAGGCAGGAAACTGACAGAAGCCTATGACACAAGAGGGGAGACTGTTTGCTCTTCTGGGAGGGCTTCTTAAACAGTGGCAGGTGCAAACTCCCCTCTCTGGTAACAAGATGGGGAAGACACCATTTTTCACCACTCCCATCAGCACAGATGGACTTCAGAGAGTCACAGTGGCCACATTGGAGGCTTGAGCCACTGAACACCAACCCCCACCCCTCTGCACTATGCAGGTGTTTTTGGTTTGTCTGTTTGTTTGTTTGTTTGTTTGTTTGTTTTTTACCATGGCAAGTGTGCCTGAGAGCCAAAGTAGCAGTCCCTCCACCAGAAGACCAGCTTTAGGGGAAATAGGATCTAGCTTTTTTTAACAAGCAGACCAAAAACACATCTACTTAAAACTCATCACATACTGGACAAAGTCCAAATACTCCCACTGCAATCAAAGAAGAAACCCTGAAGAGCACTGATTTGAGAGAAAGAGCAGTGAAAACACAACAGCAGAGTGTACACAGCATACACCAAAAACACTTCCTGAAGTGCCAGAACCAGGACAGTATATGACCTCTTCTTAATATAGCCATTACTCTCAAAAGCAGGAAACATAACAAGCTTTCCAAACACAGAGAAAACAGAGATATAACAAAATGCCAAGACAGAGGAATTTATCCCAAAAGAAAGTATAAGGAGAGGTTCATGGCCAGGGAGTTAATCAAAACATAATATAAGTGAAATGCCTGAACCAGAATTTAAAACAAAAATCACAAAGATACTAGCTGGGTTTGAGAAAAGCACAGATCACATTAAGGAGTCCCTTATTGTACAGATAAAATACCTTAAAAATAGCCAGGCTGCAATAAAAAAAATGCTATACCTGAAATGCAAAACAGACTGGATGGATATAATGATCACAAGGACGGAAGAAGTAGAGAAACAAATAAGTGATATAGAAGAAAAAATTTTGAAAATAATGAAGCTGAAAAGAAGAGGAAAAGAAAAATAGCGAATCATGAATGTAGACTTAGGGAAATCACCTACTCCATAAAGTATAATAACATTTGTATCATAGGAATCTAGAAGAAGAAAAAGAGAGAAAAAGGGACAGAAGGCTTAAATGAGGAAACTATAGCTGAAAGCTTCCTAATCTCAGGAGAAAACAGAAATCCAGATCCAAGAGTCACAAAGAACTCCCATCAAGATCAACAAAAGCAAGCTCACATCAAGACATAACATAGCAAAATTTGCAAGATACAGAGATAAGGGAAAAATCCTAAAAGGACCAAGGGAAAAGAAATCCCTAACTTACAAGGGAAAACCCGTAAGGCTAGCTGCAGACTTACCCACAGAAACATGGCAGGCCAGGAAGAAAGTGGCATGGTATATTCAACATGGGTTGAATGGTATATTAACAGTATATTCAATTTTTCCCATATTGATTGGGAAAAATATGTAGCCAAGAATACTTTATTCAGCAAATTGTCATTCAGAATAGAAGGAGAGATAAATTTTCTTGACAAACTAAAGGAGTTTGTGACCACTAAACCAGCCCTGCAAGAAATATCAAAGGGGACTATTTGAGTGGGAAAGAAAGACCAAGAACAACAGGACTACAAAGGAACAGAGAAAATCTTCAGAAACAATGACTTTACATGTAATACAATTGTACTAAATTCATATCTATCAATAATCACTCTGAAGGTGAATGGACTAAATGTTCCAGTTAAAAGACCCAGGATATCAGAATGGATAAAAAAAAGACCCATCTATATGCTACTTAAAATAGACTCATTTTAGACCTAAAGACACCTGCAGATTGAAAGTTAAGGGGATAGAGAACCTTTTATGATGCTAACAGATGTCAAAAGAAGCCAGAATAACCTACTTATATCAGAAAACTAGATTTTAAATCAAAGACTGAGACAAGAGATGAAGAAGGACACTATATCATAGTAAAGGGGTCTATCCAACAAGAAGATATAACAATTGTAAATATTTATGCCCCCAACTCAGGAGCACCCAAATATATAAAACAATAACAAAAATAAACATTTATAATAATACAATAATAGTAGAGGACTTTAACAATCCATTCACAGCAATGGGCAGATCATCTAAGCAGAAAATCAACAAGGAAACTGGCTTTGAATGACATACTGGACTGGATGGACTTAGCAGATATATTCAGAACATTTCTCCCTAAAGCAGCAGAATACACATTCTTCTCAAGTGCACATGGGACATTCTCCAGAAGAGATCACATGCTGAGTCACAAATTAGCACTCAACAAGTACAAAAGATTGAAGTCATGCCACGCATATTTTCAGACCACAGCACTATGAAACTGGAAGTCAACCACAAGAAAAAGTTTGGAAAGACCTCAAATACATGGAGGTTAAAGAACATCCTACTAAAGAATGAATGCATTAACCAGGAAATAAAAGAATAATTTAAAAAATATATGGAAGTAAGTGAAAATATGGCAGCCCAAAACCTTTGGGATGCAGCAAAGGTAGTCCTAAGAGAGGAGTACATTGGAGTGCAGGCCCTACCACAAGAAGCAAGAAAAATCGCAAATACACAACCTAACCTTATATTTAAAGGAGCTAGAAAATGAACAGGAAATAAAGCCGATAGCCAGCAGAAGAGGGGAAATGATAAACATTAGAACAATAATAAATGATATAAAAATTCAGTAGAATGGATCAATGAAGCTAAGAGCTGATTCTTCAAAATAATTAATAAAATTGATGAACCCCTAGCCAGACTTATCAAAAACAAAAGAGAAAGGACCCAAATAGATAAAATCATGAATGATAGAGTAGAGATCACAACTAACAACTCAGAAATATTATAAGAGAATACTATGAAAAACTATATGCCAACAAACTGGGTAATCTAGAAGAAATAGATAAATTCCTAGAAACATATAAACTACCCAAACTGACCAAAACTGAGACAGGAAGAAGTAGAAAATTTGGACAGACTCATAACCAGCAAAGAAATTTAACCAGTCATCAAAAATCTCCATAAAAAAATCCAGGGCCACAAGGCTTCCCAGGGAATTCTATCACACATTTAAAGAAGAGCTAATATCTATTCTTCTCAAACTGTTCCAAGTAATAGACATGGAATTAAAACTTCCAAACTCATCCTATGAGGCCAGCATGACTTTGATTCCAAAACCAGATAAAGACTCCACTATAAAGGAGAATTACAGACCAATATCCCTGATGAACAGGGATGCAAAAGTTTTCAACAAGATACTAGCAAATCAAATCCTACTGTACATTAAAAGAATCATTCACCATAATCAAGTGGGATTTATTCCTAGGTTGCAGGAGTTGTTCAATATTTACAAATCAATCAACATGATATGCCACATTAATAAAAGAAAAGATAAGAATCATATAATACTCTCAATAGATGCAGAAAAAGCATTTGACAAAGTACAGCATCCATTCTTGATAAAAACCCTCAACAAAGTAGACAGAGAGAACATACCTCAATACCATAAAGACCATATACAAAAGATCCAAATCCAATATCATCTTCAGTGGGGAAAAACTGAGTTTTAGTCAGTAACAAAACAGGGATGTCCACTCTCGCCATTGTTATTTGATATAGTACTGGAAGTCCTAGCCTCAGCAATCAGCTAACAAAAAGAAATAAAAGGCATTCAAATCTGAAAGAAGATTCAAGCTGTCATTATTTACAGATAACATTACACTCTATGCAGAATACCTAAAAGACACCACCAAAAATTATCAAAACTGATACATATATTCAGTAAAGTCACAGGATACTCAATCAACGTGCAGAAACTTTCATTTCTAAACACCAATAATGAATAAAAAAAAAAACACCAATAATGAAGCAGCAGAAAGAGAAATCAAGGAATTGATCCTACTTACTACCGCACCAAAAACCATAAGATACCTAGGAATAATGCTAACCAAAGATATAAAAGATCTGTACTCTAAAAACTATAGAACACTGATGAGAGAAATTGAAGAGGATACAAAGAAATAGGAAAAACATCCCATGCTCACGGATTGGAAGAATACTGTTAAAATGTCTATAATACTTGGGATGCCTGGGTGGCTCAGCAGTTGAGGGTCTGCCTTCAGCTCAGGGTGTGATCCTGGAGTCCGGGGATTGAGTCCCTTATCAGGCTCCCCACATGGAGCCTGCTTCTCCCTCTGCCTATGTCTCTGCCTTTCTCTCTCTCTCTCTCTCTCTCTCTCTCTCATAAATAAATACAATCTTCAAAAAAAAAAGTTTATACTACTCAAAGCAATCTACACAGTTAATGCAATCCCCATCAAAATACAATATTTTTCACAGAACTAGAACTATACTAAAATGTGTATGTAACAACAAAAGACCCTGAATAGCCAAAGAAATCTTAAAAAAGAAAAACAATGCTGGAGGTATCATAATTCTGGACTTCAAGCTATATTACAAAGCTAGAGTGATCAAGACAGTATGGTACTGGCACAAAAACAGACACATAGATCAATGGAACAGTACATAAATCCCAGAAATGGACCCACAACTGTATGGCCAACTAATCTTTGAGAGAGCAGGAAAGAATATCCAATGGAAAAAAGACTGTCTCTTTAACAAATGGTGCTGGGAAAACTGGACGACAACATGCAGAAGAATGAAACTGAACCACTTTCTAATGCCATACACAAAAATAAATTCAAAATGGATGAAAAAATGAGATCTGAGAAACGAAAGAATAAAAATCCTAGAGCAAAACATGGGCAGTAATTTCTTGAACATCAGCCCTAGCAACTTATTAGATATGTCTCCAGAGGCAAGGGAAACAAAAGCAAAATGAACTGTTGGGACATCATCAACATAAAAATATTCTGCATAGCAAAGGGAATGTTCAACAAAACTAGATAGCAACCTACAGAATGGGAGAAGATATTTGCAAATGATATATCTGATAAAGCATTAGTATTCAAAGTCTATAAAGAACTTATCAAGATCAACACCCCCTCAAAAAATAATCCAATTAAGAAATAGACAGAAGACATGAACAGATATTTTCCAAAGACATCCTTGAGGCTAATAGATGAAAAGATGTTCAATGTCACTCATCATCAGGGTAATACAAATCAAAATCATGATGAGATAGCACCTCACACTTGTCATAATGGCTAAAATTAACCACATAGGAAACAACAGGTGTTAGCAAGGATGTGGAAAAAAGGGAACCCTCTTACAGTGTTGGTGAGAATGCAAACTGGAGCAGTCACTCTGGAAAACAGTATGGAGGTTCCTCAAAAAGTTAAAAATAGAACTAATGTATGATCCAGCAATTGCACTACTAGGTATTTAATCCCAAGGATACAAAAATACAGATTCACAAGGGCACATGAACTCCAATATTTATTGCAGCATCATCTACAATGGCTGAATTACACACACACACACACACACACATCTATTTGGGACTTCTTCCATTCATCAGTTGGACACTTAGGCTGTTTATATAGATATAGATATAGATATAGATATAGATATAGATATAGATATAGATATAGGAATATTATATAATAATCCTATATAATTAATGGAATGATAATGGAATATTGATCAGCCATCAAAAAAGAATGAAGTTTTGCCATTTGCAAGGATGTGAATGGAGATAGATTGTATTATGCTAAGTAAAATAATTCAATCAGAGAAAGACAAATACCATATGATTTCACTTATATGTGGAATTTAAGAAATGAAACAGGTGAACACAGGGGAAGGGAAAAATAAGTGAGAGGGAAGCAAAGCATAAGAGTCTCTTATCTGTAGGGGCAACAACTCTTGATCTCAGCTCAGGTCTTGAATTCATGGTCTAAGTTTGAGATCCATGTTGGGCTCCACATTGGGCATGGAGGCTACTTAAAAAGAAAAAAAAAGATATTCTTAACTATAGAAAAAAACCTCAGGGTTGATGGAGTGAAGTCAGCAGGGGATGGGCTAAATGTGTGATGCGTATTAAGAAGGTCATTTGTGATGAGCACTGTGTGTTACATGCAAGTGATGAATCACTAAATTGTACTCCTGATACCAATATTACACTATACTTTAAGTAGAACAAACAAAAATTTGAATCAAAAGAAAAAATAAAGAAAGGAAAGCATATTAAAATTACCAAGCTTCAAAAACCATATTCCTGGGAGAAGACAGTAAATTTAAACTCCACTTTGCCATTTTGTCCTGAAATTATTACACTAGTGGGAGTATAACATTTTCACTAGTAGACAGATTAACAAAATCCAATGACTATTAACACTGGTTCCCTCAGAGTTGGGAGTAGAATTTAAGATGGGATCTGTTCTCTTTTCTTTATATTTAAGTTTATAGTGTTTACTTTGTTAATTATGTATACACACTGCTTTATAAGTAAAAGAAAAAGAATAAGGCTATCCAAGTTATCTTTGTAAAAGAGTACCATTTAGGAGATTTACCATATAAGATATAAATAATTATTTGAAAGTCATTTAATTAAATCATGTTGGTCTACTGGAATAATTGATTGAAAGGATAATGGAATGTAATAGAATATGAGAAGCCTTAGTAACTGAAATAATTTACATATGAGAAATGCATGGTATAATGATTAAAAGCACAGATCCTGAAGCCAGAATACTTGGGTCCAAGTTTGAGATATACTCCTTATTATCTGTGTGATCCTGGGAAAATTACTAAACCTCTCTATGCCTTAATTTCTTTATCAGTAAGGAAAGGATGAAAATAGAACTTACTTCATAGGGTGATTATATATTATATATAATTATATGTTATATGTTAAATGAGTTTAAATATATGTGTATATAAACTATACACATATATATTTATATATAAATATACATATATTTTATATATATATAAAATATGTAGAACACTGCTAAATAGCAAGCAATATATAACATTTAGTTACTAACAGAAATCAAATTATCAATTTGAATTTATATCAAAATTATAATCAATCATTATAATATATAATTACATATTATACACTAATTAGTAAATTTGTTTTTCATGTAGGTATCTACCAGCAATTCTGAAATCATATATGTAAGAGGAATGACCAAATAAATGTATTTTCAATAATGAGAGTCAGCTATCAATGATAATTTCTTGGTTTTATTGATTGTACTATGCTTATATAAGATTTTAATATTTGAAGAAGTAAGGGAAAGGATTTATAGGAACCCTATGTACAGTTTTTGCAGGTGATTTTGTAAATATGAATTATTACAAAATAAAATATTAAGATGATAAAGAAATCAATAGCAAAAGAATAATATAACAATAGATAATATTGATTGTTAACTATTTGAGAAAAAATGCTTAGATCTTGACTTCTCATTACAAAATGAAATGTATTGCAAATAAATGAAAGATATTTTATAAATGTTTTTAAAACATTTGAAGAGCATATAGGAGAATATGATCTCTACATTAGGAAATGCCTTATATGCATATATAAGCCAACATAAGAAATCAAAAGGGTATTACTTCAAAAATATTAAATTCATATAAAGATATCACAATAATAATTAAAAGAGAATGTACAAATTGGGTTAAAATTTCACCAAAACATATTAGAAGAAATGGTAAAATTTAGGCAGCATATAAAGGTTTCCTCAAAACAATAAAGGAGTATTCTATCATCCCGATATAAAGGAAAGTTGGTATTCCTAAATGCCTGACAAATTGATGTTAAGGTATAAAGCATTATTACAAGTAAATATGTGATTTCATGATAATATGTGATTCAATTCCATAGAAAGATATAACAGTACTGTATATGCATGCTGTTAATGGTAAAATTTCAAAATGTATCAAGCAAAAATTGACAGAAATTCAGGGAAAATAGAATATTCCATGAACATAAAGAAGAATTTATCATGTCTCTCTTAGTAATGAATAAGACATGGAGACAAAATTTTCACAAACTCGAAAATTTGAAGAAGTAACAAATTGTCTTAATGAACACATATGGAATATTTAAAGAAACAACTGGAGTGCACAGTCTTTGAGATATACATGCAGCCTTTATGAGAATTAAACATATATAGCATCAGAGAATAGCCTTAACAAACATAAAAGAACCAAAATATTAGAGTATATAATATGAAAATTAATCCAGAAATCAAAAGTAAAATAACTAAAATATATGTATATATATACATACAAATTAAGAAATATATAATCAGTTTGTTAAAGAAGAAATAATGAAAGTTTAAAAATATTATAGACTGACCTAAGGAAATACTACATATCAAAACAGGATATGCAGCTTAAGCGCTACATAGATATAAAATAAGAAAGACTAAAATTCATTATCTAAGTACACCATTTAAGAAGTTAGAAAGATCAACATAATATACCCAAATTAAACAGAAGTAGTTAAATAACAAAGGTTAGAACATAAATTAATGATGAAATTTTTAATAAAGAGACTAACAAAGTCCAAATTTTTGAATATACTAATAACATTAAGAAACCTCAGCACACTAATGAAGAAGAAAAAGAGAACACAGACACATGGACAGCCAGACACACACAAACAATTTAGTAAGTATATAAGGAACACAAGTATAGGTACAGAATTCACAATTACTTATGCAGCAGGTTGCGCACAAAGTGAGGTGCAAAACTTTACAAAAAAGATAAATATATACAAAATATTAACATTATGAACTTGCAGATAGGAAACTATTTCTTACAGAAACTACAAAGAATTAAAACCAGAATGAAAAAGATGGTATAATTTAACTGCATTAAGATTAAGAACTGCCATTTACTAATGGATACCATAAAGACAGTGAAAAGAAAGTTTACAAAATGAGTAGGTAGTCTGGTAAAAATAACTGAAAGGTATCGATATCCATGATATATAAAGTATTTCTAAAATCTGTAAGTAAAGATAAATACCTAATGGAGAGGAAAGATCAAAAGACATGAACAGGCATTTTACAGAGTAGTGAAAATTAATGGACTTACAAATATATGAATAGATGCATACTTTTATTATGTAAAGTGCAGTGTATATAATGAAATCATACCATTTTACAACCACCTAATAAGCGACGATTACAAAATTGACATTGCTGTTGACTTGTGAGGCTGCAGAACTTGAATGCTCATAAAATGTTTGTGGGAGTATAAATTATTAGAATAATTTTCCAAAAATTAATATTTAGCGTTTTCTAGTAAAAATGCACATATCCTTTGCTGTAACAATTCTATCTGTAAATATAGTCCTTAGAGAAATTCTCACATATAAAGACAATGTGACATGTACGTAACAATGGTGTAGGAAAGCAAAAACCTGGAAGCAACCAAATTTACATCAGAGGCAAAATTGATCAATTGTAATGTATTCACACAATGGAAAACAACATAGCAATGAAACTGAAGGACCTGTAGCCATACATCTCAATGTGGATGAATCTCACAAAGTTGAATGAACAAAGTGAATTGCAGACAAATACATACAGCCTAATTCTATTTCTAACAATTTATATACATGTAAAATTAAAGAGTATATTCTTTGGGGATATGTATCCAGGTGGTAAAATTAAAATAAAAAGCAAAGGAATGATGAACAGTATTCAGGATGGCAGTTACCTCTGAGAGAGCAGGGAGGGGAATATGATCAAAGAGGGGTACACAAAGGGATTCAAAGGTACTCAGAATTTTATATTTTGTTTGCTGCATGTTGGGCAAAAGCGGCTCTTTTTAGGATTATTTTTAGATAAATCATAAATAATAAAATGTTTCGCATATTTCATACTAAAATATAAATAGAGCATTATAAAATGTAATGTCTCAAATTGGCCAGAGTTCGCTTCAAATTTGTTAATGTTTTATGGATGCTGTTTACTGGCAAGTCTGCATTAAAAGAATACCAGAAAATTAAGAGATTATTGTACAAGTTGATTCTAAAGTCACCTTGATTCACCCTCTTTTAGCTAATATGCTCATCTGTTAGTCCTGTTCAATAATTTATATATGCAATTATCATGCATGAGCTGTTGTTCCCAAGTTGAAAAGGAAGATGACACTGGTTACACTGTGTTCCAAGTAAGTAGCAATCTACATGCTTTTTTTTTTTCATTCTCACCTGAAATGGAAATTTTCTTGAGATTAATCCCTTTTAGATTTGGGATAAAATATTATTGTCACAAAGTCACTGAACCAGAATACCCAAGGATCCAGCCATAGATACAGATGCTAAGTAAAATGTATATTTATTTGATAAGCTCCTGTTTTCTGTGTATTTCAAGACATTTCCAAGCAAATGCTTTATAATTACCACCCCTTATTAAAACTCACTTGCTCTTCTTTTCTCAGTGAGCTGTAATCAAGTTTAAAAGAGATGTTATGCAAGAAAAAAAAATTACCTAAAATCTGGTCCTGAAAAATTAACTTGAGTGATTCAGAGATCCTTTGTAGTATTAAATTGCAGCAAGAACCTCCAAAGGTCTCTAAATTCCCCCACTAACATACCTGATAGGAAATCAAATGAATCCTACATTTCAGGTCATTTATGTCATTTTAGTAAAGTTAATCCTTAAGTAGAAAATAGTGATTATTGTTGCTTTTATTTCTGTGGAATAATCATTTTCAGAACCTAAATATGGGTTTTGCTGTTCACAAAATTTCATCTGATTTAATAAAGTAATATTTCTAATATCGCAGCTTCTGATAATGATTTTTTTCATAGAGCATAAAGTGCCATTCTTTTGAAAAGCCCCAAATATCAAATAAAAGAGTCCATTTTCAAATCTATGCTATAAATTTGAAACTAATTTACCAGGAAACAAGAAATCAAAAATTGTAGTGTGAGGGAGATAAAAGAAGTTGCTAATTGAAGCAAATTAAAGAAAGAAGGTGTTCATATTCTTCAAGGCTCCTGCCATCTCCTAATCAGGATGGTGAAGAATTTCAGATGCCTCTTGGGTGTTACTTTCTCTTAATGTCCCAATTTCTACCTCTCATCCCATCTCCATCCTATCATACCATTCAGCACGTGTAGGGACATGTATATCTTAAAAGTAGTCAATGTATCCTGTATAATTAAAAATCAATCTTTGGTGACAGAAATCAGAATAATTTTGTCTTCATGGTGGTAGAGGGTAGCAGAGCAGGATGATTGACTGGAAATATTTGTGGGGTCTTTCTAGGATAATGGAATTTGATGTAGGTAAATAAATTTATTTCTGTAAATTTATTGATGTGTATACTTAAGATTTGTGTATTTTGCTCTATGTAAACTTCACCTCAGTAAAATATTAACTATTATTTATATGCAATATATATTACATTAATAGATGTATGAATGTAAATTGGAGAATATCTTGATTCATGATTTCCCATATTTAGAATAAAATCCAATTATCTTACAATGGATTGTAAAATTCTACATAATCTCATTCTTATATGTCCCTTTACCCTATTTTCCTGACACACTTTCCTTTGCTTACTTTGTGCCATGTGTTTCTTACTGTTCTTTAAACCACACACCAAGTCTATTTAACCTTCACAGAGTTTTTATGTTTGCTGTTAATTCTTCCTAGAATACTCTTCTTCTAGATAGTTTCATGAATGACTTCCTCATTTAATTGAAGTTTCTGACCAGATGTCACTTTCTTATGGAGGTCTTTCCCAGCCACGCTTCCTTTGGTCTGCCTTATTTTTTCATAGTATATGTTGGTTCCCACATTATACATTCATTTGTTTACTGTATTTGTCCCCCTAGTAGTTAAGAGTAGGCAAACTAGTATAAAAAGACCCAAGCATGTGATATCTCAAAGACAGAATTTTACTTCTTACTCACCTAGCAGTCCTACGTGGCTATTGAGATACCACTGTTGGCTCATTTCTATTCAATGGTACCTTCCATCTTGTTGATTCGTAATTGCATAGAGTCTCATTGTCTTCGTCATCTAGGTAGCCAGAGGAGAAAGAGCATGGTAGAGCATGCATGGAATACTCTATGGACCAGACTTCAAATTCACTTTTACTTACATTCTTCTGGACTTAATCACAAGAACTCAGTCACATGTTCATCTAAATGCAAGGGAGTATGGGATGTCAGGAAGAATAGGAAATAGAAAATGGTTATCACCTAGTAGTTTTACCATACTGGTCCAACCAGAATACATGCCATGTCGTGACAAGGACCTTGTCTGTTTGCTCACTATAGAATGCCCAATTTCTTTTTTTTAATATTACATTTATTTATTTATTTATTTATTTATTTATTTATTTATTTATGAGTGAGCATGAGAACAAGAGCAAGTGAACTAGAGAGAGATGGATATCACAAGGGAGGTGGGGTAAAGGGAGAAGCAAATTCCTAGGACTCTAAGATCATGACCTGATCTGAAGGCAGATGCTTAACTGACTGAGCCACTCAGATGCCCTAGAATGCACAACTTCTAAAAGCAGTGATTATCACACACACACACACTCACACGTATCAGTAGATTTATTATAGAAATTGGCTCACATGGTTCTGGAAGCCAAGAAGTACTATAATCTGCTGTGTGCAAGCTAGAGAAGCAGGAAAACTGGTGGTATATAATTGTGTCCAAGTTCAAAGGCCTGAGAACCATGGAAGCTGATGCTGCAACTCCCAGCCTGAGGCTGAAAATCAGTTAGGTGAAATCGATACCAGTGTAAATCTCAGGGTTCAAAAGAACTCTGATATCTGAAGACAGAAGATGGATGTCCTCACTCAAGAAGAGAGAAAGGAGTCATTTTTCCATGCCTTTTTTTTATATTACAAGCTTCACAGATTGATTGATGCCCACCATAACTAGTAAGGGTGGAACTTTACTCAGTCTCCTCTTCCAAATGCTAATCTCTTACAGAAACACCTTCATAAACACACCCAGAAAAAATGGTTTACCAGCGATCTGGGGCATCCCTTAGCCTAGTCAAGTTGACACAGAAAAGTAGACATTGCACTGATAAATGCTCTAAAAATAACAAATTCAGAAAAAAATAAAAAATATTTATATTAATTAACTGCTTGGCACACTTTTATTGTACATCTTCACTAAACATTTTGGCTGTAAAACTTCCTAAACACTTCTTTTTTATACTTCTTTTAGTACTTAGCAGTAGTGACTTTCAAGGCCTAGGTACATCAGGAATACTCTGAGAACAGTGTCAAAGTATAAAATACTTCTTTTAGCATACAGTTCTATAACTTTTGACAAATACATGTCATTGTGTACACTTCATCGAAATCAAGATAGAGAACATTTCCATTAGCTCAGAAAGTTCCCTCTTGATTTTGTTCTAGTCCGTTTGGGTTGCTATAACAAAATATCACAGACCAGGTGGCTTATCAACAACATAAACACAGTTCTCACAGTCTAAATTCAATGTGCCAGCTAATTCAGTGTTCTATTATAGCCTGCTTCTTATATGACTGTCTTTCTGTTGTAACCTCACTTGGCAGAAAGGGCTACACTACATACAAATCATACAAATACCAAATTACAAATTAACCTTTTGTGATCCTTGGTGTAATGAGCAGTTTCTTTGGGGCTTTCTCTTTCCGGGAAGTGGGAGGGAAAGGAGCAAGGTATCATCCTGCTCTCCATTTGTATTTTGGTCCCAAAATGTAAATACAATTTTCTATGTTACTTTTTTGTGGCAACTACCAAGATGAATATTTTAATTAGATAAGTTATATGAAAAGGAAGGAAAATTCCATGTCTAAATAAAAAACAAAAAACCGTCAAAAAAAAAAAAAGGGCAAGAGGGCAGTATTGAATTTTCTCAAAAAATTAAAAATAAAACAGCCATATGACCCAGCAATCCCACTTCTGAGTATTTATCCAATAGAACTGAAATCAGGATCTATTCATTTGCAACCTCAGAAGCTGGGAACCCCACCAGATTCTCACATTGAAGATCCAAGGAAGGTCTCCTCAACAGTCTAGGAGGAGAAGAGTAAGAGGTCTTTGGTTTGGTGATCATTGATTTTAGATAGTTCCTGGTTACAATCATTTCAAATTTTTCTTCTGCTATATTCTGTCTTACTCTGGCATTCTAATCATGAATATGTCACATCTTTTGAAATTGCCCCACATGTCCTGAATGTTCTATTTATTCATTTGTTTTATTTTTTCTATTTCAGTTTGGAAAATTTCTATTGACATATCTTAAAGCTCACTGATTATTTCCTTAGCTGTTTCCATTCTACTGATGAGCTCATCAAAGACATTATTCATTTTTGTTGCAGTGTTTTTGGTTTATAGCATCTCCTTTGTATTCTTCAACTTTTCATGTCTCTGCTTACCTTATCCATCTGTTCTTGCATGCTGTCAACTTTTTCCATTAAAGGCCTTAACATCTTAATTGTAATTATTTTAAATTCTCAGTATGATATTTTTTACGTTTGGCATATCTTAATCTGGTTCTGATGCTTGCTTTTCTTCTGCAGATCATGTTTTCATGTTTTTACTTGCCTCTTAGTATGCCGTATATTTTTTTGTTGAAGGTTTGGCAGGAACAGAGGTAAATAAGTCTCTAAGGTGAAGTCTGATGATAATGTATCTAAAAGTTGCACTTTGTTTAATATTTGCTGACACTATAGGTTCCAGCAGCTTTGAATTCTTCTGCTATTTTTATTTTCATCTTTCCTCTTGCCTTGGTCTTTCTTACGTACTCTTCCCTATAGAGATTCTGTATCTTTCAGCCTTTTCAGCTCTAATCCACTATTATTATATTAGATCCCTTCTCGGATGGTGGTAAGGTATGGGGAAGTGGAAGAATTATATAATTTTCCAATTACATCTTAGTTTTTAGTGGGCCTATGTCTTTGGCCTGCGGCCCTCACAAGTGTTTTTTTAATTGTATAAATATTTTAATTTCATTTATTCCACCACCAAGTATAAGTGAAACAGGAAGGCTAGAGTAAGGTTCTTTCCTTATGGCTCTGGGACAAGGTACTGATAAAGTCTTTAATTTTGGAGAGTAAGCATATGTTACAGAGAATGATTGGAGTCTTATTTTACATGGATTACTCTTTCTCTTCTCCTCCTAGACTGTTGAGGAGACCTTCCTTGGATCTTCAGTGTGAGAATCTGGTGGGGTTCCCAGCTTCTGAGGTTGCAAATGAATAGATCCTGATTTCAGTTCTATTGGATAAATACTCAGAAGTGGGATTGCTGGGTCATATGGCTGTTTTATTTTTAATTTTTTGAGAAAATTCAATACTGTTTTCAACAGTGTCTGGAACAATTTACATTCCCACCAACAGCTTACTAAGGCTCGGTTTCTCTACATGCTCACCACACTTTTGTCTTTTTGATACAAGTCATTCCTTTTTTAAAAATTTATTTATTCATGAGAGACACAGAGAGAGAGAGAGAGGCAAAGGGAGAAGCAGGCTCCATGCAGGGAGCCCGACGTGGGACTTGATCCCCGGTCCCCAGGATCAGGCTCTGGGCTGAGGGCCGCGCTAAACCGCTGAACCACCCGGGCTGCCCGATACAAGCCATTCTAATAGGTGTTAGGTGATACCGTAGCTTGAATATGCATTTCCCTGATGACTAGGGATGTTGAGCACGTTTTCATATACGTGCTGACTCTTTGTAGGTCTTCTTTAAAGAAATTATTACTCAAGCCCTTTGTCCATTTTTTAAATTGAATTATTTGCTTCTTTGCTATTGACTCGTTACTTATATATTTTAGACACTGATCCTTTATCAGATACATGGTTTGAAAATATTTTCTTTCATTATGTTGGTTGCCTGTTCATTTTGATGATTATTTCCTTGGCTGTGAAAAAGCTTTTTTAAAAAAAGGATTTTATTTATTTAAGAGAGAGAGCACAGAGGGAGAGGGAGAAGCAGACTCTACACTGAGCAGGAAGCCTGATGTGGAGCTTGATCCCAGGACCCAAGATCATGACCTGAGCTGAAGACAGACCCTTAACCAACTGAGCCACCCAGGCACCCCTGTGTAAAAGCTTTTTAATTGGTGCAGTCCTACATATTTATTTTCACTTTTGTTCCTTGGCTTTTGGTGTCATAACAAAAAATTATTGCCAAGACCAAACTCAAAAAGCTTATCCTCTGTGGTTTCTTCTAAATACCTATGATTCAGATCTTATGTTTAAGCCTTTAATCCATTTTAATTGATTTTTTTGCATTTAAGGGTGAAGTTTGATTCCTTTACATGTAGATATCCAGATTTCACAGCACCATTAATTAAAGAGACTATCTTTTCCTATTTGTGTATTCTTGGTGCACTTGCCAAAGATAAGTTGAGTATATAGAGTTTATTTCTGAGCTATTATATTCCATTGATCTGTCTGCCTTTTTGCTAGTACCATACTGTTTTGATAACTTTAGCTTTGTAATACAGTTTGAAATCAAGAAGTGTGGTGCCTTATGCTTTATTCTTTCTAAAGAGTGCTGTCACAACCTGGGGACTTTTGTGGGTTTATATGGTTTATATGAATTTTAGGATTGCTTTTTCTACTGTGAAAACTGCTAATAAAATTTTTATAAAAGTGCATTGAAGCTGTAGAATTCTTTGGGTAGTGTGGACATTTTACCAATACTAATTCTTCCCATTTATTTATATCTTCTTCAATTTTTCATCAATATTTTATTATTTTCAGTGTACAGATTTTTCAGTTCCCTGGTTAAATTTATTTCCAAGTGTTTTATTCTTTTTGATGCTATTGTAAATGGTATTATTTTTTAAATTTCTTTGGGGGGGGTTCACTGATTTCAATCAATTGAAATACAATTGATTTCTTACATTAATTTTGTATCCTACAACTTTCTTGAATTTATTACTTCTAATAGTTTTTGTTGGAGTATTTGGGGTCTCCTATTTAGTAAACATGTTTTCTACAAAGAAAGACAATTTTACTTCTTTCTTTCAGATAAGAATGATTTTTCCCCAATTGCTCTGGATAAAACTTTTAGTCCTATGTTGAATAGAAGTGGCAAGAGTGGGCATACTTGCTTTGTTCATGTTCTTATAGAAAAATCTTTTAGCTTTTCACCATTGAGTATGATGTTAGCTATGGGCCTGTCATGTATGGCCTTTATTATGTTGAGGTACATTTCTTCTTTAACTAACTTGTTGAGAGCTTTTATCATGAAAAAGTGTCAAATTTGATCAAATTATTTCTTTCTGCCTCTATTGTGATGATCATATGATTTTTATCCCTTATTTTGATGACATGATATATCACATTCACTGACATGTGTATAGTGACCATCTTTGCATCCCCAAAATAAATCCCACTAATCATTTTAGTGATCCCTTTAATATGCTATTAAATTTAGTTTGCTGATACTTCACTGAGGACTTTTCCATCAATGATCAACAGAGAGAGAGATTTGCTTATAATTAAAAATGGAAGGAGAGATACAGAGCTTCCAAGACAGGCAGGAACTGAAAGAATATGTGACCTCCAAACCAGCTCTGCAAGAAATTTTAAGGGGGATTCTCAAAATTCCCCTTTAAGAAGAAGTTCAGTGGAACAATCCACAAAAACAAGGACTGAATAGATATCATGATGACACTAAACTCATACCTTTCAATAGTATCTCCGAACGTGAACAGGATTAATGACCCCATCAAAAGGCACAGGGTTTCAGACTGGATAAAAAAGCAGGACCCATCTGTTTGCTGTCTACAAGAGACTCATTTTAGACAGAAGGACACCTACAGCCTGAAAATAAAAGATTGGAGAACCATTTACCATTCAAATGGTCCTCAAAAGAAAGCAGGGGTAGCCATCCTCATATCAGATAAACTAAAATTTACTCCGAAGACTGTAGTGAGAGATGAAGAGGGACACTATATCATACTCAAAGGATCTGTCCAACAAGAGGAATTAACAATCCTCAATATATATGCCCCGAATGTGGGAGCTGCCAAATATTTAAACCAGTTAATAACCAAAGTGAAGAAATACTTAGATAATAATACACTTATACTTGGTGACTTCAATCTAGCTCTTTCTACCATCGATAGGTCTTCTAAGCACAACATCTCCAAAGAAACGAGAGCTTTAAATGATACACTGGACCAGATGGATTTCACAGATATCTACAGAACTTTACATCCAAACTCAACTGAATACACATTCTTCTCAAGTGCACATGGAACTTTCTCCAGAATAGACCACATACTGGGTCACAAATCGGGTTTGAACCGATACCAAAAGATTGGGATAATCCACTGCGTATTCTCAGACCATAATGCCTTGAAATTAGAACTAAATCACAACAAGAAGTTTGGAAGGACTTTAAACATGTGGAGGTTAAGGACCATCCTGCTAAAATATGAATGGGTCAACCAGGAAATTAAGGAATAATTAAAAGGTTCATGGAAACTAATGAGAATGAAGATACAACCATTCAAAATCTTTGGGACGCAGCAAAAGCAGTCCTGAGGGGGAAATACATCGCAATACAAGCATCCATTCAAAAACTGGAAAGAACTCAAATACAAAAGCTAACCTTACACATTAAGGAGCTAGAGAAAAAACAGCAAATAGATCCTACACCCAGCAGAAGAAGAGAGTTAATAAAGATTCGAGCAGAACTCAACGAAATCGAGACCAGAAGAACTGTGGAATAGATCAACAAAACCAAGAGTTGGTTCTTTGAAAGAATTAATAAGATAGATAAACCATTAGCCAGCCTTATCAAAAGAAGAGAGAGAAGTCCCAAATTAATAAAATCATTAATGAGAAAGGAGAGATCACTACCAACACCAAGGAGATACAAACGATTTTAAAAACATATTATGAACAGCAATACACCAATAAATTAGGCAATCAGAAGAAATGGACACATTCCTGGAAAGCCACAAACTACCAAAACTGGAACAGGAAGACATAGAAAACCTGAACAGGCCAATAACCAGGGAGGAAATTGAAGCACTCATCAAAAACCCCCAAGACACAAAAGTCCAGGGCCACCTGGCTTCCCAGGGGAATTCTATCAAACGCTTAAAGAAGAAATCATACCTTACTTCCAAAACCAGACAAAGACCCCACCAAAAAGGAGAATTACAGACCAATATCCCTGATGAACATGGATGCAAAAATTCTCAACAAGATACTAGCCAATAGGATCCAACAGTACATTAAGAAAATTATTCACCATGACCAAGTAGGATTTATCCCCGGGACACAAGGCTGGTTCAACACTCGTAAAACAATCAATGTGATTCATCATATCACCAAGAGAAAAACCAAGAACCATATGATCCTCTCATTAGATGCAGAGAAAGCATTTGACAAAAGACAGCATCCATTCCTGATCAAAACTTTTCAGAGTGCAGGGATAGAGGGAACTTTCCTCAACATATTAAAAGCCAACTATGAAAAGCCCACAGCAAATATCATTCTCAATGGGGAAGACTGGGAGCCCTTCCCCTAAGATCAGGAACAAGACAGGGATGTCCACTCTCACTACTGCTATTCAACATAGTACTGGAAGTCCTAGCCTCAGCAATCAGACAACAAAAAGACATTAAAGGCATTCAAATTGGCAAAGAAGAAGTCAAACTCTCCCTCTTCGCCGATGACATGATACTCTACGTAGAAAACCCGAAAGCCTCCACGCCGAGATTGCTAGAACTCATACAGCAATTTGGTAGCGTGGCAGGATACAAAATCAATGCCCAGAAATCAGTAGCATTTCTATACACTAACAATGAGACTGAAGAAAGAGAAATTAAGGAGTCAATCCCATTTACAATTTCACCCAAAAGCATAAGATACCTAGGAATAAACCTAACCAAAGAGGTAAAGGATCTATACCCTAAAAACTATAGAACACTTCTGAAAGAAATTGAGGAAGACACAAAGAGATGGAAAAATATTCCATGCTCATGAATTGGAAGAATTACTATTGTGAAAATGTCAATGTTATCCAGGGCAATTTACACGTTTAATGCAATCCCTATCAAACTACTGTGGACTTTCTTCAGAGACTTAGAACAAATTATTTTAAGATTTGTGTGGAATCAGAAAAGACCCCAAATAGCCAGGGGAATTTTAAAAAAGAAAACCATATCTGGTGGCATCACAATGCCAGATTTCAGGTTGTACTACAAAGCTGTGGTCCTCAAGACAGTGTGGTACTGGCACAAAAACAGACACATAGATCAACGGAACAGAATAGAGAACCCAGAAGTGTATCCTGAACTTTATGGTCAACTAATATTTGATAAAGCAGGAAAGACTATCCATTGGAAGAAAGACAGTCTCTTCAATAAATGGTGCTGGGAAAATTGGACATCCACATGCAGAAGAATGAAACGAGACCACTCTCTTTCACCATACACAAAGATAAAGTCAAAATGGATGAGAGATCTAAATGTGAGACAAGAGTCCATCAAAATCCTATAGGAGAACACAGGCAACACCCTTTTTGAACTTGGCCACAGTAACTTCTTGCAAGATACATCCACGAAGGCAAAAGAAACAAAAGCAAAAATGAACTATTGGAACTTCATCAAGATAAGAAGCTTTTGCACAGCAAAGGATACAGTCAACAAAACTAAAAGACAACCTACAGAATTGGAGATGTTTGCAATTACATATCATATAAAGGGCTAGTTTCCAAAATATATAAAGAAATTATTAAACTCAACACCAAAGAATCAAACAATCCAATCGTGAAATGGGCAAAAGACATGAAGAGAAATCTCACAGAGGAAGACATGGACATGGCCAACAAGCACATGAGAAAATGCTCTGCATCACTTGCCATCAGGGAAATACAAATCAAAACCACAATGAGATACCACCTCACACCAGTGAGAATGGGGAAAATTAACCAGGCAGGAAACCACAAATGTTGGAGAGGATGCGGAGAAAAGGGAAGCCTCTTACACTGTTGGTGGGAATGTGAACTGGTGCAGCCACTCTGGAAAACTGTGTGGAGGTTCCTCAAAGAGTTAAAAATTGACCTGCCCTACCACCCAGAGATTTCACTGTTGGGGATTTACTCCAAAGATTCAGATGTAATGAAACGCCGGAACACCTGCACCCCGATGTTTCTAGCAGCAATGTCCACAATAGCCAGACTGTGGAAGGAGCCTCGATGTCCATCGAAAGATGAATGGATAAAGAAGATGTGGTTTATGTATACAGTGGAATATTACTCAGCCATTAGAAATGACAAATACCCACCATTTGCTTCAACGTGGATGGAAGTGGAGGGTATTATGCTGAGTGAAGTAAGTCAATCGGAGAAGGACAAACATTATATGTTCTCATTCATTTGGAGAATATAAATAATCGTGAAAGGGAATATAAGGGAAGGGAGAAGAAATGTGTGGGAAATCTCAGAAAGGGAGACAGAACATAAAGACTCCTAACTCTGGGAAACGAACTAGGGGTGGTGGAAGCGGAGAAGGGCGGGGGGTGGGGGTGAATGGGTGATGGGCACTGAATGGGGCTCTTGACGGGATGAGCTTTGGGTGTTATTCTGTATGTTGGTAAGTTGAACACCAATAAAAAGTAAATTTATTATAAAAAAATTAAAGAACAACAAAAAAAGAAGAAATATAATATAAGCCATGGATGTAATTTTAAGTTTTCTAGTATCCATATTTTTTAAATGCAACTAATTTTAATAAATCATATTATTCAAAAAAAAGAAAGAAAGAAACAAGGAAATTTTTAAAAAGGTAGATGCAATCCAAAAGAAAGCTGATACAGCAAAAAATAACACTAAAATAGACTTTTAAATTAAAAACATTTTAGAATATAAACAGCATCTTTGCAAAAGAGTCACAAGGAACATTTCACTAAGAAGAGGTTAAAATCCTGGCCCTGTGTTTAACAAACAATATAGCATCAGAATGTATAAAGAGAAATGATTGTACATATGTGTAGACATTAAATCCATAACCATACTGGAAGATTTTTGACATCTCTCTCAGATACCAACTGACTGAACATAACAAATCATAACAGTATAAAATATTTAATTGATCCAATTAACCAGCCTAATGTAGTGGACATATATAAAATTGTATATCCAACAATTTTTCAATATCCACTATTTTCAAGCACACATAGACTATTTTTAACATCTGACTGCATACCATTCCATAAAAACTATTTTCAACAAATAGCAAAAGTAAATACTACAAGTGACTCTAAACAACACAGGTCTGAACTGTGAACTAATACATTTTTTTCAATAAATATAGTACAGAACTGTAAATGTATTTTCTCCTCCTAATGATCTTCTCAACATTTTTCCCTTGCTTATTTTATTGTAAGAATATAGTATATAATACATATAACATACAAAATACATGTTAATTGCTGTCTATATTATTGGTAAGGCTTCTAGTGGACAGTAGGCTATCAGCAGTTAAGTTTTCAGGGAATCAAAAGTTATATGCAGATTTTTGATGGGGGTTAGCACCCCAATATCTGCATTGTTCAAGGGTCAACTGTGTACTGGCCACATTGCATTAGTACAATATTTAAAATTCAGAATCCGTATGGAACGAAAACTAAAATCTCATATGTTTAGAAATTTAAAAAAACGCTTTTCATGTAATTAATAAATTACAGACAATGAAAATGGAAATGAGTATATAATTCAAAATGAATTCCAATAGAAAAAAACTACACATAACTTGTGCAATACAGCTGACACTACTTAGCTCATGGACTTTATTATCTCTATATTATTCCTACTGCTGTCTCTGCATTTATACATTTTCATTTTAACTCTGAATATTCATTCTACTGCTTCCATTATTTCTATGTGATCTATCCTCATTTCCTTCTATTTTATCTACAATTTTTCATTTATATTATTTTTTAAAATACCCACAAACTCAAGTAAATATGAATATTGTAAATTATAGTTTAATCTGTCAATATCCATGCTAAAGGCTGAATTGTTTTCCGCTAAAATCCATATAGTGGAGTCCTCTTGTATCTAGTGGAGATACTCTAGTACCTCTGAATGTAACTGCATTTGGAAATAAAGTTAAAATGAGTCCATTCCTTTGGGCACTAATCCAATAGGAGTAGAGTCCTTAGAGTAGGAAGAGACTAAAAGATAACTAAGTTAAAATGAGGCCATTAGTTTGAGCACCAATCCAATGAGTAGGGTCCTTAAAGAATAGGAAGGGAACTCAGGGATATGTGTGTACAATGGGATAACCATGGGAAAAGGCAGTAGGAAAGGAGCTACCTGCAAGCCAAGGAGAGACCTCAGAGAAAACCAACCCTTATGGCATCTTGATCTTCGAATTCCAGCCTTTAGAACTGTGAGAAAATAATTTTTTCTTATTTAAACCACTCAATTTATGGTATTTTGTTGAATTATATAAGGAATACCCCATTATCCTTGGCAGTAATTTTTATTATTATTATTTTAAAGATTTTATATATTTATTCATGAGAGACGAACAGAGAGAGGCAGAGACACAGGCAGAGGGAGATGCAGGCTCCATGCCGGAAGCCTGATGTGAGACTCGATCCCAGTACTCTGGGATCATGCTGTGAGCCAAAGGCAGATGCTCAACTGCTGAGCCACCCAGGCGCCCCAATTTTTATTATTGAACAACTAAAAGGTAACTTTGATGTCACAGATGGCTTAATCATCCTTCTGAAAGAGGTGTAATTTCAGATATTTTTGTTTTTTTGTTTATCTCTTGTTGAGCAAAAAATAACGTTTTTGTATAATGAATACACTTTCATCTTTTGGTAATTGTAGATTGAGGGAATCAAAATTCATTAAGCCTTCAAACCATCCATGTGTATTTATTCTTAGAAATTTTTTTAAGCTGGAAGAATAAATATCAGTCAATTTCACTAGTAAAAGCTTTTAGGGATAAGAGACCTTGAGAAAAGGGTTCAGATGGATGAATAGGTAACCTCGAGCGCAATATTCTTACATATGGGTAAGTCCTTCTAGTTACTGCTCATTTATCAAATGCAGTAATTATGTGTATGCCACAAATATGAGATGGATCCACAAAAAGAGAATGTCCACTGCAAAATTAATCAATTAGAAACTTTATGATAATTCTATTGCATAAAAAAGGAACAGTTTATAAGCTTAAATAGGGCCCTGAGCCTTCTTGATCTGTCAATCAAGTAAGAAAATTGAGTAAGTCTGGGCCCTTGAGAGAAAATATTAGTAAAGGGTAATTTACACACATTTGTAAAAATGAGTGCTTTCAGGTCTATTAATTCTTCATCTGTGGGCTAATAACTATAATAAACTAGAGATGAATCAATCTAAAGGAATGGAACTACTTTTGACAATAGGAGTAAAAGCAAAATGTTCAATAATAAACATGAACTATTTTCCCCATTTACTGTCACAAAGTCTTGATACATGAAGTCTAACACATAGAATCATACATTTAGAAAGGACACTGAAAAACAGTTAAGTTATTTCCAGTGAGAGGACTGTCTTCAGCAGAATTTCTGATTTAATTTTTTTAAAACATAGACTTGCTGGTTGTACTCTATATCCAGACTTTCTGGGTGTAGGGCCTTTTGTCTCAATTTTAAACCAGCATCACAGTTTTTAAAAAGATTTTATTTATTTATTCATGAGACACACACACACACACACACACACACACACACACACACAGAGGCAGAAACACAGGCAGAGAGAAAAGGAGGCCCCAAGCAGGGAGCCCGAGTGGGACTGGATCCCAGGTTTCCAGGATCAAGCCCTGGGCTGAAGGTGGTGCTAAACCGCTGGGCCACTGGGGCTGCCCCCACAGTTTTGATTCTGATGGAAATACACATTAGAAATAACTGAATTAGTTTAACCTCCAACATAATATAAAAATGCCTTATAAGCAAACTTGTTCTGTAAAAAGCCAGACAATAAATTACTTTTGACTTTGTAAGCCTTACAGTCTCTCTCATGACTCCTTAGGTCTGCCATTATAATGTGAAATAATATACAGACAATATATAAATAAATAGGTATGGCTGTGTTGTAATAAAAAAAATTACATACAAAAGCAGAAAGAGGAAGGTCACCAAAAATGGTAGAAGAAGAACCTTTGAAAATTCTCTTCTTCATGAAAGCAATGAAAAAACAGGCAAGGATTTCAAGTTGTACTACAAAGCTGTGATCATCAAGACAATATGGTACTGGCACAAAAACAGACACATAGATCAATGGAACAGAATAGAGAACCGAGAAATGCACCCTCAACTCTATGGTCAACAAATATTTGACAAAGCAGGAAAGACTATCCACTGGAAAAAAGGACAGTCTCTTCAATAAATGGTGTTGGGAAAATTGGACATCCACATGCAGAAGAATGAAACGAGACCATTCCCTTGCACCATACACAAAAATAAACTAAAAATGGATGAAAGATCTAAATGTGAGACAAGAAACCATCAAAATCCTATAGGAGAACACAGGCAACACCCTTTTTGAATTTGGCACAGTAAATTCTTGCAAGGTACATCTATGAAGGCAAGGAAACAAAAGCAACAATAAATTATTGGGACTCAATCAAGATAAAAGGCTTCTGCACAGCAAAAGAAACAGTCAACAAAACTAAAAGAAAACCTACAGAATGGGAGAAGATATTTGCAAATGACCTATCAGATAAAGGGCTAGTATCCAAGATCTATAAGGAACTTATTAAACTCAACAGCAAAGAAGCAAACAATCCAATCATGAAATGGACAAAAGACATGAACAGAAATTTCACCAAAGAAGACATCGACATGGCCAGCAAGCACATGAGAAAATGCTCTGCCTCACTTGCCATCAGGGAAATACAAATCAAAAGCACAATGAGATACCCCCTCACACCAGTGAGAATGGTGAAAATTAACAAGGCAGGAAACATCAAATGTTGGAGAGGATGTGGAGAAAGTGGAACCCTCTTGCACTGTTGGTGGATTATGAACTGGTACAGCCACTCTGGAAAACTGTGTGGAGGTTCCTCAATGAGTTAAAAACAGAGCTACCCTTCGACCCAGCAATTGCACTACCTGGGATTTCCCCCAAAGATATGGATGCAGTGAAAGACCAAGACACCTCCACCCCAATGTTTATAGCAGCAATGTCCACAATAGACAAACTGTGGAAGGAGCCTCAGTGTCCATGGAAAGATGAATGGATAAGGAAGCTGTGATCTATATATACAATGGAATATTACTCAGCCATTAGAAATGACAAATAGCCACCATTTGCTTCAATGTGGATGGAACTGGAGGGTATTATGCTGAGTGAAGTAAGTCAATCGGAGAAGTACAAACATTATATGGTCTCATTCATTTGGGCAATATAAAAATAGTGAAAGGGATTAAAGGGGAAAGGAGAGAAAATGAGTGGGAAATATCAGAAAGGGAGACAAAACATGAGAGACTCCTAACTCTGGGAAACCAACAAGGGGTGGTGGAAAGGGAGGTGGGCTGGGGGATGGGGTGACTGGGTGATGAGCACTGAGGGCGACACTTGACGGGATAAACACTGAGTGTTATGCTATATGTTGGCATATCGAACTCCAATAAAAAATATACAAAAAAAAAGAAAAAAAACAGGCAAAAATACACAGACTCAAATGTGTCAGAATTATGGAAATTCACCAAAATCTTGCAACAATCTGAAGAATGTTTATTCAAGGAAAAAACAAACAAACAAAAAGCAAAGTCTCAGGAAAAAGAGTAATTTTTGTGAGTTTTAACTTTCCTTATTACCATCTTTTTATTCCCTCCAGTCCTATAGTAACTCTAAAAGCCAACGGCCTCAACCATGTTGAAAACAAACAGCCACACAGCCACTGGAGGTGGCACAATGGGGCTTTCCAACTCCTAGAGGCAGGAAAATGGGGCTGGAGCACCTTCAAAGCCTCATTCCTAGAGAAATGTCATTATTTGACCTGTCTGGTAGTTTCCTGAAAAATCCTACTTTGAAATCTGTTTTTATTTCACTTGATGTGGAACTTGCCCAGCATGAAAAGGCTTCTCTCCCTCAAGGTATATGTCAAAAAAAGGAAAGAAAGAAAGAGAAAGAAAAGAATAGAAAAGAAAAGAAAAGAAAAGAAAGAAAAGAAAGAAAAGAAAAGAAAAGAGAAGGGGAAAAAAGGGGGAAAGGAGAGAAAAATATTAGAGTAAATTGATTAACTTGTAGTTGCCAGAAAGCTTTTTTAAAAATCTGGAATTTAAGATATCCAGGGAGGCTTTGAAAAGCTCAGAGGCATTCCTGGAATATAGATGTTCATGTGTATAGTTGTACACGTGTCTAGAGCTGTGTGAAGGTCCAAGAAAGATTTGAGAAGGCCTTAAGCACTCTCCTCTGGCTAACTTTGAGACTTTGCACAAGCAAGAAGTAAAATATGAATTTTGGAGGAATCCAATAAATTGAAGTTTTCAATTACCTGGCTGAGTGTTAAATGTGGGCCTGACCAGGTACAAAGAGCTCTGTGGAAAAGACTAGGAGAATTGCCGATTCCACATAACCACTACATTAATTGAGAAGAACCCTCAGTAGCTACACACAACAAAGGCTTCAAGGAATTAGTTTAGAAAAGTAACTAAGCAACAAATAAAAGAAAAAAAACAACACACAGCAGTAGCAACAAATCCTGGATAGGGAGGATAATCTGATTACCAAAGTTTCTATATCATTTGAAAAATTCAGTTTTCAAAAATTATGAAATGAGCAAAGAAATAAGAAAGTATGGCCCACACAAAGGATAAAAAGCAATTAATAGAAATTCTCCCTGAGAATACCCAGATGTTGTACAAAGACTCTAAATTGGGTATTTTAAGTATGTCCAAAGAACTAAAGGAAACCATGTTTAAAAAACTAATAATAAATGTGAGAATAATATCTCACCAAATTGAGAATATCAATAAAAAGAAATTATTAAGAAAAATAGAATTTCTTCACAGTTGTGAAATTCACTAGAGGTGTTGAATAACAGATTTGAACAAGCACAAAAAGGAAAAAGCAAACTTGAAAAAAGGCCAATTGAAAGTATCCAACTAAGGAAACAGAAAGAATGAATGAAGAAAAATGAATAGAAGCTCAGAGATCTGTGGGACACCATTAAGGACAAGTCGTACAAAATAGGATTCCCAGGGGGGGAAAAACAGAGGAAAATGATCACAAAGACTATTTCAATAAATATTAGCCAAAGTCTTCTTAAATTTAATGAAAAATGTTAGTAAACTCATCAAAAAACTCAACAAACAGCAAGTAGGATAAACTCAAAGAAATCTACAGACACACCATAGTCAAACAGTTAAATGCCAGAGATAAAGGGAGAAACATGAAAGAAGAAATAGAAAGGAGATTCATTATGTACAAGGAATCCTCAGTAAAATTAACAGCTGTTTTTCATCAGAATCCATGCAACAGAGGCAAAAGTGTGCTTAAGATGCTAAGAGAAAAAGATTATAAATCATGGATTCTATATTTAGCAAAACTATACTTCAAAAAATAAAGGAGAACTTAAAACATTCCCAGAAAAAAATCATTGTTAGCAGACCAGTTCTACAGGAATATTAAAGGAAGTTCTTCAGGCTGAAAGCAAGTGAACTCAGACAGTAATTCAAATCAGGATGAAATGAAAGGATATTGGACAATAACCTGAATCCACATGAATAAGTGAGGAACACTGGTAAGGTAACTACTAAATAAAAGTAAGGGACAATATAAATACATTTTTGCTTGTAACATTTTTCTTCTTTTATCTATATAAAAGATACCTGAATAAAGCAATACTTAGCAAATGTATGTTGATGGACATAGAGTATATAAATAATTGATTTCTGTGAGCAATAACACATGAAGGGAAGTATGATGAACATATATAGAAGAAACAGTTATTTATATTACTTAATTTAAATTGGTACTAATCTAACACAGATTATTATTAGTTGTTTATTATAATGCACAAATTAATTACAAAAATAAATTTTAAATATATACTAAACCAGCAAGGGAATTAATGCATTATAAAGTATTATTTAGAGGTGACTGTGTGGCTCAGTTGGTTAAGTGTCTGACTCTTGATTTCAGCTCAGGTCATGATCTCAGGATCCTGGGATCAAGCCCCAGGTCGGGCTCAGTGCTCAGCAGGCAGTCTGCTTGAAGATTCTCTCTCTCCCTCGCCTTCTGCCCCTTTCACTTGCTCACACACTCTCTCTCTAAAATAAAAATAAATAAATCTTTTTTTAAGTGTTATTTATCAGAGTAGGAGACAATAATGGAAGAAGAGCAAAAAGATATAAGATGTAGAGAACAAATAGCAGAATAGAAGATGTAAATCCTATTTATCAGTAATTACATCAGTTGTAAATGAGTTAAACATTTCATATAAAGGTATAGTTTGGAAGAGTGTAATAAAAAATGAATTCTATGTCTTCTATAAGAAATAGACTTTAGACTAAAAGACAAAAAAGGTTGAAATTAAAGACAGGGAAAATTATATACCATGGAGACAGTAGCCAAAAGAGACCTGGAAATGCCTATACTAATGTCAAATAAAATACGCTTTAAGACAAAAATTATTAGAGACAATGAGAAACCCTTTATAATGATCAAAGAGTCAGATCAGCAAGAAGATATAGTAATTATAAACATGTATGATCTAAATTAAGAGCCCTATAATGCACAAAATAAAAACTGACAGATTTCAATGTGGGGGGATAGAGAATTTTCCATAATAGTTGGACATTTCAATATCCCCACTTATCATAATGGACAGAACTAGACAGAAGAGCAATGAGGAAATAAACATTTGAACAAAGCTATAAACTGGGCCTAATAGACATCTATAGAACACTCCAACTTAAAATAGCAAAATATATATTTTTATCAAGTACACACAGAACATTCTCAAGAATCGATCACATATATAAGACCATGAAATATTTTTCAATAAATTTAAAATAAATGAAAGCATAAACATTATTGATGAAAGTGGAATTAAATAAGTAATCAAAAAAAAAGAAATTTGGTAAATTCACAAATAGGTAGAAATTAAGCAATATCCTCCCATATAACCAATGGGTCAAATTAAAATCACAAGGGATATTAGAAAACATTTTGTGGTAAGTGAAAACAAACATGAAACATAAAATGTATGGGAGACAGCAACAGCATCACTTAGAGGAAAATCTTTAGCTAAAAACAAATTAAAAAAGAAAAGGGGCACCTAGTTGGCTTAGTTGGTTAAGTATCCAACTTTTGATTTTGGCTCAGGTCATGATTTCAGGGTTGTGAGATCAAACCTTGCATCAGGCTCTGCACTGGGCATAGAGCTTGCTAAGATTCTCTCTCTCCCTCTCCCTCTGGCACTTCACTCCCCTCTTCCTCTCTAAAAAAAAAGAAAGAAAGAAAGAAAGAAAGAAAGAAAGAAAGAAAGAAAGAGAAAGAAAGAAAGAAGAAAGATCTCAAATCAATAACTTTACTTCTTACCTTAACACCAGAAAATAAAGACGTAATTAAACACAGAGGAAGTAGGGAAAATATATAATAAAAATTAGAGTGGAAATAAAAGAGATAAAGAAAAGAAAAACAATAGAGAAAAATAACTGGAAACATGGTCCTTTGAAAAGACCAACGGATTAAATGAATGAAATCTTTAAAAAGAAAAAAAAAAAAGAAAATGGCATTTTTAAAAATTGCATATGTAACATCACGTGTTTTTGCTGAAAGATAATATTTAACTTTATGATTAGAAACAAGACAAGGAGGTCCGCTCTTGCCATTTCTTTCTACATTGTACAGGAGGTTCTATCCAGAGCAATTAGGTGAGAAAAATAAACAAAAAACATAGAGATCGGCTCCTAACTCTGGGAAATGAACTAGGGATGGTGGAAGGGGAGGTGGGCGGGGGCGGGGGGTGACTGGGTGAAGGGCACTGAGGGGGGCACTTGATGGAATGAGCACTGGGTGTTATTCTATATGTTGGCAAATTGAACACCAATAAAAGATAAATTTATAAAAAAAACATAGAGATCGGAAAGGAAGAATTAAAATTGTGTCTATCACAGATGACATGATCTGGTAGATAGAAAACCCAAAATATTAAAAAAAAAAGTATTAGGGCTTTTAAATGGCTTCAGTAACATTGAAGAATATAAGATCAATATACCCAAATCAATTGTGTTTCTATATACTAGGAAGTAACCATCAGAAAATTAATTTAAAATCTATTTTCAGGGGCACCTGGGTGGCTCAGTGGTTGAGCATCTGCCTCTGGCTCAGGTAGTAATCCCAGGGTCCTGGGATTGAGTCCCACATCAGGCTCCCTGCAAGGAGCCTGCTTCTCCCTCTGCCTATGTCTCTGCCTCTCTCTGTGTATCTCTCATGAATAAATAAAGTCTTTTAAAAATAAATAAATGAATACATATCTATTTTCAATAGTATGAAAAAGAGTAAAAAACACATAGGAATAAATATGAACAAAGAAATGCAAAATTTGAGAACTAGAAAGTATCATTGAATGAAATTTTTTCAAAACCTAAATAAATGGCAAGACATCCTGTGATTGCGGATTGGAATACTTAATATTGTTAAAATAGCAAGAATCCTAAAAGTGACCAATAGATTGAATGCTGTTTTTATGAAAATCATAGCTGTGTTTTGCAAAAGTTGACATACTGATTCTAAAAGTCCTATGAAAATGCAAGACTCTTAGAATAGCAAAGACAACCCTGAAAAGGCAGAACAAAATTGAAAGCCTCATACTTCCTAATTTTAAAACTTACTATAAAGTTACAGTGCTTATGACTGTTTTACTGGCATAATGATAAACATATGGAACACTGGAAGATCTAGAAATTAACATTTATGGTCAATTGATTTTTGACAATGGTATTAAGATGAATGGATAAAGAATAGTCTTTTCAACAAAGGTTCTGGGACAACTGGATGTCTGTATACAAATCAAGGGAGTTAAACTCCTACCTTACAACCAGATACAAAATTAACTTAAGCTTGTATACAGCTTTAAATGTAAAAGCTAAATCTATAAACTTTTTAGAAGAAAAATAGTTGTTAAGTCTTTGTGATCTTGGATTGGGCAGTAATTTCTTAGACATGATACCCATAGCACATGTATCCTGCCCAAAAATGGTAAATCGGGCTTCATTAAAATGAAAAACCTTTGTGCATCAAATGATACTATCACAAAAGTTAAACAACTTATAGAATAGGAAAAAATATTTGCAAATCATTTATCTGATATCATATAAAATCATATGTATCTGATAATCCTTTGTTTGTCAGAGCTCCCATAAAGTTATTTTAGCCAGTATTTAGGGTTTTTTAAAAATTTCATTTCTATAGGAAAATACGTTTCTGGAGCTTTTCTACTCTACCATCTTTCTAAATCTCCAAATTCTAAGGTTTTAAAAAGCTATTATGCCTCTGTTTTGTTTTCTAGGCTAACTGCATTCATCAACTATAACACTCGGCAACATCTATATATTTCCCCATGATCCCTGATATACAAACATTGAAGTTTGAAATTCCACTGATAAATTTGTTCAGGACAGGTAGAACTTCTTTCTCACCTTAATACATTCATGTTTCTTTCGAATTTTTTTTTTTAAGCTGGGTACAGTATACTTTATTGATGGTACATGACAAGGTAGGGCTCCCCAAGCTCCTCCCCTTCCTCGGGGTCTGGGATGTAAATTGGAGGTCAGGAGATTCCAAGTGTTTTGGGGGATCAAGTTGAGGCAGGGACTCCCCAGCAGCTGAGGGCCTCTCTCTTCCTCTTATTCTTGCTGGGGCTGGTGGTCCAGGAGGCTCTTATTCCTTAGAGGCCATGTGTACTATGAGGTCCACCACCCCGTTGCTGTAGCCAAATTCATTGTCATACCAGGAAATGAGCTTGATGAAGTGGTCATTGAGGCCAATGCCAGCCCCAGTGTTTAAGGTGGAAGAGTGGGTGTCACTGTTGAAGTCACAGGAGACAACCTGGTCCTCAGTGTAGTCCAGGATGCCCTTGAAGGGGGCCCTCCAATGCCTGCTTCACCACCTTCTTGATGTCATCATATTTGGCAGCTTTCTCCAGGCAACAGTTCAGATCCACAACTGACACGTTGGGGGTGGGGACATGGAAGGCCATGCCAGTGAGCTTCCCGTTCAGCTCAGGGATGACCTTGCCACAGCCTTGGTGGCACCAGTGGAAGCAGGGATGATGTTCTGGGCAGCCCCTCAGTCGTCATGCCACAGCTTCCCAGAGGGGCCATCCACAGTCTTCTGGGTGGCAGTGATGGCATGGACGGTGGTCATGAGGCTCTCCACGATGGAGAAGTGGTCATGGATGACTTTGACCAGAGGAGCCAAGCATTTGGTGGTGCAGGAGGCATTGCTGACAATCTTGAGGGAGTTGTCATACTTCTTGTAGTTCATGCCCATTACAAACATGGGGGCATCAGCAGAAGGAGCAGAGATGATGACCATCTTGGCCCCGCCCTTCAAGTGAGCCCCAGCTTTCTCCATGGTGGTGAAGACCCCAGTGGACTCCACAACATACTCAGCACCAGCATCACCCCAATTGATGTTGGCGGGATCTCCCTCCTAGAGGATGGAGATGGACTTCCCACTGATGAAAAGTTTCCCATTCTCAGCCTTGACTGTGCCATGGAATTTGTCGTGGGTAGAACCATACTGGAACATGTACACCATGTAGTTGAGGTCAATGAAGTGGTCATTGATGGCGACAATATCCACTTTGCCAGAGTTAAAAGTAGCCCTGGGGACCAGGCGCCCAATATGGCCAAATCCATTCACTCCTCCCTTCACCATCGTGTCTCAGGGATGCGGCTGGCACTGCACCAGAAGATGCAGCTGTCTGTCGAATGGGGAGGAGCAGAGAGCCTCTTTAGAATTCTTTTAATGACATTTAAAAATGTTCTGTAATGATCACAAATTCTGAAAGAGCAGAACAAAGCTTTTAATATATTATTTTTTTGTTCTTTGTTGTCACTCATCAATATTACCATCAACCTCAAACCTCAGTTCATTTTGGCCATTACCTGCATAAAACCTCTTTTCATAGCCTCTTTTGATATAATCAGAAATCTTTACAAATCTAGGTTCACAAAAAGCTTCATTTGTAGTTTTCACTGATTGCTTTGGGTGCTTTAATCTTTTCTTCCTTCATATTATTATTCATAATCATAGTCATAACTCCATTTTTGAGAAGATTTATCCTTCTTTAATCATTATCTTACATTTCAGAGTGGGATCAGATGTACCTTTTTCTAAACTCTTTAGTCTCTTTCTTTCTGAAATCCAAAGAAATACATTAGTATCCAAATATTTCAACTGCACATAAATCTACTTAGACACGACATCGTTTAGTCCTTAAAAGTTTAAGAAAAATGAGTTAGAATAAAACAAGGATTATCCACCTCCTTGCAGCTAATTAGAAAACAGAAATCACCCTTTACTTGAATCAGATCATTTTATTTTTATTTATTTTTTTTTTGAATCAGATCATTTTATAGAAGCACAGGGTTACTGATATTTGGCCTCTTAGTTTCATTCAATACAGTACCTTGTAGTCATATGCCTACATGTTCTTTATTCTCATGAAAAAAAAGTGTTTACATTCTATATTAGTTCCTATGATGACTATAATAAAGTACACAAACTAGTTGGCCTAAAACAGCAGAAATTCATCCTCTTAGTGTTGTAGAGGCTTGTAAATCTGAAACCAAGGAGTCAACAGGACCATTTTCCCTGTGTGACTCTGGGTAGAATTCTTGTCTTCTGCCAGTGACCAGAAACCCTTAGCATTCTTTATCTTTCAGCTGTATTTTTTAAAAATTTTATTTATTTATTCATGAGAGACAGAGAGAGAGGCAGAGACACAGGCAGAGGGGAAGCAGGTTCCACGCAGGGAACCCGACATGGGACTCGATCCTGGGACTCCAGGATCATGCCCTGGGCCCAAGGTAGGCACTCAACCGCTGAGCCACCCACGCGTCCCTCTTTCAGCTGTATTATTCTCATTTATGCTTCTGTTTTTCATATGGAATTCCCTCTGTATAGTCTCCATGTCTTCTTTTTTTCATATAAGGACATCAATCTTATTGAATTAGGGCCCATCCTAATGACCTAATCTTTAATTGATTATATCAGTAAAGGCCCTATTTCCAAGTAAGATCACCTTTAGAGTACTGGAGGTTAAGACTTCAGCATATCTTTTGTATTACAGAGTTTAATTCATAACATACTCCTGAGTTGGAACTCAAAAAATGATTAAATCTAAAATACTCCCTCATTTTTCAATTACTTTGATAAGCATCACTGCAATCATCCTTTCTAAACTGTATCTTCCAATGGTACAGAGAATTGCTGAAGATGATGAGCCACTTTAGGGAAAATAAACTCTAATTGACTTTGTAATTGATTAACTTTGTCAGTGTTTTTCAAGAAAGAGGGAAAGGATTTAAAGATTAATGCAGGTTGTCACAGGTGGCAGCAGACAAGGACCCAGATGCTCACAAATCCTTTCACTCCTCAGTGGAATATGTATTGTTTAAAGTAAAAATATAAGAATAGAAAATTGGAAGGCATGCAACACAACTGACTTTTTAAAACTTTTTGCATTTTTGTAATCATTTGGCAGTAGAAATATGTAATAAGAAACAAAAGTATGGCCAGAATAAATGCAATTAAAGTCCATAAGAAAATTATACCTGATTAATCAGTTACTGAACAAAACAAGATGTTTTAAATATTAAAGTTATTTCCACTCAGCATAGCAATATGCTATCGCTTTAGAAATAAAATGCATTGTCACATATAACATAATGTATTAAATTTCTCTCTTGGCAATATTATATATGAGAATTAATATATGAGAATCAAAGCAGTTCTCTTAAAATTGGGGAGGGATTTTTTCTCTAAGCATTGCTTAGAAACGAAAATCTGTAATATAAATCCAGACTTTTTCTAAACTCAAAATCCCAAACTTAATAAAAACTGTGTCTCTAGATATTTAGACTATTGTTCTTGCTAACACGAGGTTATATTTTTATTCAACCATTTGTCTTTCCCCAGTTGGAAAATAGAGAGAACTATAACATAATCAAGGGGGAGACTTATACAAACCTATTACTATTTGCCAGTGCATTTAGAATAATCACGAATACATATAGGTGCTCAGCAAGTAACTCCCTTATAATTAAACAAAGAGTCCTAGAAATAATGGGTATTAACTCCGTATTAAGATTTGTAGTCCTATTACTGACTAAATTTTTACAAGTGTTTTTCTTTTAATTAAAATTACAAAATTAATGTGAAACCATTTTAAATTAAAAGTCCTTTACAAATATGTTATTATTGTAATTAATGAGTTGATAAATGACATTTTTAAATATGAAGGCTTTTTTAAAAAGATTATTTATTTATTTATTTATTTATTCATGAGAGAGAGAGAGAGGCAAAGACACAAGCAGAGGGAGAAGCAGGCTCCATGCAGCGAGCCAGACATGGGACTCGATCCCGAGTCTCCAGGATCACGCCCTGGGCCGAAGGCAGCGCTAAACTGCTGAGCCACCAGGGCTGCCCAATATGAAGGCTCCCTTTGTCTTTGGGTCATTTAATATTTCCCTTCTGAATACAATTTGATTTTTTTTTCATTAAATTATTTCTGTGGTTCATATTTTAAGATGAATTTGGAATGTCTTTCATGTGAAATATATGCACAGATACGAGAGAAAAACTGTTCATATTGCAGGATTTAAAATATATTAATATATTTTGGCCTGGATGGTGCCTGGATGGTTCAGTCAGTTAAATGTCTGACTTTGGCTTAGGTCAGGATCCCAGGGTCCTGGAGTCAAGGTCTGCACTTATCTCCATCTTGCCTCCACATAGGCTTTGTATCAGGCTCTGTACTCAGCAAGGAGTCTGCTTCTCCCTCTTCCTCTGTCCCTCCCCCTGTTCATGCTCACACTTTCTTTCTCTTTCAAATAAGTAAACTCTTTTTAAAAAATAAAAATATATTAACAAAATTAAGGCTCATCATGGTCTGAATATATATATGAGGCATCCACTTTGTAAAACTCTTTGTAAAATCTGTGCTGTTCAAATGTGAGTTAACATTTAAATATTTAAAATTTACCAAAATTTAAACAAGAATCTTTTCTTCAGTGAAATTAAGTATTTGAAAAGTGTCATGATAGGAATTATTTTGAGAGAGTAAAACAGAAACATAGTTGCCAGTTAAATACTCTTTTCAAAAACTAGAGAGGAAGTAGCCTCAAGGATTCTGGTTATGAATGGGAAAAGAAAAAAGATGCTTGGAAAGAAGCAGAGGTAATATTGAAATAAAGATAGAAGTTAGCTGATCATCTCCCTTTTGCCACTCGTCCTGCCTTTCTCAAAACTTGCTCTCACTTAGATTGCTGCAACAGTCTCCTCACTGGTTCCATGCCTCTAAGTCTTGCCCCTCTCCAAACCATTTTCTATGATGCAACAAGAATTATCTTTCTGTAACGTAAATATGATCATGTCCCATCCTCTGCTTAAAATGTTTTAATGAGTATCTATTTCCTATAAAATGAAGACCAAATTTATGACCATGGCCTTTAAAAGCTACCATATTCATGCTTTTCTCTCCAAGCTTACATCTCACCATATTTCTGCTTACGACCATCATCATTATCCCACTCCCAAGTTCCGATCATGCTGAGTTGATCAGAATCCTTCAGTGTTATTATTCTCTCTTCAGCTCTGGACACTTTTCATATCCTAAGCACCTAATAATCTCTTCAATCTCTCTCTCAAGGCATAATTTAGCAACCATTTTGTATGAGTTATAGGGTGCATCAGACTTGAAAATTCCAAAGGATTTTTAAAAGCTTAGTTAAAAGGCTAACTATTCTCTGTGAATCCTTCCTTGACTTTCCTAGGCAGAGTTAGTTTCTTTTCCATTGCTCCTTTGTACTATGCACATTTCTCAATTGTGGTATTAACTGTTGCACTTTAGTTCTTCACTCTCTTCTATATACACAGCACCCTAGCAATGTGCCTAACACAAAATTGATGCTCAGTAAATGTTGAATGAGTAAATATATCAATAAGTCAACCCATAAATGAATAACCACCTAGTATTTAAATTGTGATAGTCCAGCAAGATACCTTAATTTAGAAAAGCACAAACATTGAAAACAATTCCAATTGGTTCTCAGAATAGCAAAAGAAAACAAGAAAAAAAGTATTATTCTTAGTGGCCATATTATCTATTATTTCATAGTATGGTAGCTAAAAGCAAATTAATGTTTCTGTCTACAGCAAAGATTTCTGGGGATATATGCAGTTGAATTAATCTACAATATATAATTATGGCAATTAATTAATTTTGAGTGGAAATTCATATACTAAAGTGATGGCATACATATAAATGTTAAAATAGTTTTTTTCTTAAATGTGTTATGAAATATTTATAATTAGTATCAAGATTGTCTTAGTCTATTCAGGCTGCCCTTACAGAATACCATAGATGGAGCCTCAAATAATCTCAATTGCTTTTCTTCTTTTTCTTTTTTAAAGATTTTATTTATTTATTCATGAAAGACACACACACACACACAGAGAGAGAGAGAGAGAGAGAGGGAGAGAGAGAGAGAGAGGCAGAGGGAGAAGAAGGCTCCATGCAAGGAGCCCAGCATGGGACTCGATCCCAGGACTCCAGGATTACTCCCTGGGCTGAAGGCAGGCACTAAACCACTGAGCCACCCAGGGACCCCTCTCAATTCCTTTTCATAGTCAGCACTCAACTAAATCTGAAACATATAAATTTTTTTTTTACTAAAAAGAAGAGAAATAGACTATATAATCAAACTCATGTAAAGTCTGTAAATTGTAGTTTTTAGATATGAAACTTAAAAGAAAACAATGATCAACAATTTAATCAGTGACAAGGTAAAGAATTTAGCAGAGAACTAAGAATTTGAAACAAAAATATCAAATAGGAATTCTAGAATAAAAAACTATAATAATTAAAACTAGTCTTAGGGATGCCTGGGTAGCTCAATGGTTGAGCGACTGTCTTCAGCTCAGGGCATGATCCCACGGTCCTGGGATTGAATCCCACATTGGGTTCCTCACAAGGAGCCTGCTTCTCTCTCTGCCTATGTCTCTGCCTCTCTCTAAGTCTTTGATGAATAAATAAAATCTTTTTAAAAATTAAAAATAAAACTAGACTGTGATGCCTGGGTGGCTCAGTGGTTGAGCATCTGCCTTTGGCTCAGAGCATGATCCCAGAGTCCCAGGATCGAGTCCTGCATCAGGCTTCCTACAGGGATCCTGTTTCTCCCTCTGGCTATGTCTCTGCCTCTCTCCCTGTGTCTCTCATGAATAAATAAGAGAAATCTTAAAAAAAAATAAAACTAGACTTAATGGATGGGTTTAATAGCATATTAGAGATGAAGGGAGAAGAAACACTGAAACGTGTTTGAGGATTAAAGAAAAACTATATTATGAAACAAAATCACAGAAAAAAAATACAAGAAACATATAGGACATGGAGAAGAATTTTGACATACATGTTATTGGCATCACAAAAGGAAAACAATAAAAATTTGAGCAGAAACAATCCTTTCAGAATGCCTACAAATTTCAAAAATTGAGAGAAAATATCAAGCTACAGATTCAGAATGTTCTACCTCAAGAAGGATAAATGCAAAGAAAACTACTTATAGTATAAAAATTAGTGAAATAAATTAATCACAACACAAATGAAAAGATATTCCAAGTTCATTTATTGGAAGAATTAATATTCTTAAAATGTTCATACTACCAAAAGAAACCTACAGATTCAATGCCCTATCTATGAAAATATTTACAGAACTTTTCAAAGAACTCAAACAAATAATCCCAAATTTGTATGAAACCACAAAAGACCCCAAATAGCCAAAGAAGTCTTGAGAAAGAAGAACAAATTTGGAGGTATTGCAATCCCAGATTTCAAGATATACTACAAATATGTAGTAATCAAAACAGTATGGTATCAGCACGAAAATAGACACGTAGATCAATGGAACAGAAAAGAGAGCCCAGAAATAAACCCATGCTTATATGATCAATCTAAAACAATGAAGAGAAATATACAATGGAGAAAAGAGTCTCTTCAACAAATGGTGTTGGGAAAACTGAACAGCTACATGCAAAAGAAAGAAACTGGACCACTTTCTTAAACAATACAGGAAAATAAACTCAAAATGGATTAAATAATTAAATATGAGACCTGAAACCATAAAATTCCTAAAAGAAAATATAGGCAGTAATCTGTTTGGCATTGGCCTTAGAAACCTTTTTCTAGATATGTCTTCTCAGGCATGGAAAACAAAAGCTAAAATACACATTGTGACTACATTTCAGTAAAAAGCTTTCACAGAACAAAAGAAATCATCAACCAAATGAAAAGATAACCTACTAAATGGGAGAAAATATTTGTTAATTATATATCTGATAAGCAGTTTATATCCAAAATACAAAAAAGAACTTATACAACTCAACATCAAAAAAAAAAAAAAAAAACATAGATAATCCAGTTAAAAAACTGGCAGAGAATCTGAATGGAAATTTTTCCAAAGAAAACACATACAGCCAACAGACACATGAAAAGGTGCTCAATATCATTAATGATCAGAAAAATATAAATCAAAATCACAATGAGCTATCACCTCACATCATTCCAAATGGCTAGTAAGGAAAAGACAATAACAAGTGTTAGCAACTATGTAGAGGAAAGGGATCATTCATGTACTATTAGTGGAAATGTAAATTGGTGCAGCCACTATGGAAAACAATATAATGGTTCCTCAAAAAAATTAAAAATAGAAACATTATATGATCCAATAATTCCACTACTGGGTACTTATCCAAAGAAAACAAAAATATTAATTTGAAGAAATATATTCACCCTTATGCTATTGCAGCATTATGTATAATAACCAAAATATGGATGTCACCTAAGTGTCCACCAATAGATGAATGAATAAAGAGATCATACACACACACACCCTTTTATCTCCTTCTCTCTCTAACACATGAGCACGTGCACACAAACATACACACACAGACACAAAGTGAAATATTACTCAATCATGAAAACAAATGAGATCTTGCTATCAGACAATATGGATGGACCTAGAGAGTATTATTCTAAGTGAAATAAGTCAAACAGAGAAAGACAAATACCATGTGATGTTACTTATATATGGAATCTAAGAAATAAATGAGCAAACAAAAAACAGAAACGGACCTGTAAATACAAAGAATAAACCAATGTTTGCCAGAGGGAAAGAGAGTGGGGAGATGGGCAAAATGAGTGAAGGGGAGTGGGTGATACAGACTTCCAGTTATGGAATGAATAAGGAGAATAAAAGGTACAGCATAGGGAATAGAGTCAATGGTATAATAGTGTATGGTGACAGATGGTAGCGACACTTGTGGTGAGCATAGCATAACATTTAGAATTGTAGAATCACTATGTTATACACCTTTCATTTAAACTATGTAAGATTATGTGTCTACTATATTTCACTTAGTATATAAGAAAATATGGAAAAAAGCAAACTATGTATATGCTTATCATAGAAAAGTCACTGAAACCCCACAAAAATTTTTAATTGTAAAAACATCCATAGAATAGACTGTTTATATTTTGAGTCACTGCCATTACGGTGTTTCCCTTGGGATGACCTAAGTGGAGTTCCTTCTGTGGGATCCACATATAGCCTACAGGAGTTATGGGAAGCACACATATTTCTATATACAGTTAATCTCTGAAGGTGCAAGCTATTTCCAAACACATGAGTCTTCCTGTTCCCTTATATGTACCAATCATTCATTTTCATTTCTTCAGACATGAATCAGGTACGAGCAACTTTATCTTCAAGATGTCCCCTCTGAAATACACATAGATCTCCTCTGAAACCCGTCATTTGGCTTGATGGAGTGAATATACCTCCCATTGGCATAGGATGGGGTTGGAGAGGTAGAAAAAGACAAAATGATTTAGTCTCTTGTAGGTCATGGTAAAGAGGGAGATTTAGTTTTCTAGTGCAAGTGGAAACTCTAAGGTGTGTTAAGAAAGGAGGTTAAAGGTATAAATGCCCAGTTATAAAATAAATAAGTCATGGGGATGCAATTTACAGCATGGTAACTATAGTTAATAACACTGTATTGAATATTTGCAAGTCCCTAAGAAAGAAGGTCTTTAAAAAGTTCTCATCTTTTTGTAATGATGTATATGGTAAAGGGTGTTAACTAGACTTACATGATAATCATTTCACAATGTATACAGATATCAAATCATGTTGTACAATGTCCTCCTTGTTGTGATAAGCACTGGGTGCTATTATGGAAGTGCTGAATCACTATATTGCACACCTGAGACTAATATAATGTTATATGTCAATTATAACTCAATTAAAAAGAGAGAAAAAGAAGAAAAAAGAAAAGAGTAACAAAATAATATTTGCATTTTTAAAAATTAGTATATTTGCAGTTTAGAAATAGGATTATTTGGGGCAATAGAAGATAAAGCAGGGAAACTGAAATAGTCCAAACTGGAGATTATGGTGCCTCAAACTTGGTGGTGATTCCAAATATAGAAATAAGTATACAGATTACAGAAATATTTTGAATGATTCTCTTTGAGGTAACCAGGGTTCTATTCCTGTCTGCTTTGACCTACCTGTTGTTTTTCATGTCAGCATATACTAACTAGCTTCTTATATTTCTGCTCCTATTACACAGAATGCCTGATTTCTTATACTATATAAGGAAAGATAAAGTATTTTTTGAAATATCATAATTAGATTTGGTAGTAGTTTACATCTGAATCTTCTCTTTAACTTGTTTTACAGTATTTATTTTTCAAAGTTTCCACATATGGCTCGTTTCTCTCTGTCTATCCTTGAAAGATTCAATATTCATCCAGATATGGTGTATAGCAATAGACATCCATTAATTTTTTGGTTGTTTTCACTCCTTTGCTTACATGAAATTCTTTCATAGTGACACAGAAGTAGACAAGTTGAGTCTCTGCTATACTAAAGTTGGTTCTATTTCTATATCCACCTATTAACTTTCTGATATTCGGAAGCAAAATAGGTCTAGAAATGAAAAATAGTTGGGTACTGTGGTTGCTTCTAGGGTTGTTCACAAATGTAGTTTTCTCTACAGTGATATGGCAAGATGGCACTCCCAGCCTCTGTTGAAGTTAGGTAATATGTCTTCATTTGGCCAATAAAATGGAGTATTATTTACAGGTAAAGCTTTGAGATACTGTGCGATTCACCATCTTCCCTTTCCAGTGCTCTAGTGATAAGGGAAGATGCCAAGATGAAGCCTCCATCAACCCGAGTCCTAATATAATGAAAATGAGCAGAACCAATTGTATGCTACCCCCCAACTTCCCTTGTATTGTTAGCATGTGAGAAACTTTATTTTTTTTCCAAGAGAGGAAGGTTTATTGGGAGTGACTTTTTTGTTTTTTTGTTTTTTTTTTTCCAAGAGAGGAAGGTTTATTGGGAGTGACTTTTTTTTTTTCCAAGAGAGGAAGGTTTATTGGGAGTGACTTTTTTTTTTTTTTTGAGGAACTTTAGAAAAATATTTTGTGTATTTATTTGAGAGAGAGAGTGTGTGTGCACACAGAGGGGGAGGGAGAAGCAGACTCCCTGCTGAGCAGAGCTCCTGACATGGCGCTTGATCCCAGGACCCTGAGATCATGACCTGAGCCTATGGCAGACACTTAACCCACTGAGCCACTGACACTCCGTGAGAAACTTTTTTGTCCCAAGCCTAAGCCTACTTTTAGAGAGGTTCATGTGGCAGAACCTAGTCTATCCTTATACAGACACTGGGATAGGTCAAGCTCTCACTTCCAGTATAATCTCCCTCTAAAACAATGGAGTTTCTGGACATCTAACACTGATAATAATTGAGAACTCACTGTCTTTTGAGGTAGTGTTCTCCATTTTTAAGTAGTTATAATTATTAAACTATTCTTTTTAATTTGAACCAAAATTAGCCTTTTATCATTTCTACTCAAAACTCATTTACATATTGGACTTAATTAATGAAGAGGAACTTGTCTAAATTTCTTCAGTGATATTCTGTATCTTAAAATTTATAACCTGCCTCAGGAAGTGTTCAGTTGAAATTATTTTGTGAAAAAGCCTAAATCCTAAACAACAGAACACATTGAATGTAAATTAAACAGTACTCTTGAGCAGAAAATTAAATTTGTTCTATGACATGGGTTTTAAGGCAGCCCACATAATATAAACAGTGCTGGAAGTGACTGATAAATCTGTAAATTCAATTGATACCCTACCTTGGTGATAACCAGTGGGAAAAATTAGAGTAATATGCATGAGCATATCTCTTTCAAATACTTTGATTCTATTGTCTAAGCAGAACCAGAAATATTTTCAAGTAATTAATAACAATTTAGTCCAGAAATATTAGTATAATGTGCTTTCAAAGCACTCTCCTTGTTGTGATGAGCACCAAGTGTTATATGGAAATACTGAAACACTATATTGTACACCTGAAACTAATATAACATTTTTTTAACTAACCAGAGTTTAAACGAAAACTTCAAAAAATTAACTCCTTTTAGCTTTTATAGGAAGAATGCTCTACTCACCATAAATCCTAGGTTTAAAACCAAGATTTGATGGTCAAGAGTTCTTCATTATAACAGTCTATTTTACAACTGGTGCAAAGGAATGAATAACAATCTACTCAGTACAATTTATAAGGCACTAAAAAATTGCTATTGCCCCAAATATCTTTACCAAGGGTCATTCACATTTGGGGTTTATCATATTACTTATTAAATACTTTTGAGCTCTTAAAAGTAATATAATTTATATAAATGCACAACAGAATAATAAGAGGGAGAAAAATAGGGTCTTCAAAAATGAAGAAATGCAAATGGAAGATTTGTGTATAAACGTGCTTTACTTCCTTAGAAATCAGATTGCAAAATCAAACTAACAAGATCCCATTTTTATCTATATAATATTGACAATTTTGTTTTCACTAACAATAGCTATTATTGATAAGAGTTTGGGAAATGCACCCTCATCCTGTTTGATAGAAATGTAAAGTGGCATAGTTTTATCTATCTTATCTATCATCTATCTATCTATCTATCTATCTATCTATCTATCTATCTAGTGATTAATGAAAAGGAAAACACTTTGTAATATGTGGTTATGGCAAACATGACCCAACAGGTATGAAGAAACTAATGTCTCAGGTGCCTCAGGGACGAATGTCTTCATCACCACCATCCCCAGACAAGAGAATTAGACTTGCTGAAGGGTTGGTCATGAGTGAGGGAAATTTAGTATGTGTAGTGAAGGATGAGAGTGAATGCTAATTACATGCTCAGAACCAGTGACAACAAGTAAGACTTGTAGCTTCTTCTACTATTTTTCCTGTATTAAAATCTTTTTAGAGATTGTGACTGATCACAATCATTTATGGCCCTAAGATTTCTCTGATGCTGCAGCATGGGTCACCTATGGAAGAACCCTTAGCCCTTGTATATGAGCTACCAATAAGTGTGGGATAGTTAACATCCCATGGGACAGCCCTTAACCAAAAGAAGATTAGAGTCAAAGGTAAAGTGCTGTTGCCCCTGATCCTCCAGCAGGAACTTTACAAATGCATCCAATACAGACTTCTCAGACTTTCCTTTGGAGCAAAGCACTAGGCAATCAGGTGTTATTTTTCCTTTGTCCTAAATTTCACTCTCTATGGGCCCTCAATCCTGCAACCTCACATAACTTTCCATAATAACACCCTCATGTAAGCCCCTGTTCCAGGTTTTATTTGGAAGAAACTCAGCTAAGACAATATGAATAACTTTACACAGAGAAATTTATTTTCGAGAAATTTATTCTGAGGAAATAATTAGTCACAAGAAAAAATTTCCTTCTGACATATCAGGCATAATATGTTATAGAACAAAAATACTTAAAATGCAAATGTTCAGTAATAAGGGGTTAGCTAATCCAAATTTCAAATTTCTAAGGGGACATGACAGTAGTTTTATTGGAAGATAACCCAAGTTTTAGACCACTTCCATTTTGGCCGGTGAGATCCCTAAAACCTGGCTGAGAGTCATAGAATAAAAATTATAAAAGAAGAGATTATTGGGTTTTGACTTCTGTGGAAGTTTAATTTATGTACAAGATATCTCCCAGATTTCATTTTTAGGTTTTTAAAGTCTCCTTGGGAAATTATAATAATATGATAAAGGTTGATTATATTTAAAATTCAGCCCTCTTCTATTTGCATAACCCTTTATGAAGAATTAAGTAAGACAGTATGACTTTACCTCTTATTTATTGGACTAAAGAATAGGAGTCAAACATTCAGCTTCAGGAACATGAAGGCCCTTAGAGGTATTTAAATTACAGTACTGACCAGTCTCTGAAACTTCTGAGGAAAACCAAATAGAATGTCTATTGCACTGGCACAAGAAGAATCAATAGAGGCTCTGGTAAATTACAAACAAACGGTCTACCAAAAATAGGATTTCTATATTTTATCTATATTTTCCAGAGGGAAACAACTACATCATAGTCTTGCCCTTTAAGCTTAATGGCTTAAACAAGAAAGGAAACTGGGAAAATCAGGGAGAAACCTCTTACCCTTTTGGCTGCTTCCCTGTGCACTTTTATATGTACTTCCTTCCCATCCAACTCCCCAAACCAAAAAAGGCGAAATAGTAATCTGACCTGTGAGATACTAAGGAAACTGATTAGGTTGCTCATACACTTTCTGGAATTTAGGATTTCTTGTTACTTTGAGTTTAGTGAAAGAATGGTTGTAAACTATGGATTTGAAATGAGGCAAATGTATGGTCTTTTCTACATTTCTAAGTTATGTGTTCTAATTTAGACTTATAAGAGAGCCTTGCATTTCAGTTTGTAATGACCTGGATAATAATAGAGTGGCAGTTCATATCTAATTTAGCATTTTCAGACATGCATATGGCTTTCTAGAAAATCTCCAGGGATGAGCTGAGGCAAAGGCAGGATTTAGGTATTCCTAAGTCATCTGGATATACATCATTTAATATCACCACAACTTTATTTATTTTACTAATAAATTTATTTTTTATTGGTGTTCAATTTGCTAACATACAGAATAACACCCAGTGCTCATCCCGTCAAGTGCCCAACTCAGTGCCCGCCATCCAGTCACCCCCACCCCCGGCCCTCCTCCCCTTCCATCACCCCTAGTTCGTTTCCCAGAGTTAGGAGTCTTCCATGTTCTGTCTCCCTTTCTGATATTTCTCACTTATTTTTCCTCCTTTCCCCTTTATTCCCTTTCACTATTTTTATATTCCCCAAATAAATGAGACCATATAATGTTTGTCCTTCTCCGATTGACTTACTTCACTCAGCATAATACCCTCCAGTTCCATCCACGTCGAAGCAAATGGTGGGTATTCGTCCTTTTTAATGGCTGAGTAATATTCCATTGTATACATAGACCACATCTTCTTTATCCATTCATCTTTTGATGGACACCGAGGCTCCTTCCACAGTCTGGCTATTGTGGACATTGCTGCTAGAAACATCAGGGTGCAGGTGTCCCGGCGTTTCATTGCATCTGTATCTTTTCACCACAACTTTAATTCCAGATATCAACTACTACTTTTTCTTACCCAAAAATTAACTTTTTAGGACTGACTTTGAATTATCTGTTATTTTTATATGGTCTTATTTTTTCAATTAAGTTGGATAATTATAAAAACTTCAAGTTCCAGAATACTGCTGATGGACAATTACAGGATGTGGAGGTGGAGGAAGTTTCACATATGTAAGATGGTTTTTATCTTGCTAGGTGGGACAATAGATTCACTTATACAGTGCAGTTCAAGTTATGTGCCCTATTTATATGTTTTTATTAGAATTCTCTACTTCTTTGGATTTGTCATTGCCAGTCACTCCTGATAATCTGTAAGGTTAAGAAGTATGTTTAAATTATTCTGTATTCCCAGTAATTACCAGACTTCCTAGAAAAAAAAATGTGCACTCAGTCAATAAATGAATAAATTAACATATGCTTTGCATCATGAGAAAATAAAGTTAGTGTCTTAATCTGCTCAAGCTGCTATAACAAAATACTATAAACTGGGTGACTAAAACAACAAACACTTATTTGTCATTATTCTGGAGGATGGGAAGTCCAAAATCAAGGCTCTGGACAATTCAGTTCCTGCTAGGGACACTTACTTTTCCTGTCTTATGAATGGTCATCTCCTCATATAGTGGTAACAGTGGAGAGAGAGAACAAGCATGAAGAAGATTTTGGAAGCAAAAGCAAACTCTGGTCTCTTATAAGGAAAGTAATCCCATCAGAAGGACCCTACTTTGGTGACCTCATTTAAACCTAATTACCTCCCAAAGACCCCACTCTCCTGATACCATCACACTTGAGAGGACACAAGCATTCAGTCCACAATAACCAGATACATAAAGCATCTCACAGTACTTGAATTGATCCTGGAATAACATACTTATTTTTAAAAATCACTGTGAATCTGAAAGGAGATAAGCTTTTGATTGATAAGAAAACTGGTAAAAATAATTTTAAATAACTCAATCATAAAAATAATTACTCTTTGGAAATCTATAAATTCTTATGTACTTATTTATTTCCTTAGAGTTCGGGAAGTTAGCATAATAGTTAAATAAAAAGGGATTTTATTTAACTTTATTTATTTAAATATTTTATTTATTTATCTGAGAGAGAGAGACAGAGAGAGAATGAGCAGAGAGAGGGGCAAAAGGAGAGGGATTAGAAGACTCCTACTGTGGGGAGATCCTGAAGCAGAGCTCAATCCTAGAAGCCTGAGATCATGGCCTGAGCCAAAGTTAAATGCTCAACTGACTGAGCAACTCAGGTGGCTCATCCCCTTATTTAACTTTATTTTAATCCTAGGCATATTTTAAAAGAGTAAACCATTTTTCCTCATTGTACAGGGGTTGACAGAGGCTTAAGACATCTGAATAATATAATGATGGAAATTAAAGTATTAATTTTGTTTTTTTTTAAACTTACTGTAATATAGATAATAAGATATTTTGCTAATTCAGGGCAAATTACTCCTTGTAGCCGTTAGTCATCTGAATTAAGCAACAGAGATATAGTTCTTTGCCAAGACAGCATAGGTATCATCTCAGGGGGCACCTCTAAAAGTATTAAGTGCTCATTTACACCACAGTGAGCAAACACTCTTTAAGTGATTCCTGAGAGCAAGCTGAGTACCTTTATTTGACCCAAATATATCTTCACTCATCTACATGGTTAATTGGATGATTCAGTTCATTTGCTCTTCTATTTAGCTGACAATTACCATATATACATTATATGGATTACCCCATTTCAACAAAATGGTATTTCACTGTAAAGCAACACTGAACACAATTTATATTCTTTAATGACTGAGCAAGCACCTCATGATCTAGTTACAGGACCTCAGGGACATCACAGTAAATTTCAAATATCACAGTGATATGTGAAGATTTGATTGAACTAATATGCTGCAGTTTCAGAAAAAATCATCAATTTGTTTATATTTTACTTTGTTATTCTCTCCACAATACGGTACAAAAAATAATTTATTGATACTTTGAAATTGATAATACCAGTACACCATCCATTTATTCATTAGCTCTTTTTTAAATTGCCATTATTTAAATCCTGACTATCTTTAAGGAGAAATTTGCAACATTCTGGTAATTTTTTTTCTCCTGGAAAGTTTGTCTCAGTTTCAAAGGATGTCAGTTAAAATATAGAAACTAGGAAATCTCCTGTTAAATAGGGTGATATCATAAACCTGATCACTTGTCCCAAATAAAATCTTGTGTGTTTAAGTTTCAACCCATTAACTACACAGTTTTATTTAAATTAGCTTCACATAGAAAATGAGGGGAAAAATTAGATAATAAACCTACCAAGTGATTTTTTAGCAATTTGTATATAGCTAACCTTGAATAATTTCTAGAAGAATCAGCCAGTTGAGGAATAATAAATCTTTATAAATGGAAGCAGAGACCTATGATGCATTCACCTCTCCAGTTGAATCTAATGATTAGATAACTGTCTAGTAGTGATTCCTAACTCTTTGTTAATGAAAAATAAATAAATTAGTTATTATAACTGCTGTAATTGAATCAAGCATGAAAAGCGCAAAGCCTAAGCAGCAAGAAGTTTCTTATTTCCTTGGTCTCCCCTCAACCCAAATCTCCCTATTAATGATCCAGCAGACCAATATGGCTTTTCTTCTCTTCCTCCAAAACACCCAACAATTATGCTAATCAGTTGTTGCTACTGTGTGGAAATGAATTATCATAAAAACATACTTATTTCATTCCAAGGAATTCAAAGCAAGACCTGGTTAATAGTTTGTTTTAAAATAATTATTTGTTTTCACCATGCACTGTGTCCACATGCCAGTTACACAGCTGCTGCCAGGCCCAGCTGCTGAGCCATGCCCAGCTGCTGCACTTTGTCATGTCCAGCCATGTGCCCCATGCCACCATGGTGTACCTGGCCCAGACATATCCAGCCATCACCAAGTGCTGTATCCAGCCTCACCCAACCCCAGCCACTGCAGTGTGCATCCTCTAGCCACCACAGTGCTTCGGGGGACCTAGCATACACCTACTGGCTGAGTGCACTGAAGAAAAAAAAAAAAGAAAGTGAATAAGTAATAATAAAAAAAAAACTCCCAACAAACAAAAGTTCAGGACCAGATGACTTCACAGGCAAATTCTACCAAACATTTAAAGAAGCCTTAATACCTATTCTCAAACTATTCCCCCCACCCCAAAATGAAAAGACAGGAAAACTTCCCAATTCATTCTGTGAGGCCAGCATTACCTTCATACCAAAACCAGCTAAAGACACCACTGAAAAAGGCCAATATACTCAATGAACATAGATGCAAAAATCCTCAACAAAAAACTAGCAAAGTAATTCCCAAAATACACTTAAAAAATCATTCACCATGACCAAGTGGGACTTATTCCTGGATTGCAGGGGTGGTTCAATATTCGCAAATCAGCCAATGTGATACATCACATCAAAAAGAGAAAGGATAAGAAGCTTATGATCATTTAAATAGATGTAGGAAAAGGATTTGACAAAATACAACACCCATTCATGATAAAAGCCCTCAAGAAAAGAAGTTCAGAGGGAACATATTTCAAAATAATAAAGGCCAAAGCTGTAGGAAAAACCCACAGCTAAAATCATCCTCAATGGGGAAAAACAGAGAGCTTTTCATCTTCAGTCTAGAACAAGACAGGGATGTCCATTCTCACCACAATTATTAAACACAGTACTGGAAGTCCTAGCCTCAGCAATTGAACAACAAAAATTGAAAATTGATAAAAGGCATACAAATTGGCAAGGAAGAAGTAAAACTTTCACTATATGCAGATGACATGATACTATATACAGAAAAGCAGTAAGATTCCACCAAAAAACTGCTGGAACTGATATATGAATTCAGTAAAGTCACAGGATACAAAATCAATTCACAGAAATCTATTATGTTTCTATACACCAATAACAAAGCATCATAAAGAGAAATTAATGAGGTGCCTGGTGGCCCAGTCAGTAAGTGTCTGACTGTTTATTTTGGCTTGGGTCATGATCTCATGGTCATGAGCTCAAGTCCTATGTTATGCTCTGCACTCTGCACAGAGTCTGCTTGAGATTCTCTCTCCCCCTTCCTTCTGCCCCTGCCCTTGCTTGTGTGAACATGCTCTCTCTCTCTCTCTCTCTCTCTCTCTCTCTCTCTCTCTCAAATAAATAAAAAATAAAAGTCAACACCTAAAACAGGAATAATCCAATCACAAAATGGACAGAAGACATGAATAGATATTTCCCCAAAGAAGACATACAGATGGCCAAAAGATGCTTAACATTATTCATCATCAGGGAAATATAAATCAAAACTACAATGAGGTATCACCTCACACCTTTCACAGTGTCTAAAAAAAAAAAAAAACCCACAAGAAACAAAGGTATTGGCAAGGATGTGGAGAAAGAGGAACCCTCTTGCACTGCTGGAGGGAATGCAAACTGGGTGCAGGCGCTCTAGAAGACAGTATGGAGTTTCCTCAAAAAGTTAAAAATTAAAAAAAAGTTAAAATCAAACAAAAAAAGTAAAAAACAGAACTATCCTATGATACAGCAATTGTACTACTCATTATTTCCCCAAAGAATAACAAAATATTAATTCAAAGTGATACATGCACCCTGACATTTATAGCAGCATTATTATCTACATTAGCCAAATTATGGAAACAGTCCACATTTCCATTTACCGATGAATGCAAAAAGCAGTTTTATATACATACAATGGAATGTTACTCAACCAGAACAAAGAACAAATCTTGCCATTTGCAATGATATGAATGGAGCTAGAGAGTATTATGCTAAATGAAAGAAGTCAGTCATAGAAAGACAAATATCTTATCATTTCACTCATCCATGGAATTTAAGAATAAGCAAAGGGTAAAAAAAAAGAGAGAGGCAAACCAAGAAAGAGACTCTTAGCTAGAGAAAACAAACTGAAGACTACCTGAGGAGAGATGGGCAGGGGTGTGGGTTAAATAGGTGATAGGGATTAAGGAGGGAACTTGTGATGAGCACTGGGTGTTACACAGAAGTGTTGAATCACTATATTGCGAAACTGAAACTAATATTACACTGCATGTTAACAGAAATTTATTTTTTAAGTTTTGTATTTTTTAAAATTTAATTTATTTTGTTGTGTTTCATTAGAGAGAGGGGTTAAGGGGGACGGAGACAGGGAGACTGAGAGATAGCATCTTAAGCAGGTTCCACACCTAACATGAACCCCAATGCAGGGCTTAATCTCACAACTCTGAGATCATGACCTGAGCCAAAATCAAGAGTTGCATATTTAACTGACTGAGCCACCCTGGTGCCCCAGCTAACTAGAATGTAAATAAAAACTTAAAAATTATAAAAATAATAAAAAATAAAATAGTAAAAAAAATGAAATGCTAGAAATCAAAATTTTGTAACAGAAAATAAGGAATGCCTTTGGAGGTACTCAACAATTAGACAAGGCAAGGAAAGAATCAGTGAGCTTCAAGGTAAGCCAGAAACTTAATAGAAACTTCCCAAACTGAAATGCAAAGAGAAAAAATAACGTGAAAATATAGAGCAATACATGTAAGAACTTTAGGACAATATCAAAAGAAAACCATAAAAAGAATAATATCAAACATATACATATATGAAACACCTGAATGAGAAAGGCTTAAAACTTTCCAAAATTAATGACATTAATAACAGAAACCAAACCACAGACCCAGAAAGTTCAGGGAATACTAAGCATAATAAATACTGAAAGTACTACACAGATATATCATAAGCCACACACACACAAAATGAAAAACAAAGAAAAATCTTTAAAGAAGCCATATAGGGGAAAAATCCCACCTTGCTTATATAGGAAAAAAGATAAGAATTGCAGTAGGTTTTTCATAAGATACCATGAAAGCAAAAGAGAGTGAGATATTTAAAATGTTGAAGAAAACCCCAACAGCCTGGATTTCTACATCAAATGAAATTATCCTTTAAAATTGAAAGAGTGACACTACATATCTATTATAAGGAAAAAGTTCAAAACACTGATCACACCAAATGCTGGCAAGGATCTGGCGCAACAAGAACTCACATTGTTTTTAATGGGAATTACAAAATGGTACAGTCACATTGAAAGTTTCTTACACAACAAAACATACACTTACCATACAATCCAGCAATTATACTCCTTGGTATTTACCTAAATGACTTGAAAACCAATATGAATACAAAAGCTCCACATGGCAGGGCACCTGGGTGTCTCAGTCAGTTAGGTTAAGCATCTGCCTTTGGCTCAGGTCATGATCCCAGGGTCCTGGGATCAAGTCCCACATCAGGCTCCCTGCTCAGAGGGGAGCCTGCTTCTCCCTCTCCTGGTCCCCCAGCTTGTGCTCTTTCTCTCCCTGTCAAGTAAATAAATAAAATATTTTTTAAAAACTCCACATGGATATTTATAGAAACCTTATTTATAATTGCCAAAATTTAGAAAACCAATATGTTCTTCAGTAGATGAATGGATAAATAAACTGTGGTATTTCCAGACAATGGGATTATTATTCAGCAGTAAAAATTCTGAGTTATCACACTATGAAAAGACATAAAGGAACTTTAAATTCATATTACTAAGTGAAAATAGTCCAATTGAAATGACTATGTACTATATGATCCCAATTATATGTCATTCTAGAAAAGGTAAAACTACAGAGACAGTAAAAAGATCAGCAGCTGCTAGGGGTTAGAGGGAAGGGAGGGATGAAAAGGGGGAATACAGAGGATTTTTAGGGCAATAAAAGTATTCTGTTTGGTACCATAAGGTAAAATACATATTATTATATATTAGTCAATACCCACAGAATGTAAAATATCAAGGGTGAATACTAATGCAGATTATGGACTTTGTGTGATCATGTTGACATATTTAATATAGGCTCACCAGTTGTAACAAATGTACCATTCTGGTTGAATTGAATGTTGAAAATGGGTGAGACTGTGTGTGCATAGGATCAGGGTTATATAGGAAATGTCTACATTTTCTGCCCAATTTTGCTGTAAACCTAACACCATAAAGTCTATTTTAAAAAGGGAGAGCTAACCATTTTTCTCAGACAAAATTGATCACTGCCAGGCCTGTCCTGCAAGAAATGTTAAAAGATTTTCTTCAGGCAGAAATAAAATGATATATGTCTGACATATAGAACTATATAAAGGAAGAAAAAGCATTGAAAAAGTAATAAATGAAGATAAAATGAAATCTTCTATTTCTCTCATTCTCAATTGATCTAACAGATAATTTAGATCAATTTAAAGTAATTAAAGTCACAATGAATTGAGTGATTTCAGCATATGGATAAGTGAAATGAATGATGGCAAAGAAGCTTGAGATAGGAGGGAGGAACTCATAGTACTCTATTATAAGCTATCTGTACTACATTAGAAGTGAAATAGTGTTATTAAAGCTGGATTTAGATTAGTTATAAACGTATATTGTAAACTCTAGTAAATCAAAAAAATATTTTTTATTTTTTTACTCACAAAAGATTTTAAGCTATAAATAATAATAAATTGGAATAATAAAAAAAATACTGAAAACCAGAGAAGGCTGAAGAAGAAGATGCAAAAAAGAAAGAAAAGGTATAGCAAACAGAAAACAATTACAGACATGGTAGATATTAATCTGGCTATATCAATGATCTAAATATATTAAAAGACAGATTATCAAAGTGGGTTAAGACCCAACCCATTATCTACTAGAAACCCATTTTAAATATAAAGGCTTAGATGAGTTAAAAGTAAAAGGATGGAGAAAAATACAGCATAACACTAAGGAAAAGAAAGTTGAAGCTGTTATGTTATTTTCAGACAAATAAAACTTCAGACCATTAAAAGTGATCAGGGATAAAGAGGAGCATTACATCATTATAATAGGATCAATTCTCTATGGAGACATAATAATCAATAATATGTATGCACCTAACAACAGAGCATCAAAACACATGAGGTAAAACCTGCTAAAATTGCAAGGAGAAATAGACAAATCCACTGTTATGGCTGGAAAGTTTAATACCCCTCAGTATTGACAGATCAAGTAGGTAGAAAATCAGTAAAGACATAGTCTTCCCGAACAGAACTATCAATCAGTCAACTTTTTCTAATTGACACTTAATAAAATATTCCATCTAATACCAGCAGAATACACATTTTTTTTCAAGCTTGCTGGAACATTTACCAAGATATACCACATTTTGGCCATAAAACACACCTCAATAAACACAAAGAAATAGAAATCATATACAATATGTCCCCTGCAAGGGAATTATGATAGAAATCAATAACAGAAAGAGATGGATAATCCCCAAATATTTGGAGACCAAAAAACACACATAAATAAGATGAGGGTCAAAGGAAAACGTCTCATGATAAATAATATTTTGAACTGAGAAAAAAGTGAAATACAACTTAGCAAAATTCATGGGATATAGAGAAAGCAAAGCTTAGAGGAAATTTATAGCACTAAATGTGCATAATAAAAAAGAAAAAGGGATCTAAAAATCAATTGTCTGAGCTTCCTTCTCAAACTAGAAAAGAACAATTCAAGCCAAAAGCAAGAGAAGAGCAAAGAAGAGACAATAAAAATTAGAGCAAAAAATCAGTTAAAGTGAAAACAGGAAGTCAATAAAGAAAAAAAAGTCAACAGATCCAATTCCGGTTCTTTCTTTAAAATCAATTTAAAAATGGTAAATCTCTATCCAGGCTACACAAGAAAAAATAAAGGCACACATTAATAATATTAGAACTGAAAGAAGGGTTATCACTACTGATCCCACAGACATTAAAAGGATAATAAAGGGATAGTGAGAACCTTTCTAAGTCCAAAAATTTGGTAATTTAGATGAGATTTTTTTAACTCCTTGAAAGACACAAACTACCAAAACTCACACAGGAGAAGTAGGTAATCTGAATAGACATGCATACTAATGAAATTGAATCACTAATTCATAACATTCTAAAAAGAAAAGCAGATGGCCCCAGATGGTTTCACTGGTGAATTTAACAAAGACTTAAGGAAGAGATGATATTCATTCTCCACAATATTTCCAGAAAACAAAGAATCTAGAATAGGTTCAGTACAATAAAAAAGTGTTGATTATAAATGTAATTTTAAGCCTTTCAGAATGGAAGAGTTTTGCTTCCTCAAAAAAAAGTTGAGTGATTTTTTAAAAGGGACTATTTATAGAGTTAGTAAATTAATCTTTACCACTAAAGTGCCTTGTGACCCACCCTGCAAAATTATGTACAGGTTCATACTTACAGGAAGATCAAAATCCACTTCTGCTTTCACCTAAATTGAATTCAGCATTTAAAAGATTCACACACCTTTTGGCTTCATGAGTTACCCTATCCTTTCAAAATTGAGACATAGTCCTTCCCATATTCCAAGGCTTTATTGGAGATAAAGCTTGTGGGTAGTGATATTTCTCTATTCAAAGAGTAGTTGAAGAGATTTTATAAAAAATACAATTCAGGTCATTGTCACCAATAGTTCTCTCAGAAAACACCAAGTAACAGAAAATTAGATTGACACACAAATATAGTATAGTTAGACTAATGTAAGATTGTAGAAGAACTTGAAAATTAAGCAAGCTCAGGAACTTTATTCTCAAATGATATTCAAAATCGAGATTAGATTTATTCACCTTTTATAGATGATATTTTTCATAACTATATAAATTCAGAAATTGAGGAGTGAATATTATATTTCACTTTAAATCCTCTACTATGTATAAACAATTTGAAGTTTGGAATTTATTTTGTAAAATATGTAGAAAAATGTCTATTTATGTTTGTTATTCTGGATATTGAGGGAGTAATATGAAAGCAGGTATCAAAGGAAGATGGTGTTGATCATTTAGGTAAGCTAAGTCAGTAGGCTGGAATAGAAACTCAGATTGAAAATCACCCATAACTGCTTAATAATTATGATTCAGACCACTGGTTCCTAAGTTTTACTATGCATATGCATTATACAGAATGTGTGGTAAAAATGGATTTTACTCTTTGGGGTTGGGCCAGGAATCAACAATTATGATAGGCATCACAGGTTACTGTGATAAAAGGGGCTGCCTTAGGTTTTAGTTTATGAAGTGGATCCTAAATAAAGGATTCATTTATTAAAAAGATGCTTACAGGAAAATATAAAAGGGGAAAACAGTAAAAAGGAAGAAGTCAAATGGGAGTGACATTTTAGGTAAACTCCCAGACTCAGTCTGATCCCAGGGAAAACTCTGGAACTATACCTCAGAGTCTGTCCCAACTTGAATCAAGAAAAGCTATGTTTTCATGCTCTGCCCCCATTCACTCATAGGCTTAGGGGTAACCCAAAGGAGATATTAACTCCCATGTACTTCTAGCTCTTCAGGAATATGTTTTGTGTGTAGATCCAGTAAATCAATCAGTCCCTTAAAGAGTTTTACTTGAAGATTCTTATAAAAAAAAAACCCTCACATTTAAGCTGGGGGACAGGGAGAGGTCCAAGGTGATCTTGGTAGAACACCAGCTCTATCTCCTACAGGGTCTGTGGAATACATTTTGAGAAACATTGCTTTTCATTTTTATCAAAAATGAGCCACTGGAAGAGATAGAATTTTCATGACACTAGTACATTACAAAAGAGAAAAGGCTAATAATACATCAAAGCATTTTGAAATTGAGTGGAGGTAATTTTCCTGAATCAGATCCAAAGATGCTTTTGACAACCTGATAATAAGGTTTAGTGTGTAAACTGGACTTGTTCATTTGTAGAACTATTCAGAGGTAAATTAGTGTCTATCCTTCTCCTCTTCATACATTAACATATGAGTACTAAGGAGATTGTGGGAAGATCTGTGGCTCCCATTGTCCTACCTAGTTGAGTTTGCCCATATTTTCCTAACACAATTTATGCCATTTATGTTTTGCGCCCAACCTAGACAAGGTTACAGGATGAAAAAGGAACTAAAGTCTACATTCAATCTAAGGTGGCCTGAGACATATTCTGTAACATCATCAGTTCATTTTTATACAGAGTTTTCTTTCAGTTTCTTTAAATTTTCAACACTGTATTTGTTAGTGTAAAGAGAAAAGACATGTTTCCTTATCTTTGCTAGAATAAAAGAGAGCTAAATGTGGTCTCAAAATCCAAAGAGACTCAAATAAAGCTCGACTGACTAGGAAATATGAGATGGAGTAAATTTAGCTGGGAGAACAGACTCTTCCAATGTAACTTGCTTCTTATATGGCATGTTTAGGAAGTTTACCATCTGTGTGAATGTGATGCCTGTTGGGCACATGTTTGGGAAATCAAACAGAAGGGAGAAAATTATCAGTAGGTGGAACTTGACTTCTGGTATACTTGTAATTAAAGATAGAAAGTCAAAATAGGGGGAAATGGTAAGATATCGCAAGTCAAAATAGAAAAAAAAGTGTAATAATTACTTTTAATTTTAAGTATACTTCGTTACATTCCATCTAGGCCCTAATGTTGCTGAATAGTTTCTTTTTTTTAAAATATTTTTAATTTTATTTATTTTAGAGAGAGAGAGAGAGAGCAGAGGGAGGGGCAGATGGAGAGAGAGAATCCTCAAGCAGACTCTGCTGACAGTGGCCCTGATGCAGATCTTGATCCCAGGACCCTGAGATCATGACCTGAGCTGAAGGCAGTTGCTTAACCAACTGAGCCACCCAGGTGCCCCTGAATAGTTTCTAAATGGCATGGAAAACAGTGATCTAAACATATTCAGATAAAAGATTCAGGACTTTTCTTCTATGGCTGTTCTCTGGGTATGAATGTATGTCGATGTATAGAGACATCAGTATAAAATGTGTACTTACGTATGAATACATCAAATTGAATAGTACTATACGAATTTAAGTTGGCACAAATACTGATATTTATTAAAGTTATAGTCAATTATTGCCCTGGGAAAATATTTCTCAATGAACCTATTGTCTCAATTTCATATTCACTTTTACTCAGCACTGGAAATAAAGGCAAATTTCAGTTAATCAAGTTATAGTACAATCAGTCTACTGATAGTGCACTTAAACTCCTCTACCTGAATGTTTTCTCTTATTCTTTTTGCATCCTCTAGAAGTTTATTTCCACAGTAATTCAAACATGCACACACTTTCTTGAAATTACTGAATTGATCTCTCATCAAGAAACTAATATTAACTTGGTTTCCTCCCTGGACAGGCATCACGTAAGTTAGCCAATTGGAATCTTCTCTTACACTTGGCAGTTTTATTGCTTAGTGTTAACAAATATATTGATAGTCTTTGCTTTTAAGAATCATTGTCTTGGATCCCTGGGTGGCGCAGCGGTTTGGCGCCTGCCTTTGGCCCAGGGCGCGATCCTGGAGACCCGGGATCGAATCCCACATCGGGCTCCCGGTGCATGGAGCCTGCTTCTCCCTCTGCCTGTGTCTCTGCCTCTCTCTCTCTCTCTCTGTGACTATCATAAATAAATAAAATTAAAAAAAAAAAAAGAATCATTGTCTTAGAAGTTCAGTTAGCAGGGTGCCTGAGTGGTTCAGTCGGCTAAGCATCTGTCTTTGGACCATGTTATGATCTCAGAGTCCTGGGATTGAGCCCACTTTGGGCTCTCTGTTCAGTGAGGATTCTGCTTCTCCCTCTGCCTCTGCCCCCACTCCCGCTCATGCTCTCACTCTCTCTTTCTCTCAAATAAATAAAATATTTTTTAAAAAAGAAGTTCAGTTAGCTACCTCTAAGAATTGAGTTTCCTCTGATAAAGTGATGAAATTGAGTTTCTGACCTTGAAATTGTGAAAATCCTATCGGAATACAGATTTTCTTTGAGGCTATTTCCAAAAAAAGTCAAACTGACCACCTCAATACACACACACACACACACACACACACACACTCACACACACACACACATTATAGTAGCTCCTTTTCTAGTTAACATATATTATAAAATTGGTTTCATATGTAGAATTCAGTGATTCATCACTTACATATAACACCCAGTGTTTATCACAACAAATGCCCTCCTTAACACCCATCTCCCATTTAGCCTATACCTCTGCCCATTTCCCTCCATTAACCCTCAGTTTGTTCTCTATAATTAAGAGTCTCTTATGGTATGCATCCCTATCTTTTTTTTCCCTTTCCCTATGTTCTTCTGTTTGTTTCTTAAATTCTACATATGAGCGAAATCATATGGTATTTGTCTTTCTCTGATTTCACTAAGTATAATACACTCTGGCTTCATCTATGTTGTTGCAAATGGTCAGAATTCATTCTTTTTTATAGCTGAGTAATACTCCGTTGTATATATATACCACATCTTTATCCATTCATCAGTTAATGGACACTTGGGCCCTTTTCATAATTTGGCTATTGTTGATAATGTTGCTATAAGCATCAGAGCATGAGCTTCTTTGAATCAGTATTTATTTTTGTATCCTTTGGGTATTTACTTTTTAATTTGGATTTATATATAGGGAAGTAAGTAAAGCACTTATATACAAAAAAGTGAGTAGACCACAGTAATATGTATATAGTTCTAGGATACATATACCAATACAGGTATAGAACATTATTCATACTCTGTCATATTAGGTTCCTTTATGTCCCTTCTGATTATAGACACTCCCTTTCCCATTATAGACACCCTCTTGAGAAGAAACCACTATTTGGACTTCAGTTACAATGGATTAATTTTTCCAGCTTTTGAAATTTATACAAATGGTATCATACAGTATGTATTCTTCTGTGAGTAGCTCCTTTCACTCAACATCATATTTGTAATGTCAATTTATATATTTTAATGAAGTGGTATTTAATTTTCACTGATATCTAACATTCTATTGTTTATATCACATTTATACATTATACTTTTGAGGGGCAATTGCATTGTTTCCAATTTTGGCCTACAGTGAATAAAACCGTTATGAAGATTTGAGTACTTTTCTTTTGGTGGACATATGCCCTCTCTTGTCTTGGATATGTACGTACATGGAAATTGAGTAGCTGAGTATAATAGAATAGGTATGTATTTGGCTTTATTCAAAACAGACAAAACATACACTTTAAAAGCCTATGCACCAATAAGAAACAAGAAACTGATTTTTGCAATAAACTGAATCTTGAAAATAAAGACTTCTTGAGGAAAAGTACAAAAGAATCTGGCTGATTATAATCCTGTACTCATTCCACTGCTGAATTTCATAGCTCTGTGATATATAGGCAAGAGATTTTGTTTTTTCAGAAACATTAAAGACCACATTTCACAATATCTATGTTCTTCCTAATAGAGAAAAGAATGCAAATCAAGTAGACTGTACATACTGCTTTAAATGCATCTTTTCACAAAGCATTATGTTCCTTTACAAATCATTACTACCTCATAGAGCAGAAGAAAATAAAAATTATAGTTTGGTTTTGCCACCAATTTCCCCTTAAATTAGCAGTATTTTGAAAAAATACATTCTCACAAACCCACATTCAAGGAGCTAGTCTTAAAAAGGATGACCTATTAACTTGATGATAAGTTTTAGTATAGATTCAAAAGAGATTATTTCAAATATATACACATATTTCACTTTCCAATCACAGCAAATCTCAATGCATTCTTTTCGGCCACTGATATTGTTGAGCAGGAAGATCCAGCCACCAATCACCACCACCAAGTGGAGGAAGCAAAGAATAACGTGGACCACCAGAGGTAGGAGCCAGATCTTGGCCCACAAGGCACAGGTTGGAACAATATTTTACTCATAAAAAGAAGAGATGCAATAAGATCAGCATCTGTACCTTGCTATGGTCCCCTATGATCAGTGGGTCCCTCCAACACCAAGGCAGGGCAAGGGACTGTATACACTCCTCTCCTACTGCAGGCAGAAAAATCATGTTCCCTTCCAGCTAGGGGCAGATATATTTGTGGGACTGGCAAAGTGCATTGTGGAACACATGCTTAAGTAATACAAGGAAGTTCACTATGCATCCAAAACTGGGGAAATTTTCACCTAATAAGGAAGAAAGATTCTAAACCATGAGACAGCTTGGCACTAGACCTCCATATAAAGGAATGGTCCAGGCACAGGGCACTGACTGGGAAATCCCTGAGGAAGGGCAGCTGGTCATGTGATGGCTATTTTCCCAAAATGGAAGGCATTCCAATTTAATCCTCTGGTAAAGAGTCAAGTTAATTATGAAGCACAATTTGAACATTTGCATCATGTTTTCTTTTACTGAGGTAAAAACCACATACATTTGTCCTCTTAATACTTTTTAAAGCACACACTACATTAACCATATGCAATTGTTGTACAATAGATTTCTAGAACTTTTTCATCTTGCATGACTAAACTCTCTATACCCATTAATAACAAGTCCTTGCTTCCCCTACCCTCATAGTCTCTGGAAATCATCATTTTACTTTTTGCTTCTGTGATTTTGATTGCTATAAGTAACTCATGTTAGTGGGATCATATAATATTTGTCTTTTTGTGATTGGTTTATTTCACTTATCACAATGTCCTTAAGGTTAATCTATGTTGTATCATATGACAGAATTTCCTTTTTTAAAAAACTGGATTGTATTCCAGAAAATATATATATATATATATATATATATATATATATATATATATATATATAACACATTATCTTTTTTCCATTCATCCATTAATGGACACTGAGGTGCTGATTTCCACATCTTGGGTATTGTGAATAATGCTGCAAATCTCTCTTCAAAATCTTATATTCAGTTCTTCTGGATACATACTCAGAAGTGGGATAGCTAATGGTAGTTCTAATTTTAATTTTTTGAAGATACTCTATACTGTTTATTTTATTTTAATTTTTTTCTCTATACTGTTTCCAAAGCAGCTGCTCCACTCTATTTCTACCAATAGTGCACAAGGGTTCAAATTTCTATACATCCTCACAAACACTTGTTATTTCCTGGGGTTTCTTTAATAGTGGTCATAGTAATAAGTGTCAGTTGATACATCATTGTGGTTTTTGTCCTGCATTTCCCTGATGATTAGTGATGTTGAGAACATTTTCTTTTTTCTTCTTTTTTTTTAAACAGGATTTATTTATTTATTTAGAGACAGAGAAAGAGGGTGGGTTGGGGGGAACAGAGGGAGAAGAATACAAACAGACTCCACACTGAGCACAGAGCCTAATGCAGGGCTAGACCTCATGACCCTGAGCTGAAATCAAGAGTTGAATGCCTAACTTGACTGAGCCACCCAGATGCCCTGAACACACTTTCATATACCTGTTGGCAATTTAAAAATTATCAATGCGGGAGGAGGGGCAAGATGGCGGCAGAGTAGGGTCCCCAAATCACCTGTCCCCAACAAATTACCTAGAAAACCTTCAAATCATCCTGAAAATCTACGAATTCGGCCTGACATTTAAAGAGAGACCATCTGGAACGCTACAGTGAGAAGAGTTCGCGCTTCTATCAAGGTAGGAAGACGGGGAAAAGAAATAAAGAAACAAAAGGCCTCCAAGGGGGAGGGGCCCCGCGAGGAGCCGGGCTGAGGCCGGGACGAGTGTCCCCAGGACAGGAGAGCCCCGTCCCGGAGGAGCAGGAGCTGCACCAACCTTCCCGGGGGGAAAGGGGCCCGCAGGGAGTTAGAGCAGGACCCAGGAGGGCGGGGATGCCCTCGGGCTCCCTGGGACACTAACAGGCACCTGCGCCCCGGGGAGAGTGCGCCGAGCTCCCTAAGGGCTGCAGCGAGCACGGGGGGACCCGGAGCAGCTCGGAGGGGCTCGGGCGGCGGCTCCGCAGAGGGGGCTGCGGGGCGGGAGCGCGAATCCAACAGCGCAGGCCCCGGAGCACAGGGCGCCGGGACACAGCCCAGGATCCGGCCTCCCCCGGGACAGGCAGAGGCCAGGAGGGCCCAGGACAGCAAGGACGCTCCTGCCTGGAACTGAGCAGATCAGCGGCCCCGCCCTGGAGCATCCAGGCCCTGCAGATGGAGAGCCCCGGAGTTACTGCGGGGGCTGAATCCAGGTTTCCAGAGCTGGCCCCGCCACTGTGGCTTCCTCCCGGGGCCTCACGGGGTAAACACCCCCCACTGAGCCCTGCACCAGGCAGGGGCTGAGCAGCTCCCCCAAGTGCTAACACCTGAGAATCAGCACAGCAGGCCCCTCCCCCAGAAGACCAGCGAGACGGACCAGTTCCAGGGGAAGTCAAGGGACTTAAAGTATACAGAATCGGAAGATACTCCCCCGTGGTTTTTTTGTTTTTGTTTTTTTGTTTTTGTTTTGTTTTGTGTTTTTTTCTTTCTCCTTGATTTCTGATTGCTTCCCCCACCCCACCCCCCTTTTTTTCTACTTTCTTTCTTTTTCTTTCTCGTTTTCTTCTTTTCCCGCTTTTTTTTCTTCTTTCTCTTTTTTCTTTTTCTCTTTTCTTTCCTTCTCTCTCTTTTTCTCCTTTACCGAATACAACTTGTTTTTGGCCACTGTGCACTGAGCAAAACGACCAGAAGGAAAACCTCACCTCAAAAAAAAAAAGAATCAGAAACAGCCCTCTCTCCCACAGAGTTACAAAATCTGGATTATAATTCAATGTCAGAAAGCCAATTCAGAAGCACTATTATACAGCTACTGGTGGCTCTAGAAAGAACCATAAAGGACTCAAGAGACTTCATGACTGCAGAATTTAGATCCAATCAGGCAGAAATTAAAAATCAATTAAATGAGATGCAATCCAAGCTAGAAGTCCTAACGACGAGGGTTAACGAGGTGGAAGAACCAGTGAGTGACATAGAAGACAAGTTGATGGCAAAGAGGGAAACTGAGGAAAAAAGAGACAGGCAATTAAAAGACCATGAGGATAGATTAAGGGAGATAAACGACAGCCTGAGGAAGAAAAACCTACGTTTAATTGGGGTTCCCGAGGGCGCAGAAAGGGACAGAGGGCCAGAATATGTATTTGAACAAATCCTAGCTGAAAACTTTCCAAATCTGGGAAGGGAAACAGGCATTCAGATCCAGGAAATAGAGAGATCCCCCCCTAAAATCAACAAAACCCATTCAACACCTGGACATTTAATTGTGAAGCTTGCAAATTCCGAAGATAAAGAGAAGATCCTTAAAGCAGCAAGAGACAAGAAATCCCTGACCTTTATGGGGAGGAATATTAGGGTAACAGCAGACCTCTCCACAGAGACCTGGCAGGCCAGAAAGGGCTGGCAGGATATATTCAGGGTCATAAATGAGAAGAACATGCAACCAAGAATACTTTACCCAGCAAGGCTCTCATTCAAAATGGAAGGAGAGATAAAGAGCTTCCAAGACAGGCAGGAACTGAAAGAATATGTAAACTCCAAACCAGCTCTGCAAGAAATTTTAAGGGGGACTCTTAAAATTCCCCTTTAAGAAGAAGTTCAGTGGAACAATCCACAAAAACAAGGACTGAATAGATATCATGGTGACACTAAACTCATATCTGTCAATAGTAACTCTGAATGTGAACAGGCTTAACGACCCCATCAAAAGGTGCAGGGTTTCAGACTGGATAAAAAAGCAGGACCCATCTATTTGCTGTCTACAAGAGACTCATTATAGAGAGAAGGACACCTACAGCCTGAAAATAAAAGGTTGGAGAACCATTTACCATTCAAATGGTCCTCAAAAGAAAGCAGGGGTAGCCATTCTTATATCAGATAAATTAAAATTTACCCCGAAGACTGTAGTGAGAGATGAAGAGGGACACTATCTCATACTCAAAGGATCTATCCAACAAGAGGACTTAACAATCCTCAATATATGTGCCCCGAATGTGGGAGCTGCCAAATATTTAAACCAATTAATAACCAAACTCAAGAAATAACTTGATAATAATACACTTATACTTGGTGACTTCAATGTAGCTCTTTCTACCCTGGATAGGTCTTCTAAGCACAACATCTCCAAAGAAACGAGAGCTTTAAATGATACACTGGACCAGATGGATTTCACAGATATCTACAGAACTTTACATCCAAACTCAACTGAATACACATTCTTCTCAAGTGCACATGGAACTTTCTCCAGAATAGACCACATACTGGGTCACAAATCGGGTCTGAACCGATACCAAAAGATCGGGATAGTCCCCTGTATATTCTCAGACCATAATGCCTTGAAATTAGAACTTAATCACAACGAGAAGTTTGGAAGGACCACAAACACGTGGAGGTTAAGGACCATCCTGCTAAAAGATGAAAAGGTCAACCAGGAAATGAAGGAAGAATTAAAAAGATTCATGGAAACTAATGAGAATGAAGATACAACTGTTCAAAATCTTTGGGATGGGGATCCCTGGGTGGCGCAGCAGTTTAGCGCCTGCCTTTGGCCCAGGGCGCGATCTTGGAGACCCGAGATCGAATCCCACGTCAGGCTCCCGGTGCATGGAGCCTGCTTCTCCCTCTGCCTGTGTCTCTGCCTCTCTCTCTCTCTGTGTGACTATCATAAATAAATAAATAGTTAATTAATTAAAAAAAAATAAAATCTTTAAAAAAAAAAAAAAAACAAAATCTTTGGGATGCAGCAAAAGCAGTCCTGAGGGGGAAATACATCGCAATACAAGCATCCATTCAAAAACTGGAAAGAACTCAAATTCAAAAGCTCACCTTACACATAAAGGAACTAGAGAAAAAGCAACAAATGGACCCCACCCCCAGCAGAAGACAGTTAATTAAAATTCGAGCAGAACTAAATGAAATCGAGACCAAAAGAACTGTGGAACAGATCAACAGAACCAGGAGTTGGTTCTTTGAAAGAATTAATAAGATAGATAAACCATTAGCCAACCTTATTAAAAAGAAGAGAGAGAAGACTCAAATTAATAAAATCATGAATGAGAAAGGAGAGATCACTACCAACACCAAAAAAATACAAACGATTTTAAAAACATATGAACAGCTCTACGCCAATAAATTAGGAAATCTAGACGAAATGGACGCATTCCTGGAAAGCCAGAAACTACCAAAACTGGAGCAGGAAGAAATAGAAAACCTGAACAGGCCAATAACCAGGGAGGAAATTGAAGCAGTCATCAAAAACCTCCCAAGACACAAGAGTCCAGGGCCAGATGGCTTCCCAGGGGAATTCTATCAAACGTTTAGAGAAGAAATCATACCTATTCTACTAAAGCTGTTTGGAAAGATAGAAAGAGATGGAGTACTTCCAAATTTGTTCTATGAGGCCAGCCTCACCTTAATTCCAAAACCAGACAAAGACCCCACCAAAAAGGAGAATTACAGACCAATATCCCTGATGAACATGGATGCAAAAATTCTCAACAAGATACTAGCCAATAGGATCCAAGAACACATTAAGAAAATTATTCACCATGACCAAGTAGGATTTATCCCCGGGACACAAGGCTGGTTCAACATTCGTAAAACCATCAATGTGATTCGTCATATCAGCAAGAGAAAAACCAAGAACCATATGATCCTCTCATTAGATGCAGAGAAAGCATTTGACAAAATACAGCATCCATTCCTGATCAAAACCCTTCAGAGTGTTGGGATAGAGGGAACTTTCCTCGACATCTTAAAAGCCATCTATGAAAAGCCCACAGCAAATATCATTCTCAATGGGGAAGCACTGGGAGCCTTTCCCCTAAATTCAGGAAGAAGACAGGGATGTCCACTCTCACCACTGCTATTCAACATAGTACTGGAAGTCCTCGCCTCAGCAATCAGACAACAAAAAGACATTAAAGGCATTCAAATTGGCAAAGAAGAAGTCAAACTCTCCCTCTTCGCCGATGACATGATACTCTACATAGAAAACCCAAAAGCCTCCACCCCAAGATTGCTAGAACTCATACAGCAATTTGGTAGCGTGGCAGGATACAAAATCAATGCCCAGAAATCAATGGCATTTCTATACACTAACAATGAGACTGAAGAAAGAGAAATTAAGGAGTCAATCCCATTTACAATTGCACCCAAAAGCATAAGATACCTAGGAATAAACCTAACCAAAGAGGTAAAGGATCTATACCCTAAAAACTATAGAACACTTCTGAAAGAAATTGAGGAAGACACAAAGAGATGGAAAAATATTCCATGCTCATGGATTGGCAGAATTAATATTGTAAAAATATAAATGTTACCCAGGGCAATTTACACGTTTAATGCAATCCCTATCAAAATACCATGGACTTTCTTCAGAGAGTTAGAACAAATTATTTTAAGATTTGTGTGGAATCAGAAAAGACCCCAAATAGCCAGGGGAATTTTAAAAAAGAAAACCATATCTGGTGGCATCACAATGCCAGATTTCAGGTTGTACTACAAAGCTGTGGTCATCAAGACAGTGTGGTACTGGCACAAAAACAGACACATAGATCAATGGAACAGAATAGAGAACCCAGAAGTGGACCCTGAAATGTATGGTCAACTAAGATTTGATAAAGGAGGAAAGACTATCCATTGGAAGAAAGACAGTCTGTTCAATAAATGGTGTTGGGAAAATTGGACATCCACATGCAGAAGAATGAAACTGGACCACTCTCTTTCACCATCCACAAAGATAAACTCAAAATGGATGAGAGATCTAAATGTGAATGAAGAGTCCATCAAAATCATAGAAGAGAACACAGGCAACACCCTTTTTGAACTTGGCCACAGTAACTTCTTGCAAGATACATCCACAAAGGCAAAAGAAACAAAAGCAAAAATGAACTATTGGGACTTCATCAAGATAAGAAGCTTTTGCACAGCAAAGGATACAGTCAACAAAACTAAAAGACAACCTACAGAATGGGAGAAGATATTTGCAAATGACCTATCAGATAAAGGGGCTAGTTTCCAAAATCTATAAAGAACTCATTAAACTCAACACCAAAGAAACAAACAATCCAATCATGAAATGGGCAAAAGACATGAAGAGAAATCTCACAGAGGAAGACATGGACATGGCCAACATGCACATGAGAAAATGCTCTGCATCACTTGCCATCAGGGAAATACAAATCAAAACCACAATGAGATACCACCTCACACCAGTGAGAATGGGGAAAATTAACAAGGCAGGAAACAACAAATGTTGGAGAGGATGCGGAGAAAAAGGAACCCTCTTACACTGTTGGTGGGAATGTGAACTGGTGCAGCCACTCTGGGAAACTGTGTGGAGGTCCCTCAAAGAGTTAAAAATAGACCTGCCCTACGACCCAGCAATTGCACTGTTGGAGATTTACCCCAAAGATTTAGATGCAATGAAACGCCGGGACACCTGCACCCCGATGTTTCTAGCAGCAATGTCCACAATAGCCAAACTGTGGAAGGAACCTCGGTGTCCATCGAAAGATGAATGGATAAAGAAGATGTGGTCTATGTATACAATGGAATATTACTCAGCAATTAGAAACGACAAATACCCACCATTTGCTTCAACGTGGATGGAACTGGAGGGTATTATGCTGAGTGAAATAAGTCAATCGGAGAAGGACAAACAGTGTATGTTCTCATTCATTTGGGGAATATAAATAATAGTGAAAGGGAATATAAAGGAAGGGAAAAGAAATGTTGGGAAATATCAGGAAGGGAGACAGAACATAAAGACTCCTAACTCTGGGAAACGAACTAGGGGTGATGGATGGGGAGGACTGCGGGGGGGGGTGGAGGGGAATGGGTGACGGGCACTGAGGCGGACACTTGACGGGATGAGCACTGGGTGTTTTTCTGTATGTTGGTAAATTGAACACCAATAAAAATTAATTAGAAAAATAAAAATAAATAAAAATAAAAATTATCAATACAAAAATATTGATTCAGCTCCTTTGCCCATTTTTTACCAGGTTATTTGATCTTTTTAGAGTTTTAAAAATTCTTTATGTATTCTGGATATTAGCCATTTATTTGGTATATGATATGCAAATATTTTCTCCCATTGGATACATTGCCGTTTTAATTTCTTGTTTCCTTTGTTGTGCAGAAGTTTTAAAGTTTGATGAGCTCCCATTTTTCTACTTCTATTGTTGTTACTTGTACTTTTGGTGTCATATCCAGAAAAATTGCCCATTCCAATGTCACGAACCTTTCCCCCATCTTCTTCTAGAAGTTTTATCATTTTAGAGCTTATGTTTAGGTTTTTAATTCTTTTTTGAGCTAATTTTTGTATATGGTATACACAAGGGTCCAATTTCATTCTTTGTCATGTAGATATTCAGTTTTCCCAATGCCATTTGTTGAAAAGACTACCCTTTCCCCATCGAGCAATCCTGGCTTCTTTGTATAGTTCTTTGTATAGTTTCTTTGTTCAGTTAACCATATATGTGAGAGTTTATTTCTGGGTTCTCTCTTCTGTTCCATTGGTGTATATGTCTGTCTTGTCCAGTATCATACTGTTTTTACTAATGTAGCTTTATAATATGTTTTGAAAACAAGAAGTTTGAGGCCTCCAGCTTTGTTCTTTCTCAAACTATTTTGGCTACTCATAGTCCTCTGAGATTCTATATGAATTTTAGGATTTTTTTCTATTTCTCAAAAAATATCATTAGAATTTTGATAGGGATTGCATTACTCTGCAGGTTGGTTTGGGTAATTTGGATGTTTTAACAGGATTAAATCTTCTAATTCGTGAACACATGATATCTTTCCATTTATTTATGTGCATTAATTTCTTTCAGCAATTTTTAAAAAATTAAACAAAATTTTTAGTTTCCAGTTGACAAGTCTTTCTCCTCTTTGGTTTACTTTATTCTTAAGTATTTTATTATTTTTTCTAACTATTATAAATTGGATTGTTTCCTTAATTTTTTTTTCAGATTGTTGTTAGTTTATAGAAATGCAACTGATTTTTGAGTGATTTCTAATCTGTAAATTTATTGATGTGTATTAGTCCTAATAAGTTTTTAAATAATTTTTTAGGGATTTCTACATCTTGGAAAGAGATGATTATACTTGCTCCTTTCCAATTTGGATGTCTTTTATTTATTTTTTCTTACCTAAATTGCTATGGTTAAGACTTTCAGTACTATGCTAATTAAAGGGGTAAGAGTGGACATTCTTGTTTCTGATTTTACAGGAAAAATGTTTAATCTTTCACTATTGAGTAAATTAGCTATAGGATTTTCATATATTGTCATTATTACATTGAGACAATTTCCACTTATTAGTAGTTTGTTTTCATCATGGAAAGCTATTGAATTTTGTGAATTTTTTTTTCTGTTGAGATGATCATGTGATTTTTATTATTTGTTTTAATGTGCTGTATCCCATTGATTGCTTTGTGTCTGATGAAACTTCTTGTATCACAGGGGTAAATCTCACTTGGTAATGGTATATGATTATTTCAATGTACTGTTAAATTTGGTTTGCTAGTATCTTATTGAAGACTTTTGCATTGATATTCATTAGGATTATTGGCCTGTAGTTTTTTTCTTTTCTTTTCTTGTAGTGTCATTCTCTGGCTTTGGTATCAAGGTAATTCTGGTCTCATAAAATAAGTCTGGAAGTTCTCTCCTTTTAAATTTTTTGGAAAATTTTGAAAAGGCTTGGTGCTAATTCTTTTTCTAAACTTTTAGAAGAACTCACTAGTGAAGCCATCTGGTCCTGAGCTTCTCTGGTGGGAGATTTTTTTTATTACCTTGATAATTTAATTAGTACAAACACATGAAAAGCAAGACTTGAAGTAGTTATAAATCACTTCCCATATATTCTTGATATATGTATTTAACTTTCTCTAACAGCCAAGCTAAAATGGCAGTTCAATATTAAAAAGGTTCAATTGGAATATTGAAGCAACCACTGAAACAAGGCTTTAAACAATATAAATGAAATATAAGGGGACAAAAATTAAAATATCACATGTTTACTCATCTAAGGTGGAGATAGTTCAAAAATATAAATAAAATGGTGACTTCATTGAAGAGGAGTTATTAATGGCTTCAAGATGTTTTCTAAGCATATTCTTCTATAAATAAAAAAATTACCAGTAAATTCAAATATTAATCTTTAGAAGCTATATTAAGATGTGATTCTTTAAATAAAGTTTCCACATTAAAATCATCCAGGGAGGGGATCCCTGGGTGGCTCAGTGGTTTAGCGCCTGCCTTCAGCTCAGGGCGTGATCCTGGAGACCCAGGATCAAGTCCCATGTCGGGCTCCCTGCATGGAGCCTGCTTCTCCCTCTGCCTGTGACTCTGCTTCTCTTTCTCTCTGTGTCTCTCATGAATTAATAAATAAAATCTTTAAAAAAAATAAAATAAAATAAATAATCCAGGGATGTAGAAATAACAATAAATTAGTGCTCTAAATGTGATTGGATGGCTGGTAGAATTGTGATTCCTAACACTGATGTTCACAGTAGAGAAAACAACTGAAACTTAAGTTTTCACTTAATACAAGGGATAGAGAGAAAATATACATTCATTACAAATACCTGCATTTAGCACTGGTGCTTCCCTTGGCTTTTGGATATGTTTGCTACATTGAGCCAAATCTAAGAAAATAAATATTTCTAATATACATGTTCACATTGCCAACATTTTCAAAAAACACTTCTCCTACATGTAAATGAGAATCTAGATCTAACTTTAAAAAAAGGTTAAAAGCTAATAGAGAAAATTTTGAGTCAGATGTAATTTCTGAATTGAAGCACAGTTAAGCCAGACATCAGTAATTATCAAGGTGGTAGATATGAAGAATTAAACCAGACCACCTCTAAGAACAAGAAAAATTTATAGTTAGGCTAGCTTCATGTTGCTTGTAAAGTTTCAGAATTGAATATATGAAATTGACTGGCAGTAGTCACAGATGGAAGGAGGTGGTGGTCTTTTCTTTACCCAGAAAATTGAATATAGTGTATCATAGTTCAAATTGAGATACAGATGATTAACTCCTAAGAATTTTGTTAATATTCTTGTTCCTTTTAATACTATCATATATCCTAGAGAATTAACCTAAGCACTGTTAACTGTACATTAGAATGATATCAGAAGTTTATTAATAAAATGTCTAAAAAGCTAAAAAATTTTCTGTGGATAGCATGGAAAATTTTAAGATGAAAAATTATCTTTGAAGAAACAGAAAAGAGCTGACTTCATAAATGAGGTGTTATAGGTCAAACACTGATCATATTACAAATGATATATTTTAAAAGAGCTGAAAATGACCCTAAAGATGATCTTCAAACTCTTCATTTATAGATAAGAAATTTGAAAGCCAGAGCAGTTAAGAGACTTGCCCAAGGTCACATAGCTGGTTACCAACAGAATGTCTAGAAATACACTTTCTCAGTTCAGACCTCTTTAAACAAGTGATTATTTGTGTTTTTTTAATAGCTGACATTTTTATTATTTCTATTGATTTATTTTAAATAATGATATCTATCTTAATGTGCATGATAATTTAGTAGTTTATAATTATACTTTCAGATTCTAGATGCAATTGACATAGGTAATGCTATGCCATGCATCTAGAATCTGAAATTAATTATCAGTTTCAAATATGACTTAGTTTTTGTATACCATTGGAAGTTAGGTTCAGGATTTTTTATTTTTTATTATTTTTATTTTTTTAAAAAAATTATTTATTTATTAATGCAAGACACACAGAGAGAGGCAGAGACACAGGCAGAGGGAGAAGCAGGCTCCATGCAGGGAGCCTGATGTGGGACTTGATCCCAGGATCCCGGGATCAGGCCCTGAGCCAAAGGCAGACACTCAACTGCTGAGCCACCCAGGTGTCCCAGGTTCAGGATTTTTTAAATGCCAAAATCCTTAACTTGATGAATTTCAAGTATTCCAGTACTCCAGTATTCTGGAGTATTCTCTTTTATAAATAATTATTATGATATTGATCTATTCAATAATAATATATTAATATTAGAACTAAATAGAGCAGATGGATTTTTTCATTCCTTCAATAGCAATTCATGAAATGAAATAGAGAATACAAATAAATTTCTGTCTTATTTTAGCAATCATTGACCTTAATCCCATCATTAATTAGCAATTATATTTTCTACATTTCTATTACCTCTAAAGGACCACTACTGTCCTTTTCACATTCAGTGCTGTGTGTTATATTGCTGAAAGACATTTGAACCCTCTATTTCTCTAACAGGCCCTGAGGTGTTTTTTTTTTCTCAATTTTCAGCAGATAAAAGAATAAGCTTATACTGTGTCATTTCTTTCCGAGACGCAAAGAAGAGCTTGTACTTATAGGGGCAAAAGTAATTTTGGGTCAGAGACTGGAGGGCATAACACAAAGCTAGTGAAATCTCTGGAGAGGTAAGCAAGGAAATATAAGGTCTTGAAACAGAATTAGGGTTATAGGAGAGAAGAGGTAGAAAAAAAAACCCTAGAGGAGCCCAATTTATAATGGCCCTTCTAATTTGGTGTCTGGCAGGGACACCATTTTCATCCACTTTAAATATGTTTTACATTTAAAATATAAGAAATAAGAGATGCAGTGTATAATCAATTTAAGTATTACTTTAATGAAGGAGATGATCATCTGGGGGTAAATTTATGCAACTAAAATTTCCAGGGCATTTGATTTTAATAGTTTATTGAGTGAATTTCAAAGTAAGCATGCAAGCTTTATAACTACTCACTTCTAGTCACACTCATGCCATTTTTTAGAAGCTTTACTGAATTTTTTTCCACATTATTTTTGGTTTTGAATAATAAATCTTAGCATATATGAAAATGTCTGGTATTGGTGGAAATTTGTTTTAGATGTTTTCAAAAGACATGAATGAGTCATTGTTTAAGAGCTTGTTAGCAATTTAATATCTTAAGTAAGGATTTATTTGAAGACAACTTATACTAGCAGTAAGATACCAAGTACAGGCTAGTGGAAGTGGTTCACTTCAGGTGCAGGCACTGAGGGAGCACATCGCTTTTGGAGAATTTGAAAATAATGGTAACACTCCTGAAAGTTTTTTTTAAATATCACCATGCATCAGCATTGGCAAATAACCTTAGTGATAAAATCTTCCTCACTGAGGCAGATTGCTCCCATTGCCCATCCTTCCTTTAGTATGTGACTCTCTAATAGTAAATGGTAAATATATGTGCTAACCTGTAAATATTACATATGAATGTGCAGTCACTTTTCCATTCCTTGTGTTGATATGGTTGCCAGGGTAGTGCAGAGTTCCCATTAAATAGCTGTATTAAGAAATTTCTATTAAGAAATCTGTATTGAATAGGCAAGAAAAATAGAAGTATATATACATAAATACTCATTATCTAAGTGTTTAAATTTTACTCTATTGGTGTTAATGTTACATCCTATAATATATACTTATCTTCAGTAGACATCTTGATATATTTATATATATATAAGTATAAATATAAATTGATATATATGTAAAACATATATATATTATATATATATATAATATATATATATATATAAAATCTTCACCTAGATCAAGATATAGGACATTTCCATCACCTAGAACTTCCCATTGTGTCCTTCCCAGTTAATACCTAACTACTATTCTAATTTCTATCACCATAATGGATTAGTATTTTTCTTTTTCATTGTATAAATTGAATCATAGAGGAATAAATAAAAAGAAAAAAAGAAATCTGTATTTAGAAATGTTCCTTTCATTCTTTTGAGATGAAGTCCCATGGTGCATTTCATTCCTGTGGTATGTCTATTCCCTATGGACCTGTAATCTGGCTCTTATCTAGATCTGTCCTGACCAAGCAAGAATATCTTAATATCCCTCAAAACCATTAAAACAGCTGTTTCGGATTAGAGAGGAGCAGGCTAATCAAGCCTTGCTACAATTCTACTTCCTTTCTTTTCCATTAATTCATACTAAATACAAATTCCCCAAACCTTCATTGTTCATTAAGATATCTAAAGCAACATTTTCTCTTCTGTGTTTATGGGATACCCTGTAAACTAATGGTTAAATGGTCAAATAAGCTTGGGAAATGTTGCATAATATCTTTTCCTTTTGGGAAATCAAAATGTGTACTAGTATATTAAAGTCACTGAGAAGTCCTAAAAGAAAAAAAATGTATATACATTTATTTAACCTAGTGTTTTCAAACTTATTAAGAAAGTTTTTTTGCACACCAAATTTAAATACCCCATGAAATTAATGTTCTTTAGTAGGAGCTTTGGGAAATGCTGGTCTAATTACTTTATTATCACTTTATTGAAAAGCAATCTGTATATTCCATGGGCAACTTTTGATCTTTAGTAAATCACTTTCAATACTGTTGACATTTTAGACAATTTTGAGCCAAATTTAAGATATTTTCTTGATTATAAACCAAACTATTACTTATGGGAAGCTTAGCTCTAACTAGAAATAAGTGTGAAAAGAATGTGTATGTATGAGTGTATGTATCCTTTCCTTTATGCAGGACATTAAATAACATTGTGGATATGTCCTTAAGAAAAATACCATAGCAAGTATAGCTGTGAATTGCTTTTTATAGCATCTTCAGGTAGAAGTGGGAGAACATTAAATTCCAAGTCGGAGATAAAAATTTACCAAAAGGGAGTTGTTGTATTACACATATGATTATTTTTATTACTTTTGTTTTATTAAATAAAATAGCACATACAAATAAATTTTCTAAATAAAGGCAACCTATAAATTTAAGCTCCAAAACCATTTCCTTCCTTTATGTAGTCATCTCTGAAATGAAACTTTGTAGAATTCAACTCATTTAACAAATTGTATTAAGCTTTTTCTTGATTTACATGAAGCACAAAATGAATGCCATAACACTATTTCCTTTCTTTTGATCAGCTGTCTTAAAAAAGATTAAATTAACTTTAATTTCTTTATGATCTTAAACTGATGGGCTTTAGTTTCTCCTAAGAAGCTGAGGCCTTGATGGAGATACTTTTTTCCTGTGAATATGTGGTTCAGTTGCAGATAGTTGTTGGATGTCTGGGAGGGGGATGGGAAATGACATGTAAAGGGGAGCTGGGTGGAATAGTTCTAGGAGTCCCTTGCAGTGCTTGAAGGAATGCACTTTGGTATTCCTGAATTCTAGTACTGTTTTCAATAGTAACTAGTTGTTACTTATGGCAAGTTAACTAACTTGTGAGCCTCAGGTTTCTTATCTGTAATATACAATCACTGTATTTACCTTTGTGCAAGTATTAAAACATTCTAAATGTCAGATCAACTTGCAGGTCAGTACTAGGTTGAGAGCCACAATGATAGCGTACATAAACATTGGAAACCTAGAAAAGCAACAAATCAAAAGCCAAATGACAGCCAAGAGCATGAGGGAATATTTTCTGGTCAAAGCAAAGAAAGACTTCTAAAATACAGGCACAGGGTCACCTCTTTATGAGACAGTATAAAGTACTTACACATGTATATTTTGGAGTCTAGCAGAACTGGTTTTAAACCAAGGCTTTAAAACATCATAGGTTTATTACCATGGTCAAGTTGTTTATCATAAACATCTTTTTACTCATATCTAAATGGGGTAATATTATATTATATGGTAGTTATGAGAAGTATACATACACACATACTTTCTTAGTGTCTGGCTGTAAAACCCAATAAATAGTGCTGACATGATAATGGCAAGGATGACAACAATGACATAACACACTCACCTTAATTTCTGTCCTCTAGTGCTGCTAATCAAGCCTGGCTTCATATATTCCTTCATTGTAACAATATAAAAATACGTGATAAATGAATGTTTTCATGTTTTTTTTAAAGCAATAAAATTTTGGCTGTAGCATAAGTTTTATTGAAACTAAAAGCTTACAATTTATTTATTTTTTATAATAAATTTATTTTTTATTGGTGTTCAATTTGCCAACATACAGAATAACACCCAGTGCTCATCCTGTCAAGTGTACTTTTTTTTTTCCTTTTTTACTTACATTAAATACATCGGTAAATCAGCAGTCGCATTCTGTTACCACGATTGTTACATTGGGAGAGGAAGAAAAGGGGAAAAAGGCAAATGCTTTCTTAGAAGAAAAAAAGTACACACACACCCCCAAAAAAACTGATCAGAAGAAAAAAAAAGAAGAGCTGGGAAATAAAAACTAAGATCCCCAAGCCCGAGAGAGCTCAACAGAAAGCAAAAGAGCTGGTAGGAAATCAAAGGAAGGCAGCAGATAGGACCAGAAGCTGAGGCCAATCCTGTTCCAAAGGGTGCTGGGGAGGGGAGAAGAAGGCTGGAGAAATGTTTTCCCAGCCCCAAGGCAATGAAACACTTCACTCCTGTTCCATGGGGAAAGATGCAGAGAAAACAAAAACAAAAACAAAACAAAAAAACTTCATTTCTAAGGAATTTAAGAGAGCTATCATAGTTCTTCCACTTATAAGGATGCACTGGGTGCTTTGTGGGGCTGGTGGGTGCTGGGAAAGGAAGGGGAAAATGTATGTGTGTTTCAGGGCCACGGGAACTAAGGCTGCCCCTGGAAAAGAAAGGGAAATGAGTCCTAAGTGGAAGAACCTAAGCTGGGTCCTTCAGAGTCTCAGCTCCAAGGATCTCTCAGCTGCTCTGGGACAGAAGGCAGTCTGTAAACCAAAGGGCAGAAAGGTTCCAATCCTAGGTCACCATGACTTTTCCTATCTTACTTCTTCCTCCAATTTTCCCCAAACTCTGGGCTGGAACCAAGGAGTTTAGAGTTCTCTCTTGCCTTGATGGCTTCTCAAAGACATCCTAAAATACTTGATGAGGGATGTGAAGAGTGGCTAGAGATTTAGAAAGGACCAGTGTCCTCAGGTAATGTGAGACAGTTGTGATGGACCTTCAGTGCCAGCTGTTGTTCCCTGTCCACAGGAACAGGTGTTACCATATGAGGGAGCCACAATAGGCCTCTGTGGTATTAGCCTCTAGTGGTATGTGGATTAAACCACTGGCTGGGGGTGGGTCTGAGGATAAGGATGGAGGGACTAAACCGAAGGTACTAACAAAGAAGAAAAGATCTAGGGCCTGATGGAGGACAGAACAGACTGTACAGTGGAAATAAAGATCATATCTATTTACAGGGAAGTAGAAAATACATGGTAATGGGTAGATCAAATTGAATGTGAACCTTAGGAAAGGAGAGAAAACTCCTCTCTCTTTCCTGACCCCTCTTCACTCCCATACCATGGCCTAGGCTATCCTGAGACTCAGTTAATTCCCCAGGAAAGGCAAACCTATACTCTTGAGAAATAGGTTGGCAAGAATATAGGTTAAGAATCAGAGTTGGAGGAAGCAAGCAGTGGAGACTGGGCTTAAGTAGCTGCCACTGGTTCTGTTCTCTTAGCCCCTCCCAAAACCTCATATATATACTACCTTGGCTTTCATTTAATTAAAAAGGTGAGTGGGCAGGTAAATCAATCAAAACCCTCATAAAACTAGTATCCCAACTGAACTACCACCAATTAAAGTGCAAACTACAGGGGAATAGAGTGGCTGGGGCTGAGGCCATCTAAAGGCCAGAGGGAAAAAAATGCATATGTATAAATCAGAGCATGGGTATCAGAAACTGGTCCCTCCTCTAATTAGATCACAGCAGAGCCAAAGATGCAGGCAACCAGTGAAGATTCTTTGGAGGACTCTGGGGTCCAGAGTCCCCTCCCCACTATGGGGGAGGAGCTACCCAGGCTGGGTGAGGGGGATATTAGGCCTTGGAACAGTTCCAGAGCCATAGGTTACATTGCATCTCCACCTCCTCCACCTCTGCCCAGTTAGCTAACAACAACTCCTACCTGGTACCGGAGAGCTTGCCTTCCCATTCTCACCTCTACCCGGAAACACCCTCCACAAGGCCAACTCATGGAGGCTGCAGTGTTTTCAAATATGAGAGACTCCAACCAAATAAAAACAAAAAGGAACTGTTTCCTTACTCCCTCCTGCTCTGAGCCTTACTCCCCATCCCCCCCAGGGCCCTTAATGTGACTGAACTGGAAACCTCCTTCCTCAGTTCCTGGGTTCACCACCTTCTCCATCCTGGGGAGAAGAGGAAAAGGGGATCAAGAACAGGGATTGAGGGATCCCTGGTTGGCGCAGCGGTTTGGTGCCTGCCATTGGCCCGGGGCACGATCTTGGAGACTCCGGATCGAGTCCCACGTCGGGCTCCCGATGCATGGAGCCTGCTTCTCCCTCTGCCTATGTCTCTGCCTCTCTCTCTCTCTCTCTCTTTGTGTGATTATCATAAATAAATAAAAGAAAAAAAATTAAAAAAAAAAAGAACAGGGATTGACCAAAAGCAGAAGGGGAAGGGGCAGGAGACAAAAAATCTTTTCTGAAAAAAATGAGGAGGAGGAGGAAAGATAAGTAGGTCACTGTCTTGCACCTATAATACAAAGTGAAGAAAGTTTGTTTTGGAAAGTAAGTCCTGGGGGATCTGACCCCCAAACCCGAGTAAGGGTAGGAGGCCAGTGGCAACAGCTGCCTCGTGTTGGTTGCTGAAGCGTTAAAAAGTGCCATGACGGAGCTGTCAGGAGGCAGCCCTTGGGAGCCAGGGCTCAGTGTGCTGTTACCGTAGGGGCTGTGTGCTGAGGGGTGGGGATGGAGGTTATTTCTTAGCTCTTGTGCTAGCTCCATAATTGTTTGCTGCTAGCCACCCCCTCAGTTGCTACAACACTGGCTCTTGTTCTGCTGGGACTGCTCATGGAGATCCACACCCCAGCTTCGGCCTGCTGCACCCCCCAGATTCTGGGGTTCACTCTTTGGCAACTTCTTAGCTATTGCCAGGAAGAGATCATTCACGTTCATAGCCGTCTTGGCTGAAGTCTCCATGAAGAATAAGCTGTTGTCATCTGCATACACCTGGGCCTCTTCATACTCCACCCGGGCACTCACTGCCCGTCACCCATTCACCCCAACCCCCGCCCTCCTCCCCTTCCACCACCCCTAGTTCGTTTCCCAGAGTTAGAAGTCTTTATGTTTTCATGTTTCTTACTTTTCTCTAATTTTATGTCATACAAGGAGTCTTTTCATTGTAAAGTTGCATTTGTCAAAATTCTCATGAATGCTTTATATTTAGCAGATTTGGACACTTAGGATTTTCTCAGTTATTCTCCACCTTGGCTGCAGATTCTAATCACCTGAAGGGCTTTTAAAAAAATTCCAACTCCTAGGCTACAGCTGAGATCAAATAAACTAGAATTTCCGGAGGGTGGGACCCATGAGCAATAATTAGCAAGTTCCCCAGGTGATTTCAACATGCAGTTAAATTTGAGAACCACTGCTCCAGATCAGTGGTTGTCAAATCTGTCTGCGTATTAGACTCACTTGAATACTTTTCAGAGTTTATACCAGCCAAACCAGCTACCATTTATTCGGGACCTACTATAGGTCCGGCATGGTGCCACACAGTTTAAATATGTTGCTTTCTTTGCATTTCACAATATTACATGAATTCATAATATTCCTAATCTCGAACACAACCCTAAGAAGTAGGCATAATTTTCTCATTTCAGAGACTTTAAATTCCATGAAGATTTATGTATTTTATATGCCTTATCTTTAGAAACTAGCATAGTACCCAGCACAAAATAAACAAGTGATAAACATTTGCTTAATGAACAAGCAAACAGAATTTCATGTGAAAAAAGTTACAGAAGTCAAGAAATTTTCCAAAAACTGTAGAGGCAGTATTTAAAGCCATGTGCAACTGATTCAAGAACCCATGCTTTCCATACCCTGCTACATTGCTTTTCTTGTTTGCCTATGAAACTATACCAGTTTTCCATAATAGCACCAGCAGTAATCAGATAGGCAAATTTTGAAACTCGAAACAAATTCATCTTTTTGTACCATCTCAAGCACCCTCCCAAGTGTTCCTATAATCCATTCCGGAGCCATTGCTTACACTCACCAATGCACATATACAGTATAGTGAATCAACATTAATGAGCTTGAGGATACTATGGGAAGCTCCGCCATCAAACCCAGCTGAACCCAATGTCTCCTTCATGACATCCTAGAAGAATGCTAGACAACACTAATTTCTCCCTTTCTTTAGATTCCTAAAATAATTATCATTTCTATCGTTCATTTTGGTACACATTACATCCTGTCTCCTATGTGTAAGTTTCATGGTAGCATGCTCTGTATATCCAGTAGGATGACACAATCTCTAAAGACAGGTAATAATAGCATATACTGTGTTTCGGATACTATCTGAGCACCTCGTATATATTAACCTATTTATCCTTAGAATAACCAGTTGAAGTAGGTACTTTTAATATACTAATTTACAAATGAAAAAAAGTTAAATTGAAATATAGTTATCAAAATATCTTTAAATTTACACAATATGGTAATATATTTTCTTCATTTTAACACATTTGATAACAAGATTACCAGTTCTAAAATGATCATAAATTTGAAATAAGATGACCTCAAATTTTATTTCAATATAATTATAACTTTTTATGTGACATGGAATTATCTGTGTTGTCTATTGCTGACAAAGCCATACATTAAGGTCTTTTTATTACAGTGGTCTGTTGCCTACTTTCAAAATCAAAGGAAATGCTAATTTGGGGGGATGGGGGAAAAAGAGATGTAATTTTCCTGATCCAGTTCCACATACCAGTTGAATTTAATTAGCAAAAGCCCAGGATCCATGAACTCTAAAATAAGACCTCCTGGCCCAGAAACAGTTATTAGGCATTGAACCACCTGCTACTTCATATGGTCAAATCTTTATGTAGGAGAAAATCAAGATAGAAGATGTACTATACTCCCTATTAACTTGGAAATATATTTTGGTTGTATTCACATCAATTATTAGTGACCATTTGAATCAAGATTTAGAGTACTCTGTTGACTTGGTTGGGCTGGGAAGGCATTCAGAGATATCGTAAAGAGAACTGACTTGTACCTTTGGTAATTTTTCCAAAAATGTCATCAATGTTCAGGGACCATAAAAGAAAAACAAAAAGAAAAAGAAAAATTGTAATCAGTGCTTGCTAGCTTCTATTTTTGCACATAGCATCTATTTAACCAAAAAGGTTGACATTCAATAACGTACATTCAGCTTTCCCATAAAGTACAAGTTCAGGCTATGAAGAAGCAGATTATTTTTTATTTCATGCTAGGGCAAGATACTGACAAAAAGTCAAAACGTTAACTATAGTAGAGGGATCTTAAGTCAGCTATCAAATCGAAATTGCTATCTTTCTTGTTAATGAGCACCAACAAAATTTTGCATGTTATAAATTGCAGAAAGAGCTTTATTTTGTTTTGGATAAGGCAATTCATTCATGATATATTCAGGCTAATGAATATGATTTTCTGTTATATTTAATGAATACATCTCTGCTTTTATGTAGTAGTTCTATTAGACACAGTGGCATAGATTTAGCTAAAACCTGCAGGTACTTAGTCCTCCTCGCTTAGAGAGAGAATATTTTCTTTAGGGAACAAAATAAACCAAAATGCTTATTAATGTATCTTTTGAAAAAATAAACGTTTAAATGTTCTACTAGTCTCTACTAAAGTTATGAAATGAGGTGTTTATCTTTTAAACCTGCCAGACAGCAGCAACACATCATATCTGAGTACTTTGTTATACCTACATGGCATAGGCAATAAAGCTTAACTTAGGGTCATAAGCATTTAGTAGTGCCAGTTTGATTTATAAGAAACATACCAGAGATGATAGTCAAATTTTATGGTGGACTATGCTACAATTTTGATGTTTTGACTCATAATTTAATACATTTGTGCAATTACAGCTAAATATAAATACTTGAGTTTTTTTCTTTTCAGAAACTATTAGTATTCCCACAAAATACTATGTTCTTAAGTAGCTTATATATCCATAAAAAGATTATGCTTCAAGTAACCTGGAAAAACCATTGTTAATAAAATTTAAATTCCCAAAAGACAGGAAGTTTTCAATTCAAATATTATTTGGAACGATAAAAACATATTTAAATTTGAAGAAAAAGATTGTTCAAAAGCTGAGTTTTAATTTTTTTCATCATAGTCTTCTAACTAAAAATTATCCAGCTGTACTTCATTATATTTTTTTGCCCAAAATATTCATGACATCACCATTAGAACAATTTAAAATTCTGGCATATTAATTACAAAGCTTGAATTGTGAGAAAAAAATATTTTAATGGATAAATTAGTAGTGAACCAAAGACAAAATAGTGGAACTAGAACATTACTTATTTCCTTACTACATGAATAATAAGTTAAATAAATTCAGTAGAGCAAAATGATGATAGTTTCAAATGGACTAGGACAAAAAAATGTCAGAGTGGATTCATCCATGCAAATGAAATTTCATTCCCAGAATATTAGTCAAATAAGAGGCTCTGAAATGTTCTTTTGGTCAACTTTTCTGTAAACATTGATTCCAGAGTCATAAAATGAAAAAAAAAATTAAGAAATGTTTTATCTCAATAATCTATTTTTCCAGTTAGGCATTTACTAGAAGAAACTTGGGGTTTTTTTGTTTGCTAGATAACATTATATTATATTTAAATTTTTTTACTTAAATTCCAGTTAACATACAAAGTACAAATATTACTTTGTACTTTAAATTCAGGTGTACAATATACCGATTCAACACTTCCATGCATCACCACCGCTCAACACAACAAGAGCACTCCTTGATCCCCATCACCTATTTATACCATTTCCCCACACCCCCGCCCCTGGTAACTATCAGCTTGTTCTCTATAGTTAAGAGTCTTTCTTGATTTGATTCTCTCTCTCTCTTTTCTCTTAGGCTCCTATTGTGTTTGTCTTTCTTTGACTGACTTGTTTTGCTTAGCATAACATTCTCTAGCTCCATCCACATCATTACAAATGGCAAGATTTTATTCTTTTTTATGTCTGAGTAATATTCCATTGCGTGTATACATATATATGCATGTGCGTGTATGTGTGTATCACCTCTTCTTTATCCATTAATCAATCAATAAACAATAATTTGGCTATTTCATAATGCTGGTATAAACATTGGGGTTAATATATCCATTTGAACTAGTATTTTTGTATTCTTTGTGTAAATATGTAGTAGTGTAATTGCCTGATTGGAGGGTAGTTCTATTTTTAACATTTTGAGAAAACTCCATACTGTTTTCCAGAGCAACTGTACCACTTTGCATTCCCACCAACAGTGCTAGAGGGTTTCCCATTCTCCACATCCTCTCCAATACTTGTTGTTTTTCTGTTATTGATTTTAGCCATTCTGACTGGTGTGAGGTGATGTCTCATTGTAGTTTTGATTTGCATTTCCCTGATGATAAGTGATATTGAGCATTTTTTTTCATATGTCCATTGGCTATCTGCATGTTTTCTTTGGAAAAATGTCTATTCATGTCTTCTGTCCATTTTTAAATTGGATTATTTCTTTTTTGGGTATTGACTTTTATAAGTTCCTTATATATTTATTTTGGATACTAACCCTTTATCAGATATGTGATTTACAGATATCTTCTCCTATTTTGTAGGTTTTTAGTTTTGTTGATTGTTTCCTTCACTGTTTAGAAGCTTTTTATTTTGATGAAGTCCCAATAATTTATTTTTGCTTTTCTTTGATTTGCCTTAGGAGACATATCTAGAAAGAAGTTGCTACAGCCAATGTCAAAGAAGTTACTGACTGTGTTCTCCTCTAGAATTTTTATGATTTCACGTCTCCCATTTAGGTCTTTAATCCATTTTTAATTTATTGTTGTATATGGTTTAAGAAAGTGGTCCAGATTCATTCTTCTGCATCTTGCTGTCCCGTTTGCCCAACACCATTTGTTGAAGAGACTGTCTCTTTTCCATTGAATATTTTTTCTCGCTTTGTCAAAGATTAATTAAGCATATAATTGTGGGTCCATTTCAGAGATTTCTATTCTGTTCCATTGATCTATGTTTCTGTTTTTGTGCTAGTCTCATATTGTCCTAATGACTACAGCTTTGTAATATAGCTTGAAGTCTGGAATTGTGATGCCTCCAGCATTGCTTTTCTTTTTCAAGATTGCTTTGGCTATTCGGGGTCTTCTTCTGTGGTTCCACTGAAAATGTAGGATTATTTGTTCTCGCTCTGTGAAATATTCTGGTGGTATTTTGATAGAGATTGCATTAAATCTCTGAATTGCTTTAGGTGTATAACATTTTAACAATATTTGTTTTTCCAATCTACGTGTATGGAATGTCTTTCCATTTCTTTGTGTCATCTTCTATTTCTTTTGTCAGTGTTTTATAGTTTTCAGAGTACAACTCTTTCATCTCTTTGGTTAGGTTTATTCCTAGGTATCTTATGGTCTTTGGTGCAATTATAAATAATATCGATTCCTTAATTTCTCTTTCATTCTCATTTTCTCATTCTTGGTGTATAAAAATGCAACAGATTTCTGTAGGTTGATTTTATGTACTGCAACTTTACTGAATTTCTGTATTAGTTCTAGCAGGTTCTTAGTGGAAGCTTTTGGGTTTTCTTTGTATTTTACCATGGCATCTGCAAATAGTGAAAGTTTTACTTATTCCTTGCTGATTTGGATGCCTTTTGTTTCTTTTTGTTGTCTGATTATTATGTCTAGGATTTCCAGAGTATGTTAAATAACAGTGGTAAGAGTTGATATCCCTGTCTTGTTCCTGGATGAAGAAGAAAAGCACTCATTTTTTCCCCTTTGAGGATAATAGCTGTGGTTTTTCATAGATGGCCTTATGCTGAGGTAGGTTTTCTCTAAGCCTTGATTGTTAAGTGTTATTATGAATACATATACTTTGTCAAAGGCTTTTTCCACATCTATTGAAATGATCATATGTATCTAATCCTTTTTTTTTGTTAAAGTGATTTATCTCTTTGACTGTTTTGTGAATATTGAACCATCCTTGCAACCCAGGAATAAATCCCACTTGACCATGGTGAATGATTTTTTTTAATGTTGCACTGATTTTGGTTTGCTTGTATTTTGTTAAGGATTTCTGCATCTAAGTTCATCAGATATTGACATGTAGTTCTTTTGGGGGATGTCTTTATCTTATTTTGGTATCAGGGTAATGCTGATCTCATAGAATTAATTTGGAAGTTTTCCTTCCTTTCCTATTTTTTGGAATAGCTTGAGAAGAATAGGCATTAATGCATCTTTAGATATTTAGTAGAATTTGCCTGTGAAGCCATCTGGCCTAGACTTTTGTTTGTTGGAAATTTCTTTTTACTACTGATTCAATTTCTTAGCTGGTTATCAGTCTGTTCAAGTTTCTATTTCTTCCTGTTTCAGTATGTTCTTAGGAATGTATCCATTTCTTCTGTTTTCCAGTGTGTTGGTATATATTTTTTCTTAATATTCTTTTATAATTGTTTTTATTTCTCTAGTGTTAGTTTTCTCCTTTCTTATTTATGATTCTGTTTATTTGGATCCTTTATCTTATTTTTAATTTTTTAAAAAATTATTTAAATTCAATTAACATATAATCTATATGTTAGATTACATGTTAGATCACATGTCTAATGTATTATTGGTTTCAGATGTAAAGGTCAGTGATTCATCAGTTTTATGTAACACTCAGTGCTCATTACATCACGTTCCTTCTTTAATGTCCATCACCCAGTTATTCCATTCCCCCCACCTTTCTCCCCTCCAGTGACCCTCAGTTTGTTTCCCATGATTACAAGTCTTTTATGACTTGTCTTTTTCTTTAGGGGCACCTAAGTGGCTCAGTCCATTGAGCATATGACTTTCTTTTCTTTTGATATGTCTGGCTAGAGGTTTATCAATTTTATTATTTTTTTTTCAAAGAACCGGCTCCTGGTTTAATTGGTCTATTCTACTGTATCTTTTACTTTCTATATCATTTAGTTCTGCTGTAATCTTTGTTATTTCCTTCCTTCTATTCACTTTAGGCTTTGTTTATTGTTCTTTTTCTAGCTTCTTTAGGTGTAAAGTTAGGTTGTATATTTGAGATTTTTGTTGCTTCTTGACATAGGCCTTTATTGCTATGTACTTCCTTCTTAGGACCACTTTTGCTGCCTCCCAAATGTTTTGAACCATCATGTTTTCATTTTCTTGGCATCCATGTATTTTTTTAATCTTCTTTTATTTTCTGGTTGACCCATCCATTGTGTAGTAGCATGTTGTTTTACCACTATGTATTTTTGGTCTTTCCACATTTTTTTTGGTCTTTCCACATTTTGTAATGTAATTGACTTCTAGTTTCATAGCATTGTGGTCAGAAACGGTGCATAGTGTGACTTTAATCTTGTATTTGTTGAGGCCTGTTTTGTGGGCCAATACATGATCTAGTCTGCAGAATGTTCCAAGTGCAGTTGAAAAGAATGTGTAGGTGCCCTTGTAACTTTTTATTCTTGATAATACATATAGATTTGTATTTTATCACACTTAAAGGAGTTTCAACATATAGATCATGTAGACATTTAAAAATTCAATTTCTATTTCCAATGCCTGATTAAGCTTAAATAAATCTATAAGCATTGACAATGAAAAAAAAAAAAAAAAGAAAAGAATGTGTATTCTGCTATTTTAGGATGGAGTGTTCTGAATATATATGTTAAATCCATCTGTTCCAGTATGTCATTCAAAGCCATTATTTCCTTGTTGAAATTCTGTTTAGATGATCTGTCCATTGATGTAAGTGGGGTTAGCATGCCCTACAATTTTTGTACTATTATCAGTTAGCTTCTTTGTGTTTGTTATTAATTGTTTTATGTGTTTGGGTGCTTTCAAATTGGGTGCATAAATATTTACAATTATTATGTCTTCTTGTTGGATCATCTCCCTTATTATTATAGAGTATCCTGCTTTGTCTTTTCTTATTGTCATTGTTCTTAAATCTAATTTGCTCAGTACAAGTATTGCTACTCTGATTATTTTGATATCCATTTGCAAGATAAATGTTTCTCCCTCCCCTCACATGCACTCTACATGTGTGTTTAGGTCTAAGATGGGTCTCGTATAAGCAGCATATAGATGGGTCTTGTTTTTTTAAATCAATTCTGGCACCTCATGTCTTTTGATTGGAGAACTTATTCTTTTTATATTCACAGTAATTACTGATAGATATGTATTTATTGCCATTTTATTACTTGGTTTTATGGTTATTTTTGGAAATATTCTCTGATCCTTTCTTATCTTTTTGTCTCATGTTCTACTGATTTTCTTAAGTGATATATTTGGATTTCTTTCTCTTTATTCTTTGCATGTTTATCAGTGTTTTTGATATATGGTTACCATTAGGTTTGCATATAACCTCTTTTGCAAATAGCAGTCTATATTAAGTTGGTGGTCATTTAAGTTTGAACTCATTCTTTTCTCCTCTCCTACCCACATTTTGGGTATATTATTATGTTTTATATCCTTTTATATTGTGAATTCTTGACGGATTTTTTAAAAAGATTTTATTTATTTATTCATGAGAGACACACACACACACACACAGAGTCAGAGACACAGGCAGAGGAAGTAGCAGGCTCCATGTAGGGAGCCTGATGAGGGACTCCATCCTGGGTCTCCAGGATCAGGCCCTGGACTGAAGGTGGCGCTAAACCGCTGAGCCACCCGGGCTGCCCCTTGACAGATTTTTTTTTTTTTTTCGAAGAAAGGTTCCTTTTACTGCTTTTATGTTTTCTAACTTTCAGTCTCTCCTTTCCACTCAAAGAGTCTCCTCTAATATTTCTTGCAGGACTGGGTTAGTAGTCATGAACTTCTCTACTTTTTGTTTGTCTAGGAAACTCCTTTTTTAAAAATGTTTTTTTTTTTTTATTTATGTATTAATGACAGATACAGAGAGAGAGGGAGGCAGGGACACAGGCAAAGGGAGAAGCAGGCTCCATGTGGGGAGCCTGACACAGGACTCAATCCTGGGTCTCCAGGATCAGGCCCTGGGCTGAAGGTGGCGCTAAACCAATGAGCCACGGGGCTGCCCTCTTTCCTTCTATTCTGAATGATAGCCTCGCTGGATAGAAGATTCTTGGCTGCAGATTTTTCTCATTTAGGACTTTGAATATGTCATGCCACTCCCTTCTAACTTGTCAAGTTGGAGTTGAAAAATCTCTTGCTACCCTGATAGGTTTTCCCTTGTAAGTTAGGGACTTCTTTTGTCTTGCTGCATCTAAGTCTTTTTCTTTACTGCTATCATTTCCAAATATAATTACAGTATGTCTTGGTGTGGGCCTGCTTTTGTTGATTTGGATGGGAGTCTCTGTGATCTCAATGTCTGTTTCCTTCTCCATGTTAGCAAAGTTTTAGCTATTATTTCTTCACGTAAGTTTTTGGTCCTTTTTCTCTCTTTTGTTCTGAGACTCCTATAATATGAATGTTATTACATTTGATGGAGTCACTGAGTTCCCTAGGTCTATATTCATGTTCCATATTTCTTCTTTTTCTCTTTTGTTCAGCTTTATTGGTTTCCTTAATTTGTCTTCTAGGGCATTAATTCATTCCCTGCTTCTTCCAGCCTGCTTTTTCGTTGCATCAAGCATTTTTCTTATTTATTGTACTCTTCATCTCTGATTCTTTTTTTTTTAGCACATTTATCTCTGTGGTAAGGGTCTCACGTATGTCTTCAATATTTATTTATTTATTTATTTATTTATTTATTTATTTATTTATTATGGTCACACACACAGAGAGAGAGAGAGAGAGGCAGAGACATAGGCAGAGGGAGAAGCAGGCTCCATGCACCGGGAGCCCGACGTGGGATTTGATCCCGGGTCTCCAGGATCACGCCCTGGGCCAAAGGCAGGCGCCAAACCGCTGCGCCACCCAGGGATCCCTCTTCAATACTTTTCTTAAGCCCAAGATGTATTCTTATGATTGCTGCTTTAAATTCTCCATCAGGCATGTTGCTTACATCCATTTTGCTTAAATTTCTGTCCATAGCCTTATTTTATTATTTCATCGGGGATAAATTCCTCTATCTTCTCATTTTACTAAGTCTCTGACTTCTTCTGTATGTTAGTAAAGCCATTTATGTCTCCTGCTCTTGAACGTAATGGCCTTATGAAAAAGAGTTCCTGTAGTACCCAGGGCCTTGTGGTTCAGGGAGTGCCTCCAGTATGTGCTTTGTGACCTCTGGTGCTGTATTCTTCAGCCTAGTCATCTGCAGAGGCTGTCCTTGCCTGTTGTCAATAGTGTTTGGTTTCTGTCCTGAATAAGGCAAATTTTCACTAGGTGAGCTCTGGTCTTCTTGTGAAATGAAACCTGTCATTACCCCCCACCAGAACTGAGGCCCTGCAAAATTCTCTAGCCTCAAGACATTTTGTGGGCAGAGGTTTGTGCTAATCTTTTTTTTAGGAGGGGCCCACTGCTCTGGGACCAAGGTAAGCATGACTAAGAAAGGTTGTTCCATCCAAGCACAGCAGTGTGGGGCTTCCCGTTAGCAAGTTAGGCAGCCAGACACTGTGCTGAGTCCCACAGGTGGCTCTGTGTTTATGCAGAGGGGCAAGGGAGGGAAATGGTGCTGGCCAGTTCCTTTGTTCCTAGAGCAGTGTCTCCATGAATGCTGCCTCTGAGAAACATACCCCAAGGAGAATAAATACGCTCCCATTGTGTGCCCCAGGTGCTCTTCTGATCACTGTTTCCACACTGTATGTCCTCAGGGTTGTTTGGCTGCCTTCTCTCTAAAATCAGCATAGTGCCCTCTGTGCGCTATCCCAGCTAAGCCTGCTGACCTTTAAAATGACAAGATTTAAGTCCTATTGGCTGCAAGAACGTATGAAATTCAACCTCTGATTTTCCATGCCAATGGTTATAGGTCAACATCATCCTTGTGTGTTCCCCTGTGTGCTCCTCTTCCTTTCTCTCTCTCACCCTTCTCCATGACCACAGCACTCTCCCCTCCACAGCAACCATGATCCATTTCTGCCCTAAACCCAGTCTCTACTCCTTCTACTTTCTTTGATATGGCTACTTTTCTCTTTAGTTGTGGAGTTTGTTCTGTCAGTCTCAGGGTGATTTATGGGGCATTTGGGGTGATTTGAAGTTATCTAATTGTATTCATGGGATGAGCTGAACCTACTGTCCTCCTACTCTGCTGCCATCTTCCTCCCTCTCTACAAGAACCTTGGTTTTGACAGATTATTATTATTATTGGCTGATTATCTAAATTATATATTTTGGTCTGTGAAATTAAATTTAAATACAAAGTTTCCTATGGTTCATACATCTCTAATGTTTTCTTTCCATAATTCAACATGTGGTTTGGACTCTAATACAATATTTTAGTAATGGATGGACTTACTAAATGGAGCTTGTAAGTTTTTAATGCAGAAAAAGTCCAAAAATAGAAGATATGCAACCAACTATAACTCTGACACCGATATGTTGCCACTAAGATTTGATATCAGTAAACTTCTACAGGTGGCATGCTTTACAGTTAGCACTTCTTTTATTTTTTATTATTCCTCACAATAACATTTTAAATAGATTCAAACAGGTTCAATAACTTGCCCAACATAAATAGAAAAGCCAAAACTATAATTCAAACCTGAGTCTCAGGTTTGTGTCTTATAATTATCTCCAAAAAATTTAATACTCCACAATGGACATTAATAAAATAGAGATAGGCAGAGCTGGAACTTCCAGATAATACAGTTATCAATTCCCAAAATTTCTTCTTCTAACTCTGTGAAATAATTTCAGAGCTATGAACATTTTACATCAAAATCACACCTCAGCATTACTTCAAGACAGAATACTTAAACTACAAAATGACTGAGGGAAACAAAGTGAAATCAACAATACTTAGTACACACTCATTCACATTCATTCCTCCACACTTCTGCCCTGCTACCGAGCTTTGTAACAAGCAAATGCAGACTGGGAAAAGCTGTGAGGATGACTGGAGTTAGCAAAGGTCCTAAGGGTGATTTGGAATGTGTACCTGAAAGATTAAACCAACCCTAAATCAAAATACAGTGATAACGTGTCCGGGCAAAACAGAGTATGAGTACAGGTAGGAAATTTCAAAATAAATTTGATTTAAAGGGCCAAAGGCAATTTATAGAGATATATAAAATTTGAAAGGACAGTTTTACAATCCCTTAGCTTCTGGGGATGAATAAAGGGTAAAAGGAAGGAAAAAAAAAAAAACAGTCTGTGGCAACTAGATGATGTGAAAAAAAGATGAAAAAAATGTAAATTTAACATCTTGAAAAATAAAAGACAAATTTAAAATCAAAGATTCACAACATTCAAAACTCTCTTTTACCATCAAAATAAGCAAACTGAAACAGAGAACAAAATATTACTCTGGACTAGAGTAATACCTGGACTCTGCTAGATTGACAATAAAGAGTAACATTAAATGAAGAATCTTGTAAATCACCCCAATGCCATAAAATGAGGAAGAGGAATGTAAAATACATAAAGAAATATTTACAAAATAGGGAATAAAATTTCACTCAACTGAGTAAACCAACCGTGAAAAACACCCTTGAACCAGAATAAAACTGCAAGTCTACACTACAAAAAGAATTAAATATATTAAAACAAGCACTTAACAATATGAAAAACTAAAAACAAACACAAGGAATAGGAAATCTCATTTCTTGCTGTTGGGAATGCGAAATGGAATGATATGGCCAATTTGGAAGACAATTTATTAATTTATTACTAAGCTAAACATAATCTTATCATATAATGTAGCAATCATGATCCTAGGTTTCAACTTATTTAAAAACTTAGGTCCATACAAACACCTACACATAAATAAAGCTTGTAAGCAACCAAGTTGTACTTTAATACATGAATGAATAAACTGTGTTATATCTATATAAGAAATACTATTCATCAATAAAAAGAAATGAGCCATGAAGCCACACAAAAATGCCTAGGTGGCTCAGTGGCTCAGGGTGTGATCCTGGGGTCCGGGGATCGAGTCCCACACCAGGCGAAACACAGGGAGCCTACATCTTCTTCTGCCTTTCTTTGCCTCTCTCTGTGTGTCTCTCATGAATAAATGAATAAAATATTAAATAAAACATGGATGAATCTTAAGTGCACATTACTAAGTAAAAGAAGCCACTCTAAAAGGCAACATACTGTATTATACCATTTATATTACATTCTAAATAAAAACAAGATTCTATAGATAGTAAATAGATCAGTGGTTGCCATGGGTTTTCTGTGGGGAGGATTGAATCAATGAATCCTATGGAGAGCCATAAAAAAACTAATTCAGTTAAGTGACTGAGGTTGATATCAGAATTATAAGTTATATTGTAATATGTATTCTTGATATGATATGATGAGAATGGCGTTTTAGTTCTTGTGGCCTTCCTCCCTCACATCCATAATTCCAATTTAATCATGAGAGAAACACCAGACACAGCCCAGTGGAGGGGCATTCTACAAAATCCTTGATAAACATTCCTGAATACTATCAAGGCTATCAAAACCAAGAAAAGTTTAAGACACTATCACAACCAAGAGGGGCCTAAAGAGACATGAAAAGTAAGTATAATATGGTGCTCTGGATGTGATCCTAAAATACAGAAATAATGCTAAATAAAAATTAAGGAAACATAAATAAAGTATTCATTTCTATTAATAAGAGTATAACAATATTGGCTCATTAATCATGACAAATATACCATGACACAGAAAGATATAATAACAGGAAACTGGATATGAAATTTATAGGAACTCCATACCATTTTCCTAATTTTGCTATAAATTTAAAACACCCAAAAATATGATGTTTACTTAAAATATTAAACTATTTAACAAAGAAATTGTGAATCAAAGATTTTATATCCAGCCAAGGTGTCTTTTAAATATCAATGTTATTAAGTGGTGCCTGGATTACTCAGTGGGTTAAGAGGCTTCCTTTGGCTCAGGTCATGATCCCAAGGTTCTGGAATTGAGGCCCACATCAGGCTCCCTGCTCAGTGGGGAGTCTGCTTCTCCCTCTGCCACGCCCTCTCACTTGTGTTCTGTATCATAAATATTAATTTATTTATTTTATTTTTATTTAAAAAAAGATTTTGTTTATTCATTCATGAGAGACAGAGAGAGAGAGGCAGAGACACAGGCAGAGGGAGAAGCAGACTCCCCACAAGGAGCCTGTTGTGGGACTTGATCCTGGATCCCAGGATCATGCCCCGAGCCGGAGGCAGACACTCAACTGCTGAGCAACTCAGGCGTCCCAATAAAAATTGTTAAAAAAAATAAATATCAGTGTTCATAAAATAAAGTTTCAACATAAGAGAATTTAAGAGCATAGAACCACAGTCACTAGGGGGCTGGGTGTTGAGGAAAATGGGGAGGGATTGGCCAAAGGACACAAATTTTCAGTCATAAGATAAATAAATTCTAAAGATCTAATGTAGGTCTTAGTGATTGTTTAATAATGCTGAATCATATACTTAAAGTTTACTAAGACAGTGGATCTTAAGTTTTCTCACCACATTAATAAAAGTAATTATGAAAGGCAATAGATATGTTAATTTGCTTAACTGGTAATCATTTTACAATGAATACATATACCAAACCATAATGTTATACACCTTAAATATATAAATTTTTATTTGCCAATTATACCTCAATTTTTAAAGAGAACTTAGGAATTCTTCACCCATAGCCTTTCTTGAGCAATCTACTAGAAGATGAATTGTTATACAAGTGATGACAGCAAAAGGACCAATGTTGAATATTTAAAAACATAAGTGTACATTATAAAACTAAACCTAGGTGAAGATGAAAGGTAAATAAATTGATTTATAAGTGTTAATGTATTATAAGAAAATTAAAATTATGCATCTAAAAAAATCAAAGAAAAGAGAGAGGAAAATAAAAAATACTTACAGTTGTATAGCATGGGTAGGTTTTAAAGAATGCTGGGAAAAAAATAAAAACCAAACAAAATCAAAACCAAAAGCAACCAAACCAAACTCCAAACAACCAAACCAGAGAGTAAAGTGTTAAATAAGAAAACAGGGTAACAGGGAACTAAACTCATTTTTCAGAAAATATAAGCATGGTTTAGTATAAGTACAAACATTTCCTTGTTGTGTCTATTGAGAAGACTTAGAATGACAATCCAGTAGCAAAGCATACCTTGAACCTAGATTTTTGTTTCTAAGTACCACTTTCCAATGAAAGAAACCAGAGCTCACTGGAGAAATGGCTGATTTTAAGTCTAGAGCAAGTGAAACTGAAGGTGGGCTTGCAGCATCTTATAGTGCATAAGACTGTTCTCAAGATACACAAGGTTGGAGGCATGTAAAAGGGACGCAGGAATCAATCTGAAAGAGCTCCCAATGGCCAAAATTAGAATAAAATAAACATCATAAGGGGCACCTAGGTGGCTCAGGTGCTTAATTGTCTCCCTTCAGCTTGGGTCATGATCCCAGGGTCCTGGAATCAAGCCTCATATCCGACTCTCTGCTCAGTGACATATGTGCTTCTCCCTCTCCTTCTGCCCCTCCTCCACACTTGTGTTCTCTCTCTCAAATAAATAAATAAAAATTTTAAAAAATAACATAGTACCAAATACAAAAGTATTTTAATATTTATATTTTATTATATGAAATATACATTATAGATCATTACATACAGTACTGTATATTATTGCATATTATGTTTATATTTTATTGTATAAAAATAAATTTATTTTGAGCAGCAAAACATGTTAGATTTTAATCAAAAGTATAAAATAAATATATATGACCCCATATGGACATGAATAAGTTATTGGATAAATAAATAAGTGGATCAGAAGAAAAATCTTTAGATAAGAATTCCAGGGACGCCTGGGTGGCTCAGCAGTTGAGCGTCTGCCTTTGCCTCAGGGCGTGATCCCGGTCCCAGGATCAAGGCCTGCATTAGGCTCCCTGTGAGGAGCCTGCATCTCCCTCTGTCTGTGTCTCTGCCTCTCTCTGTGTGTCTCTCATGAATAAATAAATAAAATTTTTTAAAAATTCAAAATATACATAAATGCTGCTCCAAAAGCTACATCTTAATTTCTTGCACCCTGGAGTATGGAATAGACTGAATCTTACATCCAAAGTATAGAATACTATAAGTATAGTATATTTATAGAATCCTTACTATTTTAACTACTCCATTCTTTATTCTCAAGATGATTTTGGCTATTCAGGGTTTTTTGTATTTCCATACAAATTTTAGGATTGTTTGTTCTATTTCTGTGAAAAATGCTAGTGGGATTTTGATAAGTGTTGCATTCAATCTGTAGATTACTTTGGGTAATATAGATATTTCAACAATATTAATTCTTTGAATCAATGAGCACAGAATATCTTTCCATTTATTTGCTTGTGTCTTTTCAACTTCTTTCATCAATATCTTATGGTTTTCAGTGTATAGGTCTTTCACCTCCTTGATTAAATTTATTCCTAGGTATTTTATTCTTTGGGGCGTAATTGCAAATGGGATTATTTTCCTAATTTCTCTTTCTGATACTTTGTTGTCAGTATATAGAAACACAACAGGTTTAAAACAGTAAAGGAAACCATAAACCAAATGAAAAGGTAACCTATTAAATGGGAGAACTTATTTGCAATCCAATGTATCTGATAAGGGGTTAATATCCAAAATATATAAAGAATGCATACAACTCAATAGGAAAGAAACAATCAGTCTGTTATAAAATGGGTAGAGGATCTGAATAGACATTTTTCTAAAGAAGACATATAAATGGCCAAGAGACATATGAAAGATGTTCAACATCACTAATCATCAGAGAAATGCAAACCAAAACCAAAATGAGATAGTACCCCATGCCTATCAGGATGGCTATCATGAAAAAGACAAGAAAGAGTAAGTGTTGGTGAGGATGTGGAGGAAAGGAACCTTTTATGTACTGTTGGTAAGAGTGTAAATTGGTTGCAGTCACTCTGGAAAACAGCATAGAGGCTCCACAAAAAATTAAAATAGAACCATATGATCCAGCAATTCAATTTCTGGGTATTTACCCAAAGAAAACAAAAACACTAATTCAAAAAAATGTATGCATCCCCTATGTTCATTGCATCTTTATTTACAATAGCCAAGATATGAAAACAAACTAAGTGTTCATTGATGAATTCATGAATAAAAAAGATGTACACACACATAATAGACTACTACTCAGCCACAAATGAAGAATGAAATCTTGCCACTTACATCAATGTGGATGGGCCTTGAGTGTTTGAAGTGAAATAAATAAGAGAAAGACAAACACCATATGAAATCTCAAAAACAAAATGAATGAACAAACCAAACCAAAATACAGACAGAGAGAATAGAATGGTTGTTGCTGGGAGACAGAGGGTTAGAAGTTGGTGAAATGAATGAAAGGGGTCATCAGGTATAATCTTCCAGGTATAAAATAAGTCACGGGACATAATGTACAGCATGGTGACTGTAGTCAATAATATTATAGTGTATATTTGAAAGTAGCTAAGGGAGTACATTTTTAAAGTTCTAATTATAAAAAAATTTTGTAACTACATGGTGATGAATAGTAACTAGACTTATTGTGGCGATCATTTAACAGTGTATAAAAGTGTCAAATCATTTTATACCTACAATAATATAATGTTATATGTCATTTATATCTCAATAAAAATGAGTTCTTATTAAATTAATCTATAGAGTATAATCCCAATAAAAATTGCAGTTGTGGTTTGTTCCTATTTCTCACCAGATTTCTTATAGATTTTCCCCAAGATTATTAGAATAATTGGCTAAGACACACCTGACTTACTGATATAGGTTTTATTTTGTTACAAACACATTTCAGAGAAATTACTATATTCTTCACCACCTAGGGATATAATGCAACACAACACAGTTCTGTTCTAAGCAGTAGGCATATCCTTGGGAATTCAGGTTGAGGCAAGAGCCCAAGGAAATGAAGAAATCAATAAATAATATGTATAGACAGGTTACTCCTGATCTTTGAGCTGTGGCAGCTGTGATTCACATTTTCATAATTGTGAAGGGAAAATATCACCTCTGCTGACCTTTGAAGATGGTGATTGACTTAGCCCAGTAACCAGGTAGTTGTACAGAAAATAATGATAAATTTGGGGGAGCATGCTTGCCTGCAAGCAATCTAAAATGCTGTCCTACCGTCAAACCAGGCTCTATGTGATATCAGTTTCATGAAGGTTAAGTCACTCTTAAATCAACCATTCAAGTAAATATTGATGGTAGACATTGCACGAGACAACATAGGTTGAATCGTCTTACTTGCTTTTATTAAAGTGCCATAGTATCAGTTTCTTGTTATTGGCTTGCAAAAAGAAAGAGCCCTGCGACCAGACCAACAGCAGAACTCTGTTATCAAAAACTTCCAAAACTACTGGAGAAAAAAAAAAAAAAGAACTAGACTGAGCAAAGGTAAACACTTCAATTTAATTATTTTGCTTCAATACTTCAAAAGCTGAATGCTGCTATTGTAGAATATAAGTAATTCACAGCAGTGTTGAAATGGAGTGGATAGAACTGTGATTGGAGGTTGTGGAAGCTATCAATATGAAATTAGAAATTATTCTTATCAAAAAGGCAGATTCTGAAATTCATCTCACAAAAGTGATAGATGAATAGCTTAACTCTATCTTGAATACATCATAAAGTGTGAAAGAACAAGAAGCTGGCAGAGTATCAATCTAAGCATTGTACTCAAGCAAAATTCGGCCCCCTAAACAACCAAATGTGGATGAAATGTGCAACTAAGCTGAAAGAAACTGTAAAGGAAAACAATTATATTCTATTCTAAAATGTATACATATGCCATGTAGTATCATCATCCCATTCACTGTTACATAACACAAATCATGGAACATTAAGTAACCACAATCCAGTGTGTGCGAAGCTCAAGAAATAGCATGATTCTGTAATGCATTCAAGGAGGTGACCAGGCTTTGATCTCTCAGTTCACTTTCTGATCACTTAGCACAGAGTGGACCAAGGACAGTTTCGTATTCACTTTAGTTCCCTGTCTCAGCTTACACAATGAATAAGTATAAAATAACCCAGAGGAGAAGGAAATATTGGTTAGATAAAATAAAATTTGAATAAAATAATAAGAGGATTATGTTAAATAATATCTGAGACTCACCTTTCAGCATTAACTTGTCTGTAATATTGATCCCAGGAACTCAGCTCTGTCTGAACTCTATACTTTAACAGGTCTTATATAAAGCTTCCTGTTGAAACTTTAAGTATATTTTCTTCACATATGGGAAGTGATATGAAGACATAGAACAAAAGAGCTGTGATAGGTGTGGTCACATTTCACAGGCAAATGAGGCTAAGGATAAACCATTAACAAAAAATTCCCCAGAGACCTAACATCCATAATCCCACCTCTATCTATATCAATGGATGGACAAAAATGTTGACATACACTTTTATAATGTATGTTGATCTCTTCTCAAGGAGTTCTTACTAGAGTTATAATTCCACAGGTTATTTTGAGAATGTATAATCAATAAAACTGTCACCAGTGATCCAGAAATAAGAGCAGATGCATGCCAAGAAGGAACGCTATTTTGTCTTATTCTCCTTGGTGTTCTCCCACATAGATTATATAATTCATCCAAGACTGAAAACATGATTCTGATAAAAGGCTCTCCATAGTCTTCTGAAAGCCTGTAAGTATAATCTAAGCCAGAAAGGGGACCTGCAGTTTCTGAACCTTGATTGATAAAGTTCTTACTAAGGACAGCCTGCTGCTCAGAAGTAGCCATGCAGCTCTTGTACAAAAAGGAGACCATGAATTGCATCCTCTGGCAGCCAGATGTCATACTGTGAAATGCCTCAGACAGAAAGTGATGATCAGATCTATTTTCTTTTATTCTATCCAATCATATTTTTCTAATAGAGAAAAAGAACATGAAATGAGTATTTTTGAATAGCCAGGGGAATATTAAAAAAGAAAACCATACCTGGGGGCATTACAATGTCAGATTTCAGGCTGCACTACAAAGCTGTGGTCATCAAGACAGTGTGGTACTGGCACAAAAACAGACACCTAGATCAATGGAACAGAATAGAGAATCCAGAAGTGGACTCTCAACTCTATGGTTAACTAATATTCGACAAAGCAGGAAAAACTATCCACTGGAAAAAAAGACAGTCTCTTCAATAAATGGTGCTGGGCTGCTGGGGATTTACTACCCCAAAGATAGAGATGCAATGAAATGCCGAGACCCCTGCACCCTGATGTTTATAGCAACATTGTCCACAATAGCCAAACTGTGGAAGGAGCCTCGGTGTCCATCGAAACATGAATGGATAAAGAAGATGTGGTCTATGTACACAATGGAATATTACTCAGCCATTAGAAGCGACAAATACCCACCATTTGCTTCGATGTGGATGGGCCTGGAGGGTATTATGCTGACTGAAATAAATCAATCGGATAAGGACAAACATCATATGGTCTCATTCTTTTGGGGAATATAAAAACTAGTGAAAGGGAATAAAGGGAAAGGAGAGAAAATGAGTGAAAATATCAGTGAGGGTGATAAAACATGAGAGACCCCTAACTCTAGGAAATGAACAAGGGGTAGTGGAAACGGAGGTGGGCGGGGGGTTGGGGTGACTGAGTGATGGGCACTGAGGGGGGCACTTGGCGAGATGAGCACTGGATGTTACGCTAAATGTTGGCAAATTGAACTCCAATAAAAAATTTTAAAAAATAAATGGTGCTGGGAAAATTGGACAGCCACATGCAGAAGAATGAAACTAGACCATTCTCTTTCACCATACACAATGATAAACTCAAAATGGATGAAATATCTCAATATGAGACAAGAATCCATCAAAATCCTAGAGGAGAACACGGGCAACACCCTTTTTGAACTTGGCCACAGCAACTTTTTGCAAGATCTATAAAGAACTTATTAAACTCAACAGCAAAGAAGCAAACAATCCAATCATGAAATGGGCAAAATACATGAACAGACATTTCACAGGGGAGGACATATACATGGCCAACAAGCACATGAGAAAATGCTCCGCATCACTGGCCAGAAGGGAAATACAAATCCAAACCACATTGAGATACCACCTCACACCAGTGAGAATGGTGAAAATTAACAAGACAGGAAACAACAAATGTTGGAGAGGATGTGGAGAAAGGGGAATCCTCATGCACTGTTGGTGGGAATGTGAACTGGTGCAGCCACTCTGAAAAACTGTGTGGAGGTTCCTCAAAGAGTTAAAAATAGAACTGTCCTACACCCCAGCAATTGCACTGCTGGGGATTTACCCCAAAGATACAGATGCAGTGAAACGCTGGAACACCTGCACCTCAATGTTTATAGCAGCAATGTTCACAATAGCCAAACTGTGGAAGAAGCCTCAGTGTCCATTGAAAGAAGAATGTATAAAGAATATGTGGTCTATGTATACAATGGAATATTACTCAGCAATTAGAAATGACAAATAGCCACCATTTGCTTCGACGTGGATGGAACTGGAGGGTATTGGGATCCCTGGGTGGCGCAGCGGTTTGGCGCCTGCCTTTGGCCCAGGGCGCGATCCTGGAGACCCGGGATCGAATCCCACATCAGGCTCCCGGTGCATGGAGCCTGCTTCTCCCACCGCCTGTGTCTCTGCCTCTCTCTCTCTCTGTGACTATCATAAATAAATAAAAAATTAAAAAAAAATTAAAAAAAAAAGGAACTGGAGGGTATTATGCTGAGTGAAGTAAGTCAGTCGGAGAAGGACAAACATTATATGGTCTCATTCATTTGGGGAATATAAAAAATAGTGAAAGGGAATACAGAGGAAAGGAGAGAAAATGAGTGAAAATATTAGTGAGAATAACAGACCATGAGAGACACCCTCTGGGAAACAAACAAGGGGTAGTGGAAGGGGAAGTAGGTCAGGGGTTGGAGTGACTGGGTGACAGGCACTGATGGGGGCACTTGATGGGATGAGCACTGGGTGTTATGCTGTATGTTGGCAAATTGAACTCCAATAAAAAATTTTTTTAAACCCTCCCTTTTCCTTACCTCCCCTAACAATCCAAGTATGTAATCAGCCACCCCTCACACACCTGGGGCAACAGCTCTTTCTGCCCATGAGTCCTGTCCCCATGCTTTAATAAAACCAGCATTTTGCACCAAAAAAAAGAGTGTTTTTTTTTTCTGAATCAAAATTGCAAAGGTCCAAATTCTCTTCACATTGGGAATATCCTAAGCCTCAATAACATCATACCCAGTGAAAATAAACCGAAAGTATATAAAAATTAAAATAAATATAATTCCAGTGGAAACCCAACCAAGATATAGTAAATAGGAAATATGGTCTTAAATAATGCTTGCAACCTGTAATAACATATAATAAGCTTTGAAGATGCTATCCTTTATGTGCTCATAGATAGGTAACTATAAGTCAATGAAGTCATACTATAAGCTACAAGACAAAACTACTCATGCTAATTCTGTCACTTGGTAAATATGGTGAATTATGTATGATTTTTATCATAAAATTTTCTAAAATCCCAAGTGAATAAGAAATGTGGTAAACAACACAATTAGTTCCAGACTGGAGCCTATTTTAAGACATCAATTTGCTATTATCTAGTGAAGAATGTGACAAAAATATACTTCTTTTGGGATTTCGAGAGATGTTGCATTGATTTTATAGATTGATTTAGGAAAACTTGGCATCTCCTACAATCGGTGTGTCCATTGTTCACTCATTAATGTGTTTAATAAAGGGTATTTTCTTTCTATAAAACTTGGACAAATCTCATTAGGTTTATCTTAGATATACTGAGTCAAGACTCCAATTGCAATTCAACTTAAGCTTGCTTAAGAAAAATATGGTATTTATTGTTTCATGTGAATGTACAATGGAAAATTCATCATTTTTTCTCTAAATATAGATTTTGACTCTTCTCCTCCCTTCCCTTTCTCTTTGCCCCCTACTCACTGAAAACAGCTTCTCCACACATCAGACAACACCATTTTCACCATATTGTTCTATGTTTCTTATATTGGTAGTGCCAAACCTGATTTCTATTTTTAGTATTTGCATCATCTGTATTTATCTCTTCATTTTATGCCTTTTGAAGTGTATCAACTATAGACCATCAATATATTTTTAAAGGAAATCTGAGAATAAGTCTTTTTAAAAATTCAGATAGAAAAGAGTGACATCATCAAGATGGCCAACTAGGAAGCTTGAAGCCTTCAGTCTATCATGAAAATTTTTTTTAAAACCCTAAACAACTTTATAGAAGTGCTTGAAATAGACAATTTTTGATACCAACACAGCAAATTCTCAATCAAGAAAAAAGCACAGGGACCCCTGGGTGGCTCAGTGGTTGAGCATCTGCCTTCAGCTCAGGACATGATCCCGGAATCCCTGGATCGAGTCCCACATCGGGCTCCCTGCATGGAGCGTGCTTCTTCCTCTGCCTGTGTCTCTCCCTCTCTCTCTCTCTCTCTGTGTCTCTCATGAATAAATAAATAAAATCTTTTAAAAAAGAAAAAAAACACATTCAAGATGGTAGGAAATGGGTGCGTGGGTAGCTCAGTCAGTTAAGCATCTGCCTTCAGCTCAGGTCATGCCTGAGGTCCTGGGATTGAGCCTCACGTCAGGCTTCCTGCTCGGCAGGGAGTCTGCTTCTCCCTTTCACTGTGCCTCTCTCCCCCTGCTCATTCTCTCTCTCTCTCTCAAATAAATAAATTAAAATCTTACTGAAAAAGAAAAACAGAAATTTAAAAAATATTTTTGAATAAAAGATGGTAGGAAATTTTTTGGCATTTTTACTGGCCTTTGCCCCATACCGTTCTGGGCACATAGCAACACAATCTGAAGGAAGAAGCAGCCCAGTTTCCAATTCTCTATCACCCAGGGGTAGCAGAGAATATCTAACCCTGTCTGGTAGCTGCCTGAGGGAGTGGTATGTTTTGCCTGATTCAAGTCAGATGAGGAATAACACCATAGTTTGAATCATAGGTCAGGAAGCCATTGAAAATAGTAGGCATGGCTTATGAAAGATGCAGAGGGACTATAAATCCGTGGCATGTGGGTAAAAAGATTACAGATAGAAGACTACAAATAGAACATCTAAAACACCAATGACAAGTTAAGCTGAGATTCTTTATGAAATTAAGACATTCAAAAGCAGCCATGGCTACAAGATAATCAAAAAAGGCACTCATGGGACAAGGGAAAATGAACACCCAGAGAAGACGTGAGCAGACCTTTAGCCTTCATCCCAGGCTGATCTCAAGGTTCAGAACCTGACCTGCTAATTAGTGAAGGTCTTTCTCCATGCAGAACCAGTCTGCAAAGACTGGAAGAAGTCACTGACTTTTTTTTCAAATAAACAATTTGCAACAACAACAAAATATCCACAAGGCATATAAATAAATAAGAAAACATACTGGAAAGGAAGAAAATAATGTGGCAGCAATCATCCATGAAGAAACACCAGCATTGGGCATACTAGACAATGGTTTTAAAACAATCATCTTAAATATACTCAAATTTCTAAAGGCAAAAATGGACAAAGAACTAAAGGAAATTGAGAAAATTATATGTGCAAAGGATAATAGTATCACAAAGAAATAGAAAATATAATCAGAAGCAAATAGATATTCAGGCATAGAAATATACTGTAACTGTACTGAAAAATTCACTAGTGGTGTTCAACAGCATACTCAAACAGGCAGAGGAGAAAAACAGTGTACTTGAAGACAGGACATTTGAAATCATTGTGTCTGAGAAGTAAAAAAGAAAAGAATAAAGAAAAGTCAGCAAAGTCTAAGGATTTATGGGACACCATCAAGAAGACCAATTTATATGTTATACGATACCCAGAAAAGGAGAGAAAGAAGTAGAGATTATTTGAATTAATAATTGACAATGTATAAAAAAATCATTACAAATCTATGTTTATGGGTACATGATACATAAATATATAATTTGTGATATCAATAATATAAAATGGGTGGGTACGGAGCTGAAGGAATAGTTTTTGCATATGATTGGAATTAAGTTGACATCAATCTAAAAAAGATTGATATAACTTTAGGATGTTTTATGTAATACCCATAGTAACAACAAATAAAGTATCTATATTGGATTCACAAAAGGAAATAAAAAGGGAATCAAAATGTGTCACCACAAAAAAATAAAAGGAAAAAACAGCAGTCAACTAAACACAAAGGCAGTAAAGCAGTAAGGGAGGATATAAGGGAGAAGGGCTATAAATCATAAAGAAAATAAATCACAAAATTAGGATAGTCCTTCCCTCAGTAATTAAATGTCAATGTATAAAATTTCCCAATCAAATGACACAAATTGACAGAATGGGTTTTAAAAGAACATCATTTAATGATATCCTAACTACAAAAGACCAATTCATTTATTATTATTATTTTTTAAGATTTTATTTATTTATTCATGAGAGACACACAGAGAGAGGCAGAGACACAGGCAGAGGGAGAAGCAGGCTCCATGCAGGGAGTCCAACGTGGGACTCGATCCCGGGTCCCCAGGATCACGCCCTGGGCTGAAGGCAGAGCTAAATCGCTGAGCCACCTGAGTTGCCCCCAAAGGATCAATTTAGATATAAAAATACAGGTTGAAAATGAAATGATAGAAAAACAGCCTCCCCTTTGCTATCTTGCCCACTGCTCCCTTATGGTGTGGTCAAAAAAATTCTATATCCTTTAAAAAGAAAAAAACAAGAAGAGCCAGACAGAAGACCAATTAGGAAATAGATGATGTGAACAACACTATAGACCTATTAGACATAACAGACATACACAACACGGCAGAATATACATTTTCACAAATGCACAGGGATCATTCTCCAGGATAGGTCATATGTTAGACTAAAACAAGTCTTCATGAATTTTAAAGGATGAAAACAATTCACAGTATCTTTTCTTATCAAAATGAAATGCAACTGAAATAAATCAACAGGGGAAAGAAAACTGGAAGCATACAAATATGTGTAAATTAAACAACACATTGTTAAACAACCATGTCAATGTAGAAATCAGAGGGGAAATTAGAAAATATCTTCACCAATGAAAATTAAAACCGAACATTCCAAAACTTATGGAGTGTAGCAAAAGCAGTGCCATGAGGGAAATTTCTACCAATGAAAGCTTATATTAAAAAAAAAATCTCAAATCAACAACCTAACTGTACACTTTAAGAAATTGAAGAACAAACTAAGTCAAGGGTGAACAGGAAAAAGGAAATAATAAAGATTAGAACAAGATAAATAAAATAGAGAACACAAAAGCAATAGGGAAAATCAATGAAAGCATATTTGGTTCTTTAAAAAGATCAACAACATTGACAAACCTTTAGCTAGCTGACAAAAAAAGAAAGAAGATGCAAATAACAAATCAGAAATGAAAAATGGGACATTACCATAAATTTTACAAAATAAAAAGATAATGTGTAAATGCTCTGAACAATTGTATACAAATTGGATAACTTAGATGAAATTGACAAATTCCTAGAGATAAGTAACTTACCAAAATTGAATAATGAAGAAACAGAAAATTTGAGTAGACTTTTAACTAAGGAAATTAAATCAGTAATCAAAAACCTCCCAGCAAAGAAAAGCCCATGAGCAGTGCACCAGGATGGCTCAATTAACTGTCTCACTCTTGATTTCAGCTCGAGTCATGATTTCAGGGCCCTGAGATCAAGCTCTGAATCAGGCTATGCACTCAGGGGAGAGCCTGCTTGAGTGTCTCCCTCTCCCTTTCCCTCTGCCCCTCTCCTTGCTCATGCACATTCTCTCCCCTCCCTTCTCTCTCAAACAAATAAAATCTTAAAAGAAAAAAAGCCCATGACCAGATGTCCTCACTGCTGAATTCTATCAAACGTTTAAAGAAGCATTAACCCCAATCATTCTCAAACTATTCCAAAATATTGAAAAGGAAGACTCTGTAATACAAGGAAACTACAGACCTGTATCACTTGTGAATATTGATGAAAAAAGGTTCAACAAAATACTAGTAAACTGAATGCAATGACACTAAAAGATCTATACACCATGAATAAAGTACTAAAAAAATAAACATAGAACTGCCACATGATCCAGAAATTCCACTTCTGGATATATATCCAAAAAAACTGAAAGGAGAGACTTGAACAGAGTTTATATTTGGGAAGACAAAAAAATTCTGGAGATGGATAGTGGTAATGGTTGTAGCACAATATTAATGTCCTTAAGGCCATTAATCTGTACATCTAATAATGATTAAAATGACACATTTTATATGTTTTAGCCTAACTAAAACAAAGGTAAATTTTACATACATTGAAATGCCAAGATTTTTAAGACTGCTATTTGATTAATTTTGTCAAATATATTCACCCAGGTAAACAGCAATCTAATCAAAATATAAAAATATTTTCTACACTCCAGAAAATCATTTTCATCCCTATTCCAGGCAATTACTGCCCCTACAAAGGCAGCTACTTTCCTTACTTCTATTTTCTTATTAGTTTTAGCTGTTTTTGAGCTCAATCTAAAAGAATAACATAGCATGCATTTTTTTCTGACTGACTTCCTGTGCTCACTAAATTATAAGATTAATCAACTGGTGTGCTTGTCAATATCATTTTTGAAATTACATAATAATATCAAATTGTGTGAATTTAACGTACTTTGTGTGTATCAATTCTTTGTGGACAATTTGGAGCTCTTATGAATAAAGCTACTACAAAAATTCCTTAAAAAGTTACTGTGGGGGATCCCTGGGTGGCGCAGCGGTTTGGCGCCTGCCTTTGGCCCAGGGCGCGATCCTGGAGACCTGGGATCGAATCCCACATCGGGATCCCGGTCCATGGAGCCTGCTTCTCCCTCTGCCTGTGTCTCTGCCTCTCTCTCTCTCTCTCTCTCTGTCTCTCTGTGACTATCATAAATAAATAAATTGAAAAAAAATTTTAAAAAAAGTTACTGTGGATGTATACTACCCTTCCTTTTGGATAAATTCCTAAGTGTGGAATTATTTGGTCATAGAGCAGGTTTGTTTAATTTAATAATAAACCACCAGCTTTACAAAGTCATTTTACACAATAATGTCTTTGAGTTCAAGTGGCAGTTGATATATAGTATACACTTAACACTAGCTTTCTAGTTTTGGCTTTCTATATGCTTTCAGCGGGATGTCAAGGCCTAAATTATCTGCCGTGGTAGGGAACCAACACTAGCTGTTTCATCTCTAATTATCTGGATTATCCTCCTTCTTCCAGTCCCCATTACTTCTAATACTGACATAGAAGTCCATCTTAGCCTATCTTGGGAAACTGCATATTTTTTAGGTATCATCTTTTTACCTCTATGAAATATTTTCTCAGCTCTGTTAAGTTTCATACCTAATCCATTCCCATCAGACTATATATAATTTTCCACACTTCTTTTGTCACTTCAATAGGATTTGGATAGGGGAAAAGAAATCTATCATCTATCTATCTATCTATCTATCTATCTATCTATCTATCTATCATCTATCTATCAAGAGACAGCTATCTTGAACCAGAAGTTTGTTATTTTTATATTTCAATATTTATGTATATATGTATATCACACACACACACATGCATGCATGCATACATACAGGATAATTGGGGTAAGTTATGCTGGTCTCCTTGCTCAAAAAGAAAAGAATACCAATACATATTTCAAACTTACATGGGTCTATAATCCTCTTTCTTTCTTGTATCTTTAAATAATAACTTTTGAAATAATTAATTTCCTACCTATTTATATACTGAATGCAGTTTAATCCCAGAGTATTATACAGTCTCCTTTAGTGATCATGGATAACTAAAAAGTCTAAATTGGGATCCTGGGGATCTCTGGATGGCTCAGCAGTTTGGTGCCTACCTTCAGCCCAGGGCGTGGCCCTGGAGTCTCAGGATCCAGTCCCACTTCTGGCTCCCTGCATGGAGCCTGCTTCTCCCTCTGCCTGTGTCTCTGCCCCTCTCTCTCTCTCTGAATGAATAAACAAATAAAATCTTAAAACAAAATAAACTGGGATCCTTAGGATTTATGCAAGCTTGATATTATGTATTCACATAGCATAGATATAAGAAATAGATTTGTTAGTAGAATTATGAAACACACAGATCCATTTGGGGAGTTTTCCATTGTTACTAAATAATATTGTGTTTCAAAGTATGCCAAGAATTCACAGGATGAAAATATTCTACCTGCATAGCATACTATAGGATAAACCCAAATTAGAAGTGAAGTTTGCATATATAGAATACCTCTTATCATTCCTCCTGATAATTCCTCTATTGCTTATATTGTGGAATAGCTACATGGTTTTACTGTGAATGGAATGGCATATTTGAAAAAAAACTGGAAATGATATCCCAGTGTGAATAAAAAATTGTCTTCTTCTTTTATTTATTTAAATTCAAGTTATTTAACATATAGTATAGTATCAACTTCAGAAGCAAAATTTAGTGATTCATCACTTAACATATAACACCCAGTGGTCACCCAAGCAAGTGCCATCCCTAATGCCCATCATACACTTAGCATATTCCCTCACTCCCAGCTGTTCCAGCAACCCTCAGTTTTTTTCTCTATAGTTAAGAGTTGTGGGTCTCTGGGGAGGCTCAGTGGTTGAGCTTCTGCCTTTGGCTCAGGGCATGATCATGGGCCCGGGGATCAAGTCCGGCATCGGGCTTCCCAGAAGGGAGCCTGCTTCTCCTTCTGCCTATGTCTCTGCCTCTCTCTGTGTGTGTCTCTCATGAATAGTAAATAAAATATTTTTTTAAAAAAAGAATCTCTTATGGCTTGCCTCCCTCGGTTTTTATCTTATTATCTTTTAAGATTAGAAAAAATTTAGGTTTTGGATTAGACAGATATCATATGATCTATCCACATGGATTAAACTACATCCTTAACATAGGAAATTTGATTTCTGGTCTGAGTGGTGATAAAATTTGTAATATATTTCACAGAGTTTTAATATTTTAATATTTAAAGAGTTCTTATGATTAGGTAATAAAAGACAAACAGACCAGTAGAAAACAAACAAAATATATAAACATAAAAGCCAGAAAAATAAACACAGAAGCCCAATTAAATGTATTTTTATAAAGTTCACATTCAAGTAATCAACGAATACAAGCTAAATTAATAGCAATAAACCAATTAGCCAATCAAATTAGCAAACTTTAAAACCAAGAATATGATAATATGTCATTTTCATGGGGACATGAAAACAGACATTCATATAAACTATTAGTTGAAGTAAACATTTTATAAACTTTCTTGAAAGCAATGTAGCTATTTGTATCCAATATTAATTGATATTTCATTTGTTCCAGTAATTTCACTTCTATATATTTATCCTAAGGAAATAATTAAGAATGCTTGGAGTTTAGCTATAATTAATTTGATAATGCTGTGAGAATAGGAAATATCTTACATTTCTAAATGTAGAAGCTTGAGTAAACAAGTTAAGGTTCATACAATATTTTTAAAGGTATTTATTTTTGAGAGAGAGAGAGAGAGCAAGCACAAGCCAGAGGGAGAGGCAGAGGGAAAAGCAGACTCTTTGCTGAGCAGGGAGTCCAATGCAGGACTCAATCCCAGGACTCTGAAATCATGACCTGAGCTGAAGGCAGACATTTAACCAACTGAGCCATAACGACACTCCAGTCTTTTTCTTTAGAAAATAGTGGTAAATCATGCAATGAGATTTTCTGCAGTAATTAAAAATGGATTGTAAATAAGTATACCTACTTCTGTGCAATTATTTTTTGACAAGTACACACACACACACACCACAAAACAGAATATATGTTGTGTATCTCTTTGAGATGGCAATACAGATGATTCATATTTCTTTTGATTAACATTATGCTCTAAGTTTTTTATGGTAAACAAACATAGTTTTGTATTTTAAAAAAGCAAAATTTAGATTTTTTAAAAATATGAATACTATTGAGGAGTATATACTGAATAAGATGAAATAAAACTTGAAATAAATGAGAGATAAACAATGTTTCTGGATATTGAAGTCTATGTCTTAAGAAATATAATTTTTAATTTAAGGAAATAATAATATCAAAAGGATTCATTTTGATTCTTAATAAATTAGCTCCAAAGCTAATATACAATAATAGACAAATGAGTCAGGTCAATTTTGAGAATTAAAATACTGAGTGGACACTTGACCTGAGATGTACAAACCATAGTATAAGGTGACAATACTTAAAATAGTGTAAGAAATAGTGTAAGAATGTGATAAAATATCACACCTTTAATTTCAGGAATTTTTTTTTTAATTAATTTTTATTGGTGTTCAATTTACCAACATACAGAAAAACACCCAGTGCTCATCCCGTCAAGTGTCCACCTCAGTGCCCGTCACCCATTCCCCTCCAACACCCGCCCTCCTCCCCCCTTCCACCACCCCTAGTTCGTTTCCCCGAGTTAGGAGTCTTTATGTTCTGTCTCCCTTCCTGATATTTCCCAACATTTCTCACAACACAATAGAAGTACATAGAAGTGTATACATCTAAATTTACAGCTCTGAGAATTTCCACAAGGTGAAAACCCCAGAATAATCACCCCACACAGAATAAGATATAAAACATTAGAAGCTTTCTTTGTCCAATCCTAGGCACTATCCCCAACAAGGGCAAACGCCCTCAGCCATTACTACCCACTTAGGGTCACTACTATCATGGCTTCTATTTGTATATGTTTGGTTTCATTTATTCAACATTACATCTGTGAAATTAATCCAAAACATAAAACAGTAGTTTGTTCTTTTCCCATTGTGTATTTCATAACATAAAATTCTCCACAATATACGCATTCCACTCCAGATAGACATTTGTATTGTTCATCTTGCTTATCATTAATAATGTCATTATAATTATTCTATCTATATATTTAGTGCAGAGATGTATGCATTTCTGTTAGGTTTGTGCCTAGAAGTAGAATTACTGGGTCACGGGATATGGCATAGTTTCAGTTGTACAGATAATGTCCGAAGGTTTTCAAAGTGGTTGTATTAATACCTAGTGATTTTTGCCACCATTGGATAGTTTGAAGTTTTTGTTTCCTTCTTTGTTTTGACATTCTAAGTGTTTGTAGTAGAACCTAAAGTGTTTTAATTTTCATTCCAGTGATGATTCTCATCAATATGATGTTTGCTCTGGTTTCCTTCATACAGATAATTTTAAATCAAATTGAGGTATTTCTCTTCTATTTCTAGTATTCTAAGGGTTTTCACCCCGCATAAATACTTTTACTAAAATCTTTTTTTGAATATATTAAAACTATCTTACTTTTTCATTTATTTTGTTAATTTTATTAATTATTTATGCTCATTCACTTTTCAAAATCCTCCAGTGGTTTCTCATTGTCCATAGAGGTTTCAGCAGGCCAGATCTCCCAAACTTTTATGGTTTTTGGATTGACTCTAACTGCTTCTGCTTCTTAGTGGCAAAAGCATTTCTTCTCACTTGGTATTGACTGTCTTCATAATTGTAGCCATCCTAGTGGGTATGTCATGTTATCACAGTGTGGTTTTAATTTGCATTTCCTTAATGACTTATTTTACAGACTACATTTTTGTCATGCTTATTGGTTGTTTGTACATCTTTCATTATGAATTGTCTGTTCCAAACATTTTGCCCTTTTTTGTTGGACTCTTCTCTCCTTAGCTATTCCCCTGAAGAGTTTATGAATAATTAGCATTATTTATTCCTTAAAAGTTTGAAAAAAAAGTCACGAATGAGGTTGTTTGGATTTTGAGGTTAATTTTTGAGTATTTTAACCATGGCTTCAACTACTTTAATAGATATAGCACTATTCAGACTGTATATATCTTTTTGTGTCTGTTTTGGTAAGTCCTGCTTTTCAGGACATTATGGATTTTAATTCATTTATCATATTTACCTAAAGTTATCACTGTTTTTAATATCTTTATTGACAGAAAATTCATATATCATATGTTATAATTTTAATGTCTGATCAGTAAAACTATCCTGTTTTCACTCGATATTTCATATATGTTTTTAATCATTATTGTTAAAGTTATATCAATTTGTTTCAACAAACTGACTTTTGGCCTTGTTAAATTTCTGGACTGTAACTTTTTAATATTTCATTTACTTCATATTTTATATAAATTTATAAAATATGTTTATTATTTTTTCTAAATACATTGAATTTGATCTGCTGTTCAAGCCTAAGCTTATTTAGATGGATACTCGAATTACTGATATTGATTTTTCTTATTTTTTAATATGCATTTAAGGCCTTATTTCTTTTAATTTGCACATCACCACATCATATACAATTTTATATTCAATGATTTAATAACCATCAATTTATTTTTTTTTATTTTCAGCACATTTGTTCTTTGTGTCATTAGTTATTCTGAAGTGTGTTGTTTAACTTCTGAACACGATGATTTTCTAATTATTTTTTCTTGTTAATTCTTGGCTTAATTCCACTGTTTACAGAGAACATACTCTGTGATTTGAATTTTGCTGAGGCTTTCTTTATGGTCTAGCATATAATCTATTTTGGTAAATACTGCTTTTGCACTAGAAAACAATGAGTATTCTGAAGTGAGGTGGGTAGAGTATTTAAAATGTGTCAGTTAGGTTAATTGTATTTTTCAAAATTTATGTATCTTTAGAGACTTCTTTTTGTCTGTTGTTCTAAAATTACTGAGAAGGGATGCCTGGGTGGCTTAGTGGTTGAGCGCCTGCCTTTGGCTCAGGTCATGATCCTGTGATCCTGAGATCCAGTCCTATATTGGGCTCCCCAGAGGGAGCCTGCTTCTCCCTCTGCCTCTTTCTCTGTGTTTCTCATGGATAAATAAAATCTTTAAAAATAAATAAATAAATAAATAAATAAATAAATAAATAAATAAATAGAATTACTGAGAAAAGTGTCTTAACATCTCCAACCAAATTTTAGTTATACATTCTTGTATAATCCTTTTAGTGTTTACCCTAAGGATTAGAATACACATACTTGACTTAAACTATGTTCTACCTTAAATCATTTATTTTACCACATTCCAAGTAATGCAAAAAAACTACAAGAATTTCACTTCATTTAGCTTCTACCATTCTTTGTCCTACTGTCATATTTCTTCCACATATGTTATAAACTGCACACTTCTTTACCCTTTCTGGTATTAACACATTTCATTCTGCAGTCCTGTGCTTCTGTATCACATAGAAAATTGTTGGATTCATCATATTATTGGAGCCTGAAGAATTCCATTTAGTTTTTCATATTGTATAGCAATGATTTCTCTCATGCTTTGTTCATAAACATATTTATTTCATTTGTGAAGGAAGATTTTACCAAAGATAGAATCTATTTTCCTTTTTTAAAGATTTTATTTATTCATGAGAGACACAAAGAGAGAGGCAGAGACAAAGGCTGAGGGAGAAGCAGGCTCTCTGCAGGGAGCCAGATGCTGTACTCCATCCCAAGACCCTAGGATCACAACCTGAGCAAAAGGCAGATGCTCAACCACTGAGCATGTGCCTCTATTTTCGTTTTTTTTTTTTTTTTTTTTTTTTTTTTTGGTAAGCATTTCAGATGTGTCATTCAATTGATTCAGGTCTTCCACAGTTTCCATACAAAATAAACCATCAGTCATATTATAGATAATGTGTCTTTTTCTATGGATCCTTTAAGGATTTCTTTTTAATTATGGTTTTTGGCAATTTGACTACAATGTCCTTAAATTTGGTCTTCTTTATATTTTGATGTGCCTGGTCTTGTTGAAATTTCTGAAGCTATGATTAATACTCTTGATCAATTTAGAAAAAATTTTTATGGATTTCTTTTCAATTATTGCATCCTGCCATTTTCTTCCTCTTGTCTTTCTGGGAGTACAATTACATAAATGTTTTACACTATGTCTACACGTGGTTCTTACTCTCTCTTCTGCTCTATTACTTTTTACTCTATGCTTCAATTTGGATATTTTCTTTTTTCTTTTATTTTTATTTTTTAAGATTTTATTTATTTATTCATGAGAGACAGAGAGAGAGAGAGAGAGAGAAGCAGAGACACAGGCAGGGGGAGAGGCAAGCTCCATGCAAGAAGCCTGATGTGGGACTCGATTCCGGGTCTCCAGGATCACACCCTGGGCTGAAGGTGGAACTAAACCACTGAACCACTTAGGCTGCCCTGGATATTTTCTTTTAATCTGTTTAAATTCACTAATCACAGTTACTGCTGTGTCCAATCTTCAATTTAGCCCATCCAATCAACTCTTAACTTTAGATATTGTATTTTTCAGTTATCAAATGCTCATTTCATGCTGTCATTTTTATTCACCTTGTTCATCTCGTCCTCTATTTTCTTTAGAATATAACTCAGAGTTATTTCAAAATCCACTTTAATATTTGTATCATATGAAGTTTTACTGTTTCTTGGTATTTTCTCTTACTTATTGGTCACATTTTCATGTCTTTCTTCATTTCCAGGAAATTTTATTGTTTAAAAAGAAAATCAGAAACACTAAATGATGTCATCTTCCATCAGAGAATAACATCTTTTCCCTCTGTTGGGCAGACTGAGTGAGAAAGTGATCATGTGAATCCAATCAGGTAATAAGCTGAGCGATGGCTAGGCTGACATTTTGGTAACACTCAATAGACCTCTGTTTCAGTCCTGCTTTGGAGCATGGACTTGGGGTTTTTACTAAAAACATACCTTTCCTCATTTATGAAAGTCTTTGGAAAATTCACTACTGCCTTTGGGTTTTTTTTAGAGCTTAGCACTTTATTTCCCCACACTCACTTCCCCACTTTGAATTCTGGAAAATGCCTTGATGGAAAGAATAGCCATGCATTTGAAGCTGGTGCTCCCCTCCTAGCTAGGTTTTGTTTCCTAAGCACTACAAGAATACAGATAATTTCAATATGACTTTCAAAACCAACTGGCCTCATTTACCTGCCACTCTCAGGCAGTCCCAGAAGTCAGCAAAATCCCATGGTGAAAACTCACTGTATCAGGGTTTCCTCAGGTTTCAAAAATGTTGCTTCATGCAACTACCAAAAATATTGTTTGATCTTTCCTCCTCATACTATGCCCATAGTCAGTAAATGATCCCAAGAGGAAAAATAGTGGATTATCATCAGCTCTATCAGAGAGGCTCCCCTCTCTGGAATTCCAATTTATATAGCATTAGTTGTTTCCACTCAATAATTCTCTGATATCTTTAAAATAAGATTCCTGTAATTCATCAAACTTCTATTAAGTGATATAAATATTTGGGATTTGAGGGTTTGTTATCTTCTTCTGGGAAAAAAAATTCAGTATGCCCCTGGGAAATGACTTTGGACTATCTTCATCCAGGATCAAGGCTTGAGATTCCTCTGGACCACCCAAAGTAAGTCATGGATTCAAGGTGCAAATCCATAGGCTATCTGGTTTATGTCTGGTATATTTTTCGCTCACCCTTCATGTGACAGTATAGCCCTTTAAGTTCCCTGTTTAAAATGAAGGTGGTTGCTCATTAGACTCCACTCATACATTTTAAGCCTTGAACTTTGAATCCCGGTCACCTCACTGCCAACTGTCACACCTGTTTTGTAGCTCCTTTTTTCTAGATTAGAAAATGCTGAAAGCTATAGTAGTTCACCGCATCATGTTTGGCCTCTTGTTTTTGCTTTCAGCGCATCAATTCTTTACTATATTGTTATTACTTGAATGCTCTTTTTAAAAAAATTATATTTTTAACTTATTATCCAGATCTTTAGTTTTCATCAATGGGAGGGCTAATTACCTACCCTACCATTACTGAAATTAGAAGCATGCCCTGTATTTATTATTATGAGGAAAACTGGGGTGAATCACACTAAATAGAGCATGGTTCAAATTTTATTTTTTTAAGATTTTATTTATTTATTCATGAGACACACACACACACACACACACACACACAAACAAAGGCAGAGGGAGAAGCAGGCTCCATGCAGGGAGCCTGACGTGGGACTCGATCCCAGGTCTCTAGGATAAGGCCCTGGGCCAAAGGTGGCGCTAAACCGCTGAGCCACCTGGGATGCCCCCAATTTTATTTTTTGAAAAGTTTATTGAGAAAACTAAATTAGATAGATCGTGTATTAAATAGAATTTTCTGCAGCATTTTAGTGTTAGGAGAGAAAGGAATGTCTGAAGGAAATTAACTCTAAGCGTGTTTTGGGCTTTTCTTTTTCTTTTTTTGGATTATTTCCAAAACACTTTAATGGAAAAAATATCTAAGTCAGTGCCAGATGACCTGGATTTCAGTTCCAGTCCACTAACCTTGGCCATCATTTTTCTGAGTCTCAGTTTCCTCATTTGAAAGATAATTGAATTATCTTTAATGACTTAATTCTGAAGGTCTTTGGAGCTTATAGGGAGTATTTCCTAGAAGTGTTCATGGCTTGGTAATGTAGGTCACTGCTCTAGAATAAACCTAGGTGTCTCCATTTACTGAATTACTCAGTAAATTGGTATAAAACAACTTATTTTATTTCTAGATATTGCACAGCTGTCACAAGTATAGTTTCCAATTTTTTGCGTTCCGATTATTTAATTTTATAAACTAATGATTTAAATTTGTATCCAGATTATTGTACAATATCCATTTATTTTTCAGTTATTTTGCCTGAGTTTTCCAATCAAAGACATCTCCCAATAAGTATTACCTTTGTTTCCTTCATTCCAAAAGCTATGATTTTGCTTTCTAATTTATGTTCTAATGTATTAATACTTGTGGAATGATGAAAAATAATAAGTAGACTTGCAGGAGGACTTGCCTTATTGCTTATTCCAATGTGATTAGAATTTCAACAGTATATATGATACAGCCTGTAAGATGGAGATACATATTCATTAATATATTAAGGAAGATTTGAATTTCTAGTTTTCTAAGAATATTTTTAACCAAGAATAAATGGTGACTTATATCAACTACCTTCTGCACTAGAGAGATGAGGGTACACTTGTCATTTGATCTATTTCTGTTATTTCTATTAATAGATTTTCTTACCAAGAATCATTGCTGAATTCCTAGAATATTGGTTATAGTATATTAATATTTTACCATATAAATCTAAACTCCATTATCTAATATTTTATTTAGGATTTTTACATCTATATTTATAATTCATTTTGGCCAGTAGCATTTTGTACTATTGCTAAGAATTTTTGACATTAGTATGGGTGTTGAATTTTATTACTCTTTTCAGCAACCATTGAGATGACCATATGTACAATTCTCAAACAATCACTTTAGTAGTAACCTTTCTTTTCTTTGGAATTAGGGTTACAGAGAAGTATGTGGGGGCTTTTTGGATGCTTATATGTAACTTTCTTTATTACTGTGATTAATTTCTATGAATGTATAACAATGTGGCTTTCTTTTTATTTAATTTGCAAGAAAAACTGGGGCCTTCCATCTGTAAAAACAAATTTCTTTCATTTCATATTTTAAAAATTTATAACATTTATTATTTCTAACTGCTGTTTTTATGTCTTCCTCAGGAACACTTATACATCTTAGATTACATGTCTATTCTCCTGCCCTTTTCTCTGAAAGAATGATTTGTTTTGGTTTAGTCCTTGTCATTTTCTCTATTGTATGAGACTGTACTATTCTTGTCACTTACAGGGCAGAAAAGATTTTTGACAATCTTAATTATTTTCTTCACTCAGTTCAATGTGAATGCTAGTTCTATTATAGTATAATTTCTTGGCAATCTTTCCTTATTTCAGCCATTTTCATTTACATCTGACCTTGTTTCTTATGATTATCTGCTCCTTTTTTGTTTTTGGGGGTTTTTTTCTGCTCCTTTTTTGAAAAGACCATTCTTCCTTGCAGTTTGAGGATGCCATTTTTTTCAGAAATTTATTCATAATTATTCAGTAGGTAATTTGTTTTTCAAATATATGTACTTCTTTTGAAATTGTGGGTTTGTGTTCACATTCTTTTTTTTTATATATTTCCCATAAACCTGAGGTGCTTCTGCTGATGGTTGTGTTTGTTTTTGTTCTCTATTTTTCCTTAAATTAAGTAAAGCTTTATCTGGATTCATTTGACAGTCCATAGGACTGTCTTCTACTCATTGATCTATAGATAGATTAATTTCTAAAGTCAATTCTTGGGGCATGTTGATGTGCATAGTTTCCATCCCAAACTCACATTCAGCAGTTATCACTTAGTGCAGTTCTGATATTTGGAAGTGGGATTATTTTCTACCACTTTGTCTGGTTTCCTGACACATAGGCCAATTGGTTATATGGCTTCCCGGACTCTTCCTCTCTCTGTGCTTCTCTTCTCTACCTGGCTCTCCCCACAACAAAACTTTATTTCTAGGAAATATATCCCTTTGTTCCTATGGTGTTATGTTTTTGTTACTGATATTTCTGAATGTTTTTAGTGTACAAGAATAGCTACCCCTGACTTCCTGGTATCTTCCTATTCTTTAAGAGAAAAAAATATTTCATCAAGTGAAATCTAAGAGCTCATCAGACAAAACCTGAAGGACTTTTCTTAATCCACATCCATATACTTTTAGGTAACAGAAATTCCTTCTAGAATCTAACATTAGGTCAGTGTTACTTTTCAGTGGTGATGTGAGATTTAATATTAATCCATGCCTACATTTGGTATTTTAACAGGAATATGGGGAAGTCTCAATCAAGGGCTATATAAATTAGGCATTACTTTAAGCTAGAAATCACTTCTGGGCCCTTCAATAATGTCACATTTTATTGTACCTGATTTAATCCACAGTTCCTAATAGATAGGAAGCAAGCATAGTCTATTTCCTTTCTTTCTTCCTCAACTTTATTGGGGGATAACTGAAGAATGTAATTTTACATATTTAAAGTATATAGTGTAATAATTTGATATACATGTGCATTATGAAATAATTACCAAGATCAAAATAATTAACCTATCACTTTACATAGCTAACTTTGTGTGTGTGTATGCATGTGTGTGTGTGTTGAGAATGCTTAAGACCGAATCAACAGGAAAATGCAAATCAAAACCATAATGAGATATTATCCTATATCTGCTCGGATAGCTGTTATCAAAAAGACAAGAAATAACAAGTACTGGAAAGAATGTTGAAGAAAAGGAAATTCTAGTGTACTGTTGGTGGGAATACAAATTGGTGCAGCCACTATGGAAAACAGTATGGAGATTCCTCAAAAAAACAAAACTAGAACTACCATATGATCTAGCAATCCAACTCCTTGGTGCATAACTGAAGTAAACAAAAGTATCTCTATGAGATATCTGTACTCCCACGTTCATTGCAGCATTACACACAATAACCAAAATATGGAAATAACCTAAATGTCTTTCGATGGATAAATGGATAAACAAAATATGGAATATATAAACAATGGTATATTATCTAGCCACTAAAAGAAGATAATCCTGCCATTTGTGATAACATGGATGAGCCTGGAGGGCATTATGCTAAGTGAAACAAGCCATACAAAGAAAGATAAATACTGTATGATCTCACTTATACATGGAAACTTTTTCTAAAAAGTCAATTTCATAGAAACAGAATATAACGGAGGTTGCAAGGGACTGAGGGGAGTGGGAAATGTGGAAATATATGTCAAAGGGTACAAACTATCAGTCACAAGAAGGATAATTTCTGAGGACTTAATGAACAGCATAGTGACTGTGGTTAATAATATGGTATTGTATACTTGAAATTTCCTAAGGCATACTCAATAAAGGCTCAAGACTTTCTATGAATCTATTTCTGTATTTATCACTGTCCTCAGTGCCTCCAATTCCTTTTATCTTCAAGTTTGCCCAAGTTTTTTTAAACAGATATTAGATTCCATAAATGATAGTGTCACCCAGAGTCCATTAAAATTATTCAGAAACACAAAGCACGATTTTTCTTTTTCTCTTATACAGAAGCAAAATATTGGTTCACAAACTCTCCTGTCTAAAGGTAATTTCTCATCTCTTATCTCAGGTTTGTATTGGAAAGCCCATGATATATGATCTAGAGTTTACAGCCTGGAACAATCTAAACTATTCTTTTAAGTGTTTCAGGGGACCTAAGGACAGGCACCAGCAGCAACTTCATGTTATACTTTGTGGTAAAAAAAAATCCAAATATAACAATGTCTGGTAACTTACTGAATAAAAATTAAGGTTTTATTCTACATAGTATTTATATTCAATAAAGCAATTAATTTTTGTGATTATAGAGCATTTATCAATTCCAAACAATAGCAAACAAAATTTATTATTTATTTGTTTGTTTATTTATTTATTTATTTTTACTTTTTAAAACCAGAACGTTTATTTTGACTAATCGTTGAAATCCTTAAGATGAACTGGATGCTGCAACAGCTGCCCTCTTGGGCTTAGGTGTCGTTCCTTCATGGAATCCATGCCTGAATCTGCGGTATACAATTTTTAGGTGCCTCATTCGACCAATCCCAGTGGTATTCCGTCTTTTAGCCTTGGCACTCCAGTTATACTTTCTCTTCCACTTGGCAGGGTAGCCACACTTGCCGCAGGTGGACTTCTGAAGGTGGTAGGCCTTAGAGCCACGGCGGCGGCACAACGTGTGCGTCTTATTGCGAAGCTTTCCGAACAATGACGTCCCTTTCGTCATCTTGTTTCCGCGGCAGACCCCCATATCAAACAAAATTTAAAGATAATGAATATAAAAAATAAATAAAATAAAATAAAATAAAATAAAGATAATGAATATCACATATGATGTGTTAAATAATTACTTGCAAGTATTCTTCATTTTACTGCCAGAAATGAAATTGAAAGAACTTTGCATTTGTAATTCGTTCAGATATGGGTACCCATATTAAAATATAAAAGGAATACTATTTTCTTTTAGAAAATATAGTTTTTACATGAATTAAAATTAAAATCAATTCCTTCCTCTGTGTCCATCGAAAGATGAATGGATAAAGAAGATGTGGTTTATGTATACAATGGAATATTACTCAGCAATTAGAAACGACAAATACCCACCATTTGCTTCCACGTGCATGGAACTGGAGGGTATTATGCTGAGTGAAATAAGTCAATCGGAGAAGGACAGTGTATGTTCTCATTCATTTGGGGAATATGAATAATAGTGAAAGGGAATATAAAGGAAGGGAAAAGAAATGTTGGGAAATATCAGGAAGGGAGACAGAACATAAAGACTCCTAACTCGGGGAAATGAACTAAGGGTGGTGGGAGGGGAGGAGGGCGGGGGGTGGGGATGAATGGGTGACGGGCACTGAGGTGGACACTTGACGGGATGAGCACTGGGTGTTTTTCTGTATGTTGGTAAATTGAACACCAATAAAAATTAATTTAAAAAATAAAAATAAATAAATAAAATCAATTCCTTATTTGTTTAATAAAAGCGTTGTATTAAAAATATCAATGCAGAACTAATGCGTGGTGTCATTTCCAAGTACTTTGAACAAGAAAGAATTTCTACTCCATATTCAAAATAACAATTTTAATAGCCCCAAATATAAAAAAGAAACACTAGGATAATACATCGAAGAGGAAAGACATCATACACTTATTTTACTCTTCTAAAACTGAGACTCATATGAATTAATTATAAAATGAAACTAATAAATGTATCACAACTATCTCTTAATAGGTCTGAGAGAAATTAATTCAAAACTAATGAGATAGAAAAATCAGTTGTACAATCTTAGGTCTTTAAAGGTCCTTAATATTTAAAATATTAAGTAATTGCACAACTTCACTTCATAGATGCCATTAATGTAAGACTAGATCTGTTACAAAAATACATAAGAAGGGCATGTCCTTTATAACAGACTCTTTTCTGTGCCAATGCAGTTTCTCTAATATTAGGTTTCATATACGTGACTTCTTGCTTAAGTCTTGTGTCCCAAGTATAGTGTTATTAAGAACCCCTATCCCCTTGAATTTTGGGGAAATAATCAGGTTAAACTAAGTGTCTAATTGTGACAGTTTGAGAAGAGACCACACAGAATGGAAAGAACAATGGATTGGGAGTTACAGATTCCAAGTGCCTGTCTTCCCTCCTTAACCCATTAGCCTTGTAATTTTCCTTGTCTTCTTGGCTTTCTGAATTTCAGTTTCCTCATCTGTAATCAACCATATCAGTTCTAATTATTTTATAGGATCGTTGAAAAGGTCAAATGATAAGAGATGAGCAAGCAATTTGAAAATGCACAATTTTATAATGTAAAGCATCTTGAGAAAATGACTGTCTCATCTAGAATTTAGAAACTTTGCAATATAAGAAAAACTGAATGTTACTACCTTTTGTAAAATATCCCACTGCAGAGAATAATCCCATATTTAAAAATATATTAAGAGCTACTGGTGATGCTTGTTCAATTTTATAATTCCTTTGCAATTCATTTATAAAATTGAATAACAATCTTCTTCCAATAAAGTTTTTTAATATATTGCATTAGTATTATTCATGTGAATAAAAGTGTATATGGAAACCACTTTAATGTATATTTTGAAATTTGAGGCTTTTAAAATTAAATACTAAAATATATCTTGATTTGAAAACTTGAACAGTTAAACTCTAAATTATTTACAAAATATACCATATGGTTTTTGAGTCTTTTAAAATAAAACACCTAGTAGAATACTATTTTAAAATCTGATTTATCATTCTGTTAAAAACATACTTTCTATGAGGATGATTTTTGCAGACACGCTTAAAAATCTGACTTTGCCCCTAGTCAGAAAGTAGCAGACTCCCATGAGATGGTTTTCCACCCCACAGACCTCCTACTTTTCTTTTTATAAGACTCCTTGAATCTAACCTGAGCCCCTTAAATTATCAGTACCTATTTGATTTGTGGAATTATGAAAAAAACTCACCAGTGTTATTAATTTCAAAGGGAAAATGACTGGTTTTAATTTCTACCCCGAATTTAACTACCCAATGCAGAAAGAAATTGGTATTTCTTAAAGCTGAGCTTTCTTAAATTTAATTTCATGCATCCTTGACACCAGCTCGAATCACATCCAGATTCTAAATGAGGTTTGAAATATATACAAAAAATTCCCACATTTGCTATTTTCTACAGAGCTACAATATATCTCTAGCACCCAGATATTTTCAAGGAAGTCAAGCTCAAAAACATCCTCTAGGCTTTTTTTGCCCTCAAAATATATAATAATAGCCTCTATGGATGAAGAAATCCATATGCCCTAAGGAAAGTGTTACTTAGTGAAAGGGTCTTCAAAAGTTCTTTGGGGGAATGAATGAAGTTTTTAATAGAGCTGTCTAATTTTCATAGGCCCAATAGAAAATTGCCTCCAAGATGTGATAAGAAAAACCATGACTAAAAGTCACTTGACTCCAAGAATTTTCTAAATTAGACGTAAAATTTCTTGAAATATCCATATTATTCACTGTTTTGAGTTAAAATTACATACTCTTCTCATGACACTTGTCACCTTATTTCCTATGCTCCAGTGATGGCAGCCTTCTTGTTCTTTCTACTGTCTTTATGTGTGTCATTTTCATTGCTTAGAATTCTCTCTGCTACCTGGTTTGAGCAAATCCTATAAATCATTCAAGTCTCCTCTTCCTCTGTGACGATCCACAGACAAGGAATGGAAAACCACCAGAAAAGTAACTCAAAGAGTTTAGCATAGTTTAGAAGATAGGACTTGCTGTAATACATAGACCAGACATGACTGTGCCTAAGGAAAATGGAGAATACAGCATGGCACTGGTAGAGCTACTTTGGGATTAAAGACTCTTCAGGTATGATGGGGCTACATGTAAGTATAATGGATGGCAAGACACCTGGGTGGCTCAGTGGTTGGTTGGGTGTCTGCCTTCAACTCAGGCCGTGATCCTGGAGTCCCGAGATAGAGTCCCACATCGGGCTCCCTGCATGGAGCCTGCTTCTCCCTCTGCCTGTGCCTCTGCCTCTCTTCCTCTCTATGTCTCTCATGAATAAATAAATAAAATCTTTTAAAAAAGTATAATGGATGGCAGATAAAGAACCATGGGGGAGGCAGCAGCTTACTGGATAAAGAGGAATTTGACAAAGAAGAAAAACTTACTCAAATCGAGAAATCTTCCCCATAGATAAACAGATAAGGAAAAGGTAATGAATGTGTAACTGGAAAGCCCTAAGAAAAAAGTTTTTCAAGAAAATTTTTTTTCTTCTTTATAATTTCTACTTGCTCTCCAGATCAAAGGCCTTCCAAAACTACTGATAGTATTCTGTGATAATAGTCAGAGCTTTAAGGTAAAGCAGATCGTGATAGGAAATTGCCTCATAGAATAATAGCTTAAGGTAAGCTATTTTAGCTAACCTAAAATACCTAATAGGAATTTTTTTCTGTGTGCTTTGCCCAGATTAAGTGGAGAAAAAATGTTGAAAAACAACAAATTATTTCTTTGACATTTTTCCAAATTAATGAATTTAGTTACTGAATCTTTCAGTTTTCAACTAGCTCGTTTTGTGTTATATCAATGCATGTAGGCTGACTGCTCTATGGGGTAAAGTATTTGATGATTGTAAACTGTCCAAAAGTCACTTTGCTTTTAAGGAACTCATTCCCTAGAAATAATAGTAACCAGATCAATTTCACAATCAAACTGAATTTTTAAAAAAATCATAGAAATTGCAAGTTTTGAAAATCACCTGACCAAACATTTAAAAAAAAGATTTCCAAAATTTACATTTTTATGGAAAAATTATGTAGGTGATTACATATATGATTAGAAGGTTGATTCTTCTTGTCAGTGGGTTAAAAATAGAACAAAAGTTTAATTCTAAAAACTTGAAATATAGGGCAGTAAAAATCTAAAAACCACGTACAATATCAAAAAATTAAGTATTAATAAGCCAATATTAATGAAATGAACAGAATAATTTATTTGTACAAATGTTTATCTTAAATTACATGCAAAACTTTGGTTCATTTATTGCAAAGGAAACCTCTTCTCTATTGATTTCTCTACTTTCTACAGATCTGTTTTTTTTAACCTAACGTGACTGACTCTGCTGGTTTGCTAAGGATGGATGAGTTTTGTGGGACATCACGCTTTCTATATTAAAACAAGCAAATCTGCCCAATTCCTGTGGTTAGGCACCAGTTCATGATTTTAACACAAAATATATATGTAACCACCACTTAATCACCCAAACAGGATGAAATTCTCATGACATATGGACCAAAATTTTATTTTATTTTTTTTAATTAATTTTTATTGGTGTTCAATTTACCAACATACAGAAAAACACCCAGTGCTCATCCCGTCAAGTGTCCACCTCAGTGCCCGTCACCCATTCCCCTCCAACACCCGCCCTCCTCCCCTTCCACCACCCCTAGTTTGTTTCCCAGTTAGGAGTCTTTATGTTCTGTCTCCCTTCCTGATATTTCCCAACATTTCTTTTCACAACATTTTGAAGTAGTAAATCAGGCCAGCCTTTGGGGCATCTCACTATTTATATTTCTCCTTTCAGATGTCCTATTTATTCTTATTTTTTGTTTCTCATTTCTAAATTAACCCCATATTCATGATAAAACCATGGGATTTGGGGGCACCTGGGTGGCTCAGTCAGTTGGGTGCCCAATTTAATTTCAGCTGTTGGATTCGCGCTCCTGCCCCGCAGCCCCCTCCGCGGAGCCGCCGCCCGAGCTGTTCCCGGAGCCGCGCAGCCCCCTCCGCGGAGCCGCCGCCCGAGCCCCTCCGAGCTGCTCCGGGTCCCGCCGAGCGCTGCAGCCCTTAGGGAGCTCGGCGCATCTCCCGGGGCGCAGTTCCTCTGTTAGTGTCCCAGGGAGCCCGAAGGCATCCCCGCCTTTCTGGGGATCCTGCTCCAATTCCCCGGGAGGCCTTTCCGCCGGGAAGGTTGGTGCAGCTCCTGCTCCTCCGGGACGGGGCTCTCCTGTCCTGGGGACACTCGCCCCGGCCTCAGCCCGGCTCCTCGCGGGCCCCTCCCCCTTGGAGGCCTTTTGTGTCTTTATTTCTTTTTCCCCGTCTTCCTACCTTGATAGAAGCGCGAACTCTTCTCACTGTAGCGTTCCAGCTGGTCTCTCTTTAAATCTCAGGCCGAATTCGTAGATTTTCAGGATGATTGGATGGTTTTCTAGGTAATTTGTTGAGGACAGGTGACTTGGAGACCCTACTCTGCCGCCATCTTGCCCCTCCCCCCCAAAATTTGATTTTAGATATAAGTACGCATCATTATATTCCAAGATAGTTGTATAAGGAGCAAGTGACTTAATCATTGTTATAACTGAGAGTTTCATGAGTGGAACTCAAGTTGGAACAATATTTTTTATATATATATATTTTTTATTGGTGTTCAATTTGCCAACATACAGAATAACACCCAGTGCTCATCCCATCAAGTGCCCCTCTCAGTGCCTGTCACCCAGTCACCCCCACCCCCCACCCACCTTCCTTTCTACCACCCCTAGTTCGTTTCCCAGAGTTAGGAGTCTCTCATGTTCTGTCTCCCTTTCTGATATTTCCCACTCATTTTTTGTCCTTTCCCCTTTATTCCCTTTCACTATTTTTTATATTCCCCAAATGAATGAGACCGTATAATGTTTGTCCTTCTCCGATTGACTTACTGCACTCAGCATAATACCCTCCAGTTCCATCCATGTCGAAGCAAATGGTGGGTATTTGTGGTTTCTAATGGCTGAGTAATATTCCATTGTATACATAAACCACATCTTCTTTATCCATTCATCTTTCGATGGACACCGAGGCTCCTTCCACAGTTTGGCTATTGTGGACATTGCTGCTATAAAGTTGGAACAATATTAACGTAGATGCCAGAGTTTGAAATCTAACTCTATCACTCATTAGCTGGGTGACTTGAACAAAATAATTTAACTCCACAAGCTTCAGTTTCTAAATATATAAAGTAGAATGGTACTACCTTACCTCATAAGCACCATACCTCATGGTGCTTATAAAAGCAAGACGGTACATAGTAAAGTTTTAAAAAATCATTTTATTTTCATCCACTTTATTAGAAATATCAGAATGGAAAAACAAGTAAAAGGTTTCTTCCTTCTCAAAAATTCAGTGATTTATTTCAGAAGGTTTAATCCCTACTAGTGACTCTGGAAGTTATTAGTCAGGGTACTCCCGATAAAAAATAGAAAAAAAATGCACACACACACACAAACACACCTACACACACACATTTTTAAGGAACTGGCTCACATGCTTGTGGAGGTTGACAAATTCAAGTTTAAAATCTGCAGGATGGGTCAGAAGGCTGGACACCGAGAACAGAGTTGCAGTTTATGTCTGAAGTCAATCTGCTGGCAGAATTCCTTTTTCTTTCGGAGAGGCCAGTCCTTAGCTGTTAAAGCCCTCAACTGATTGGATGAGGCCCACTCACATTTTGATTTATGGTTTAAACTTTGCTTTACTCAAAGTCTACTGATTTAAGTCTTAATCCCATTAAAAAATACCTTCACAGAAACATCTACAACAATGTGTGGCCAAATATTTAGGTTCTGTGGCTTAGCCAAGTTGACACATAAAATTAGCTGTCACATGGAGAGATTGTAATCCATATATCCTAGGCTAAGTCTATGGTGTTAATAGATGCTTTTCATTTCCTTGCATTAGGTTTTGGGTTATTAGCATTCTCTGCTTGTATACAAAAAGATCTGGGGTTAATTAAAAATATTGAGATAATCAAATATTGAAAATACTGGGGAAGCTCACAGCCTAAAGTGGAGCTCTAGGCAGTTCAGGAACTAAAGCCAACGCCTCCAGGGGAAGCACGTATCCTCCAAGTAGATTTTAAAGAAGTAGTGGCTGTAAATGTCCAGTATATTGGCACAACCAGAGTCCATTCAAGACATCTGGTGGTTAATCAACTCAAGTCAGGAAAGTAGAGAATTAAGTATTAATTCAAACAATATTTTAAGAAAGAGTCAAATATGTGGTTCTTAAAACTATAGTATAGCATCCAGAGTGTAGTACAATGGAACTAGTTTGACAAGAGCCAATACCAAAGATAATGATAAGGACTAGAAATATTTTCACAGCAGACCTCAAGTTTGTTGCCTATTTTATACCCAACCGTGGACCTCATCAACTCAGCTAACAGACAAAATAGCATCAAATAAGAGAAGTTAATAAGGTCAGAAAAAGGGATAATGCGAGAGTCAAGATACTCATTATGTAGAAAAAACAGTTACAAATTTGGAGGTAACAGGCTGAAAAGAGGTAGAAGAAAATAATGTGGTAGTTCAAAATGGATTAAAAACAGTATCTTTAAATTACCATTCACAACATTTTTGGCAATATTATATGAATTTGACAGACTGCTATTGTTATAACTAAGCTTTCATCTTTTACTAGAACCATCATCATTCATAAGAAAGGTAATGTGCCTTAGATCAAATTATTCCAACCGAGCAAGATGTTAAATGTCACTTCAGATAATGAGATAAATGAAGGAAATTTATAATAAGTGGAACAGTCTCCCAGGGACTTATTACACTCTGGAGAATTTTAATCTGCTTTCATGGTAAAGGCTAACAAACACTCTGCTAGCTCCTACTTGTACTTGTCACTTAAAAGACATTCATCCTGAAAAAAGTTCAAGGTGATGGTATATTTGCTCCATTTCAGAAGGTACAGGGTGTCCTTTGTGGGAATGATAATTTCATCAATATCATCAAGAGTAAATATTTATTGAGTACTTTTTAGTTTTAGGGAGATGGGCTAAATGGAATATAGAAAGGCATAAGATACAATCCTTTTCCTACAAGAGAAAATCTCTTTATAGTATAACATAGAGTGTGTGTGTGTGTGTGTGTGTGTGTATGTGTATGCGTGTACAGACAGAGTATATGAGTATATATGTGTGAATATATAGAGAGATAGAGTATATATAGAAAGTATATATTTATATATAGAGAGAATATAGAATATAAGTTTCTAATAAAATGTGGACTCTTTCCATTTGAATAGAAGTATTTAATCCAGGGATGCCCGGGTGGCTCTGGTTGAGCATCTGCCTTTGGCTCAGGTTGTGATCCCAGGATCTTGGGATTGAGTCCCACATGGGGCTCCCCGCAGGGAGTCTGCTTCTCTCTTTGCCTCTGTCTCTGCCTCTCTCTGTGTGTTTCTCATGAATAAATAAATAAAATCTTAAAAAAGAAGTATTTAAGGTAGAAAAGATAACATATTATTCAAGACAATGCAGATAATTTAAAAGCTATTTACTCAATACTTCTTACTATTCCACTGTTTTTCAGCAGCTACAATTCCAGATATATATCTACTGGAAGGAAACAATGAGGGCTGTGGTCTGTAGTGTTTTACTGACACCAAAATATGAGTTCTTTTCCCCCATGCCAACCAGTTCTCTACTCTCCAACAACTGTATGTCCTACAATTAATATGTCCTACAATTAATTCATTTCTGACACTAATTAATCAGAGTTAGCATAGACCCCACAGGTTATGGGCCCAGTCTCATAAGACTGCCCCAAATTCAGGTGCCAGTTGTAGGTTCCAGGTTACCACCTGTACTTCTGATCTACTAGCTATAAACTCAGGGAGTTTCCACAACCCCCTCCTCAGGTTTAATAATTTGGTAGAATAGCTCACAGAACTCAGGAAAGTACTTTACTATTACCAGTTTAAAATAAAGGATACAAATGAAAGACCAGATGAAGAGATACATAAGGTGAAGTGCAAAAGGTTCCTGAGTGCAAGAGATTCTGTCAGCATGGAATTGGGGTGTGCCACTCTCCAAGTCAGTGGATATGTTTACTAATTTGGAAGCCCTTTGAGTCCTATCATTTAGGGGTTTTGTGGAGGTCCCATTTCATAGACATGATTGACTAAATCATTGACCACTGGTGATTGAACTTAATCTCTAGTCCCTCTCCTCTCCCTGGAAGTTCAGGGGTGTGGGAAGGGGTGGAAAATCCCAAAGCTCTAATCACATGTTGGTTTCTGTGGCAAACATCCTCATTCAAAAGCTGTCTAGAGTCTCACCAAAAGTCTATTAGCATAAATTTAGGTTTGGTTGAAAGGGGCCTGTTATAAATAACAAAAGACACTCCTATCACCTTCACTCAGGCAATCCAAGTGTTTTAGAAACTCCAGGTCAGGAACTGGGGACAAAAACCAAATATCAACTTCTTATTGAATCACAAGGGGTAAAGAAAGCTGGGGCTAAGATGAAAGTTTACTGAAACAATGACCTTTCAAAAATGTTATGCTTAATTAAATCCTCTATCTTTTCGTGTTAGTCAAAATGGTAAGTAAAATTTTTAGAAACTCGGTGCGTCAAAAACCTCATTAGTCATTGTATAATTGTTCATTCCGCGTTAAGTTAAATATGTTTTTGCTAGAATTTCCAAATTATCTGTTATGCTTCTGCAAAATTTAATATTAAAATCTAGAATGCAAACATCATTAAGGTCACTGCAAAAGGAATGAGAAAAATCCCAGAAAATTAAAAGAAATGCCCCATTTTGTTACACTGAGGGCAACTGATGTGTAGCTGTTTAAAAGGGAGCTAATATGCACAGCGAGAATGATTATTCATCGTGATAATTGATACCTCATTAGTAAGAAATAAAAGTCAAACAAATCTCTAATCCTCTTCACAATTACACTATTGAATATGAAGGGAGAAAAGAGAGCAGATATTTACTTTTAATATCTTGCTCTAACGTGGATCCCAGTAGGTTAGTTTCATATACTCCACAAAATACTTAAGCCCTCATCCCCTTGTTATTAAATATCATAAAAAGGCATAGATTTTCCAGTTCTAGGAAAAGATGGCACTTGGTTTTTCCTGCACTTCCCCTCTAAATAAAACTACATGCTTTGGAAATAATTCAATAGATAATCATAAAAGGATCTTGAAAGATGGAAAGAAAAAGGCAGACTGGCTAGAAACTTCAGAACTTGAAGAACTTGGTTTTTCCTTTTCTCCCATATATTCCAGACTGGGCTTTTGTGAGGGCTATAGTTTGTAATATTCAATGAGCACAGAAAAAAAACAAAAGAATACCAGAAAATCCTGACCTCTGTGGCCAAAGGACCCAAAACAGGTAGCACAGCAGAGAGATCATCCATACCCTATACTCAAGGCAGTGTACGACCTAATCTACCACAGCAGCAGCAACAGCATTATTCCTGCCCAACAACCAAGACAACATCAGCTGGATCTACAAAGCAGCAGCAGGAGCAGTGGGATCCAACATAGACAACTGACAACTTCACATCTGGAGCAGCCTTGGCCAATCATAGAAATAGCAACAACAGCAGTGTCTATTGGCACACTGAGGCAGGTGCCCTTTTCTGCCATAGTGGGAGCACCAAGCATTCCCTGTCCAACATCCAGGACAGCAATGGGCAGATCTTCTGTAGCAGTAACATTAACAAAGCCCAGTAAAAATCTCATCTTGTGCAGTACATCCACAGTGGGAGCCCTATCTACCACAGAAGAGGAACAGTGGCATCCCTTTCCTAAACCCAGAGTGGCAGCAGCCTTTTATCTTCCAGAATAGAAGTATGGAGCCAGTCAGGGACTCATCCACAATTCCCCACCCAAATCAATGACAGCACAATTGGCCATAGAAGCAAGAATATGAGGGTCCCTGTCACATCCCTGGGACAACAGTGACACTGAGCCTACAGAGTGGAAGCAACCAAAACCTAGAGCTTCCTGAACCTCACACTAAATGACACTAGGCAGTGTAGGCAGCACATGCAGGAATTAAGTAAGAGCTCCAGTGGAACCAAAAGTAGAAAGCCTATCAGAATAGAATTCCAAGGCTCTGAAAATTATCATTTGAACTATAGCTCACAAAAATTAAGCAACGATCTACATGCAAAGCCTAAATAGGATGACTGCCTACTAAAATAGAAGATTTAAAGGAACTCAAGGGTCTTCTGACATACTACACAAAATGTCCAGGATACAACTGTAAATTGATAGCCATACAAAACAATAAAAAACACTACTTGAATGAGAAGAGACAATGACTGACATACTGCAATGAAACAGATGCCGAGGTTGTCTGACAAGGATTTTAAAGCAGGCATTATAAATATGTTTTTACAAGTAACTGCAAATTCTCTTGAAACAAATGGGGAAAAAATGAAAGTTCAAAGAAATACAGGTTCTAAAAAAGAACCAATTGGAAACTATAGGACCTAAAAATAAAATAGCTGAAATTAAAAAATAATCTCACTGGATATGCTCAGTTATAAAATGAATAGGACAGAAAATAGATTTAGTGAACTGGAGGACTAATAAATAAGATTTATACATTCTGAGTCAAGACATTTTAAAGAATATATAGGACTTGAATAAACCCTTCATTCATGCACAGAGCTCAGCTAATCAGGAGGGATAGGCATAAGGCATCTGGACAATAGAAATTTTGGGTGCAAAGATGTAGTGATGATAAGACTGAAGAAAATAGCTGGTGGAAACTATGAAGAAATAAATTTAAGCTCTGTATAAGAAATATATTTCTTAGGGCAGCCCTGGTGGCTTAGTGGTTTAGTGCTGCCTTCAGCCCAGGGTCTGATCCTGGGGACCCAGGATCAAGCCCCACGTCGGGCTCCCTACATGGAGCCTGCTTCTCCCTCTGCCTGTGTTTCTGCCTCTCTCTCTCTCTCTTTCTCTAATAAATAAATAAAATATTTTTAAAAAAGAAATATCTTCCTTAAACAGGGCTTTCCAAAAATAAAATAGAGTACCTTGAGATGAAAATGATTATCTTAAAGAGATGTCTGCACTCCTATATTCACTGCAGCATTATTCAGAATAGCCAAGTAATGGAAACAACCTATGTGTCCATTAATGGATGAATGGGCACAGAAAATGTGACATACACACACACACACACACACACACACACACGTATATATATATATATGACGGAATACTATTCTGCCATAAAAAGAAGGAAGTCCTGCTATTTTCAACAATATGTTTGGACATTGAGGGCATTATGCCCTCAAGTAAAATAAATGAAGTAAGTCAGAGAAAGGTAAATATTATATGTTCTTACTTAATACAGAATATAAGAAATCCAAACTCATAGTAATCGAGAGTAGAATGGTGGCTTCCAGGGTCTGGGGTGATGGGGGAAATGGAGAGATGTTAGTCAAAGGGTACAAACTTCTAGCTATAAGATGAATAAGTTCTAGGGATCTAGTATAAGCATGGTAACTGTAATTAACAATACTTTATTATATACTCTAAAGTTGTTAACACTCAATCTTAAATGCTGTCACAACACAAAATGGTAATTATATGAGGGCATGGAGGTGAAAACTAACCTTAATATGGTAATCATTTTGCAATATATATGTGTACCAAATCACATTTTACCCCTTAAACTCATATATTCTATATGTCAATAATATCTCAAAAAGGTCAGAAAAAAGTAGACATGATGATATTGAAGGGCCTAGTTAAACACTTTTGATGAAATATATAGTTATAAATAGGAATGAAATATATCCACCTGAGCTAATATGGACAAGCATGCAAGCTATGTTAAGGTAAAAATAAAAGGTGCAGAACTAAGTATAATTATATTTGTAGAAGGTAGAAAACATATATGTATATACTGGAATATACTTTTTAAAATTACTTTTATGTGTATTTATTTACTTTTGTGTGAGAGAGAGCACAGAGGGAGAAGCAGACTCTGCTGAGCAGAGAGCCTGATGTGGGGTTTGATCCCAGAGCCTTGAGATCATGACCTGAGCCGAAGGCAGATGCTTAACTGACTGAGTCACCCAAGCACCCCTGGAATATACTTTTTCTTAAAGAAATGCTAATAAAATGCTTATAGGGTAAGGTAGGGAAAACTTAATGGGAAGTCATCAGAGAGAGAGAAAAAAACCATAAGAGACTCAACCACAGAAAACACACTGAGGGTTGCTGGAGGGGGTGAGCGAATGAAATAAGTGGATGACGGGCATTAAGGAGAGTATGTATGGAATGAGCAGTGGGTATTATAAGCAAGTGATAAATTATTGAACACTACATCCGAAACTAATGATGCACTGTATGTTAGCTGAGTTTAAATTTTAAAAAAGAAATGATAATAAAATCTTAATAAGATTTAACTCTCAGGGGGAGAATTAGTGGGTAGGAGTTAACCATATTTTTCTTTGCATAATTTTTTGGTATTTTATAAATTTAAACATATGCCTTTTTTGTCAAAAGGGGGTAGACTTTCTGTCTTAACATCATCAACAGAGTTTTAGTGCAGTTGCCTTTTTTGTCAACCACATCACATAGTTGAGCCAGAGTGGGTCAGAAAGTTCAGGCCTTTTCTGTCCAGTGTTCCATGAGTGTGTGGTGGCTTGACAGTTAATTAACTGAGCAAAAAGAATGAGAGAGGCAATATATGAAGGCAACCACTGTAAAGATTTTCAGATATAGTTGTCTTCCCTTCAAAATCCTATATATTTATGCCACTCTATAAAAATTTCCAATAAAGTATAGGAGACTTTTTGTGTCAGTGAGGACCTGAAGAACCAGCACAAGTCAGTGTGGGGGTAGGTACTGAGGTAGTACAGGCATGAGATGATGATGGTTTGGATTAGGGTGAGAACAGAAGTGGACATATGTGAAGAGACTTAGCATACATTTTTGGAAGTGGAACTGACAGGTTGTGGTCATAAAAAGCCAGTAGTTAATAATGGGGAGGAAAGAAAAACTGTGAGTCGAATTGCAGACACAGATGGGAGACATTTGATAGGGCTCTATCTATAATAATAAGGTCATGAAGTGAGAAAAAGGAGTTGAAAGCAAATAAATACCATGCTTTGGCATAAATAAAATAGATGACCACAATGATAATATTATATGAATACCACTTGGTGGATAAAGACTGACATTGGTAAGTTGTTTTTATTTTAAGAAAGAGAGAGAGCACAAGCACTCACAAGTGAGGGGGGAAGGGGCAGAGGGAGCAGGGCACAATCTCAAAACCCAGAAAATATAACCTGAGTTGAAGTCAAGAGTCAGTTGCATGTGCAACTGAGCCACCCAGGCACCCACTTTGGGTAGGTATTAAAGACTTGGGTTGAGGACACCTGGGTGGCTCAGTGGTTGAACATCTGCCTTTGGCTCAGGTCATGACCCTGGAGTCCGGGGATCCAGGCCCGCATCAGTCTCCCTGCTCAGCACAGAGCCTGCTTCTCCCTTTGCCTATATCTCTGCCTCTCTCTGTGAGTCTCTCATGAATAAATAAATAAAACTTGAAAAGAAAGGACTTGGGTTTGAGTGTGTCCTTTCCACCATATGACATCTCTGAGAATCAACTGGTGAATTACTTTTTTAAGTAGAAATAATAATAGTACCAAACTCACAAGTTTCTCTTGAGGATGAAATCAGGTAAAACACAAAAAAATCCCTTATAATCTCTAAAGCATCATGTGGATGCTAGTTTTTAATATTATTACTATTATTTAAAAATAATGAAAATTAATAGCTCTCCTTTAATTAAAACTCATTACCAGCAACATGCCACACTGCATATGACCTTTACACATCAACTTTGCCTTCTGTTACCTTTACACTAAACATTGTGTCTTAGAGATTTATCCATGCTGATATTTGTAAATGTAGTTAATCCATTTTAATTTCTGCATAGTATTCCACTGAATGAATAGACTGCAATATAACAACCCTTTCCTCAATTGAAAAACATGTACAATTATTTTTCTGTTACTACATTGCTTCAAAAATACTGTTTTCTTATGTATATACTTAAGAGTTTCTCTAAGAAATATACCTAGAAATGAGTAGTGCTAGTTGTAGAGAAGAAACATCTTCAGCTTTATAGGATATTGTCAAATGCTCTTTTAAGTGTTGAAAACAATTTGTAATCTTATAAGCAGTATAAGAGGGTTCCTTCTTCCTCAAAGCCTTAGAGACAGCATTGTTAAACTTTTTAAAATGTTTGCTACATCGGATGAAGATGGTGATGGAGATGGAAAGTCTTTGTGATTGAACTTTGCACTTTGACTATGGCTGTCAGTTTTTCACAGGTTTTTAGCTGCTTATATATTCTCTTTGATTAATTACCTTTTCAAATCCTTTGCTGCTATATATTGGTTGTGTCCCCCTCAAAATTCATGTGTTGAAACCTAACTCCGAGGATATTGGTATGTGGAGGTGACGCCTTTGGAAAGTTAATAGGTCTTGAGGAAGAGCCTCAAAAATGGTTTCCATGCCCTTATAAAAGAAACCCCAAAGAGTTCCCTAGCCCCTTCCACCTTGTGAGGACACAGTAAGAAGTAAGAAGATGGCCATTATGAATCAGAAAGCTCTCACCAGACAAAGAAATCTGCTGGTGACTTGAACTTGCAGCCTACAAAGCTGTGAGAAATACCTATTTATATTATAAGCCATCCAGTCTATGGTATTTTTGTTATAAAGCCTGAACAGGAGACTCTTGACTATTTTTTATATTGAAGTGTTTGTCTTCATGTAATTTTTTGTAGTAATTTTTATAGTTCTTGATACAAAGTCTTTTTTTGTTACTAGCACTGAAAACATTGCCTCTCAGTTCATGCCTTGAATTTTAATTGATTTATAGCTTTCTCTATTGTAGAGTTTTGTTTTTCAAAGTTTCATCCATTTTATCAATATTTTTACTAGAATTTAGACATTTTACATTGTGTTTAAGAAATAATTTCCAATTCTAAAGTCATAATAGCATTCTCTTTTTACAATTTATTTTATTAAAAGTTATTTATTTGAGAGAGAGAAAGAAGAGCAGAGGAAGCAAGAGAGAATATGAATGGAGGTAAGGGCAGAGGGAGAGGGAGAAGCAAGCTCCCTGCTAAGCAGGGAGCCCAATGCAGGGACTTGATCCCAGGACTCCAGGATCATGACTATAATTTTCTTTTTATAATGTTCTCAATATTTGTTCCATGTACATAAAATCTGTATTTTTGAAAACATACACCTTCACAATTTTCCTATATTCTTATTTGATCTTTACTTGTACATTTTGTTTTTTTTTCTGTAGATTGTCTTTATGGATAGAAAATATATCCTGTATCATTAATATTGGTCATCAAGGATTTACTTGTACATTTTGAATGTATTGTCCCTCTATTGTCATCACTTTTCTTGGCCTTGAGTATGATTATGTGGGAGATTAAAAACACTATACCAAATATCTTCTCCTATTATTTTAAAACTATCCATATCAGTTTATTTTAGGCATGTCTAGTTCAAACAGCATGTAATTAGTTTTTGTATGTGTTTACATGTAAGTGTATTTAATCTGAAATTCTTTTATTTTTATTTTTTTAAGATTTTATTTATTTATTCATGAGAGACACGGGGAGAGAGAGAGGCAGAGACATAGGCAGAGGGAGAAGCAGGCTCCATGCAGGGAGTCTGACATGGGACTCGATCCCAGGTCTCCAGGATCAGGCCCTGGGCTGAAGGTGGCGCTAAACCGCTGAGCCACCTGGGCTGCCCTGAAATTCTTTTTTATTTTTTTCTGAAATTCTTTTAATAGGCAAGTTTAGTCTACTTATTTTTATCATCATTACTGATATTTATAATTATTCTTCCCATTTTGTGCATCACTCTTTTGTTTTGTTTATTATGCTCATATTTTGTCTTATGCTGAATGGATAATCTTTATTCATTATATTTTCTGTCCATGTTTGAAAGCTATGATTTTTTATAATAATAAATTTATTTTTTATTGGTGTTCAATTTGCCAACATACAGAAAAACGTCAAGTGCCCTGTCAAGTGTCCCGTCAAGTGCCCCCCTCAGTGCCCGCCACCCAGTCACCCCCACCTCCCGCCCTCCTCCCCTTCCACCACCCCTAGTTCGTTTCCCAGAGTTAGGAGTCTTCCATGTTCTGTCTCCCTTTCTGATATTTCCTACCCACTTCTTCCTTCCCCTCTATTCCCTTTCACTATTATTTATATTCCCCCAAATGAATGAGACCATATAATGTCTGTCCCTCTCCGATTGACTTATTTCACTCAGCATAACACCCTCCAGCTCCATCCACGTCGAAGCAAATGGTGGGTATTTGTCATTTCTAATGGCTGAGTAATATTCCATTGTATACATAAACCACATCTTCTTTATCCATTCATCTTTCGATGGACACCGAGGCTCCTTCCACAGTTTGGCTATTGTGGACATTGCTGCTAGAAACATCGGGGTGCCGGTGTCCCGGTGTTTCATTGCATCTGAATCTTTGGAGTAAATCCCCAACAGTGCAATTGCTGGGTCGTAGGGCAGGTCTATTTTTAACTCTGAGGAACCTCCACACAGTTTTCCAGAGTGGCTGCACCAGTTCACATTCCCACCAACAGTGCAAGAGGGTTCCCTTTTTTCCGCATCCTCTCCAAAATTTGTGGTTTCCTGCCTTGTTAGTTTTCCCCATTCTCACTGGTGTGAGGTGGTATCTCATTGTGGTTTTGATTTGTATTTCTCTGATGGCAAGTGATGTGGAGCATTTTCTCATGGGCTTGTTGGCCATGTCTATGTCTTCCTCTGTGAGATATCTCTTCATGTCTGTTGCCCGTTTCATGATTGGATGGTTTGTTTCTTTGCTGTTGAGTTTAATAAGTTCTTTATAGATCTTGGAAACTAGCCCTTTATCTGATAGGTCATTTGCAAATATCTTCTCCCATTCTGTAGGTTGTCTTTTAGTTTTGTTGACTGTATCCTTTGCTGTGCAAAAGCTTCTTATCTTGATGATGTCCCAATAGTTCATTTTTTCTTTTGTTTCTTTTGCTTTCGTGGATGTATCTTGCAAGATGTTACTGTGGCCGAGTTCAAAAAGGGTGTTGCCTGTGTTCTCCTCTAGGATTTTGATGGAATCTTATCTCACATTTCGATCTTTCATCCATTTAAAAAAAAAGAAAACCATAGCTGGGGGCATCACAATGCCAGATTTCAGGTTGTACTACAAAGCTGTGGTCATCAAGACAGTGTGGTACTGGCACAAAAACAGACACATAGATCAATGGAACAGAATAGAGAACCCAGAAGTGGACCCTCAACTTTATGGTCAACTAATATTCGATAAAGGAGGAAAGACTGTGCATTGGAAGAAAGACAGTCTGTTCAATAAATGGTGCTGGGAAAATTGGACATCCACATGGAGAAGAATGAAACTAGACCACTCTCTTTCACCATACACAAAGATAAACTCAAAATGAAAGCTATGATTTTTAAAAATTATTTTAGACTTTCAAATTTTAATATGCATCCTTATCTTTAACAATTTCTAACAAAATATAAATTGGCACACTTATCCTTCCAAAGAAGGTAAAAGTCTTAGAAAATCTTAATAGCTCACTTGAAGGTACCTCTTTCATACCCACACACATATCCAATTTTATCATGGTCTAGACTCTGGAATTTTCTCTTTATTATTAAGAACAAACACACATACTTATACATACACAAAATTATCTTTAAATATCAATAATTAATCAAATATATTTACATTTTAAGTCAATAGCAGTTCTCACTCTTATTTCCCTAACTTTATGTTTATTTTATTTCTCTAGTATTTTTCAATATTTAATATTTAATATACTGCTTTAGTATATATTTACTCTAGTATATATAGAATTAAATATATATACACACACACTAAAGGGTGAGATTTGCAGAGAGATATAGAAAAAAAAAGAGGGAAAAAAAGAGATTTGCTCTCCAGATTATCTAATGAAATATTTTACATCTTTTTTCTTGTATTTTCGTTTTCTATTTTTTCATTAGTTATTTCTTTTTTAAAATTTTTAAAAGATTTTATTTATTTATGTGAGAGTGAGCAAATGAGAGAGAGAGAGAGAGCATGAGCAGGAGGGAGGGACAGAGGGAGAAGCAGATTCCCCACTGAGAAAGGAGCCCAAACTGGGGTTTGATTCCAGGACTCTGGGATTATGACCTGAGCCAAAGGCAGAAGCTCAACCAACTAAGTGACCCCTCTTATTAGTTATTTCTTTAAGGATATTTAAACATACTTGATTTAAAGACTTCAGATTATTCTATTTTAGTTTAATCTGGTATGAAATCATCATCTGCTGATTTTTATCTGCTTTTCTTTTAAAACATATTTTATTTATTTAGGAGAGAGAGAGAGTGCACAAACATGAGTGGGTGCAGGGGCAGAGGAAGAAAAAAGACTTCCTGCCAAGCAGGGAGCCCAACATGGGGTTTACTACCAGGACCCCAGGATCATGACTCTAGCTGAAGGCAGATGCCCAACTGAATGAGCCACCCAGGCACCCCTACCTGCCTTTCTTAATATTAGATATTTTTCATCTCTTTAAGCCTGGGTCTTCAGATTAATAACTCTCCCTTTCTATGTCTCCCTACTCTCTTCCTGCCTTAGTGGCCTTGGAGTTGCTTCTACCTGGTACTCTTACCCTAGAACACTACATGGAATACTACTGATCCAGGGACCAATCTAGTATTTTGGTATTTTGGCTAATCCACTGATCATGGATTTATATCCATGTCCACCTATTCCTCTAGGAACCGAACATAATATAAGCATTATAACTCCTGGCAGTGTTCAGAAGTAACTTAGCTCAACTTCCACTCCTGAACAGGAATAATCTTCCTCGAGTCTTAGGCAGTGGGCCTGGCTCTGGACTCGTATCTTGGGTGGAAGATTTTTATCCTAATTTAACTCACAGGAAATGATCTCTCAGCTACCTCTGCTTTCATCTGGACGTGGAGACTAGCAATTAAGCACATTCAGCCCTGCTTTTCACTCTGTATATTTTTTTTCTATTCCTAGTCCATAAAGATGTTTATGTTATTTATGGTATTACTTTCTTATATTTTTCTTATTATATTTTGTTTTCCATTGCTAGGTTTTTGGAGCAGTTAGAAAAATCTCTTGATCAAAAGTGCCAGTCTTAGGATACTTGCTATTCAACATCATTTAAAGATTTACATTTTTGATACATCAAAGATTAATGTATACATGAACCTCAGAGCTCTGCTTAGCATCTTGATGTGTTTCTTCTGTGAGGAGTGATAAAGAACTGGGGGAAGTATATAGCATTTCAAAGCCTGGGAAAAAGACGGTCAAAGGGGAGTAATTAAGGTGATAAATGAGTTTCACAATTAGGCTAATGAGAGCAAAGGATTTACCTGCGTAAAACTATGCAAGAAACCAAAAATTCATAAGTTTTAGATGGCATTAGCAGGTCTTATCCAAAGCTTCTGCATTCTGAGGATGAATTCTGAAACTGATTTTTTAAAAAGATTTTATTTATTTATTCATGAGAGACACACACACACAGAGGCAGAGACACAGGCTCCCTGAGAGGAGCCTGATGCGGGACTCCATTCTGGGTCTCCAGGATCACACCCTGGGCTGGAGTCAGCGCTAAACCGCTGAGTCACCTGGGCTGCCCTGAAACTGATTTTTTAGATATTCCTATTCAATATTTCCTGCAGACATGTTACCTTGGCTAAGACAGCTGTACTTTCTGTGCTTCATTTTCTATTTATGGAATATCAGGTTATTACTCATTATGATATTCATAACATTACCTTGAACAGTACCTAATAAAAGTGGTTATAAAATGCAATCACCCATGAATGTTGACTTTGATCACCAGTGGCAACACTGTAACATAGTACCAGAAATCCATGGGAAAGTGCTTGCTGCTATAAAGTAAATAGCCTTCAACTTTATGTATACATAATAACAAAATGAAATTTATTCTAATGAATAGGATTTAAGAAGTCTTATTCAAAAAAAAGTCTTATTCATCTTTACAGATGAATAGATAACTCATAGAGTCATTTGGAAGCTGAATTTCAACTCAAACTACTCAATCCACCTATGGTCAACATTAAAACCTGAAAATACTATATTAATAACATATAATAAATTCTCATAACTCATCATTTTAAGCTGAGTCATGCAAAAATGCTAGGAGGGGCAGTAAAATTTATGTGACTCAACCATTCTTTCAACACAGTTATTGAGCACATATTAAATGGAAGACAATGGAAACTAGCCCCTGTTGGGTATAAAATTATTAAGATGTCCTTTCAATCAATAAAATTATTATAGAGTAGCATAGATGAGGTATTATGACAGCGATTACTAACTTCTTCCAAATACAGCTTATCCCCATCTTATTTAGTAATAAAACCCTAATTTTTAGCTGGGCATCTCATCACCCAGAATCAAAACTGCATTTCTGAGTGTACTTTGAATCAAGTGTGCTCATGATGAGTTTTGGCCAATGACACATACTAAATACCTTAAGAGCTATCCAGGGAATAAATGTAAATAGATGGAACATGCCCCTCTTTTTATTTCTTCTTTATTCCTGCTTGCTGGAATGCAGATATGATGGCTACAACTAAAGCAACTAGACTAAGCAATACAGTAAAAGACACAAACTAAGGGTGGTTGGAAAATAATATATGATGCCATTTTTATGACGTGATAGAAAAATATAATAGACCTGGATTTTCTCTAAGCCACTTTTAAGGAGTGAAAATTAGGATCACGTGTTGTTTAAGCCACTCTAATTTTGAGTTTTCTCTCCTGTTCAGGCAACTTCAATCCTAGCTGAAACAGATATGTAAACAAGTATACAATGAAGTGCAGAAACAGAGGAATAAACTTCCATAAGTGTTCCAAAAGGAAAGATTGTAAGTATTATGGACTACTCCTCTTCTAAGGCATCAAAACTTCCCATGCGTTCTAACAATTTGAGCCTACAATGAAAAATAATAAATTACACGAAAAGCAAGGCACCATAAGTGAAACCACCATGAGAAATAGATCCAGAAATAACCTAAATATTAATAGCAAAAACATAACAGAAAATAAGTGCCTACAATATTTAAATAAATGAAACAAAGAATTAAAATATATAAAGTAAAGTACAAGAGATGCTAAAGACCAACAGATTTGAAAAATATTCAAACAAAATTCCTTAGAAATCAAGGTATAAAAGAAAAATTTAAGACTATGTACATGAATACAAGCTTTCATTAATGGCACAGCACTTCAGTCATACTGAGTATTCAAAGGCAGAAATTATACGTAATTAATTAAAGACAAAAGACCAAAAAGCCCACACAGCTATTGGAGAGTGCAATAGAGAGCAATAGAAGGCAGGCAGAAACTGAAGTCAACTACTCAACTACTGAAAGATTGGAATAACACTTAGTGATATCTGGGTCTTTGCACCACTTTACAGAAGAGCACTTCCTGAACCATGTAGCATGTTGTAGCAGAAAACATCATTCTTATTGTCTTGAGATGTTAAAGGAAGAGTTTAGTAATGGCAAAACAGTTGGAGTTTTAAGGTGATAAATACTGTAAAGAAAGCAGATACAGAAGAGTGAGCCCCAATCGATACACGAACCCTGCTCAAAATGTGGATAACCACCAAAGGACATATATGCAGAGAAGCCTCCAAGAATTCTGACCAAAAGGTCTTAAAAACACACCAACCAAATGGAATTTTGTCTGGTAGCCACCACAGGCAAGAGATTTAGAGGTTTGAGTCCAGCCAAGAGAACTGTTCTTAGAACAAAAATCAGCCCTCTTCTGAGGAAAATAGTTGAGTCCATGATTTTTATACCATATAACCTATTGTGTCCACCATATTTTTTAAATTACAAGACATACAATAGAGGTGAATATATGAAATACCATAAGAAAAAAATCAATAAAACCAACCACAAGTTAATAAAAATTTTGAAATAAGTAGACAAGGATTATAACAGCATATGTTTTAGCATTTTAAGGAAATTATGGTCATGGTATATGAACAGACGAGGAACATCAGCAGAAAGTAAAATCATAAAAATAAGCCAAATAGGAATTTAGAACTGAATAATTAAAAAAAAGAATTTATTAGAAAAGCAACAGCAGATTAGAGAGAGAAAAATAGAGTCAATAAACTTGAAGATACATCAATAGAAATTATCTAGCCTAAAGAACAGAGAGGAAAAATGAGCAGAGCCTCAGTAATTTATAGGACAATATTAAACAACCTAGCATATGTGTTTAATATAACAATACAACAACATCTATATATGTAGCCCCAGAGGGAGAGGAGAAGGAGAAAGGGACAGGTAAAAGTATTTGAAAACATTTCCAAGAAAGAAACTTGCATATCATATAGAAAACATACAGATCAACTTAGAGATTTTAAAAGTTCAATGTAGATAGATACAAAGAAAAGATCATACTCAAAATGTTTAAATAGATAGAAGATCTTGAAGTATGCAGAAAAAAATAAAAGTAGTTGAATTCTCAGAAGATACGGTAGAGGGGATCCCTGGGTGGCGCAGCGGTTTGGCGCCTGCCTTTGGCCCAGGGCGCGATCCTGGAGACCCGGGATCGAATCCCACGTCAGGCTCCCGGCGCATGGAGCCTGCTTCTCCCTCTGCCTGTGTCTCTGCCTCTCTCTCTCTCTCTCTGTATGGCTATCATAAATAAATAAAAAAATAAATAAATAAATAAATAAATAAATAAAAAGAAGATACGGTAGAGGTCAATGAAAATGTAATAACATCTAGGACATCATTCTGGTGCCAGAGAAAAAAATGAGCTGCAAAACAGAATCCTATGTCTAGTGATAGTATTTTTCAGAAATGAAGGAGAAATGAAGATATTTTCAAGTAAATGAAAATTGACTTTGTCACAAGGTGGCATAAGCTACAAAAATACTACAGGAAGTTCTAGATGCTGATGGCAGATGATACCAGATGGAAATATGAATCTATAGAAAGAAATTTATACCAGATGGAAATGTGAATCTATAGAAAAAATAAAGAACACCACAAATTATAAATATAAATATAGATGTCTGCATGAAAACACATGGAGAAACCTTAAATGCATATTACTGAGTGAAAAAGTTAGTCTGAAATGGCTACAAACTATATGATTCCAACTGTAAGACATTCTGGAAAAGGCAAATCATGTACACAGTAAAAATATCAGAGATTGCCAGGTATCAGGGGCGGGTATGAATACATAGAAAAGGGGATTTTTTAGGGCAGTGAAACTATTCTATATGATACTATGATGCTGGATACATGTCATTATACATTTGTCAAAAACTATAGAATTGTAACAACATCCAGAACAAACCCTAATATAAGGTAGGACTTAGGGTGATAATTATGTGTCCATATAGGTTCACCAATTGTAATAAATGTACCACTCTGATACAGGAAGTTAATGATAGAGAAGGCTGCACATGTGTGAGGGTAGGGGATAATGAAAACTCTCAGTACTTCCCAATTCTGCTTAGAATCTAAAACTGCTCTAAAATATCATGTCTGTTAAAGGAGATTTGAACCTAAGAGAAATGAGAACATATGTACACACAAAAACTTCTACGTGAATGTTTATAGCAGCATTATTCATAGCAGCCAAAAAGTGAAAGCAACACACAATAACCATCAACAAGCAAATGGATGGGCAAAATGTGGAATCCATTCAGTGGAATATTATTTAGCTTTAAGAAGAAAGGAAACAGTGATACATGGTACAACATAAACAAACCTCAAAACATTATGTGAGGTGAAAAGAAGCCAACCGCAAAAGACAACATAATATATTATTTCATTCATATGAAATTCCAGAATAGAGAAACCTATGGAGACAGAAAGTAGACTGTGGTTGTTTAAGAATTGTAGAAAGAGTAAGAGTAGAAGGTAATTGGAAGTCAATGAGATACAAAAAAAAAGAAAGAAATATTAAGTAAAGGTCTTTAAGCTATAGGTTTATGATACCAGACAGAATTTTGGATCTATACAGAGAAATGAAGAACACTGTATATGAAATAAATTAAGGTAAAATAAAATTCAATTTTTCTTAAAAAAATTGCAAAGCATTTGGGAGAGCTTCCCCTAAAGGTAGTAAGTATTAGACTTTGCCACACATTTTTGTTAATTCCCTAATAGCTCTTAGTATCCCAAGAACAGAAGGTGAGAAGTCAGTGACACAGGTTTGTGCATTGGCATGATGGTAATTGTGAAAAGTCAAAAGTCTGGCCAATTCTAGAAACCATGCAAGAATATCAGTTAAAAGACTAACTTTGTTTATAAGAGCTAGGTAGGGAAGTCGATTTGATGAGAAACTGTTCTAATAGACATTGAAAATACCACGAGACCATGGGATAAAAGGTCATAATAAAGGTGTATATGCAGGAGAGAGCCTGGGGGATGATGTGAGTAACATAAGAATAATATAATTTTAAGAGTGAAAGACTTTTTTGCTTTACATATTACAAAGTGAAATTTTAAAAAATTTCAGACTTTCACAAACATTGCAAAAATAATAAAAATAATTCTTATACCTGTTATCCAGATTTTGCAAATGTTAACATCTTACATAATCAAAGTACAATTATCAAAGCCACAAAATTAACATGGATATAATTCTATTATCTAATCTGAAGATATTCAAGTATTACCAATTTTCCTCCTAATGTATTTTTTCTTCGTCAGGATCTATTCCAGGATCATGCATTGCCATGTAGCATAGTCATAAGAGTATATGAATTTAAATGATAAAATCACATTGGAGAAGTTCAAAGGTTTGCAGAAGTTCAGAATACCATTCATTCATCCATCTATCTATCCATTCATTCAATAAGTTCTTGCTGAGCCTTTAAATATGTGCCAGGCATATAATTAAGTGCTGGATGTTGGCAATGGTAGAGGAAATATATCATAGTCTCTGCCCTCAAAAAAGCTCTGAATTTCACTCAGATACAAGTCCCTTTTATGATTCTGACCAAAGGAAAACCCAAAAGAAGTTAATAGTTTTTTAATTAATTTGAAACACCTCTAATTATTACTAAACATGCCAAAGACTGTTTTGCCAAGTTCTGTGTTTCACACTTCCCTTGGTGCATTGTTGGAATTTAATTAAAGCTAGTATATGATAATGAGCAGCATCACTCCCTAAAAATTAAGAACAAACATTGACCACCATTCCCAAGTATAGAGAGAATAGAAACATGAATCAATTTTGATCTTCTATGAAATATCATATAGGGAAAATTTAATGTTGTATATTACCATGGACTGTCATGCTAACAGTTAAAGTGCTATTGCATTTCCAAGTTACTGTCCACATTCCATTTTAAAGAATAGCTAATAGAATGCTGAAATGCTTTATCCATGAAAAAAAGTGAATTACTGATGTATTCTATGGCTCTTAACTGCCTATAGGATAAAACAATTTCCTTAGTTCAACATTCAAGCCTTTTTACAACTTAATTCTGACCTTCCAGCCATTCTCCAATTCATATCCTTCATGAAAGCCTTCCTCCATTTCAAACAATGACACGCAACATATCCTATATGCTGTCTCTTCCATTTGTATTGTTCATTCCAAATTCAAAAACAACTTCTTTTCTCCTAATTACTAAAAGTATATCCATCCTTTGTTTCCCTCATGTAGTAATTGCTCAATATATGTTTCCTAATTCTCTAGAATGTTCTCCTAAATTTTAAAGTAGAGGAAATAAAACCTTAAGAACATCACTCAAATAACAATCTTTAACCTATCATTATTAATAAGGCAGTTATCAATGCAAGGTGACATAGTTTTCTTTAAAGACAAATAAGCAAGTTATGATTCCAGTCCACTCATAAATATTACCTGTGCAAATTTTCAAACTACTTTAAATGGTTTAAGGTGGATGGGGTGCCTAGGAGGTGCAGTTAGTTAAGCATTCAACTCTTGGTTTTAGCTCAGGTTGTGATCTCAGGGTCATGAGATCAAGCACTGCATCAGACTTTGTGCTCAGTTTGAAGTCTGCTTAAGACTCTGCCTCCCTCTCCCACTGCCCTTCTTCCTCTCTTTCCCTTTCTCTGTCCGTCTCACTCTCTCAAATAAATAAATCTTAAAAGAAAAATAAATGGGGGATCCCTGGGTAGCTCAGCAGTTTAGCGCCTGCCTTCCGCCCAGGGTGTGATCCTAGAGTCCTGGGATCAAGTCCCACATTGGGCTCCCTGCATGAAGCCTGCTTCTCCCTCTGTCTATGTTTCTGCCTGTCTCTCTCTCTCTCTCTGTGTCTCATGAATAAATAAAAATCTAAAAAAAGAAAGAGAAATAGATGGTTTAGGGTAGAGACTTAAACTGCAGTATAAAACCCATAAGACAATTTTTTCTCCTTAATATTTTTTATTATTTCTTCACAAAAACTACTGCAGTAAAGGCCATCCTCTGCCTTCTCTGTGAATGGCAAATATGGAATGAATAGTCTCTGAAGAAAATTAGTAGTGGAGCCTTGGTGCTTAAAAACAATGTGAGTTGCTATTAAATTATGCATCAGTGTCATTAAAATCTGTATGCAATTTCAGTGTTCCAACTTACTCATAAATTCACCAAAAGGAGAGTGAAGAAAAAAGGGACAAGCTGCTTGAGAACATTCAATCACTGTGCTATAGACATTTTTGTTAATTGTGCCTCTGAATTGTTTGGCATATGCACGTTCCAAGGTGATATTTCAAGATTTTACTACATTCTAAACTTTCTGACATTGTCTATGTTAAAAGAGAAAGGTAGTGTTTGATCGATAATCAGACAGGTGTTTGACAATGAAATCCAATTTTTTCCATCAACTTGGATATAACTGGATCTGCTTCTTTCTAGAACTTTACATTCCTTCTTGGGAATTTACACAGAACTTCCCTATCCCACATGAAAAACAAATAATTAGCAAAACCTAAAGGGAGAGAGAGCTACTCAGTGGTTTCCTCCTCCTCCTCTCCCTTCCCAATGCTTCTCTCTCAAACCACAGTTCTCTCTCACTCTCCAATATCAAAACCAAATCCAATTCTGACTCATGTATTCTACCCGTCATAACTAAGACACATGCTTCAATTGTAATATGCAAAGCCTCTTAATTATCTTCAGAATCTGAAAAGCAATTTATTTTAAGATATAAAAGAAATGAGCGACTAATAGAATAATAGGTTAATGAAGTGAACATTTTGAAAGAAGAAATTCTGCCCAGAAAACTCTTTTATCTATTATGATTGTACCAAGTGTTGTAAAAAAAAAAACAAAAAACAAAAAACAAACAAACAAAAAACCCCACAGTTACGATGCTGGACACATAAATACCCAATAAAAACTTGTTGAAATGCACTGCAGTACAATTACAATGCCACGCACTTGGATATACATGTCACCTAGGTTTTTGTAACCATGAATATCCTAAGCACATAATGATCTGACTGAATAAAATATTTGCAGTTTGCTTTTCCTTCACTGTGTACAGATAGCAATATGTACTGCATTACAGAATAATATCTGTAGACTGAAGTCCAGCCTGTGGTCAGTGGAAATGTCAACCTTGTACTTAATCCCAAGTAGAGCATTAGCTAACTGAAATAGAAAGTAAGAGAATGCAATTTTAAGGCTTCATTTGAATTTCATAAAAGGGTAGAAAATCACCACCTCAATGCTTCTTACCATGAAATATTCAGTGGAGAATTGAAACTCCAGTTTTCACCACTGACATCCTAATCTGAAATTACAGTACCTTCATGAAGAAAGTCAGTAGAGCAAGGTTCAATAGGCTTTTCCTGGTTGTTCATGATTCTACTTAATGTCACTATTAAAAGAAACCCCACAATAATAACTCTTCATAACATTTGTCTCTTTAACTACACCATAGACATTTAAAAATACTTTCCTTTGGGAGAGGGAGACCCATAGATGATGAAATACTTCTACTAAGAGCTAGGTTAATTCACCTGTTTGTCAAATGATAATACAACAGATACTCTTTTATCTTCTCCAAAATGGAAAGAACTGCTCTCATACCCATTGTTGGGCTGGCAGGATCAAGGAGGATCGGGAGGCACCAACAAAATGTCCGTGGACTCTCCATCTTGTCACTCTCACCTCGGGCCTTTCCCGCCACCAGCAGACCGCCAAGGACACGTCATCATGGGGAGACAGGACCTATGCAGGAAACAGGAACCGCACCTTACCCAAACCCCCATATAAGGGCATAAGCAGTTATCACCCCATACTGATTCCACCAGTAATATGCTCTAATACCTATCATTCCATATAGACACAATCCCTTACCCCTCCCCTTAAAAAGTTCACATATACTCCCTTTGGGCGCGACTTCCCCAGCTTCACTCCCTTGAGGGCTGTGGAACCTCCCCCGAGAGCGCTTCCATTAAAGGCTTGCCTCAACCCACCTTTGCCTGGCCTATTTCATTTCACTACCAACTGGATCAAACCTGACACCCATAAGCAAGCGTGCAAAACTGTGTCAGTATGAAGAGCCAAGTATACAGTAGTTCTCATGGTAAGAGGAAGTCCAGTAGTGAGACATGGGATTTCTACCAGGGGTTGAATATTGATAAGAAAATCATCATGAACTACCAGAACTATAGCATATTTTCTTACTAGAGGAGACTGGAAAAGACCATACTTTTGGAAGTTTATTATACCAACTTAATATCTCACCACAGGTGATAGGGATTACCTCTGTTTAATTCAAGATGTATAATCATCACACACACTATACTTCAACAAATGTCATCTTCCCATCCTTAGTTTTTCCCAAAGGTTACAGGAAGAGTACCCTGAGAGATAACCAATAGGAGTAATGTTTGGCACAACTAAAATTTTATTAACTCACCTGATCAGCAGCTTATCTCAATTCATTATAGTACCAGCAAGTGATTATGTTGTTTTGGGATCCTATTCTGCCTTTCTTGAAGCACTTGTTTACTATGGCCCTGGTCATCATCTCAGTATCTAGCTAGGCTTCACGTACACTCGTGATGAACTAGAGCTGAGGGTTAGAAACCAAAAGAGAATAAGGGGACTATGGCAAGTTGGTGCCCCCTCCCCTTGAGGTGAGTAAAATAAGGTGCTTCAGCTCAATTATGGACTGTGGTGGAAGTGGCTTGAGCTACTTGTAAAGGGTTCATTTGCTTGTGCATAGGGAAAGGCAGTGTAACTTTACCACATTGTTCAAACTGCTGGTTACTCATCAGTTCTTTAAGCCTCTGGAAAAGACATGGAATTGAGTTAGAACTGTTCAACCACTGTAGGAAAATGCCTGTGTGCACATCTGCATTTCTTCCTTGCTAGGACTTATCAAATAGGCCATTTGCTGCCTGAGGAAGGTAAAATGAAGACAGACTTATTCTTTCTCCTACCCTCCCTTTTCTCATTTCCTCTCCATTCAAGCAGGGAATATGTTTAGACTTTCAGAGAAATAAGCAGGGTGTTTAAATTGTGTCCTCAGGCTACATGGCAAAGGAAAGAATATAATTGAAGCAGGTGTAGTGCTACAGGAAGGGGTGAGGAGGAAAGCTATTCAATCCCAGAACAGTATTCTATGCAGGGAAAGACAAAGCAAAAGAGTTTCAACATAGCAGCCAGTCCCCAAGTTAAAAGCAGACACCACTGAGAAATAAAGATAGATGGTATAAAGAACTGTTCTTGGTCACTCTGAACTTTGCCAGCACTGGAATATCTTGTCCGGGCAGTGGGGGTATTCAAATTGCATCAAATACATACTCGTGTACAGGAGTGCTGGAGACATTGCAGAAAGAGGTAGATTGAAAGGGAAGAATTGTTGTTGAGCAAAGATTGTGAAAGTGGCCTTTGTACCCTTCCACTTAACTGTTATGTCTGAAGAAAGCTCACGGGAAAAAAACATAAATCTCTTGCTGTGATTCTCAGAAGAGGAAACAAACTAGTTCTGAGAATATTCCTATTAGGGAAAAAAAACCTGGAGCATCTTAACTGAACTCCGGACATATACATGTGCCTATAAATGCTGCTCAAGCTTATGGCTAACCCTGTACTATTGCAAATACATTTTCCCAGCCTATTGAGCCCCTGTCCCTCATCAGCAACCAATGTAAATACCTCTAATGCTATGAAATCATATATACATACTTATAGTGTAAGAGCTATGGCATTGTTGATAAAGTCTCACAAAAAGGGCCCCTTTATCTTATTTTGTGGTCTACCAACTTGTAAATCCCCAAATGTCTGATATCTATAGACAGAAAAGAAACTATTTATAAAGACACTATTTCTCTAGTAGTGCCAGGATTGATCTAAATAAGACCTCATTCAAAAAGGTGATTTTACCTACTGTGGCTTTAAACAACTCCATGTTTGGGCAGCCCCAGTGGCCCAGCGGTTTAGTGCCGCCTTCAACCCGAAGTGTGATCCTGGAGACCGGGAATCGAGTCCCATGTCAGGCTCTCTGCATGGAGCCTGCTTCTCCCTCTGCCTCTCTCTCTCTCTCTCTCTCTCTCTCTCTCTCTCTCTGTCATGAATAAGTAAATAAAATCTTAAAAAAAAACAACTCCATGTTTTCTCATAAGCTTTTCCACTAGAGCAGATAATGGGGTACAGATCTTGAAAGTATTTGTTATTGAGCACCATGATGAGGAATGATTTTCTTTTTTTAATTTTTTTTTGAGATGGGGGCAGGAGCAGAAAGAGAGGGAAAGAAAGAATCTAAAGCAGGCTCCATGCTCTCTTGAATGCCTGATGTTAAGAATTCTGCAATGTTTCAGTTCATTACACAGTTGTAGCTCACCTGGAAAAGCACAGTGATCTTTAGTATCTGACATTAGAGGGAAGAGATAGTATAATTTGTTGTGTGAGGTACATGGGAAAGAGATAATAATTTGGAGGAAGAAAATACATGTGGATAATGACTTTATAATAATTTATGTAAATGACAATAGATTATGAATAAATCTATTGTCTATTGAATCTATTGAATAAATCTATTGCTACTCATAAAAGTAGCAATACCATTTAACGTAACCCAGTCAATTCTAGGAAAACTTAGATTCCTCTTTTTGTATATCTTTTCTACCTCAATGACATCCTTCCACCTCTGGAACCATCTACAGTGTTTACTGCTGAACCATTCAATTTAGAATTTATCTTGAGTTAATGGAAAGTGCAGTGGGCCCTGAAGCAGGAAATTCTGATCCAGTCTCTGCCACCAACAAGCTATGGGAAATTTGAGCAAGCATATCCACTGCTCTGTCCTCTGTTACTTACCATGGGAAATGAAAAGTCTGGATTAGATGAATTCTGATATCCTTTCTACTACCTAAATCTTATGATTTCCAAATATTATTCTCAAACTGCTTCATGTATATCAAATAATCTCAGGGTTGAAAGGGATCTAAATAGTCTAGCCCACACACCCACCCAATATTTGAAACACTACAATATAACATTGGTGTCAGATGGTCATTCAGTCTCTTCAGAAACACTTCCGCGTTCAGAAACTCTTCCACACTTTTTTTTTCTTCTTCCACACTTTTTGGTGGCTCATTTCATTTATTTATACTTCAGACTACTACAAAGTTCTTAAAATACATCAAAATTAAGTATTTCTGTTCAATTAAAGACACCATATATAGAATTAATAAACAGATAATTGATTAGAAAAAAAGATAAAGTACCTAAAACTGAAAATGAGTTAATACCCAATATATGGGAAACTACTAAATATCAACAAGAAAACTATAGAAATTATAATAGAAAATTGAACAAATTATTCAGATAGTTTAGTGATGAAGAAACTTAAATAATAATAATAAACAATTGAAGAGAAGTGGATTTAAGACAGTGAGTTCTCCGTATACATCCATTACACTGACCAAAGTTATAGTAGTGAATAATCTGCCATGTTGGCAGAAATGTGAAATCAGATCACATACCTTGGATGGCCCAAGAGATAAATGAAATCTTTGTCCAATTTTGAACAACCCACAAAATGTTTTTTTTTTTAAATGGGTAACCAAAAAAAAGGAAAAATAAAAAGAATATGTGACAAAGACTCTATGTGGCCAGCAATATCTAAAATATTTACTATCTGGCTCTTGGTAGATAAAGATTGCTCACTCCTGGGCTCCAGGATCTCTCATGCCCTATTTGTGGAAGGAGTCATTCTAGAGAGCAATATAGAGCTATTCATCAAGCTAAGTGTACATACACTGTGTAATACAGAATATACACTCTCACACAAGTACAAAAGGATACATGTTCAAAGCTATTCACTGCAATACTGTTTATGGTAGTAAAGAGTAGGACATGATTTTGATATTCATCACTGGGGTGGTTGAGAAGGTAAAATGTGGTAGATGCACATTATGGAGATTACACAGTATTTAGAAATAACAAAAGAGATATATATGTAGCAAATTAAATAGAACTTTAAAAACATCTCAAGTGAAAAAAGAAAATAAATCGAATGACATCTATATAACAATACCATTTATGTAAAATAAAAATGCACATGCACAAAACAACAAAACACATTTTACAAAAGACTCAAACATTAAGAGATTAGAACAATTACCTGAGGGAATGAGAAATGTAAATAGATACAAACAAACAAGTATGGGCTTTACAAATAGAAATATCAGTGTGCCATCAACTGACGAGTATGATTAGCTCAACCCTCCACAACAGAGATGCAGTAAGAAAAAATTTTTTTCTTAAAATAATATGAATTCTTTCAAGTAATTCCTATCTACTTTTTGGTCCTAGTTATATCCTCTACTATACAAAATAAGTACAATCTTTCTTTCACACATACCAATGACAACTTTTAAGTTCTCAGGCCTTCTTTCTTCTATTTACACAGTTCTAGAATCTGGATGAATTTTCTTGGTATGACAACCAGCAATGAAGATATTATTCCATATATAGGCTAACCATCATGTAGTAGAATGAAACTATTGATTTTATTCCAGGCACTATACTTCTCTCACTAACTTGGAATTAGGGGTAGGGACCATGTATTCTAACTCTTCCCCACCATGAGTCACACTGAACACTGCATTAAACATACAGCAGTAACTTTGTAAATATCCACTGATTAATTGATTGTACACAAGCACACAGCTCTCCAGTGCAGAGAACTAAATAAAGAATTATCATAGGCTTAGTTTCTTGTACTAATATGTCCTAGACATACAGTTAACAAAACAAATCTATCATAATCTCAAGTGATGAATTTCAACAGTGGAGAATGAAAATTTCCTATAAGCAAGTTGGATAAAATCAAAGATTTGGTCAATAAACTGTACAATAATGGGGTTATGTGTGCAGTGTGCATCATTTATAAGATAGACTGAATCAATTGTTTTCTGATGGGTTGAGAGCTTGATATGGTATTAGTGAATATCACATGTATATGAAGGAATATATATATATATATATATATATATATGATTAATTCACTTCTTTTGGTTGTAGAAATAGCTGGGTTGTTCTGCTGATTATTCAATGATCCATCATTTCTCTGACTTCTAACTCCAAATCCATCGAAAATGGCAGCATCAACTATGACTGATAATCACAGAACTGAGTCTATATATGGATTAACAAAACCTTCAAAAATCTGTTTAATCTTTAAAGTCAATGAATTATCTGTGCCAAAGAATGATATCTTTGTATGTTATGGCTTTCTGATTATGTGCTTCCAATGGCTATCAGCAAAAAAGACAAGAGAGAATAAATGCTGGTAAGGATGGGTAAAAAGGGAACCCTTGTGTACTGTTGGTGGGATTTATAGGTTGGCATAGCCACTATGGAAAACAGTAAGGAGGATCCTCTCAAAATTAAAAATAGAACTAACAGATGACACAGCAATTCTGCTTCTGGGAATATATCCAAAGGAAACAAAAACACAAACTTGAAAATATATCTGTACTCCCATATTCCTAGAAGCCAAGACATGGAAACCACCTACATGTTCCATCAATGGATTAATGGATAAAGAAGTTGTGAGATATATCTCACATCTATCTATAGATGGATAGATATAGATATATAGATAGATAGTATTCAATATAGTATATCTATAGATATAAATAGATAGAGATAGATAGAGATAGATGATAGATAGATGATAGATAGTATTCAAATATAGAAAATGAAGAATTCCTACCATTTGTGACAATGTGGATGGACCTTGAAGTCATTGTGCTAACTGAAATAAGTCAGACGATGAAAGACAAATACTATATGATCTCATTTATATGTAGAATCTAAAACAAAACAAAAAAAGTTCATAGTAAATGAGATCTGATTTGTGGTTTCAAGAGGTGGAAGGTGGGAGAAGGAAGAATTAGAAGAATGGAGTCAAAAAGCACAAACTTCCAGTTATAAGATAAATAAGTATTAGGGATGTAATAATATACAACATGAGGACTAGGGATATAATATACAACATGAGGACTATAGTTAACCCTGGTTTGTGATATACAGGAAAATTATTAAGAGAATTAATCCTAAATGTTCTCATCACAAGGATATTTTTTTCTTTTTATTATATCTATATGAGATGATGGATGTCAGCTGAACCTAATGATGTGGTAAGCATTTCACATCATTTAATATATGTAAATCAAATCACCATGCTATATGCCATAAACTTATACAGTAACATATTTTAATTATTTCTCAATAAAACTAGAAAAATTATATAAATATTTTTAGTAAACTTGGAAATAGGTAAAGGGAATTAAGAGATACAAATTTCCAGTTATAAAATAAGTCATGGGGATGTAACATACAGCATAGGGAATATAGTGAATAATATTGCAATAACTTTGTATGGGTAATGATGGTAACTATACTTATCATGGGAATCATTTCCTAATGCATGAAAATATTTCAAATCACTATGATATATACCTGAAACTAATAGCATGTTGTATGACAATTATGCTTCAATAAAAAGAATTGTTTATCTAAATTAGGCCAAAAGCTTTTGCTATGAATGCTTAATTAAAACAAGCATATAAGATTTTAAAAAATGGAAAAAATAATTATATGAATATTTTTAAGAAATTTGAATGAAGGAGAAGTGGAAAGCTCAAATAAAGAATATTCAAAGTTTTACTGGCGTTGTTTAGAGACATTATTTTTATTCTCACCAATGCATCTCATAGTGGAAGAAGGTTTTACCTCTTTCTAATCCAAAACACACTGAAAAATATAAACTTTCACTTTCTCTCTCCAAAATTGAAAGTTTACTTATAAGATCTAGTATTTATTTTTCAGGCTCTGAAGGTGAATGTAACATGGCTTTCTGCTGTTTCCTGGAAACTTTCCATCCCAGAAACCAAACATGTTTGGATAAGGTTCATTTGCATATCTGCAAGTCAACAGGGCCACGAAAAGCTTCCACAATGAAAGGAAAAATACTGAAGCATAACAGAAACAGATGCAACCCTCCAAACTTCAAGAAATCCCATGAGCATCTGGAGATAATCCATCTTGCTGTCTCTTAATTGCCAGTAGGTTTATCACAACTTCCACAGTTTGATTTTTAAGCAGGCTGAACTGTAAAGTGTTATTATAATTAGCTAACTAAAGTGTGTAAGGCAAACTGGAGAATTATAATTCATTTTCTAAAGACTCAAGAAGACAGGAAGTCTGGAAAGGGATTCATTCACTTTTCTCAGATACTCCTCAGGCAACAGTAGAAATCAAGAAATGAACCGACATTCACATCTGATTACAAAATATGGCTACACATATTTTATGTAATTTTTATTTCTCTAATACATAATTCCTGAAGAGGAAAAAAGTAGTTAACTTGTGGAAGTTTATCTGTTTTTGTTTGGGTTTGAATTATGAAACTGGCTACATGCAAAACTGTGATAAGCTTTAGTTGTAATAGAAATTTGGTTTGAATGCCAATAAGCCTAGAATTAGACATTACAGAATACTTACTAGGCAAGGATCCATTTGGGAAATAAACATTTTCTTTCCCAATGTGCTCATCAAAACTATAGGTCTTGATTTTATTTTGAGATATACTCAGTATTTATGACTTTACAGAATGGCCTACAGAATAATCTCTGTAACGGTTGCCTACTAAATATCCACTTCTCCCTCTTTTTTTCTTGCAAAGACACAGTTTATTTCATGTGTCTACTGCTGCCACATATGACTTAAGGGCTAAGGATCCTATTCTCAGCCCTAGACATAAATCTTGATTAATTTACACCAATTGTTGTGGTCCTATTCTTACTGCCAGTATTTGGTTTAAGGATAATCATGTAAATTGTGGCACTTGAGACATGAGTGAACATTTGTTGAGGGCTTCTGAAAGATACTTCCTTATTCCTCAGAAGATGACACCAATGACATGACTAATGAAAGTCATTAGGATTGAAGTGGATAATGAGTTCAGAAAAGTAGAGAAATACAGTAGAGATATTCGTGTATCTAATTATTTAAGCTTTGTTTGTTCTAGGCTCTTAAAAATACCATCTATGAAAAGTCACAACTCCTCTGCTTGTCCTTCTAAGTTCTCAAGGATAATTAATAATAGAGTCCTCACTTTAAATTCCATCTGCATTATTAAAATAAACTAATGGTTAAACATAATGGACTGAATGAATGTTTGTCTGTTCTCACTTGAAACAATACTGTCAATAATAACAGATGACAGTTTTTAATCAGGTACTTTGACCAGACATTGATCTAGGTACTTTACAGTACTAATTCTTATAATATAGGTGTTTTATTATCCTTATTTTTCAACAACGAGAAAATTAATGAAAATAAACAGACTCAGACAAGTAAATTACTTATGATTTCTCAGTTGGTAATAGGGCACCACAAAACTTCAAAGAGAGGGGCGCCTGGGTGGTTAAGTGTCTGACTCTTGGTTTCAGCTTGGTCATGATCTTGGGGCGAGATCAACCCCCATGTCAGGCTCCAAACTCAGTGCTCAGTCGGCTTAAGACTGTCTCTCCCTCTCTGTCTGTCTGTCCCTTACCTCTCTCTCTAATAAATAAATAAATCTTTAAAAAATTCAAACCCTGAGAGATCAGCTCTAGAACCTGTGCCCTTAAACACTATGGGGTATTAAAAATCATAAACCCACAAGGACAAAGGAAACATGAAAGGAGACAAAATTGATGAGAAATAACACATTTTCAGAAAGATAAAAAACAAATAGAGGAGTGTCGACTAAACAAAGCTAAGAAAAACTAATGTCTGCATACCTACAGAAGGGGGTGCTAGTGAGAAGCAAACTAATACAATCCATGGAACTTGGCAAAGGCTCAGACAGTTTGAGACACCTCAAAAGACATGTGGAGGAGGTATAGCACAGAAAAGAGGAGAATTACTTAAAGAGTGTATAAGAACAAGTTAGATTTCTAAGTCCCTTTCTTTACCCTAGTAGGTGACCATGTATCTATTTTTTGGAGAAATTAAAGGAAAGCTCCAGACTATGACATCAAGCAAAGTGGCAGGTCAAAGAAAGAAGCTTTTTTAAAACAGTAGGATTAAGTGACAGTTTTCATACGGAACATTGAGATGCCTATACTCTTTCTGGCTCTCTAAAAACAAGCAATCAGGCAAGAGATGAATTATTTAATCAGAGATAAAGAATCAGTGCCTCCCCATAGAGGGTAACCTCATATACCAATACATACAAATTGGGAGTCCCCACCCTCCCATACCCATGTCTCTGTACAATCACTCTTCCATAAAGACCACCTGTTAACTAACAAAAGAACAAAGAGCTTTCAAATAGCTTTATGCTTTCAATCTTAAATATAAATTGGCTCTTATTTTAATCATAAATATGAGTGAAAGGCCAATGATGACCATATATTTATGGAAATCTCCAATGTAAAACACAGGTCAAAATGAGTAAACAGAAAAAGGAAACAAGAAGAGACACAGATAATGCAAGAAAAAAAGTCTTTTAATCCTTTAATCCTTAGCGAGAAGATTTAGCATCCACGAAATAAAACAAAAAAAAGGGTACTACATAATAAAAAGAATAAGAAAAAAATCTTGGAAATTAAATAAAAGTTGGGGACATAGGGACACCTGCGTGGATCAGGGGTTGAGCACCGGCCTTTGGCTCAGGGTGTGATCCCAGGGTCCTGGGATCGAGTCTCACATTGGTCTCCCTGCAGGGAGCGTGCTTCTCCCTCTGCTTATGTCTCTGCCTCTCTCTCTGCCTCTCTCATGAATAAATGAATAAAATCTTCAAAAAAAGTTGAGGATATATACAGAAGGTAGAACAAAAGAATCAAAGAGATAAAGTAATCATTGCAATGATAATAGCAAATTCTATATAGCTTTTACAATGTTTTGAGCACTTCACATTTCATTTTCTCTTTACAATGAACTGTAACATAGATGCTATTAATTCCCCATATGAAGTAAATAAATCACAGAGAGAAAAGATGCCTCACTCAAGGCCAAATCTAGTAAATAGTGGAACTAGATTTAGAACCCAGATATTATAGCTCCAAAAAGAATGCTTATATAAAATGCTTATATAGGGGATCCCTGGGTGGCTCAGCGGTTTGGCGCCTGCCTTCGGCCCAGGGCGCGATTCTGGAGTGCCGGGATCGAGTCCCGCGTTGGGCTCCCGGCATGGAGCCTGCTTCTCCCTCCTCCTGTGTCTCTGCCTCTCTTTCTCTCTATGTCTATCATAAATAAATAAATAAATAAATAAATAAATAAATAAATAAATAAATCTTTAAAAAAAATAAAATGCTTATATAACCACTTCACTACCTCCTTGGATCAATGGAAACAAAAGGTAAAGAGATAACTATGTAAGGGTGATAGGGTCAATCCAAGAAATCTAACAAGTTCTATCAAAAAAAACTCCAAACAAACAAGAAAAACAGAAAATAGAGAAGGAAGAAAATTATCAAAAAGTGACTCCAATAATATTTCCCAGGACACAGGAAATTTATTATTGGAGTCATTTTTTGACAGTAAAGGACACAGCTTCTGATTAAATGAGCTTAACATAGGGGTACCTGGGTAGTATAGTCAGTTGTCTTTAACTCTTGATTTCATCTCAGGCCATGATTTCAAGGTCATGAGATCAATTCTCTATGCTCAATAGGGAATCTGCTTAAAATTCCCTCCTTCTCCCTCCCCCAGTCATATTTTCTCTTTAGCTCTCTCTTAAATAAATAAATAAATAAATAAATAAATAAATAAATAAATCTCTTTTTTTTTCCAAAAAAAGGTTTACCATATTTCTCTTCTCACCCCCACCTCCACACAATAAATGAAAAGAGGCTCAGAGGAGGACACAACTTCACTGAATTTCAGCACACTGTGAATAAAGACAGGATCCTAAATATTTCTCGAAATAACACAAGTCACATACAAGAGTGGAAAGTTGGAATCATTCTGGACCACCCAACTATCACAGTGTAAACTAAAAGATTTTGGAGCAATGCCATCAGAAGTGGAAAATAACTTATCACTTCTAATTCTATATCCAGAAAATTGATCAATCAAGTATGAATGTAGAATTAAGATTGTTTCAAACACATAAGCTTTCAAAAAATTTACTTCTGCTGTGCCTTATCTCAGGAAAACAGCAAGAATATACTAAACCCAAACATAGAACACAATAACAAGAAAATGTTATGGAAAATAGTATTAAGAAGGATATTCCAATTCTTTAGAAGAGCTGAAGGACATAAGTTTACAGAATGAAGAAACTTATCAAATAGTGGTAAGCATATACGGATATAACATGAAATTATGCTGTAATGTCCTTTGGAGATACAGAGTAAAAAATACAGGAGTTATTTCAAAGACTGTGTTAGGAGAAATTAGTCTTCCAAAGTGCTAACACCACCCTGAGATTCACTGAACACATTAGTGCTAAATTCATAGTCTCCCTTTAACTATCAAATCTTGTTATAGTTCTGTGTGATTTTCACATTCATTTAGGATGACACATAGCACATATGAACACTATAGTTCATTGCCTATCCTTTAACCTCATTGACCTTCACCTACACTCTGTTTCAAATACCCAAGTATGTGATCATCCCCTGGACTTTACCGTTATTTGAAACTCCTACAGCTTTGAAAATTTTAACTCCATTATCCCACTTTTTTTTTTCTGGAGAGAGAGAGCAAGACAGAGACAGAGACAGAGACAGACAGAGAAAATCTTAAGCTATCTCCATGCTCAATGCAGAGCCTAATGCAAGGCTCCATCTCATGACCCTGATTTCATGACCTGAGCCAAAATCAAGAGTTGAGTGCTTAACCAACTGAGCCACTCAGGCACTCTTCCTTTATCCCACTTTCTAACCACAATTACTTACCTTTCTAGCAATCTTACTCTCATAGCACTTACTCTGACTTTATTGATATCACAAGCACCTTAACTTCTCTGTAACAACTTATTAACCTTCTTGGCCTTACAAACTAGATGTTTCCTTTTTTCCTTCTTCCTTGTACAAACTGGGTCATGTCAGTTGCACTGAGTGAATAAATTAGTATTTCATAAGCTCCATCAATTCTCTTGCCTTCTTTGGCTTCTTCCCCACACAACCACCAATCTTGGATAAGTCCTAAAATGTACTTTCTTCACACTTACACATGTGTGACTGATGGATGCTGAAGAAAACAATTCAACTGTGTGATTTCCAATATCAAGTGATCCTGTACATGGCTTCCAACCCAAGTTACTTGCCTCTGACCAACTCTAAAGATGACCAAAGTCTAAAATCCTATGGTCATTTCTGACCTTCTGTTTTATTGGACCTATTAACATCATTTGAAACTGTTTATTACTCTAAAACCTTTTCCTCAGTATTCACTCCTGAGACACTTCCTTCTTTATTGGTCACGCCATTTTATTCTCCTTTGATATATCTCTCCTTCCAGATACCTAAAGGCAAAGAACTAAGGCTCAGTCCTTCATATTCTCTTTTCTATTCAAACACCTATGTAAGTGGACTCATCCAATTCTACAACTCTAAATAAGAGCTATAGGTTGATCGCCTTCAAATTTGTATTTCCAGCCTAACCTTTCTAAAAGTCAATATATTATTGTCCTGAAATCAAGATACACATATGAAAACTAACTTTATATCTCAAACTGAACATGATTCCCATCTTTTGCCAACCTGCTCTTACTATATACCACCTGTATTCAATATGTGGCAATTATATTTTCCTAGTTGCTCAGCCCAATATTTATTAGAGTTATCCTTGACTGACCTCTTGAATATGAATATACCACATTCAATCCTTCAGTATATCTTGTCAGAAATTGCTTCAAATATACTCAGGATCCAATTACTTCTCATTACCTCTACTTCTAGGACCCTTGTACAAGTCACCATCATCTATCACTTGATTTAATTACTTCCACTACTTTAAATATGCTGATTTTAATCTTTCCCTCATGGTCTATTTTATAAAGCAGACAGAATGATTCTTTTAAAAAATATATCACTCCTCTGTTCAAAATCTCACCAATGACTTCATGTCTCAGAGTAATTGACAAGGCATTATACAACCTAACACCTGGCTGCTTCTTTATTCTCACTCATTCTGCTTCAACCACATTGGTTCCTTCCTGTTCAGACATAACAAGCAGTGGGTAGCCCGGGTGGCTCAGCGGTTTGGCGCTGCCTTCGGCCCAGGGCGTGATCCTGGAGACCTGGGATCGAGTCCCACGTCAGGTTCCCTGCATGGAGCCCGCTTCTCCCTCTGCCTGTGTCTCTGCCTCTCTCTCTCTCTCTCTCTCCCCTCTCTCTGTCTCTCATGAATAAATAAATAAAAATCTTAAAAAAAAAACATAACAAGCAGATCTTCTGCTCAGCAATTTTTCTAACCTTCACATATTAGCATGACCTGATCTTTCATACCCTTTAAAACTTGCTAAAATGCTACTTTATTAGAAAACATTTCCAGGCCAAATTTTGATAAAATAGCATCCCTATCCATCTTTATCTCCTTACCTTGACTTTTCTCTATGAAACTATTAATTGTCTGACAATTTTTTAAAATTTTGTCCTCCCCAAAAATTGTCTCAGGAGGTCAGAGACATCATCTCTTTTGTTTATTGCTTTATTTCCAGGGCTCAGAACAATACCTGTCAGTAGTTTTTAAAATATTTTCCATTATCAAAATCCTCTACTAACTCTACTATCTAATTTTACCAATGTTGCTTTCTCTGATATTATATTGATTTTCTCACCTCTTTGTCACTGCTTATACCATTACACTATGACATATGTCCCAATAATTCTAACTTCAAGGTCACCAATTGACTAAATTGTAATGATCTGAGTCATTATTTTACTTGACTTCTCTACAGCCTTTGATCCTGTTAACTCCTCTCCCCATTTTGAAATGCTGCCCTTGATACACATAGCACCACAATCTTCTGTTTTTCCTTATGCCTATCACAAATGTTCCTTCTCAATCTCTTTAGTATCTTTTCTCCTGTTCATAAGTTAAATGTTAGTCTCCTGAAGGGTTTTCCTACAGATTCACTCTGATTTTCCCCTTTGCTCCAGACATTCTCCATAGGTAGTCTTACCTATTCCCATGGTTTTAACCACCATCCATATTCAGGTAACTCCTGTAATCTATATGACCAGAATTCAGTGCACTGCTTGTTAACTCAGGCTAGCAAAGTACTGGAGAGACGGATTTAGAACAGCCTATCCTACCTGTAAGAGTTCAGCACTCATGGATTCTGTTTCTAATGATTGCACCATTTCATCCGAGGATACATGCCAATACCTGAAAAGCAATGAATATTGCTATTAATTTTGCTCCTTGATAGAGAGCATGGTTCTTCCACTTAGCTCTTTCCTCCATAGTTCACTGAAAGCTTTATTGTATTTACCTGATCTATGAAGGATGAGTACTCTCCTAAGGATAAGCTTGAATCTAGAATTGAGCATGTGGCTTACATAGCTATGGTGTGGGACCTGCCAGAAATGAGATCCACACTTAATCGTTGATAGTGCCTCCATATATAGTCTACATAGGGTCAGACACTAGAGCTTTATCAAATGGTAGTTTACCATTTTCAGCTAATTTTGTTTGAAGCTATGCTTATAGGCTGATGTCTGAAACTAAAGAAAAAGTAGGAAAATATCAGATCTTGGATAGGTATGGTTTGAAAATTTTAGTCACATAGATTTGGATCCCCACTCTCAAAGTGATGTAAAGATTTAAAGTCATAAGTAGAACAAGGAAACTGGTAGTTGCCTAACTTCCATACTGAAGTAGATTAAAAGACTTTCTAGATCTGTTTTGGAGTTGAGGCAAATATTTCTGGTCTTGATATCTTCTGTTTTACTTTGAAGTTCCATTCTAGTTGGTATTACAGAGATTTAGAGTTCTGGGCTTTCTTCAAAATAAGAAGGAACTATTAGGTGGTAACCAGAGGTGCACACTCCAAGAATCAAATACTTATCAGGACATTTCCAGAAATATATATATATAGCATAGATTTCCCATGTTCATTCTTTGCTTCCAAAGAAAGTCATGGTAATTCTCTCTCACCAGATTTCTGATTAAAGCAACTATTGGAAATATATAAAAAATAAGAAAGGAATATAAGGAAATTTTAGAAATATTGCAATTAGCTATATATAGTAAAGAACTATAAGGAGGTAGTAAAGCATAATACTTAAGAGCCAGGATCTCAAGTTAGAAAAACTTGGGATTTAAATCCTGTCATTACTATTTGCTAGCTGGAGTAACTTGTCAAATTAAATAAAATTCTCTGAACCTCAAATTTTTCATCTCTAAGGCAAAGTTAAAAACTATTTATTTGCTGATTATAAATCTTAAATGACAATATGATGTAAAGCACCCCATTCAGTGCCTAACACAGTAGGTGGACAAAAAAAATCTATTCTCAGTATCACCATTAAAATTAATCTAACTATTAGTATAATTATTAGAAGGTACAGAGAAGATTCTCTGGCTTTATACCCCCAAATTCTGAAAAATCAGATATGGGCCTTCCTATCGCAGCTTTCAATATTAATTTAATATAATGCAAGTATCCGTTTCTTCCCCTCACCTGGGAGAGTGCTAGAAATATTTATAAGGAATTTTAGTCTACTAGATGGTCCCCAAACTAGGTCATTAAGGAAGGCTATAAAATAGGCCCCAAGGAGTTTTTAAAAGAGATATTCAGGTACCCTCACTTGAGGAGTCTTTACTCCATCACTGTGTCAGATCTAGTGCTTTCTTTATTGTTCCCCACAGTGATTCATGCAGAAGTAAAACAGTAACATGTCTGCTGAGATGTTAGTATACATGTTCCACTCTATTCTTTTTCAGTTTACTTATCATCTGCTAATGAACTGTAACTCAACACAAAAGGCCACTGCTGTCAAATAATAAGGCATCTTGCTCCCGGAATTGAGAAATTAAACCAATAAATAACATTTACCTTCCATTTTGTACAGAAACAGTACAGCACTGGTTTGTCTAATAAACATAAATCTCCTTATTTTTCAGGAAGGAGATAAAAAGAAAACTACAGCACACTGTGGGTATGCCTAGCAGTGCAAAACTCCAACATTCTTCTTGGAAATAACTCTAAAAGTGAGTAAAGTGCTGATGTCCTTTTTTTTTTAAATCCCTTTCCTTGCAAGATAGCAAGATTTCTCACGGTCATCTTCCATCTTTGAAAATCTATACTAATACCTCTCTTATACCATAATTTTTAAAAATTCTTCTTTCCTTTCCCTGCTGGGCACTTTGCCATTGGCTTTAGGCTTGATACCAGGGGAAAACAGACTTTTCCCCAGCATTAGATGTAAATTCAGGCTTGGGTACAATAATCTCAAAAGTGGTAAAATGGTAAAATGGTAAATGGTAAAATACCATTGCAGACTATGGCAAGGATTAGGACTAGGCATCAGGTAATTTAAAAGTCCTAGCTCATCTTCCTGAAACAGTGCCAGGTAACACAGTAATATCTCAATAAATACATATTAAATGAATGATTCTTTGGTATGATATTAAGGATAATATAATCCTTTTTTCTAATTAACTTGTCTAAAATTATTTCCCTCTGTTACCTATCATAGACTAACGTATGTCCATGTTGCTCTGTGGATGAAAAAAACCCCTTTCATAGAGTCACCTAAAACTACTTGAGAAAGTCTCTAACAGTTTCTCAATGATTCCTCAAGCACAGATGTTGGTGTTGTATAATTATAGGATACCTGTATAATCTAGGTCCTTGAAAGAATGAGAAGTTAATCCAGTGAACAGGTGCCTTGCCAAATCCTGTCACTCCTTATCTCTAGCCACATAAAATCAAATCAAGGTGCCAGCACTCAATTCTAATATGATAGTAATTGATGAGGTTGTCAAAATTTATATGTCCATTTAATTTCTGGCCATGTTACAATATACAAATCACAGATATGTCAGAGGAATGTATATCTAATTCTGTGAAACCTAAGCTACAACTTTGTATTAAAAAATCAGTGATAGTATATTAGCTCTGTTGAAAACTGATAGATAAACATAGATATATCTTTGTTCAACAGAGCTATAATAGTATTATTGACTTTTGAATAGAACGTTGTAATTTATGTTTCACAGAATAATTTCAAGGAGAATTTGATAAGAAGAGAAAATGTTATTTCAACCTTATGAACTGGACTTTCTAAAGTTGTGAAAACCATACTACTCTAGCCACCATAACAGCTTTCAAGGTCTTAACTCTGGCAGTCTTAAATTCTTCCTCATATCTTATTGAATGGGATGTCCAAACTTACTTAAAACATCTGTCTGCATTGTCTTACTGCTTTTGTGTATGTTCCAGAGGAATATCCTTTTATTTTCCCAACAACAAGTGGTAGAAAAAGGAATCTTTTAAATGGAAATCTGGCTAGGATTCCACTGGAACCATAAGATTCATCATTACCCATGGGATTTAACTGGTGTTTTTGTTTGGTGTAGCTATTTTGTGGTGTCCTGTGGTGGTATGGAGGTAGGAGTAGAATGGTATGTAGTGCTGTTCTTTCTTTGTACCTTAGTATAGCAGAGAGAATCTGATACTTAGTTTATGTTGGAATCTTCATTTCTAAAGCTTTCCAAGTAATTTGGATGATTAACCAGGCCTTAGAAAAAATGGGATGGAATATTGGGTTAGAGCATGGACTTTGAAGCCACATATATTTGCACTCAAAACCTAACTATCCATTGTATTACCAGCCTGTGATCTCAGGTTACCTAATCATTGTAAATTTCAGGAAGATAATATTTATTTTGCAGTGTTGATATATGCAAATCTACATAGTCCATTATCTAACAATAGTGAGCAATCTAGAAATGATAGCTATGTGTAGGTTTAACGAACAAACCCCAGAAAAATTTTTAAAAAAAGTTTTGTTTTGTTTTTAAATGTTAAATCTTAACATATACAACCCTTGATTATAGTATCATTTCCTGGCCCTCTCTTCACTTTCCCCACATGCATTCCACTTAATGACCACAAAGACAATTTTTCACCATGGGCAAAGCTCTCTCAATGTGATTTAGAACTTCATCAATGCATTTCAGTATTTCACCCCATGAGGTTTGGTGCAAACCACACATTATTATTTTAAAAGGGAAAGATTAGTTTTTATTATTTCAGAGGTGGCACATATCACTAGAATAACCCATAAAATAAATTGGTCTTGGGCAATGCAATTTCAGTTGAAAGTTTGGACCAAGAAGATGGCAGCAAAGTCCCAAAATATGTTGGTTCTCAGGGAATCATTATCAAATACAGCAAATTTTAGTCCTTCACTTTAGTTTTTAAAAACTGACCAGAAATTGTCAAGCAAGTGACACCTGTTGCCTACTTCCAGGAGCAGCAGTCCCAGAATGTCAACTCACTGCATGGTTTGCAGGTGCCAGTGTCACCATGAAAGATACAACTCACAGAAGCCTTGGAAGGAACAATGTTTTACTCATACAGAGAAGAGACAGAGAAGGTCAGCTTCAATAGTGAGAGTTGGCTTCCCATGAACAGTAGGTTTCACCCTACAGTCTGCATTGGGAGATGGTTTTCACATACTCCTCTTGTGCTGCAAGGAAAGGACCCTATTCTCTCTCCTCAGGAAACAGATATATCATGAAGGCTGGCCGGGTACCAGTGACACAGATGATTAAGCAGAACAAAGAAATATTGATCAAACCCAGAACAGGAACAGAGAAAGATATTCCCAAAGAGATATGCCTGGCACAGGCTTGAGATCTCTTTACCTCTCTGCAAGGAAATGTTCTGGGCTCAAGGCACATTCTTATGTGATTGTGCAAGGGCCGGAATATAACACACAAGTAGCTGCTCTTCCCAACAGGAACGTATCTGTAAATTTTCTGTATAAATTTATCGAGTACTCTGTCTCATATGTTTTCCCCTTTATGATAATAAGCCCAATACTCTAAATCTTTGATTAGCCAGAAAGCTTTAAAAGTGTATTTATAAAATTCACTAGGGATTGAAATACTGTGACTCTTGTGGTTGAAATTTCTCCCTACCTTCCTGATCCTTAACTCTTCTGCTTTTGTCTCAAAGAGAGAAAAGTATCTCTTTTCCTTGAGAAGGCAGGCATCTTCTCTAGTGCTTGTTATGGCATCCCAATGCTATAGCTAACTTGCATTATCAGCTCTCCATTTTTCTCTCTTTTATCTTCAATTGATACTCTCCATGCAACCTTGCTGTTGCCTACAAGTCCTTTCTAGTATATCAAGTCTTCGCCACCCTAACAAAAAGCCACTTCCCTTAACTGTACTTCCCTCTATTTCTCTTATTTCAGCTTTCCTTCTTTCCAAAGAAGCTCTTTCTCACTAGCTATCCTTCAGAATATTTTACTGACATCTTGATGCCACTCCAGTGAAACAACTCTTTCAAAGATTATTAATAGCTATTATTAACAGTCTTTTGTAGTCTCCTCTTGTCTTTCTCCTCTTTAAGCTCTGTTGATTTGTATTGCCTGTTTTGTATATTTTGATCTTTTCCCCTCATCTCTTTAACTGGATCTTTTTTACTCTACTTCCACTTATTAAATTTAACCATCTTTTGAAATTCTGTTATTGCATGGTTCTCTGTTCTGCTATGTTCATAGTCTCTCTCTCTCTCTGATTACATGAGCTACTTCTATAATTAATATCATCTTAGCATCAGTAACTCCCAATCTGTATCTCCAGACTTGATCTTGTTCCTAAATTCCACAACTTAATTTCCAAGTGATTGCTTTGCAACTCCACATGGCTTTTCCTCTGGCTAAAAAACCACAACATGTCCAATTCAGCATCATTTTTTTTTCCTTCACTCTTTCACTTGCCCCTCCGCTACATTTACTAACTCAGATCATAGAAATACCACCAAACTAGTTGTTTCAGTAAAGCAGACTCAGAATCAACTTCACCTACTCCCTTAGCCATCAAGGCTTATATCTTCAGAATAACTGGTATCCATCTGGTAGTCACTGCTTCAGGTCATGGATTTATGTTAATAGCAGTGTAGAATTGCCATGTACGATATTCTTCCCACTAGAAATTCATTCATGTTTAACTTTTCTCTCACATTCCATATTTAGTTACTAGATACCACTAATTTCTACATCACCTCTCATCTATATTATTCTCCTGACACTGCCTCTAAGCCATCCTGTCCTCTGCTCCCTCCTCCAGAGATATCTTTGAAGCTTCACACATAGTAGGGAAGTGAGGCAGTATTTCTAGATATGTGAAACCAATGTATTTTGGTTTCTTGTATTACTTGTTTTAGGTTGTCCCACTTTTTGAATCAGTAGATGTCATAACTGTGGAGGTGGAGCAGATATAACATTAGTGAGGTCACTGATTAGTTCTTGATTTCCAGTTAAATACTTTGGTTTGTATATTTGCAGTCCACAGTACAAAAACTGGTCTTAGAAGCCAGATTTTGTTGGAGTTAGATATGTACTTCCTCATATATGTCTGTTTCTAAATTCCAAATGCTTCTCTTTAAATATCAAGAGTAAAGCATAGAATCATAAATTTCTTGTTTTACCACAAGTCATAAAACAGGGTACAAAAAATAGTTTGAATAATAGGCAGATAGAGATATTCACATACTATAAGATGGAGGTTAAGCTGTTGCCCGATTTCCTGAGAAAACATGGTGTGTACTCGTGCCACAGTACTCAAAAACAAGATGTAGAAAGGTATGTGAAAAATCCCAGATAGGTTTGGGGGAAGATAAAATCAGAATGGCCATATTCACTGCTTTCCATTTGGAACACTAAAAACAGACCACATTGTTGCATGCTCTGAGGCTCTGCCTCAACATAAGACAGTCCTGGTAGAGGAGAAGTAGAGGCATGTCATAATTAAACAGTATTCCAGTTTCCCATAGCCAACAATATGACACATAGGAAATCTAGAAGTCCCCACACACCTTAGAAAAGAGTTTTAGGAGTATAGAAAAAGCCAAATGCCTAGGGTCTGGACAAGAAAGCTGCATTGTGTAAAGACCTCATGAATGAAAGCACTGGTAAGTAACACTTCATTAGATACCATAAAAGGCTTACTAGTGACCACACAAGATAAGGATCATCTTGGTAGAGTTTACAGAAGACTCAAAGGACAGCATGAGGAATTGAAACTTTTCTCCAAGCTATAAGGACCCACCATTTTCTGTGCATCCTGACACCATCTTGAGAAGGAAGAGAGAAAAGAATCTCTCTCTGAAGAGCAAATATAAACTGACAAGAAGGTTTCACCTTAAATTGGCTGGATATTTACATAAAATAAATTGTTCTATAAAGTAAAAGAATGTAGATCACCTTTAAACATCCAGATGACTAAAGGACACATGAAAGGATGCTCAACATTGCTCATCATCAGGGAAATACAAATCAAAACCATGATGAGATACCACCTCACACCTGTCAGAGTGGCTAAAATTAGCAACGCAAGAAACAGCAGGTGTTAGCAAGAATGCAGAGAAAGAGGAACCCTCTTGCACTGTTGGTGGAAATGCAAACTGGTGCAGCTACTCTGGAGAACAATTTGGAGGTTCCTCAAAAAGTTAAAAATAGAACTACACTATGACCCAGCAATTACACTACTAGGTATTTACCTAAAGGATACAAAAATACTGATTTGAAGGGGTACATACACCCCAATGTTTATTGAAGCATTATCAATAGCCAAACTATGGAGAGAGCCCAAATGGCCATCAACTAATGAATGGGTATAGAAGAAGTTTTATATATATATATATATATATATATATATATATATATATACACACACACACACACACACACACACACACACAATGGAATATTACTCAGTTATCAAAAAGTGAAATCTTGCCATTTGCAAGATGTAGATGGAGCTAGAATGTATTATGCTAAGGGAATTAAGCCAGTCAGAGAAAGACAAATACCATATGATCTTCCTCATATGTAGAATTTAAGAAAGAAAACAGATGAACATATGGGAAGGGGGAGAAAAAGAGGAAAGCAAACCTTAAGAAACTCTTAATGATAGAGAACAAGCTGAGGGTTGATGGAAGGAGCTGGGTAGGGGATGGGTTAGATGAGTAGATGGGTATTAAGGAGGGCACTTTTTATAATGAGCACTGGACATTTGTATGTAAGTGATGAATCACTGAAGTCTACTCCAGAAACCAATACTGCACTGTATGTTAACTAAAATTTAAATTAAAAAAAAAGATCACTCTTAACTGACCAGTCCTTTTCTTCTATCAACATGTATGAAGGCTTGAAATCAAGATATTCAGACAAAGAAACTCAAGGCAATTTCAATTTTTTTGAAAATCTGATTTATGTTAGGTAGATTTTTGCCCTATTCCATGGGCATTTCAGGCCCTCTGTGATCTGGCCCCAATTTTCTACCTTTAGATACCTTTCCACCTTTTAATACTATTTTCCCTCACACATTTTTAAGTGCTGGCTATGTCAAATTACTCACCATGCAATTTCACTCCTTTATTGAAATTACTCTTGCTGTTTCCTCAACTTCAGATGCTTTCTCTGCTTTATACCTACAGGACTCACTCTTCAAACTCCAGCTTACCACTTTTTCCACAAAGTCTTCCCTACAGCCCTATTCCTAACTCCCAATGGAAGTAATTGTTCCTTCTTCTACCATTCCAACAACATTTTGTATCTCACTGTTTGAAAGAATTCCACAAGCATATGTTGAATCACTGAGTTTCCTCTCTGCCTTGACATGTTTAGTAATATTTCATTAAATATTGAAGCTTATAAAAGATCTAAAAGTTATCATTCTTAATATCTATAATCATAATATAAGGCTGTAGTTACTGAAGATATGGGGAATCTTCCTGTGGTACGTCACAAATGAATAGTGCTTTCATAAGCACTATTTCTCACTCTTCGCTTTATTGAGGTATACTTGACAAGTAAAATTGTAAAACAATTTTAAAGTATTTAAAGCATACATGACAAATTTACATATATATGTATATATATACTGTAGATTTCTCCTCATCAAGGTAACGCCTCCATCACCTCACATAATTACTCTCAAGAAATGCCTGATGATTTAAAGTCACTTGCTCCTATAAGTGAGACTTTTTGACTTTTTTTTTTTTTTTTTTTTGTTCCCTAAGCCTTTTTTCTTGAAATATTTTGGGAACTGTTATCAAATCCCCTAGATAATTTGAGATGGTGTTTACAAAGAAGAAACAAGGAAATACCACAGGAAAGCTACATTTGAGGATATAAGAGTTCATTGGGAGTCCAAGAAATGTTCAACAGATCTATATTCTACTTTGGCTTAGATTTAATTGCTGAGCCAAATCAAGAAGTACGAAGTTAATGTAAGTGAACTAATCCCTGAAAAATCTGCATGATTCCATACTGCCACTAGAGGGCTCAGTGGGAGCATTGGTACTGGCTATCCTGGAAAGGTGCTGGGAGACAGCCACAAGCAGTATTCGGGAAGAGAGACTTTGGTGATGCTGACCAGCAGCTTGTAGACCCAATCAATGGATATAGAATATTGGCACCTGTACATGGAAGAAAGCAAGCTAAGTAATGCCAACCATCATTCTGTGAAGACATATAATGAGCCTGATGCCTTAGGAGTTATTTTAGAGTCTCAGAGAAGACATTGTAACATTGAACCAGCCAATGGACAGACATCCAGATCTACGTAGAGGAAAAATGCACTAGGGGACGTGAACCAGAAGATAAATCATTGGACTAAGGAAAATCCTTCTACCTGGCAGCCAGAAGACCTTCTTACCCCTCAGAGTGAGTCACCCTATGGGGTAAAGGGATCAATCATTCACCTTATCTCTTTTTCTTTGCCTTGGGAAGGAAGGTATAAAATGATATGATGGGATTCTCTTTCTTCTCTTGGTTTTAGAGCTAATACTCTTCCTGGTGAGGGCAAGTATAAGATGTTTTGGACAACTATTTCAAGAATTCAAGATCAAGTCAATCTAGCTAAGAGCACTATAAATTTTGAACTGATTCTGTTGCCTTATTCTCATATACTGTCTTTTCCTTCAATTCTAGGATTTCCTTTCCTTTTCTTTTTTTTTTCTTTCTTGGCCACTTATCCCAGGAAAAAAAAAATGTCTTTTCTTCCTTGGATCCAACCTTAAAACCTTGTTCCCTGCCACTCTTCCTGGATATGTGCAAAATTGTCTTTACCCTCTTGTTTATTGACTGCTGTTTTTAATTCTGGGATTATAATCATAATCATAATTGCCTGACACTCCCTAAATTCTTCTAAGTGTTCATCTTCCTTTCTCTGTAGTTTCTTTTCCTTTCTCTGTCCCCCACCCTTTCTCTTAACAAATCTCTAGTTGTCATTAATTACTAGTTATTCAGAGGAGCTCCATTAGATAGAAAGAATAATGATTATTTACTGGGTGGATCCACAGCCTTATTTAGCAAGATGGCTTGATCATCTAAATCCTTAAAGTTGAGTAGGGTAATGCTAAAGAAAAAAATATTCATGATGATTGTTACAGTAGGTAAGGCAGACTTTATACAGGGGGTCACTACAATCGGGATTTTGTAGCAGGGGAGAGAGATTGAGTTCAAGTCTTACAGGAACAAGTAGGGACTTAGAAGCCAAGGAGCAGGGTGGTTGTCAGTGGATGGAAAATACTAGGAAGAAATATTAGGGGTGGAGGGATTCTGGTTAAACTGACTTGACAAGATGTTTTGCAGAAGGCAGACCAGAATGATAAGATATCTAGTGTGAGGGATGAGAAATTAGATCAGATGTCAAGGTCTGAGATTTACACTAAACTGACCCAGCAGGATTTTTGCTAAAACTGGAATAAATAGGCCAAGAACAGAGTTTGAGGGTGAGGCCTTGTCAAAAAAAGGGACTCAGAGGAGCCTGACTAATCTTTGTTCAAAGGAGTCTTTGTTAGTAGCCAAGCCAGGGAGAGAAATTCTGAATTACAACCTGTACTGGACTTTGGATCCAGAGTGTATGTCCCAGGAAGAGACAAAATTTATGAAGGAACTGATAAGATTAATATTTTCTGAAGAATAATTTTGATTTTGTAAAATTAGAGACAGATATAGAAAGCCAGACAGGGTTGGTAGAAAACTACTATGATAACCACAAATACACAAACATGGAAAACAATTTTGTGGGTTTGTCTTAGAACCAGATTCGTTGAATATTGCACAACTGTGCTGATGAAACAGGTAAATTTTGCTAATCCTTGCCTAACTCTGCCTTGGCAGGTTCCAGAGATTCTTGATTTCAAGAAAGGCAGAGACTAGCATAACTCTCTTTCTGGGACACACACCTTTTTTTTTTTTTTTTTTTTTTTTAATTTAAGTGAGCCTTGGGCCAGAGAAGGAACTCAAACTTTTCTCAGAAAACCAGTTAGAAAACATAATGTTGCTAAATGTCTCCAACAACAACAACAAAAAAAGGGAGCTGTCTGCTCTCTGAAGTCACACTTTAAAGCTTTTAAGATGCAAAACAATTGCTCATCTCCCCTTCTACTCTCACTATCTTACCACTCACAGAATCTCAATTGAGTGATTACAAATGTAAATTTTGCCAGTTGCTAACTCCCTTAGAGACTAATCCCCATCTGTAAAACTTGTTAAATGAATCTGTGAATTTAACTGATTCCAAACAACCACTCTGGGGAAATAATAAACTGTGCACACATTTCTAGAATGTAAGTGTTCATTCAGTAAACATTTCTTGAGAATTTATAATGTGCCAGACACTTCTCCAGGCACTATGGATACATAGACAAAAGGCACATTGCCTGCCCTTCAGGAACTCACTATTTAGTGGGGGGACAACCAAATAAACACTTAAAATACAATGTAATGGGCAGCCCCGGTGGCGCAGCGGTTTGGCGCCGCCTGCAGCCCGGGGTGTGATCCTGAAGACCTGGGAACGAGTCCCACATCAGGCTCCCTGCGTGGAGCCTGCTTCTCCCTCTGCCTGTGTCTCTGCCTCTCTCTCTGTGTCTATGGATAAATAAATAAAGTCTTTAAAAAAATACAATGTAATTAGCTCTAAAATCAACCCATTCACCGTGGAGGAGCTACTCTACTTCAACCTTGGGAATGGAGGTCAGAATTGTGTAATTTTTAAGATCCTTTTAGTCAAATACATTTGGGTTCAAATCTCTGCTCTATTACTTGCCTAACACTGTGAAGTGGGGATAATGGCAATTTCCAGTTCACTAATGCACACTCTTAACACTAGAAGAAACACAGTAATTGCCTAATGTTAGCTATTATTTATTATATTGTTAAACTGGGAGAGGATTTCCAGAAGCACTGACACTTAAACTGAGTGAAGTGATATTGATTAACTTCAGCACTATTAATATTTTAGACTAGATAATACCTTGTTGAGGAAAAAGCTGTTCTATGCTTTGGAGAATCTTTAGCAGCATCCCTGGCCTCTATCTACTAAATACCAGTATCAACCTCCCCCTACAATGCAGTTGCAACAACCGAAAAATGTTTCTAGACATGGCTAAACATGTTGGGGGGCTGAGAATTATTCCTGGTTGATAATCACAGAGGTATAAAGTGTCATTATCAGAAGAGTCCTTAAGAAAAACAACACTGGAACTACTTAGGAGAATAGGTTTAAGGGGGAACAAAACTGGAAAAAGAGAGATCAGTTACTAAAAACAAATCCTGATCCATCTCTTTTCTCACTTCATCAGCAACTCCTATCAGCATTAACTCTAAAAAATATCTGATATCAAAATACTTCTCACCATTCCAATTGTTACCATCCCAAACTCTCACCTGGACTCCTTGCATTAGCTTCCTATCTGATCTCCCATGTCTTTACTTGTTCCTCTATAGTCTATTTTTCACACAGAAGCCAATATGTAAAGCAGATCACAACCTTTCATTGATTCGTATTTCCATTAAACCTAGAGTAGAAATTCAAGTTAAGTAGCATAGCCAAAACTGCCTACATAATCTTATCCCTGTTTCCCTCTAATTTCATCTCCTATCACTCCACTCAACTAAGCTTCTGTCCTGGTGACCCTTTTGCTATTTGTGAAATCATTAAGCTCATTTTCCTTTCAGGATTACAATTGTTTATTTCAAGAATGTTCTTTCTCCATTCACTTGGCTGACTCCTTGTCATACCCAGATCTTCATTCAAATGGCATTTCCTCATAAAAACCCTGCCTACTACTCTGTCTAAAACAGACACAAGTATACTCCTAATCCTGATTCTGTTATGCCTTGCTTTTGTCATAACACTTGTCACTGTTTGAACTTATTTACTCATTTATTTATGGTCCTCAAGTAGAAAGCAAGTGTCACAAGAATAGATATTGGTCTGTTTTGCTCATTAGTGCATCACCAGCACTTAGAATAGTGCCCTGCACATAGTAGGCAATCAATAAACATTTACTGAATAATTATGTTCAAACTATAGGAATAAAGTGATACAGGACATAACCTAAGGCAGTAGCAGTGGGTAAAGGAGAAGGAAGTACAATAATTAATTAATGTAGAAGAAACGGAATTGGTGATTAATTTGATAGGAAGTGTCCTTAAGAAAGAAGAATTAGAGATAACTCCCAGGTCTTAGAGTAAATGGTAGTGGGTAATAACAAGAATGGGAACACATGAAGAGGAAAAGAGTTGGAGGGAAAATTTGAAGACTTCAGTATACCTAGTACAAACATATGGACCCATCTGATAAGCAATTGGATATAAATTCTGGAGGTCAAGTGAAATTTTCATACTGGAAGTAAATATATGGAAGTCATCCATTTATTATGATAGGTGAACCCACGGCAGTTGATTAGATTATCCAAAAGAAAGTAGATAGGCTAAAAGAAGAAAACTTAAGTCTACAAACATGGTATATGGAAAAGTTAACATTTAAGACTTATTATGTAAAGCGGTAATGGAGAAATCCCACAGATGAGGTTAAAAAAAAAGAAAGATGAAACACCTAGAAAGTAGGAAGGTTTGACCTCAAAGAAGTCCTAGGAGAAGTATTTTCAAGGAGGCAAGAGAGGTAGCAGTGTCATATGTTATGGAGAAAATGTCCATTAGATTTAGCAATGAAAAAGCCACTAGAAATCTTGGCAAAAGCAGGATCAGTGGAATTTGGGAGACATAATTCAAACTAAAGTAACTGAAAAAAAAATGAGAAATAAAATATGGATATGTTAAGTGTAGAGTACACTTAGAAGTTTGTATTCCAAGGGAAGAAAAGATAGAGTAATAGGATTGAGAGGTTTTGTCTGGTTTTAATGAGAGCAACTTGAACATGTGGATATGCTAAAAGAAAATGGAGGGAATAAAACAGAATGGAGAGGAAGAAGTTTCATTTACTGAATATCAAAATTTATATCAAAAGAGGGGAGGGCCCTGAAGGGTAGAACGGACTGGGATCCAAAAGAGACGTGGATGGATTAGCTATGAGAAAGTGCTCTATTTAGGAAAAAATGTATAGTTTTAAGGATGGACATGGGTATAGATTGTGTAGATCAGTGACAAAAGGGGTAGAATGTTGAGAGCGGTTCCAAGCCCCGAATAGAATGATTAAAAGAAATAAGAGAATTAGTGATTATTGATTGCTTACATCTTATTGATTGCTTACATCTTATTGATTGCTTACATCTACTGTGCAACACATTTTCTCTGTGAAGTAGGAGACATGGTCACCAGCTGGAAGAAAGAAAGGGAGGTGGTAGAGAAAGGGGTAGTGAAAATGTGAAACAGCTTCGGTAGGAAATAGGAACAAACTTCTTTTATGTTTCAGAGATATACAAGAAGGACATGTTAACATCTTTGTCAGTTCGCTCTTTTAAAAATCTAGAGACATAAAGAGAAACAGGTACTGGCTCTTCTATTGATTATAGACCTTAAGCAAGTCAGTTAAAATTTTCTGAGTCTTAGATTCTCTCTTCTGTAAAATGAAGGGTTTAGATTTGCTGACCTAACTATAAGTTCTTTACAGTTCCAGGAAGATATGACTGGTTCTGTTGCTCTAAACCAGAGGCCATTATAAGATAGGCAATCTTATTTTGCTTCAATTGTGAGACACAATGGGACCATAGCAACAAATCAACAGTGAGGAGGAAGAAGCAGAAAACAGAATATAAGGCTGATGTTTGTGAGGAAATTGAGGTTGGAGTAAGAAGTATGTGAATGCTATTATACAAAGGAGCAAAGTAATGTTGGATCTAACTTGTATTAATGATAGCTAGGGATTATTTGATATAGTGGCTTATGACATGGCAGCAGCGATTTCAAAGTAGTGGTGATGTTTGGAATCACATGGATTTCCACACCATAGTTTTGAGGTTAAAGATGCTACTAGCCTTAAACTGGGGACAGAGAACACTAGATGTGGCACCTAGAAGGAAGGGCTTAGACAAGTAGAGAGTAGTTTACACCAGGACTTTAATTCCAACAAGAGAAATTATAAATCCATTTAGAAGACCAATGCAGTTTCCAAGACATACAGATTTCACAAACCTGCTCTGTGGGCAGGTTGGTGCTCAGGGTTTCTTAGACAAGGAATATAAACATATTTGAAGCTACAAAACCAATTCTATTCCTTGCTTGTTCAGGAGACAGAACTTCAAAGGTGCAACCTGTCTTAGTGAGGTTTGGCTCATCATTGTAAAGATGTTTCTTGAAAAATGTGTGGGTTAGGGGCACCAACCCCTGTGGAGTGAAAAATCCACATATAACTTTGACTTCCCAAAAACTTAACTAGTAAGCCAGCCTTACTGATAACATAAACAGTTGGTTAACATATATTTTGTATGTTTTGTGTATTATATACTGTATTTCTACAATAAAATAAGCTAGAGTAAAAAAAATGTTAAGAGAATCATAAAGAAGAGAAAGTATCTTTTGGAACTGAATTTATTTTTTTAAAAAAAGAAATAAAATCTACCTATATAAGTGGATCCACACAGTTCAAATCCAGTTCGAGGCCAAATGCAATGCTTTACTACTCACCATATGAGATGCTGCCATATAGCTATACTCTTATTAGTCTGCCTGCACCAGATGGATATTAAAGAGGATTCACCTCAAAATTATTTTGGTCTCATTCATCTTTGCTTCTCAGCACCTAACTTTGCGCTGTGAATAGACACTCAGTGTTTGATGAATTAATGCAAATATTAGCATACACACTCAGAAGAGCTAGCAGATAGAAAAAAAGTGATGGTACATGTACATTTTGTGGCAAATCTTGTGCATCCTCTTTTTTTCCCCCAAATTTTCAAAGTTTATTTTGTCAACTTGGAAGGCCCTCAGGTGAATCATTCAGGAGAGTAGTAGAAGAGAGAACATGGCTATGCAATGAAAGCATTAGAATTACTTTTTTAAATTGTGTACATATACATGTTTTGATATTTTTTTAGAAAATATGCCTAGAAAGTGACTACACTGACTTATAATGTGAGCAAAAGGCAAAAGAAGAATAGAAAACAAGGATCTGAGAGAACAAATCCTGAGAGTTAAATAATGAACTAATTTCACAGACATTCAAATTACTAAATCCCCATCCTCTTGGAGGATGCTTTTGCATTTAAATTAAAGGCAGTACATGCATTTGAGGAATGACTCCTAGCAGAATCAATATCTTTAGAGTTCCTTTCACCACCACCAAATTCCATCCTGAACTTTTGGATAGTGATATGTAGCTGACATTTTAACTTTGGCATAAAGCTGTAAAAAATGAGCCCATACTTAAAAGGGTAATATGAATGGTGATCTGGCTGATGAATCGAAAACATGACAAATGCCACCACATTCCAGAAAGTAACCCTTCTATTATTTGTGTATTTCATCTTCCCAAATCCCATCCAAAGTGGTAACAGAAGGACCACAAATGAGAGTTGGAACCAATCCCTAAGGGAAATGCAGTCAATAGCTCTGAGAGATAACTGTTTCATTTAAAAGCTTATTTCTGGTAGGGCTTTATTTCAGGATGATTGTAATTCTGTTTAGCTCTAATGTTAAACGGAGTGTGAGCAACTTTCAAATTCTGAAACTACCTCCATCATCAAAGAAAGTTAAAACTGGAAGTCACCACCTGCTGAATGGTCAATTCTTTTAACTTGAGGACATTGATTCAGTCTGAAATATGATTGCTGCTAAGTCATATAAAATATCAGAATACTTTCAGACTCATAATGCTAGAACTTCATTTTGGTGAATAATGCCAGAAAGTAAAACCACTGACTTTTTCAAATTACTCTTGATGAAGAAAATAAACAAACAGAGCAAATCCTTATCAGATACCTCTAGTATATTAGGCAATCACAACAAACTCCAGGTGGCTTAAAGTTTAGGGCAGGGTTTGGCATTTCTAGAGTACAGTTAGATGAATGGCTGGAGTAGGTTTGGGGGACAATTTGCAAGCTAACTGATACCAATGGAAGCCACAAGAACTTGTAAAGAAAGATATAGTTCTAAAAGATTATTGCATGGGTGGATTTCTTTCATATAAAATTTTAAAAATTAAATTAGCTTTCATACTTTTTTCATGGTTCTTACTATATGAAAATTGTGATAGTTTGATAATAGATCACAGTAAGTCTAGATATCAACAGAAATGGTTAGAAGACTATTTGGCAAATGGCATTGTTAGCAAGGTAACTTTTACTACTGATTAGGGTCTGACCTTTGTCAAACTTGGAGAGTCATATTCACATAAAAATTATGTTTATAGAGAGACCGTCAATAAATTTACAACAGTAAACATTCCTTTTTAATTGCTGTAGTACTTATGTCTCTAAGGGGTAACACTTCCCGGGATTTCAGAAATCCCAGGAAATTAAATGAGTAATTAGAGGATTGGTTGCTGAACATACATACAATCACGACCAATCAAAGAACATAAGATTGAGGAAAATTTCATACAAGTCACAATGAAGTCTAGTATATCATTCCTGCTCCAATACAGGATAAATTTCCTTAGTGAATAGAAAATTTATGTCCTACAAATTCAGTCTTTGGACCATCTTAATGGCTCTTTAGGCTTCCTTGTCTGTGTTAGAGACCAGTAGTATTCTAACTTTTGACCAGCCCTCTTAGGCAGGCCAACATAGCCATAGGTGTATGCATCTCACCCCTTGCAGGGAAAAAAATGGTAATAACAAGGAATTAGAAAGAAATAAAGTAACATTAAAACCATGACCAAAAAGAAAATTATAAACACATGTAAAACTAATGCTAATTCTATAATCTCCTTTAGTTAAATAAGAATAATAGCAATTGAACCTCATTACCAAAATGAGGAAGAACTGATGATACAGAAACAGCATTCTTCCTAAAACTTTTAAGGATTTCACTGAAGGCTTTTCACAGTTGACAGCCATGTAATGTTCTTATTTTTATGTACCTCTAAGAGGTACTTCTCTGTACAATACTGAATTAGAATACTTAGTAATTCTAGTACCATGTTAATTTGTCTAGGTGTTCTAAAGGTGACTTTTACTATTGATTTTTTTAAAGGGTACTTTAGACACACATGAAAATAAAGCATATGAAATTGTGCAATACTCATTTATAAGAACTAAAAACTGGCTCTTGGCCCATCAGAAACCCCTGGAAACCAAAGCCAAACAGGGGGCTCTCAACCACTTTTTAGACTTTTTAGAATAACTTTTCTAGGATGTATTTTTTAAGTGGGTTCCACACCCAGCATGGAGCCCAACATGGGGCTTGAACTCACAACCCTGAGATCAAGAGCTGAGATGAACCAAGAGTCAGATGCTCAACCAACTGAGCCACCCAGGTGCCCTCTAGGATAATTCTTGCTCTTTTACATACACAGTTTTTTTTTTCCCAAACAGTATATAAGAGTTGATTAGCTTCCTGTTGCTAAAATTATAGCCACATTAAAGTTCCAGATACTTGGAATTGTACCCAGGTCATCTTAATAGGAGCTTTGGGGGCTTCAATCATACATGTATAATAATATCACAATTTACCATCTACCGGATAGGTATTCATATTAATCATGTATGAGTCCTACTGAGTTCGCTATCAAAAGTCATCATTATTTCCAAGCTATTGGCAAATTCATAGTACATTGTTATTACCATTATGTACTATAATAAAAATGTTTGCATTTCAAAAATATATCTTACTTTTTACAAGTTGTTTTCAATTTTCTACCCAGGAGCCAGATAAGCAAATATTTTCATGTGTTCATGGCACTAGCCACAAAGCAACAGATAATTTCTTAAGTAACTACCACTGATAACTATAAACTGAGCTCTATCTATATGAATATGCTCACTGTTCTCTGTCCTAGTTATTAGGCCATTAAAGGTATATGCCATGATCATGCATACAATTATTTCAAAAGAAGAGCTCTCAAGTTCTTTTTTTAAGGTTTTATTTATTTATTCATGAAAGACACAGATAGAGACAGAGACATAGGCAGAGGGAAAAGAAGAAGGCTCCCCGCCAAGATCCTGATACAGGACTCGATCCCAGGACCTGGGGATCTCAACCTGAGCCAAAAGCATATGCTCAACCACTGAGCATGTCTATTCTATAAACTAAAGTTTACCTATAGAATCATGTGTTTCAACTAAATTATGCATAGTTTTAGGGTTTCTGAATTGTGCTAGGGGATATATGATGTCACAGGACAAACAACAGCATTTTTCTGAAGAATCCTTTTTCAATGTATTTTAACTAATTGGAAACATTTCCTATATGAACAAGCATAAATATATTGAAGAATAGAATGCAAAATGTGCTCACACTTTTCAAGATAAAACAGTGAGACCACTGAGCTTTCAGAAATACCCCAGATATATTTTCGCATCCCAGTCCTTGAAGTGGCAGGGAGGGAGGAGCTCAGCATAAACTCTACTACGGTATTTGAGTCTAGTATTACGTGCAATTAGATGGCACTTTAAAATCATAGTAGATTAATTTCCAAGGGGACTCGTTGTCTTTGATTCATTTTTATTTTACATTGTTCAACCCATTATTAGATAATATGCTATTTATCTTCACATCGCCTGCAATATCCAGTTCATGTCTGCACTTGGTAGATACAAGACAAATACTGCTGACCATAAATTATTGAGTTTCCTAATGACCCCTAGCTAATTCTTAAAAATAAAAAATTTTGTTTATAGGCATCACTTCTCTGGTGCTGGCTAATTTCTGACCTCAGTGTCCTTCATATTGACATCATCCCCACAGCACTGCACTGACTCTGCAAAATGTTCCACAAAATTTACATAATGTACTGCGCTTACCATCAAACTAAATGACCAGATGTTCCAAAAGAGCTGAAAAGAGCTTTCATTTCTTTTAAAGATGTTTTATTTATTTATTCATAAGGGACACAGAAAGAGAGGGAGAAAGAGGCGAGACATAGGCAGAGGGAGAAGCAGGCTCCATGCAGGAAGCTCAATGAGAGACTCGATCCTGGGACTCCAGTATGATGCTGTGAGCCAAAGGCAGATGCTCTACCACTGAGCCACCAGGGTATCCTGGAAAAGAGGTTTTATTTTATTATTTATATAATATTACATTTTAATTTTTTTAATAAATTAATTTTTTATTGGTGTTCAATTTACCAACATACAGAATAACACCCAGTGCTCATCCCGTCAAGTGTCACCCTCAGTGCCCGTCACCCATTACTCCGACCCCCCGCCATCCTCCCCTTCCACCACCCCTAGTTCATTTCCCAGAGTTAGGAGTCTTTATGTTCTGTCTCCCTTTCTGAGATTTCCCACACATTTCTTCTCCCTTCCTTTATATTCCCTTTCACTATCATTTATATTCCCCAAATGAATGAGGACATACACTGTTTGTCCTTCTCCAATTGACTTACTTCACTCAGCATAATACCCTCCAGTTCCATCCACGTTGAAGCAAATGGTGGGTATTTGTCGTTTCTAATGGCTGAGTAATATTCCATTGTATACATAAACCACATCTTCTTTATCCATTCATCTTTCGATGGACACCGAGGCTCCTTCCACAGTTCGGCTATTGTGGACATTGCTGCTAGAAACATCAGGGTGCAGGTGTCCCGGCGTTTCATTGCATCTGAATCTTTGGGGTAAATCCCCAACAGTGCAATTGCTGGGTCGTAGGGCAGGTCTATTTTTAACTCTTTGAGGAACCTCCACACAGTCTTCCAGAGTGGCTACACCAGTTCACATTCCCACCAACAGTGTAAGAGGCTTCCCTTTTCTCCGCATCCTCTCCAACATTGGTTGTTTCCTGCCTTGTTAATTTTCCCCATTCTCACTGGTGTGAGGTGGTATCTCATTGTGGTTTTGATTTGTATTTCCCTGATGGCAAGTGATGCAGAGCATTTTCTCAGGTGCGTTTTGGCCATGTCCATGTCTTCCTCTGTGAGATTTCTCTTCATATCTTTTGCCCATTTCATGATTGGATTGTTTGTTTCTTTGGTGTTGAGTTTAATAAGTTCTTTATAGATTTTGGAAACTAGCCCTTTATCTGATATGTCATTTGCAAATATCTTCTCCCATTCTGTAGGTTGTCTTTTAGTTTTGTTGACTGTATCCTTTGCTGTGCAAAAGCTTCTTATCTTGATGAAGTCCCAATAGTTCATTTTGCTTTTGTTTCTTTTGCCTTCATGGATGTATCTTGCAAGAAGTTACTGTGGCCAAGATCAAAAAGGGTGTTGCCTGTTTCTCCGCTAGGATTTTGATGGAATCTTGTCACATATTTAGATCTTTCATCCATTTTGAGTTTATCTTCGTGTATGGTGCAAGAGAATGGTCTAGTTTCATTCTTCTGCATGTGGATGTCCAATTTTCCCAGCACCATTTATTGAAGAGACTGTCTTTCTTCCAGTGGATAGTCTTTCCTCCTTTATCGAATATTAGTTGACCATAAAGTTGAGGGTCAACTTCTGGGTTCTCTATTCTGTTCCATTGATCTATGTGTCTGTTTTTGTGCCACTACCACACTGTCTTGATGACCACAGCTTTGTAGTACAACCTGAAATCTGGCATTGTGATGCCTCCAGCTATGGTTTTCTTTTTTAAAATTCCCCTGGCTATTCGGGGTCTTTTCTGATTCCACACAAATCTTAAAATAATTTGTTCTAACTCTCTGAAGAAAGTCCATGGTATTTTGATAGGGATTGCATTAAACATGTAAATTGCCCTGGGTAATATTGACATTTTCACAATATTAATTCTGCCAGTCCATGAGCATAGAAAATTTTCCATCGCTTTGTGTCTTCCTCAATTTCTTTCAGAAGTGTTCTATAGTTTTTAGGGTGTAGATCCTTTACATCTTTGGTTAGGTTTATTCCTAGGTATCTTATGCTTTTGGGTGCAATTGTAAATGGGATTGACTCCTTAATTTCTCTTTTTTCAGTCTCATTGTTAGTGTATAGAAATGCCATTGATTTCTGGGCATTGATTTTGTATCCTGCCATGCTCCCAAATTGCTGTATGAGTTCTAGCAATCTTGGGGTGGAGGCTTTCGGGTTTTCTATGTAGAGTATCATGTCATTGGTGAAAAGGGAGTTTGACTTTTTCTTTGCCAATTTGAATGCCTTTAATGTCTTTTTGTTGTCTGATTGCCGAGGCTAGGACTTCCAATACTATGTTGAATAGCAGTGGTGAGAGTGGACATCCCTGTCTTGTTCCTGATCTTAGGGGAAAGGCTCCCAGTGCTTCCCCATTGGGAATGATATTTGCTGTAGGCTTTTCATAGATGGCTTTTAAGATGTCGAGGAAAGTTCCCTCTATCCCTACACTCTGAAGAGTTTTGATCAGGAATGGATGCTGTATTTTGTCAAATGCTTCTCTGCATCTAATGAGAGGATCATATGGTTCTTGGTTTCTCTCTTGCTGATATGATGAATCACATTGATTGTTTTACGAGTGTTGATCCAGCCTTGTGTCCCAGGGATAAATCCTACTTGGTCATGGTGAATAATTTTCTAAATGTGTTGTTGGATCCTATTGCCTAATACCTTGTTGAGAATTTTTGCACCCATGTTCATCAAGGATATTGGTCTATAATTCTCCTTTTTGGTGGGGTCTTTGTCTGGTTTTGGAATTAAGGTGAGGCTGGATGCATAGAACGAATTTGGAAGTACTCTATCTCTTTCTATCTTTCCAAACAGCTGTAGTTATGAGTTCTTCTTTAAACGTTTGATAGAATTCCCCTGGGAAGCCATCTGGCCCTGGACTCTTGTGTCTTGGGAGGTTTTTGATGACTGCTTCAACTTCCTCCCTGGTTATTGGCCTGTTCAGGTTTTCTATTTCTACCTGCTCCAGTTTTGGTAGTTTGTGGCTTTCCAGAAATGCGTCCATTTCTTCTAGATTGCCTAATTTATTGGCATAGAGCTGTTCATAATATGTTTTTAAAATCGTTTGTATTTCCTTGGTGTTGGTAGTGATCTCTCCTTTCTCATTCATGATTTTATTAATTTGAGTCTTCTCTCTCTTCTTTTAATAAGGTTGGCTAATGGTTTATATATCTTATTAATTCTTTCAAAGAACCAACTCCTGGTTCTGTTGATCTGTTCCACAGTTCTTCTGGTCTCGATTTCGTTGAATTCTGCTCGAATTTTAATTAACAACAGCTGGGTGTCCTACAATTGAATTAATTTTAATTCTTCTGCTGGGCATAGGGTCCATTTGCTGTTTTTTTTTCTAGCTCCTTTATGTGTAAGGTGAGCTTTTGTATTTCAGTTCTTTCCAGTTTTTGAATAGATGCTTGTATTGCAATGTATTTCCCCCTCAGGACTACTTTTGCTGCATCCCAAAGATTTTGAACGGTTGTATCTTCATTGTCATTAGTTTCCATGAATCTTTTTAATTCTTCCGTAATTTCCTGGTTGACCCTTTCATCTTTTAGCAGGATGGTCCTTAACCTCCACGTGTTTGAGGTCCTTCCAAACTTCTTGTTGTGATTAAGTTCTAATTTCAAGGCATTATGGTCTGAGAATATGCAGGGGACAATCCCAATCTTTTGGTATCGGTTCAGACCCAATCTGTGACCCAGTATGTGGTCTATTCTGGAGAAAGTTCCATGTGCACTTGAGAAGAATGTGTATTCAGTTGAGTTTGGATGTAAAGTTCTGTAGATATCTGTGAAATCCATCTGGTCCAGTGTATCATTTAAAGCTCTCGTTTCTTTGGAGATGTTGTGCTTAGAAGACCTATCCAGGGCAGAAAGAGCTAGATTGAAGTCACCAAGTATAAGTGTATTATTATCTAAGTATTTCTTCACTTTGGTTATTAATCGGTTTAAATATTTGGCAACTCCCACATTCGGGGCATATATATTGAGGATTGTTAAGTCCTCTTGTTGGATAGATCCTTTAAGTATGATATAGTGTCCCTCTTCATCTCTCACTATAATCTTCGGGGTAAATTTTAGTTTATCTGATATAAGGATGGCTACCCCTGCTTTCTTTTGAGGACCATTTGAATGGTAAATGGTTCTCCAACCTTTTATTTTCAGTTTGTAGGTGTCCTTCTGTCTAAAATGAATCTCTTGTGGATAGCAAATAGATGGGTCCTGCTTTTTTATCCAGTCTGACACCCTGCGCCTTTTGATGGGGTCACTAAGCCCGTTCACGTTCAGAGTTACTATTGACAGATATCTATTCAGTCCTTGTTTTTGTGGATTGTTCCACTGAACTTCTTCTTAAAGGGGAATTTGAAGAGTCCCCCTTAAAATTTCTTGCAGAGCTGGTTTGGAGGTCACATATTCTTTCAGTTCCTGCCTGTCTTGGAAGCTCTTTATCTCTCCTTCCATTTTGAATGAGAGCCTTGCTGGATAAAGTATTCTTGGTTGCATGTTCTTCTCATTGAGGACCCTGAATATATCCTGCCAGCCCTTTCTGGCCTGCCAGGTCTCTGTGGAGAGGTCTGCTGTTACCCTAATACTCCTCCCCATAAAAGGGATTTCTTGTCTCTTGCTGCTTTAAGGATCTTCTCTTTATCTTTGGAATTTGCAAGCTTCACTATTAAATGTCGAGGTGTTGAACCGTTTTTATTAACTTGTCTTCTATGCCTCTCTCTCGTTCTTCTACCCCGTTAACCCTCATCGTTAGTCCCTCCAGTTTGGATTGTATCTCATTTAATTGATTTTTAATTTGAGATTAGATCTAAATTCTGCAGTCATGAAGTCTCTTAAATCCTTTATGCTTTTTTCCAGAGCCACCAGTAGCTTTATAATTGTGCTTCTGAATTGGCTTTCTGACATTGAATTGTAATCCAAATTTTGTAACTCTGTGGGAGAGAGGACTGTTTCTGATTCTTTCTTTTGCAGTGAGTTTTTCCTTCTAGTCATTTTGCTCAGTGCAGAGTGGCTAAAAACAAGGTGTACTGGAAAAAGTAGAAAAAGAAAAAAAAGGGGGGGGGAACAAACATAAAACAAAAAACAAGGGGGGAACAAACATAAAACATAAAACAAAAAAAATCAGAATCCTCTGATTCTATATACTGTAAATCCCTCGACTTCCCCTGGAACTATTCAGGGTCTATTCTGATTTCACACAAATCTTAAGATGATTTGTTCCAAATCTCTGAAGAAAGTCCATGGTATTTTGATAGGGATTGCATTAAATGTGTAAGTTAAAGGCATGATTTCTTTCTTTTTATGGCTGAGTAATATTCCACTATGTATGTATGACATTTTCCTTAACACTGATTTTTTAATGTTAAAGCAATCTTTCACTTTTGAGAAAAATAATCTACTTGATCATACTATTTTCATATGCTACCAGATTCAATTTTCTAATAATTTCTTAAGAACTTTGCATCAGCAATCATGAGAATTATTCTACTTTTCTGTATTTGTAATTTTTTCCTCCTGTATCTCCAGTGTCTGGAATCAGAGATATCTTTTTTGAGAAACTCCTTAATTTATAATTCAATTTTTTGATGGTTAAAAAGATATTCAGATTTTTTTAATTGGTTGAAATTTGGTTACACGAATTTCATGGGATTTTTCCATTTCTCCCAAATTGTTAAACTTATTAACCTAAAGTTTCTTGTACTCCGCATCACTTGCCATCAGGGAAATACAAATCACAATAAGATACCACAATAAGATACCACCTCACACCAGTGAGAATGGGGAAAATTAACAAGACAGGAAACAACACATGTTGGAGAGGATGTGGAGAAAGGAGAACCCTCTTGCACTGTTGGTGGGAATGTGAACTGGTGCAGCCACTCTGGAAAACTGTGTGGAGGTTCCTGAAAGAGTTAAACATAGATCTGCCCTACACCCAGCAATTGCACTGCTGGGGATTTACCCTAAAGATGCAGATGCAGTGAAACTCTGGGACACCTGCACCCCAATGTTTACATCAGCAATGTCCACAATAGCCAAACTGTGGAAGGAGCCTCGGTGTCCATCGAAAGATGAATGGATAAAGAAGATGTGGTCTATGTATACAATGGAATATTACTCAGCCATTAGAAACGACAAATAGCCACCATTTGCTTCGACTTGGATGGAACTGGAGGGTATTATGCTGAGTGAAATAAGTCATTTGGAGAAGGACAAACATTATATGGTCTCATTCATTTGGGGAATATAAAAAATAATGAAAGGGAATAAAGGGAAAAGGAGAAAAATGAGTGGGACATATCAGGAAGGGAGACAGAATATGAGAGACTCCTAACTCTGGGAAACAAACAAGGGGTGTTGGAAAGGGAGGTGGGCGGGGGTTGGGGATGACTGGGTGATGGGCACTGAGGGGGGCACTTGATGGGATGAGCACTGAGTATTATTCTATATGTTGGCAAATTGAACACCAATAAAAATAAATTAAAAAAAGATAAAAAATAAATAAAATAAAGTTGCTTGTAGTTTTCCTTTAATACCTGTTGAATGGCTATAGAGTCTCCCATTTATTTCTGATTCTTTAAACATTTCGGGCTATTATATCCATCTCTGCCCTATTTTGCCTCATCTCACATATTTCATATGGTGTATTTTCCTTTTTATTCTGTTCTGTTTATGCTTTAAGACTTCATTTGAAACTTCTTTTACTCATGAATTATTTAGATATGTATTATTTAATTTTCAAGTGTTTAATATTTACCTGTTGCCTATTACTGAATTCTAGTTTCATTCCATTTTGATCAGTGAACATATTCTATGATAGTAGTACTTTAAAGATTGTTAGGGTTTGTTTAATGCCTTAGGGCATGATTTATTTTGGTAAATGTTCCATGGGTACTTGGAAAAAAATGTGTTTTACTGTTGTTGGGTAGGGTATTTCAATACTTGTCAATTAACATCTTTTCAGGTATTCTATATCCTTGCTGATTTTCTTCCTAGTCATTATTCACTGGTTACTGAAACTAAAGTTTTAAAAGTTCTTAACTGTAATTTGGGAGCAGTTAATGTCTCCTTTCAGCTCTATCACTTTTTGCTTGATGTAAATTGAAGCTTTGTTGTTTGATTGATACACATTTAGTATCACTTTGTTTTCCTGGCAGATTGATCTTTTTATCATGATCCTTCTTTGTCTCAAATAAGTTCTTATGCTCTAAAGTTTACTTTATCTGATATTAATATAGCTACTCTTGCTTTAAAAATTTTTTTGATTTATATTTGCAAGAGATATCTTTTATTCATTCTTTTGCTTACAATTTACCTATGTTGTTGAATTTAAAATGAGTTCCTTTTAAACAGCATAGAATCATGTTTTATCCACACTTCCAATATCTACCTTTTAATTGGTATATTTAAAAGCATTTGCACTTAAGTAATTATTGATATGTTAGAGTTTAGGTCTTTCATTTTAGTATTTGTTTCTATTTGTTTTCTCTGTTCCTCTCTCTCTCTCTCTGTCTCTCTCTATCTTTTATTTTTGCCTTCCTGTGAGTTACTTGAACATTTTTTTTTAGGATTCTATTTTTTTGAATGAATAGTGGGCCTTATTGTGGTTTTTTTTATTTCTTTAAGATTTTATTTACTTATTTGAGAGACAGAGTGTGAACAGGAATGGCAGAGGGAAAGGAGGGAATCTCAAGAATCCTTCATGCTGACCAATATACTCAGTGTGGGCCTCAACTTCATGAACCTGAGATCAGGACCTGAGCCGAAACCGAGAATCCATCACTTAATTGACTGAACCACCCGAGCAACCCATTTATAGTGTTTTGAGTATATATCATTAAATAGTTTTTAGTGGTTGCTCTGGGTATTACAATATACATATCTGATTTATCACACAGTCTACTGGAGTTAACATTTACCACTTCAAGTGTAAAAACCATACTTCCATTTGGGACTCCCTATTTTCCCCAGTTTTAAATATTATTGTCTTGCATATTAGATGGTTTTATAAATTTTCTTTAAATCAGTAACTATCCTTCTGTTTGTACCCCTATTTCTGATTTATGCATTTTTTTCTTTTTTCCTTGCTGATGTTCTATGTCTTCTTTTTTATCATTTCCTTTCTTTTTTAGCCATTCTTTAATCCTAGGATTGCTAGCAACAGATTTTCATTTTCCTTATCTGAGGATATCTTTATTTCTCATTCATTGTTGAAGGTTAGTTGCACCAGATAGAATTCATGACTGACAGTTATTTTTTTCTGCATTTGAAAAATGTTTTCTTGGGATGCCTGGGTGGCTCAGTGGTTGAACATCTGCCTTTGGCTCAGGGCTTGATCCCAGGTCTAGGGATCCAGTCCTGCATCAGGATCCCTGAGAGGAGTCTGCTTCTCACTCTGCCTGTCTCTGCCTCTCTCTTGCTGTCTCTTATGAATAAATAAATAAAATCTTTAAAAAATGTTTTCTTACTTTATTTTGGCCACCAGAGTCAGATGAAAATACACTGTTATCAGAATTAGTACTTCCTCACAAGTAATGGGTCTTTTGTTTCTGACTTAACATTTTTCTTTGTTTTACTTTTCAAAAGTTTATTATGTATCTCAGTGTGAGATGATTTAGATTTCCCTATTCAAAATTAGTGTAGCTTTTGAATTTATAAGATTGTATCTTTTGCCAAACTTGGCAAGCTTTTGGCTATTATTTCTTTGGGCATTACTTTTTCTCTCTCCTTCCTGGACACTGATGATATAATTGGTAGATATTTATTGTCCCATACATAGTCCCTGAAGCTCGGTTAGACTGTTTTCTCTATGTTTTCAAAATTGGGTAAATTCTTTTTATCTGTACTGATTCTATCTTCTGTCATCTCTATCTTACCATTGAGCCCATCCAGCAAATATTTTGTTAATTTTTACTTTCAGTTCTTTGCTTTCCATTTGTTTCTTTTTCAATGATTTCTATTTATTTGCTGAAATTTTCTATCTTTTCACATATTGCAAATTTATAAGTATTTGTAATTGCTTGTTGGAGCATTTCATTAAGGATGGTTTAAAATCTTTGTCAGATAATTTCAAAATCTAATAGAGGTTTGTGTTGACATTAGTTGATTTTCTTTTCTCATCTGAGTTGTGATTTTTCTGATTCTTGGCATGATGAACAATTTTTTTATTGTATCAGATATGTTGGATATTATGTTCTATTATGTTAGGAGGCTCTGGGCCCTATTTAAATTTTTTTATTTTAGCATTCATTCACCCTGCTTAGGTTTTACATGGAGTTCCTGGCCTGTTTTTAAGCTATGACTTCAGTGATTAATTTGCAGAAGCTCTTTGGTGCTATTATGGTCTGCTTGGTTTATCTCTGCTGCTGGGGCTACCCCTGGAGTTGTTATTGAAGAATGCTATATCTAGACCAGGCTTCCTGGTGCTGGTAGGTAAGAGAACGTCTCCAGTCCAAAAGAATGTATTGGCTTCCTAGCCATGCTCATTATTGGGTTATGATCTCACTCACTTGTGCTGTTGTTCATTCACTCGGTGTCTCATAGTAGGGGAGAAGAGTCTCAGTCCCACAGAGATGAAGAATCTTCCTGAGCCAACTACTAGTTGTGGTAGAATCACCTTTGTTCAAGTCCCCAGAGGGCTTCTGTCTCTCAGGAGGGGAGGAGTTTCAGGTGCAAGCAGAATAGAGTGTTTCCCAACCTGGGATTTTGAGGTCACAGAATCCCTCTTTCTGGTGCCATCAAGCCCCAGTGCCTCTTAGTAGAGAGGGTACCTAGGGCAGAGCATTTGTGGGATTCCCCCTTGCTTGTACACCTGGGCATGTTGCATTTAGATGAGGGATGGGGGTGGGGGGAGTCTCAGGCCCAGTAGGGAAGAAGAGTGATTTCCCTGGTCCTTAATTGTCAACCTAGCTTTCTGGTAATCCCCTTGCCTGTGTTACCATGCTTACCTGGCAGGATTCCCATTTAATCCAGGGGAGGCTTGAGCTTATTTGGGTGCCTTTTATTGCTAGATTGGAGTTTAGGAATGTTGGTCCTAGGTTGCCTTCTGTTGTGTGGGATGCAGTAAGACACCTAGCTAGTAATTGTTCCTTCAGTTCTGAGATTCCTAACCAGTTCACCTTCCTCTTTGCATCTGTTAGAACTCTCCTTTTGTTATTTTGCATTATTTCCAGGGTTTATAGTTGTACTATTCCAGGAATAGCAGGGAGAAACAAATTTATGCCATCTGGTCTAAACTGGAAGTCTAGTTAACTTTTAGAACACATGGAATATAGTTATAATAACTGTTTTAATGACCTTGCTTCCTAATTCTATCATCCTGTGAGTTTTTCTCAGTCTCAGTGGGTTGATTTTCTACCCTCTCACTATGGATTGTATTATCCTGCTGCTTTTTGTATGCTTGGTAATCTTTTATTGGAATGTCAGCCACTGTTAATTACCGTATTGGGTATTGTATATTTTTATATTTGAAATATCCTTGACCCCTGTTCTGCACAGATAAACCATTTGAAAAGAGATTGATCTATTTCAGTCTTGTTATAAGGTTTTCTAGGTGGGACGAGAAGACTGTTTGTTCTAAGGATAATTTTCCACCCCTGAGGCAAGATCCTTCTGAGTACTTTAACCAAGAACCTATGAATTATGTGATTTTTCCAGTCTGGCTGATTGGAATAGGCACTATTCCCAGCTCTGTGTGAGAGCTGGGTACTATTCCTTGTAATTTTCTCAGGTGATTCTTTCTGCAGCCTCATGTAGTTTCCTCATCTACATGTTCTGATTAATGTTTTGCCAAACACTCAAGGGGGACCCTCTGTGGGTCTCTATAGTTTTCTTGCTATGCAGCTTTATCTTCTCCTATAGTCTGTCCCACAAACTCTAAGCTCTTTGGACTCCTAGTATTCTTAACTTTGTGTCATCAACTTACAGAGTTTGCTGGGCTTTCCCTGGGTCCTCTGCCTGTCTTATTGCTGGAAATATTTCTCAAGTCAGTAAGGAAAGGCAACCATAGAGTTCTCTTTGGTTCCTTTCTCTCATGGATTACTATCTTTTTTTTGCCTGATAACCAGTGTCTTAAAAACATTGTTTCATATATTTTGTGTGCAATATTTGGAAATTTCAGCTGGGTTGGTTAATGTGATCCCTCTTACTTCATCTTGTCTGGAAGCAGAAGTCTTCACATTTATTTTTGCAAGACATTTTAAAATATTTTCCATGGGTATAGATTTCTATTGATAAAAATGATAATTTTTTTGACCTTCAGAATGATGCTTTTCTGGTTTGCATAGTTTTGATAATAGTAGAGCTGGTATTCTTGTCTTTGTTCTTTATAGATAGTCTTCTCTCCCCCTCCGGCTGCTTTTAAGATTTTTCTTTTATTCCTTACTTTTTAATGCTTTGACTATGATATGCCTGTGTGTGTGTATAAGTGTGTGCTTTAAAAGGCATTATTTTTAAAGGCCATTTTAAGTTCACAGCCCCTGTAATGCTCACCCTCTCCTATTACCAACATCCCCCAACAGAGTGATATATTTGTTATAATTGATGAGCTTATATTGACACATTGCAATCACCCAAAGTCCTTGGTTTACATTATGGTTCACTCTTGGTGTTGTACATTCTGAGTTTGGACAGATGTATAATGATATGTATTCATCATTATAGTATCATACACAGTATTTTCACTGGCCTAAAATCCTCTGTGTTCTGCCACTCATCCCTGCCAAGGGTTGGTGAGGAAGCAAGACTTCTTTTATTTAGTAATATGCATTTAACCTCAGTGTGGTTTCTTCCGACGTATTCTGGTTGAGGTTCTTTGAGTTATATGCTCTCACAATTTTTCTAACCCTACATGTAATTCCTTTCCTTTGCTTCAACTTGTCACCAATTCTCACACAAAGTGACCTAACCTCTTTCTGCTATTGGTATCTAGATTGGAAATGCTACCTAGCCAAATTAGTATATTATAAACACAAGGACATCAAATAATATACAAAAACTTAATTGTTCTTGAAAAAATTTCATAAGATAAAACCAGCATTTGGAAAATGGGGTATGAGAAAAGGAAAATAACATTAATTATATATTTAGCCCATGCCAGATATCATGTCACAAGTATTAAAGGTATTATATCATTTAATTCTCGTAACAATCTTATGAGATAAGGAATATAATTTTTTTACAGGTCATCAATGAAAGAATTGTGGTTTGGAATGTTGAATACAACATAACATAAATTTAGAAGCCAAGTTTTAATCTAGACCTATCTGATTTCAAACTTCATGCAGTTTTTCCCTAATTCATACTTACTAACAAGTTTCTATATTCTGAAAGGACATTGGCCCTTGAGAAAAAAAATCTCTGACAATATAATATAGGGGGGGTCTTTTCATACCTAAGTCTTTAACATTTCTCTCTTTCTCTCAAATAAATAAATAAATAAAATTTTTAAAAAGTCAACTTTTTTTCTTATCAGTATAGCATATTAATTAACAACACAAACTTTGTGGTTTAACTCACCTGAGTTTCCATATCAGCTGTGCTTCTTACTAGCTCTGTGGTTTTAAGACTCTTAACATTTCTGAGTCCAGGTTACCATACCCATAAAAAGGAAATAATAATAGTACTTGCATCTAAAGTCTTTACTGCAAGGCCTCATATATTAAAGGAATATAATAAATTTTAACATCTAAAATGATTATTTGAATCTGTATAATCATTTTGCTTTGGATTTTAAAAAGCACAAAAATTCTCTTAAATAAGTATCCTTAGATAAAGGTCCAGAAAGCCCTAAGAGTTTGACTGCAATGTGTAAGAGGGACGCCTAATATTCAGTTTATCAAAACACCAGATGTTCTTGCAATGACAAAGTCTAAATATAATTTTTCTACCAATTATCCTGGAGATACACAAAATGAGAAATGTTTCTACAAGAAAAATTCCAAGAGAAGGAATTGGGATCAGAAAATCCTGCAAATAGGGATGTCTGGGTGGCTCAGTTTGTAAGCATCAGACACTTGGTTTTGGCTCAGGTCATGATCTCAAGGTTGTGGGACTGAGCCCTACATCAGACTCCATGCTCATCGGGGAGTTTGCTTGAGATTCTCTTTTTCCCTCTCCCTCTGCCCCTCCCGCTCCTCACACTCTTTCTCGCTCTCTCTAAATAAGTAAAATCTTAAAAAAAGAAAAAGAAAACCCTGCAAGTAAAATTCTGGACCCTAAACCAAGACTCCACTCAAAGAACACCTCTTATAACATCTCTCAATCTAATAGATGTCATTAGCACTACTCCCCGCAAATCAACATATTTCAAATATTTAAATAATCTAAATGACACAGAAGGAAAGAAGTTAAACTATATGTGGTCTTCTAATAGGTTTATGCTTAATGAGAAATTAAGGATGAGACAATATTTTCTATATGTTTGGAACTTATCTTAAAATAATTCTGAGGGCTAAGATTTTATGTATTTTTCAAACTTTCTATCTCTCCTCAAAAAATATATGCTTTTGTTACTTTAAAATTTTTCTTTGATCAGACCCAAAATTTTTAAATTTTACTAGTGTCCTGTTATTTCTTCTGTGTATATCTTCAACTCTGCATTTCCTACCTTTCTAACCTATGTCATACTAATTTCATTGATGATAACTTACCTAGATGCCTTACACAAGATATCAGGAATGGAGTATAAAACTTGAAAAAATTCATTATTCTTCCTTTAAATGGTACCTTAACTTCCACCTTGTCTGTGAATTTTAACAATAAAAAGTCACTATCCCTTGATGTCTTCTCAACAAGAGACTCTTTAGCACTATTACATTTAAAACTTTTAAGGTAGAATCATTATTTATCCTACCTTCTGGACTATCTTATGCACATTCTAAGGGGAAGTCCCATTTATGCATGTATAACATGTAGTATATCATTGCTCAATTTTCCCATCTATAAATTGTCTAGACTAGATTTATTCAGGTTTCCCTTTAAGCCTTGACATTTTATGACCATGGTATGAATCAGAGTTCTGAGTTGAAAGCAACAGAAACTAACTGAATGATTTAAGCCAAAAACAAGTTTAATGAAATAGTTAGTTCACAGAATCATAAAGCAAAAGATGTTGAAGTAACAGGCTTAAAAGCTAAACAACTAAGTGGCTGTAATCACAGGCAAAATTCATCATAGAACCTGTGTACTGAGGACACTGTTGTTACTGCCTTTGACCATCAAAGCTTGCACTGATGCTGGCATCATTCTTGCTAATGTCCCGGGAAACAGGTTGTTGCTAATGTTACCATTAACATCTATTTTACATTCTTTGTTGCATTATGTCCCTATTTCTAGATTCGAAATTCAAGGAAGATGCATCTAGTTGGCTGAGCTGGTGTCCCATTAAGAGTCGGAAGATGAGGATTTTCTTAAACATAGAAAGGATATAGATGTTGAGGAGCCAAAAATTGCCTGCTACCGTCAAATCTCCCAAGTGTATATATATATATATATATATATATATATATATATATATATATATATATATAATTTCATATGCCATTCCTGTTCTCAACACTGATGTAGTACATGCAATTGCCAACACAAGAAAGTGGTAGAGATTTAAAGAGAGGATTTCCTTAAATGAGAATAGGAATGAGTAAAATAGACCTTTGGGCCTTCTTTCAAAGAGACTAACTCTCCTTTGGGAAAGAGTGTGTTCTACACCTCATCACTTCTCATCTCAAGAGAATCTGAGTTGCCATCTGTTAAGAGTATAAAGTAGGTAGATTATATCTCTGACTTTTTACCTGAAGTGATATAGAATTCCTGAATCATTGTCAGAAGTTCGTGATCATGATTTCACTAGGAATTATATCAACTGATTCATAAGATCTCAGTTAGTAGTTAGGCTATGGACATAGAATCTAATATACAGTGTTGTACCCTACTTCATCTAATAAATGAAGGTATTGACTTGTGCTTGAAAGCCTTTTGGAGCAATGTTATAATACCAGGAAAAACTGGAAGGCAAGCAGGAACATAGTGGCAAAAGTCAAATTGTAATAATTTTATCAATATGTCAAAGGATAAGGGTACCCACTGACCTGGTGAATAGGTAATTGACTAGAGATTGCATTAAGTGAATATGATATAGAGTAACATTTTAATTCTTTTAATGATATTTCCTTTTACACTTATTTTCTTAATTTTTGTTCTAGAGGTTAAAATATACATTTTATAAAATCTACTGCATATATTCATGCTAACAATTCCAGCGATGTATAGAAATGTAACTCCCATATAACTGTTTTTTCTCCCTTTTAATATTATTTCATCTATGATTATCTATATTTATTATAAACCAAACAACACTTTGCTATAATTATTTTTATATATTTTAAATCTTTTAGAAGATATATATTTAAACAGTTATATTAACTATATTAGCCATTTTTTAAATGTTTTTTGCAGTGAATTAACACATAGAAATCCAAAGAGATTTGTTTGTAGATTCAGAATACTGATTTAAAATGTCCATTATAGACAAAAATTGAGAAATATCTGATAATGTGTCACATTAGTGTTTTGTTGAATAAAATTTTTCTCTAAAATTGCTTTGTTGTAATTATTCAGATTTCTCACAATTCTATTTTGACCAAACTTAGTGCTAAAAAAATTCCATCTTAGAGGCACCTGGCTTAGTCAGTAGAGCATTCGATTCCGGATCTCAGGGTCATGAGTTCAAGCTCCATGTAAGGTGTGGAGACTACTTTTTAAAAAAATTCCCATTTTAAATTTCTGACCTATTAAATTCCATAATTCATATGTAGGTTTCTAACTAAAAACCAAGGACAAAAGTTAATGGTTTTTTTAATGGGGTAGCTTCCTTGCAGTTATAGACACTTGAAAAGGCTTAAGAATATAGGCTTCTACTGTTTGTTTTTCTTTTTTTTTTTTTCATATTAGGCTAGCATTTCTAGTGAGCTTATTGGATTTTGTTATCAGTTGTCCAATAATTAAAAGATAACCAGAGTCTCCACTACTCAGGATCTCTAATGCCTTTCTTTTTTTTTTTAATTTTTAATTAATTTTTATTGGTGTTCAATTTACCAACATGCAGAAAAACACCCAGTGCTCATCCCGTCAAGTGTCCCCCTCAGTGCCCGTCACCCATTCCCCTCCAACACCCGCCCTCCTCCCCTTCCACCACCCCTAGTTCGTTTCCCCGAGTTAGGAGTCTTTATGTTCTGTCTCCCTTCCTGATTTTCCCAACATTTCTTTTCCCTTCCTTTATATTCCCTTTCACTATTATTCATATTCCCCAAATGAATGAGAACATACACTGTTTGTCCTTCTCCGATTGACTTATTTCACTCAGCATAATACCCTCCAGTTCCATCCACGTTGAAGCAAATGGTGGGTATTTGTCGTTTCTAATTGCGGAGTAATATTCCATTGTATACATAAACCACATCTTCTTTATCCATTCATCTTTCGATGGACACCGAGGCTCCTTCCACAGTTTGGCTATTGTGGCCATTGCTGATAGAAACATCGGGGTGCAGGTGTCCCGACGTTTCATTGCATCTGAATCTTTGGGGTAAATCCCCAACAGTGCAATTGCTGGGTCGTAGGGCAGGTCTATTTTTAACTCTTTGAGGAACCTCCACACAGTTTTCCAGAGTGGCTACACCAGTTCACATTCCCACCAACAGTGCAAGAGGGTTCCCTTTTCTCCGCATCCTCTCCAACATTTGTTGTTTCCTGCCTGGTTAATTTTCCCCATTCTCACTGGTGTGAGGTGGTATCTCATTGTGGTTTTGATTTGTATTTCCCTGATGGCAAGTGATGCAGAGCATTTTCTCAGGTGCGTTTTGGCCATGTCCATGTCTTCCTCTGTGAGATTTCTCTTCATGTCATTTGCCCATTTCATGATTGGATTGTTTGTTTCTTTGGTGTTGAGTTTAATAAGTTCTTTATAGATTTTGGAAACTAGCCCTTTATCTGATATGTCATTTGCAAATATCTTCTCCCATTCTGTAGGTTGTCTTTTAGTTTTGTTGACTGTATCCTTTGCTGTGCAAAAGCTTCTTATCTTGATGAAGTCCCAATAGTTCATTTTTGCTTTTGTTTCTTTTGCCTTTGTGGATGTATCTTGCAAGAAGTTACTGTGGCCAAGTTCAAAAAGGGTGTTGCCTGTGTTCTCCTCTAGGATTTTGATGGACTCTTGTCTCACATTTAGATCTCTCATCCATTTTGAGTTTATCTTTGTGTATGGTGAAAGAGAGTGGTCCAGTTTCATTCTTCTGCATGTGGATGTCCAATTTTCCCAGCACCATTTATTGAAGAGACTGTCTTTCTTCCAGTGGATAGTCTTTCCTCCTTTATCGAATATTAGTTGACCATAAAGTTGAGGGTCCACTTCTGGGTTCTCTATTCTGTTCCATTGATCTATGTGTCTGTTTTTGTGCCAGTACCACACTGTCTTGATGACCACAGCTTTGTAGTACAACCTGAAATCTGGCATTGTGATGCCCCCAGCTATGGTTTTCTTTTTTAAAATTCCCCTGGCTATTCGGGGTCTTTTCTGATTCCACACAAATCTTAAAATAATTTGTTCTAACTCTCCGAAGAAAGTCCATGGTATTTTGATAGGGATTGCATTAAACGTATAAATTGCCCTGGGTAACATTGACATTTTTACAATATTAATTCTGCCAATCCATGAGCATGGAATATTTTTCCATCTCTTTGTGTCTTCCTCAATTTCTTTCAGAAGTGTTCTATAGTTTTTAGGGTATAGATCTTTTACCTCTTTGGTTAGGTTTATTCCTAGGTATCTTATGCTTTTGGGTGCAATTGTAAATGGGATTGACTCCTTAATTTCTCTTTCTTCAGTCTCATTGTTAGTGTATAGAAATGCCATTGATTTCTGGGCATTGATTTTGTATCCTGCCACTCTACCAAATTGCTGTATGAGTTCTAGCAATCTTGGGGTGGAGGCTTTTGGGTTTTCTATGTAGAGTATCATGTCATCGGCGAAGAGGGAGAGTTTGACTTCTTCTTTGCCAATTTGAATGCCTTTAGTGTCTTTTTGTTGTCTGATTGCTGAGGCGAGGACTTCCAGAACGATGTTGAACAGCAGTGGTGAGAGTGGACATCCCTGTCTTGTTCCTGATCTTAGGGGAAAGGCTCCCAGTGCTTCCCCATTGAGAATGATATTTGCTGTGGGCTTTTCGTAAATGGCTTTTAAGATGTCGAGGAAAGTTCCCTCTATCCCAACACTCTGAAGGGTTTTGATCAGGAATGGATGCTGTATTTTGTCAAATGCTTTCTCTGCATCTAATGAGAGGATCATATGGTTCTTGGTTTTTCTCTTGCTGATGTGATGAATCACACTGATGGTTTTACGAGAGTTGAACCAGCCTTGTGTCCCGGGGATAAATCCTACTTGGTCATGGTGAATAATTTTCTTAATGTGTTGTTGGATCCTATTGGCTAGTATCTTGTTGAGAATTTTTGCATTCATGTTCATCAGGGATATTGGTCTGTAATTCTCCTTTTTGGTGGGGTCTTTGGATTCAGAATTAAGGTGAGGCTGGCCTCATAGAACGAATTTGGAAGTACTCCAACTCTTTCTATCTTTCCAAACAGCTTTAGTAGAAGAGGTATGATTTCTTCTTTAAACGTTTGATACAATTCCCCTGGGAAGCCATCTGGCCCTGGACTCTTGTGTCTTGGGAGGTTTTTGATAACTGCTTCAATTTCCTCCCTGGTTATTGGCCTGTTCAGGTTTTCTATTTCTTCCTGCTCCAGTTTTGGTAGTTTGTGGCTTTCCAGGAATGCGTCCATTTCTTCTAGATTGCCTAATTTATTGGCATAGAGCTGTTCATAATATGTTTTTAAAATCGTTTGTATTTCCTTGGTGTTGGTAGTGATCTCTCCTTTCTCATTCATGATTTTATTAATTTGAGTCTTCTCTCTCTTCTTTTTAATAAGGTTGGCTAATGGTTTATCTATCTTATTAATTCTTTCAAAGAACCAACTCCTGGTTCTGTTGATCTGTTCCACAGTTCTTTTGGTCTCGATATCATTGAGTTCTGCTCGAATTTTAATTAACTCTCTTCTTCTGCTGGGGGTGGGGTCCATTTGTTGCTTTTTCTCTAGTTCCTTTATGTGTAAGGTGACCTTTTGAATTTGAGATCTTTCCAGTTTTTGAATGGATGCTTGTATTGCGATGTATTTCCCCCTCAGGACTGCTTTTGCTGCATCCCAAAGATTTTGAACGGTTGTATCTTCATTCTCACTAGTTTCCATGAATCTTTTTAATTCTTCCTTAATTTCCTGGTTGACCTTTTCATCTTTTAGCAGGATGGTCCTTAACCTCCACGTGTTTGTGGTCCTTCCAAACTTCTTGTTGTGATTAAGTTCTAATTTCAAGGCATTATGGTCTGAGAATATACAAGGGACTATCCCGATCTTTTGGTATCGGTTCAGACCCGATTTGTGACCCAGTATGTGGTCTATTCTGGAGAAAGTTCCATGTGCACTTGAGAAGAATGTGTATTCAGTTGAGTTTGGATGTAAAGTTCTGTAGATATCTGTGAAATCCATCTGGTCCAGTGTATCATTTAAAGCTCTCGTTTCTTTGGAGATGTTGTGCTTAGAAGACCTATCCAGGGTAGAAAGAGCTAGATTGAAGTCACCAAGTATAAGTGTATTATTATCAAGGTATTTCTTGAGTTTGGTTATTAATTGGTTTAAATATTTGGCAGCTCCCACATTCGGGGCATATATATTGAGGATTGTTAAGTCCTCTTGTTGGATAGACCCTTTGAGTATGAGATAGTGTCCCTCTTCATCTCTCACTATAGTCTTTGGGGTAAATTTTAATTTATCTGATATAAGGATGGCAACCCCTGCTTTCTTCTGAGGACCATTTGAATGGTAAATGGTTCTCCAACCTTTTATTTTCAGGTTGTAGGTGTCCTTCTGTCTAAAATGAGTCTCTTGTAGACAGCAAATAGATGGGTCCTGCTTTTTTATCCAGTCTGAAACCCTGCACCTTTTGATGGGGTCATTAAGCCCGTTCACGTTCAGAGTTACTATTGATAGATATGAGTTTAGTGTCATCATATCTATTCAGTCCTTGTTTTTGTGGATTGTTCCACTGAACTTCTTCTTAAAGGGGAATTTTAAGAGTCCCCCTTAAAATTTCTTGCAGAGCTGGTTTGGAGTTTACATATTCTTTCAGTTCCTGCCTGTCTTGGAAGCTCTTTATCTCTCCTTCCATTTTGAATGAAAGCCTTGCTGGATAAAGTATTCTTGGTTGCATGTTCTTTTCATTTAGGACCCTGAATATATCCTGCCAGCCCTTTCTGGCCCGCCAGGTCTCTGTGGAGAGGTCTGCTGTTACCCTAATATTCCTCCCCATAAAAGTCAGGGACTTTTTTTCTCTTGCTGCTTTAAGGATCTTCTCCTTATCTTTGGAATTTGCAAGCTTCACTATTAAATGTCGAGTTGTTGAACGGTTTTTCTTGATTTTAGGGGGGGGGATCTCTCTATTTCCTGGATCTGAATGCCTGTTTCCCTTCCCAGATTAGGAAAGTTTTCAGCTAGGATTTGTTCAAATACATATTCTGGCCCTCTGTCCCTTTCGGCGCCCTCAGGAACCCCAATTAAATGTAGGTTTTTCTTCCTCAGGCTGTCATTTATTTCCCTTAATCTATCCTCATGATCTTTTAATTGCTTGTCTCTTTTTTCCTCAGTTTCCCTCTTTGCCATCAACTTGTCTCCTATGTCACTCACTCGTTCTTCCACCTCGTTAACCCTCGTCGTTAGGACTTCTAGCTTGGATTGCATCTCATTTAATTGATTTTTAATTTCTGCCTGATTGGATCTAAATTCTGCAGTCATGAAGTCTCTTGAGTCCTTTATGGTTTTTTCTAGAGCCATCAGTAGCTGTAAAATAGTGCTTCTGAATGGCTTTCTGACATTGAATTGTAATCCATATTTTGTAACTCTGTGGGAGAGAGGGCTGTTTCTGATTCTTTTTTTTGAGGTGAGGTTTTCCTTCTAGTCATTTTGCTCAGTGCAGAGTGGCCAAAAACAAGTTGTATTGGGAAAAGGAGAAAAAGAGAGAGAAGGAAAGAAAAGAGAAAAAGAAAAAAGAGAAAGAAGAAAAAAAGGGGGAAAAAGAGAAGAAAAAGAAAGAAAAAGAAAGAAAGGAGAAAAAAGAAAAAAAAGGGTGGGGTGGGGTGGGGGAAGCAATCAGAAATCAAGAAGAAAGAAAAAAAAGCACAAAACAAAACAAAAAAAGAAACAAAAAAACAAAACAAAAACAAAAACAAAAACAAAAAACACGTGGGAGTATCTTCCGATTCTGTATACTTTAAGTCCCTTGACTTCCCCTGGAACTGGTCCGTCTCGCTGGTCTTCCGGGGGAGGGGCCTGCTGTGCTGATTCTCAGATGTTAGCACTTGGGGGAGCTGCTCAGCCCCTGCCTGGTGCAGGGCTCAGTGGGGGTTGTTCACCCCGTGAGGCCCCAGGAGGAAGCCACAGTGGCGGGGGCAGCTCTGGGACCCTGGAGTCAGCCCCCGCAGTAACTCCGGGGCTCTCCGTCTGCAGGCCCGGGGGCTCCCGGGCGGGGCCGCTGATCTGCTCAGCTCCGGGCAGGAGCGTCCTTGCTGTCCTGGGCCCTCCCGGCCTCTGCCTGTCCCGGGGGGAGGCCAGATTCTGGGCTGTGTCCCGGCGCCCTGTGCTCGGGGCCTGCGCTGTTGGATTCGCGCTCCCGGCGGTGCAGCCCCCTCCGCGGAGCCGCCGGAGCCCCTCCGAGCTGTTCCCGGAATCGCGCCGTCCCCTCCGCGTAGCTTCTTCCTCCGCCCGAGCCGCCGCCAAGCTGCTCCCGGAGCTCCGCAGCCCCCTCCGCGGAGCCGCCGCCCGAGCCCCTCTGAGCTGCTCCGGGCCCCGCCGTGCACGCTGCAGCCCTTAGGGAGCTCGGCGCACTCTCCCGGGGCGCAGGTGCCTGTTAGTGTCCCAGGGAGCCCGAGGGCATCCCCGCCCTCCTGGGTCCTGCTCCAACTCCCTGCGGGCCCCTTTCCGCGGGGAAGGTTGGTGCAGCTCCTGCTCCTCCGGGACGGGGCTCTCCTGTCCTGGGGACACTCGCCCCGGCCTCAGCCTGGCTCCTCGCGGGGCCCCTCCCCCTTGGAGGCCTTTTGTGTCTTTATTTCTTTTTCCCCGTCTTCCTACCTTGATAGAAGCACGAACTCTTCTCACTGTAGCGTTCCAGCTGGTCTCTCTTTAAATCTCAGGCCGAATTCGTAGATTTTCAGGATGATTGGATGGTTTTCTAGGTAATTTGTTGAGGACAGGTGACTTGGAGACCCTACTCTGCCGCCATCTTGCCCCTCCCCCCTCTAATGCCTTTCAACTAGAATTTCTCATCCAGAAAGTTCTATTTCAAAAATATAAGAATGGATGATGCAAAAATGTGCTTTTTACATAGTTTGTTCTTTGAAGAGGCTGTGTTTATGCTTCAAATTCCTAGCTACAGCACTTCAAAACAGACATGAGGGAAGTTGCATGCAGAGTTCAAATAGATCATTGGTTCTGTTTGTGAAAATGTCTCCAGTTTTCACAAACACTATATTAAACAACAACAAAAAAAGGTAGATATAAGAGAGTGCACAGTGTATGATCCCATTTAAATGAAGTTCAAGAACAGGGAAACTTGTGTGTGACATTTAAACTCAAAATCATGCTTACCCTTGGGATGGACTAGTGAATGGAAGGGATCATGAAAGGGAATTCTGCAGTGCTGACAATATTTTATTTCTTCTGTATGCTAGTTATTTAGGTATGTTCAGCTTACGGCTAGTTAGTTGTGATTTGTGTACTTTATTGTATCCTGTAATTCAGAAAAAAACATACAAAAGAAATATTCTTTGATTTTAAGATATTTTTCCTTTAGATTGTTATATATAACATTAGTTATTACCTATCATTACTAAAAAAGAAAATATTCTCCAAGAAAAGACATCTGTGTTTATGTCAGCTGAGTATTTGTTTCTTTCATAAAATTAAAGCAATCCTAACTATGTAAAATGATGAAATTTATTTAAAGCAGCATGGCAGGGCAGCCCCGGTGGCCCAGCAGTTTAGCGCCACCTTCGGCCCAGGGCGTGATCCTGGAGACCTAGGATTGAGTCCCGCATTGGGCTCCTTGCATGGAGCCTGCTTCTCCCTCTGCCTGTGTCTCTGCCTCTCTCTCTCTCTCTCTTTCTCTCTCTCTCTCTCTTTGTGTGTGTGTGTCTCACAAATAAAAATAAATAAAATCTTAAAAAAAATAAAGCAGCATGGCAAATTTAAAAAAATTCAGAAGGGAAAATATATTTAAATAATGGTTTAATGTGCACTGAAAGTGGAAAAATAAGTCATTGAGTATCTTAAGAGCATCAACAAAACATCTTAGTGATTGGATGTATATGGAGGTTTCTATATCCTTTGACTTTATCTGGGTATGCCTAACTAGAGAAAGAACTTACCATCACAGTAATAAAGGCCTATTTACTTCCATTCCTTTTAGCTAATACATCGTATCTAGCTATCATGAAAAATTCAAAAGGCATACTGAAAGGTGAAAGACAAAAAATAGGATTTGAAGAGACAGAACAAGAACCAGAACCATACTCAGATATGAAAAGGATGATGGAATTAGCAGAATATGAATAAAAAATATAATTAACAAGCTGGGGGCTCTAATGGATAAAGCAATCAGCATGAAAGATCAGATGGCAATGTAAGCTGAGAAACGGAAATTAGAAGAAAGAAAAAGGAAATGATAGAGATTAAAAACACTAATAGAAACGAAGAATGCCTTTGATGGACTCATTAGTAGACTGGCCATGGCTGAGAAAAGAATCTTTGAGTTTGAGGAAAGTCAATAGAAACTTCCAAAAACAGAAAAAAAGGCTGAGATATGTACCACAGAACTGAAGAGCAACCCCAAAAGATGTACGTATGCATAATGGGAATATCAGAAAGAAAAAAATAGAAAAAATAATTTTAGCAGTAATGACCAGGAATTTTCCAAATGCCAGGCACCAAAGCACAGATGCAAGTGGCTGAGATGACACCAAAAGTAACTGCACCTAGGCATGTCACATTCAAACTGAAAAAATAAAAGATGAAGAAAAAATCTTGAAAGAATCCAGAGGAAAAAATGATACTTATTATAAATTACTTATTGAAGAGGAAAGACAAGAATATATGACTTCTCAAAACCATGCATGCAAGAGGAATGAATGGAGTGATGTACTTCAAGTGTTAAGAAAAAAAATTCTGTACTGTGTGAAGTTTTCCTTCAAAAGTGAGGGAAAAATGGACTTCTTCAAACAAAAATTGAGGGAATTTGTTGCCAGTAGACCTGCTTTGCAAAAAAATATTAAAAGATCTTCAGGGAAAAGGAAAATTACATGAAAATGAATTCAGGATATCACCACAGACACTATGGACATTAAATTTATAATACGGGTGCCTGGGTGGCTCAGTGGTTGAGCATCTAACTTTGGCTCAGGTAATGATCCTGGGGCCTAGGGCCGAGTCCTGCATCAGGCTCACCACAGGAAGCCTGCTTCTCCCTCTGCCTATGTCTCTGCCTCTCTCTCTGTGCTCTCATGAATAAGTTAAATCTTTTTAAAAAGTGTATAATAAATGAATATTATTAACAACTCTGCTTACATATTTGAAAATCTAGATGAAATGGACCAATTCCTTGAAAGACAATCTGCCAACACTCACAAAAATAGACAACCTGGGGGCGCCTGGGTGGCTCAGTGGTTGAACATATGCTTTTGGTGTAGGTCGTGATCCCAGGGTCTTGGGATCGAGTGTTGCATCAGGCTCCTTGCAGGGAGCCTGCTTCTCCCTCTGCCTATGTCTCTGCGTCTTTCTGTGTCTCTTATGAATATATAAATAAAATATTTTAAAAATATACAATTTGAATGGGTCTATATGTATTAAAAATTGAGCTAAGAATTTATAACCTTCCCATGTTAGAAAACATCAGGTCTCACTGGTGAATTCTACCAAACATTTAAAGGAGAAATTACATAAAGTCTTTGCAATCTCTTTCAGAAGATAGAAACAAAGGGAATATGTCATAATCATTCCATGAGGCCACTTTTACTATAATGCCAAAATCCGACAAAGCCATTCCAAGGTAAGAAAACTACAGACCAATATCTCTCATGGACACATGCAAAAATTCAATTCAATACAATTTGATTTTATTGTACACAATGTATTATAAGAAATACACACCACAACCAAGTGAATTTATCCCAGGTGTGCAAGGTCGGTTTAATGTTTAAAACCCAATTAATATAATCAATCATGTCAACAGGCTAAAGAAAAAATCATATGGTCATATCAATACATAAATAGAAAGCATTTGACAAAATCCAACAATCGTCTATGATTAAAAACTCTCAGCAAACTAAGAATAGAAGGGAATTTCCTCAACATGATTTAAAAAGCTACCGGAAAACCTACTACTAACATCATATGTAATTGTGAGAAACTAAAACCTTTCCCACTAATATCAGGAACAAAAATAAAAATGTCCCTTCTCTCCATTCATTTTCAATATCATATTAGAAGTTCTAACTAATGGAATAAGATAATAATAGAAAATTAAAGGTATACTGATTAGGAAGGATTAAATAAAACTTTGTATTTATAGCTGATGATTCAGAAGTACTAATGACAACCTGGGACTGGCATTTGAAGTGGGAGGAGGTCTGTAAAATTAAGCCCTTAACTTGTGGGATCTAACACTAACACTAGGTTAATAGCATCCGAATTGAATTCAATTGTAGGACACCCAGCTGTTGTCAGAGACTTGAAGAAGTGCTACCAGAAAAGATGCCATACATATGGTGTCAGAATGTTGTAAATAAAAGCACTATAAAATCTAAGCAAGAGGGATCCCTGGGTGGCGCAGCGGTTTAGCGCCTGCCTTTGGCCCAGGGCGCGATTCTGGAGACCCGGGATTGAATCCCACATCGGGCTCCCAGTGCATGGAGCCTGCTTCTCCCTCTGCCTGTGTCTCTGCCTCTCTCTCTCTCTCTCTCTCTCTCTGTGATGACTATCATAAATAAATAAAGAAAAAATATTTAAAAATAAATAAATAAATTTAAAAAAAAATCTAAGCAAGCTATTTCATGGACATCAACATATTGATTCTAAAGTGTATATGAAGAGTTAAAAAAAAAACCTGAATTGCTAATACAATATTGAATGAAAATAAATTTGGAGAAATGACACTACTAGAGTTCATGACTTTCTATACAGCTACTGTAATCAAGACCACATGGTACTTCTGAAGGAATGGAAAAATAGATCAACAGAATAGAAAGCCTACTAATAGACCTACATAAATATGGTCAACTAATTTTTTGTTTAATAATTTTTGATTAAAAGGCAAAGTCAATACAATGGAACAATGGTAATCCTTTCAACAAATGGTGCAGGCACAACTGAATATCCATATAAAAAATGAATCTATATACATTTAACAAAAATTAACTCAGAGAGGATCATAGAGCTAAATGTAACATGTAAAACTATAAAACTTCTAGAAGATGAAGAGAAAACCTAGAGGACCTTGACTATGGGTGATGAGTTTTTAGATACAACACCAAAGGTACAATCCATAAGAGAAATAACTGATCAACTGAACATCATTAAAATTTAAGACTTCTGTGAATGACACTGTCAAGAGAATGAGAACAGAAGTCACAGGCTGGGAGAAATTATTTGCAAAAAAACATATCTGAAAAAAGGACTATTACCCAAAATACACAAAGAACTCTTAAACCTCAGCAATAAGAAAACAAGCAACCTGATTAGAAATGGGCAAAAGACCCAAAAAGACACCTCATCAAAGCAGATATACAGATGGAAAATAAGTATATGAAAAAATAATCAACATCACATATTATTAGGGAGATGCAAATTAAAAAAATGAGTTACAACTACACAGCTAAAAAAAAAAAAAAACTACACAGCTATTAGAATGGCCAAACCCCAAAACACTGACAGTATCAAATGCTAGCAAGGATGTGAAGCAAAAGGAACTCTCAGTCACTGTGGGTGGGAAACCACAATGGTACAGTCACTTTAGAGGAAAGATAGTTTGTCAGTTTATTATACAACTAAACAGTCTTACCATATGTTCCAGCAGTCACACTCACTGGAATTTACCCAAGGTCTGTAAATTTATGACTACACAAAAACCTACATATGAAGGTTTATAACAGCTTTATTCATAACCACCAAAACTTGGAAGCAGCCAAAATGTCCTTCATTAGGTGAATGGAAAATAAACTGTAGTATATCCAGACAATGGATTATTATTCAACACTGAAAGGAAATGACCTATCAAGCTTTAAAAAGAAGTGGAGGAGTCTTAAATGTATGTTATTAAATAAAAGTGATTTTTTCGCTCAAATTTTCAATCTAAATGCTATTCAGAAGATGCATTATTTAGAAACAGGTTCTTAAACACAAAAATTACCCAATGCAAATTTAACAGTACATTTGTATTTGTGATAATGATAGCTCTTGCTCAACTGCAAAAAAAGGCATTATTGCTCATATAAAGTAGTGATTCTATTTATTTGGACTTCTCTGAATTAAAGATAAAAAATTGAAACATTTTTCAACTAGTCATTTTTGGTTGGTGGAGGTAAAAAAATAACAATCACTGTTTTCTTTCATTTGAAAAGTCCTTCCTATTTTTAAAGTACTTCCATATATATTAATTTCATATGGGCTTTATAACATTCCCATAAAACATGCAAATAAAGTATTACTAGCATCATTATGTAGATATTTCCAATGACTTTTCCAAATCACACTGCAATTCATAACAAAGTGTATATGTAACCCTTCTAGTGCTGTTTTTTTTTAACCTTAACAAAACTTCTCTATAAAATCTGTTTTAGACTGGTAAGTTTCAGGAAACAGAAAATTACAAAAAAAAAAAATCTTCCAGATGCTATCTAAATCATAAGGACCCAAACATTTGAACTTTAAAGGTGTAGGTAGGCTATTCTTGGATACCTCACGACACAAAAAAATGGTGGCTACTACAGATGTAATCCATAGAGAGATCATTGTTGAAGCCACGAGGATAGATAACTTTCTCTAAGATGGAAAGAGATCAAAAGTCAGGACAGAAATTTAGAAAATGCCCACCTTGTTTAATTTTGTTGACTTAATCTTTTCACATCTAGATGAAATAGCTAGCAAACGTTAGAGTTTCTTCAGTTTTTCTGAGATATTGATGAATAAATTTTAAAACTTAACTCTGCCATTCATTTAACATAGCTTTTCTTTCTTTGTTGAGCTCTGTTCTATTTTAGGCTGTTGACATATTTTTTCAGGTATCCCCACAAGATTTCCATCTTCTGGTTATTCAGTTAAATACTAATGATGGCTGTGAATGGACCTTACTGATGAAAATAATGTTTTCAATCAATTGACCTTAGAGAGTATCCTACATTTATTCAGGTGAGCCCAATGGAATCACAGGGGCCCTTAAAAACAGCAGAAGAAAACTGTATAAGGGCAAAAGATATGCCTCAAAAGAGAGGAGATAGAAGAGTCAAAGATATTTTAATCATGAGAGGGCCTCAATCCACTGTTGCTGACACCCAAGAAGACAAAGATCTAGAGAATGTCGAGGCTTCCAGAAGCTGAGAAAAACTGCTAGCCAACAGCTAGCAAGGAAATGAGAACCTTAGTCTCACAACTGCATGAAACGGAATTCAACCTAACCAAAGAGGTAAAGGATCTATACCCTAAAAACTATAGAACACTTCTGAAAGAAATTGAGGAAGACACGACACAAAGAGATGGAAAAATATTCCATGCTCATGGATTGGCAGAATTAATATTGTGAAAATGTCAATGTTACTCAGGGCAATTTACACGTTTAATGCAATCCCTATCAAAATGCCATGGACTTTCTTCAGAGAGTTAGAACAAATTATTTTAAGATTTGTGTGGAATCAGAAAAGACCCCGAATAGCCAGGGGAATTTTAAAAAAGAAAACCATAGCTGGGGGCATCACAATGCCAGATTTCAGGTTGTACTACAAAGCTGTGGTCATCAAGACAGTGTGGTCCTGGCACAAAAACAGACACATAGATCAATGGAACAGAATAGAGAACCCAGAAGTGGACCCTGAACTTTATGGTCAACTAATATTCGATAAAGGAGGAAAGACTATCCATTGGAAGAAAGACAGTCTCTTCAATAAATGGTGCTGAGAAAATTGGACATCCACATGCAGAAGAATGAAACTAGACCACTCTCTTTCACCATACACAAAGATAAACTCAAAATGGATGAAAGATCTAAATGTGTGACAAGATTCCATCAAAATCCTAGAGGAGAATACAGGCAACACCCTTTTTGAACTCGGCCACAGTAACTTCTTGCAAGATACATCCACAAAGGCAAAAGTAACAAAAGCAAAAATGAACTATTGGGACTTCATCAAGATAAGAAGCTTTTGCACAGTAAAGGATACAGTCAACAAAACTAAAAGACAACCTACAGAATGGGAGAAGATATTTGCAAATCACGTATCAGATAAAGGGCTAGTTTCCAAAATCTATAAAGAACTTATTAAACGCAACACCAAAGACACAAACAATCCAATCATGAAATGGGCAAAAGACATGAAGAGAAATCTCTCAGAGGAAGGCATAGACATGGCCAAAACGCACCTGAGAAAATGCTCTGCATCACTTGCCATCAGGGAAATACAAATCAAAACCACAATGAGATACCACCTCACACCAGTGAGAATGGGGAAAATTAACCAGGCAGGAAACAACAAATGTTGGAGAGGATGCAGAGAAAAGGGAAGCCTCTTACACTGTTGGTGGGAATTTGAACTGGTGTAGCCACTCTGGAAAACTGTGTGGAGGTTCCTCAAAGAGTTAAAAATAGACCTGCCCTACCACCCAGCAATTGCACTGTTGGGGATTTACCCCAAAGATTCAGATGCAATGAAACGCCGGGACACCTGCACCCTGATGTTTCTAGCAGCAATGTCCACAATAGCCGAACTGTGGAAGGAGCCTCGGTGTCCATCGAAAGATGAATGGATAAAGAAGATGTGGTTTATGTATACAATGGAATATTACTCAGCCATTAGAAACGACAAATACCCACCATTTGCTTCAACGTGGATGGAACTGGAGGGTATTATGCTGAGTGAAGTAAGTCAATTGGAGAAGGACAAACAGTGTATGTCCTCATTCATTTGGGGAATATAAATGATAGTGAAAGGGAATATAAAGGAAGGGAGAAGAAATGTGTGGGAAATCTCAGAAAGGGACACAGAACATAAAGACTCCTATCTCTGGGAAATGAACTAGGGGTGGTGGAAGGAGAGGAGGGCGGGGGATCGGAGTAATGGGTGACGGGCACTGAGGGGGACACTTGACGGGATGAGCACTGGGTGTTATTCTGTATGTTGGTAAATTGAACACCAATAAAAAAATAATTTATTAAAAAAAAGAAATAAAAAAAAAAAGAAACTGAATTCAGCCATCAACCTGAATGAGCCTAATGTATTCTCCCCTGGTGCCTCCAGAAATGAATATAACATGTTCTGGCTCCTTTGCTTCAGCCTTGTGAGTCTTTAAGCAGAGGAACCACCTCACCCATGGTGTACCTGGACTTCAGGCCTATAGAAATGTGATTTAATTTGTTTTTGTTGTTGTTGTTGTTGTTGTTGTTTAAAACCCTTTGGTTTGTGGTACTATGGCAGCAATACAACACTAATAGAGCTGTGAATTCTGCAGTAAGAGAAACATGGTCAGCTCCCTCTATATTTTCCCATGTGCAAACCTCCTCATCTGCTCACTCTGCTGGCTCTGATCCCCTCCAAGAGCAGAAACATTCTTAATTGTTTCATGTAGTTATAATCTAGCATTGGTGCCCGTATTATGGTTCTCCTGAGAAACAGAACCAATAGGATATATACAGATATATGCACATGGAGATTTATAATAGGAATTGGCTCACATGGTTACAGAGGGTAAGTCCCATGATCCAGTCTGTAAGCTGGAGAACCAGGAAAGCTGGTGGTGTAATTTAGTCTGTACCCAAAGTGCAGAGAATGGCAATGGGATGAGGGTTGGGGGCAATAATGTAATTCAAACCTGAGTCCAAAAGCCCAAAAAATCAGGAATACTGGTATCCTAGGGCAGGAGAAAATGGATGTCTCAGCTCAGAGAGCAAATTTGTCCTTTCTCCGCCTTTTTATGCTATTCCTGCTCTCAAGAGATTAGATGGTAACCATCTGAATGAGTGATCTTTCTCAGTCGACTGAAAACACCTGGGGAGATTTTTAAAAACACTAACACTTAAGTGGCACCCAGAACAATTAAATCAGAAACGCTGCCATCAGTATATCTAAGGCATCCCAGGGAATACAATATGCTACCAAATTTGAGAACTACTGGCCTACTATTAATTTCCCATGTCTCCATTTGTTAAAATCAAATTCATTTTCTTGCAGGTCTACTTCAAACACAACTTTTTCAAAGAAGCCTATTCCTCAGATTCGTAAAAGAATGTAGTATCACACATATCACTGTTTATACTTTTCTCTGAGGCATATTTTACTAAGCCACTTCAAACAACACAAATTTATTATCACAAAATTTCTATAGGTCTCTCGTATTATCACTCTGGTCCAAACCACTCTCACCCCCTGGCCTAGTCTGTTACAATAGTTTCCAAAGTAACATGTTTTTTGATTCTCTATCCCTAATTCAACCCAATCCATACTCTACCTGGCAAACAGAATTACCATTTCACCATGTAAATATGATTGTCACTCCCTTGGCTTTAAAAAACAAGCAAAAACCTTCTTTGGTTTACCACGGTCCACAGGTCCTTGCATAATCCATTTTCCTCTTCTTGTTTACCATTCTGCAGCCACAACAGCCTTCTTTTAGGCAAAATTCTCAGGACCTCACATGGAAAATCAAGGTGTCAGTTGGGGTTGCATTTTCATATGCAGCTCTGGTCCTCTTCCAAGCTCATTCAGGTGATTGCCACAGTCCAATTAGTTGTGGAGGAAGGAGTAAAGGTCCCTGATTTCTGGCTGTCAACCACGGATCACTCAACAGAGACTGCTCTCAGGTTTTCCCCACGTGGATGCTTCCATCTTCAAGCAAGCAGCAGTGCCTTCAACTACCATATGCTTTGAATCTCTGACTTCCTCTTCTGCTACTATGCAGAGAAAACTCTGCTTTTTTTAAAAAAGACTTTGTTTATTCATAAGAGGCATACATAGAGAGAGAGAGAGAGAGAGAGAGAGAGAAAGAGAGAGAGAGAGGCAGAGACACAGACAGAGGGAGAAGCAGGCTCCATGCAGGGAGCTCAACACGGGACTCGATCCCGGGTCTCCAGGATCAGGCCCTAGGCTGAAGGCAGCACTAAACCACTGAGCCATCTGGGCTGCCCCGAAAACTCTGCTTTTAAGGGACTCAGGTAATTAGGTTACACCCACCTGGATAATACCCTTACTATAGAGCAAGCTTATTAGTAACCTTAACTACATTTCCAAAATCTCTTTTGCCATGTAACATAATCATGGGAGTAATGCCAGGGAGAGTAGCTCATGGTGCCATCTTAGAATTCTTCCTACCACATTTGATATTACATATATTTATATATTTGTTTTGGGGTGGGAAGCTGTTTAATAGCAAAAACCAGGTTTTATTTCTTTTTCTTTTCCCTCTTTCTTTCACAATCCACAACTCAGTTTGACTCTATGAACATAGTTGTTCAATAAATACTTGTTGACAATTGACAAACTATAGTCAACTAAACTAATGAAAAGTTATGGTCAACCTGCTAGCTTGTAAAATACGCACATATGATTCACACTTGAAATAATCATTCCCCCAAGTCATACCCTGTGGTAGATAAATTGTGGCAGCACATCTAAGAGTTGCAATCTGGATAATCCATTTGGCAAATATGGTGATCAAGTTGAAAAATAGTGGTATGACTTCATTAGCAGACTCATTGAGTAAACCTGTTCCTCTTGGAAAGCTATTTTTCAATTATTATATTATAAAAATAAATAAGAAAAAAATCCTAGGCTGCCATTCATTGTGTTAAAGTACATGCAATAAATCAATGTATTTATAAGATTATCAGCTATCCATTTTCCCAAATACAGACAATGCATGACTTTTATACATATTTACATTGCATACTTCAAGGACACATGCTTTCATGTTCATGTATTGTAGCTTAAATGTATTTGCTTTAAACAATTACACTAGCAACATAAGCTTGCTATTTTAAAATTCAGGAACATCAGACTTCTAAAAGGGTCAACATTTGGAAAGGCAAATGCTTCAGAACAAGGTTACCCTTGTCTCTTTACTCTCTCTGGGGCAGTTTGTTCTGCTTGCTAAGAAATCTGCATATGTTTGAGAATTTTTATGGCACAACATTGCACTTAATGCTATCAAGGGATAACATCAACACCTATTTATTCACAGTGGAATTTTTTTAACTTTAAATAGTAGCTCCTCATAAGTAACCTGATCTTCTACAACCTGAAAATGAAATCAACCAAGTGGAGGCATTTTTCCAGTTTGTTTTCTGTTACAAATTAAAATCATTGCTCCCATTTGCCCATCACATTCCTTTGATATCTGGGACACCTTCAAAGTTAAGGCCATGCAAGTTAATGATCTTTTTATTTAAACATTTAATTTAGAAAACAGACCTTTCAGTCAATATAAACCAGACATATTTATCTCATGTATTATAACGTGGTTTTGTTGAGTCATGGTGGTTGAAATAGAATTGACATTAAGTAGGTTTGGCTATACACACAAAACTTGCCATTCCCACAATTTGAGAGAGAGCATGAGTAAGGGGAAGGGCTGAGGGAGAAGGAGAAACAGACTCCTTGCTGAGTGGGGAGCTGGCTGTGGGGCTACATTTGGTCAGATGCTTTTTTTAGTAAAGATTTTATTTATTTATTTATGAGAGACACACAGAGAGGCAGAGACATAGGCAGAGGGAGAAGCAGGTTCCCTGGGGGAGCCCAATGTGGGACTGGATCCCAGGATCCCAGGATCATGACCTGAGCCAAAGGCAGACACTCAACCACTGAGGAACCCAGGTGCCCCATCTGAGGCCACCTGGGCACCCCAACAGCATGCTTATTTCTAATTCACTTATCAAACATTAAAAGAGACATTGGAAGTCGTTTTCACTAGAATGATAAAAATAAATTCATGTTTTTGATATATGAGAGTTCTAAGATGTGGCCATTTTTATGGTGTGAGATTCTGCTGGTTGTGTCATATATATTTTGATTACTAGACTAAAATCAGAAGAGTACAGACTGAGGAAAGCCATAAGAATAATGCTTTAAGAAGTAGAGAACATCAGCCTATGTCAAATAATGGTGATAAGTTTTAGTCATCTTTTTACTCAACCTATCTATGGAATATAGCATTTTAGAGTAAGGATTATTAAGTTACTGTTCAAAAATATTACCTGACTCTCCTTAGAGTCCCCTCCATGAGCTCCTCTTTGTGGGGTGGGAGATTAAATATTCTCACACCATAGATATGAGCAGAAGTATATGCCTCCTTTGTCTTTTTCTTCTGCTACAGGAATGACAATGTTCTAGGCAAGAGTTTTCCCTTTAGTCTAGATCTTAAAGAGGGCATGTTGCAGAATCTCAGCTGACCTTCAACCAAAATGTAATATTCAAAAGAAATAAATGTTTTTTGTTGGCAAGCCAATGAAATTTTGGAATTGTTACTGCAGCATACCCTAGTCTAACCAATTGCTACGCTTTGTCAAAGTAATTTTAATGGAATGATATTAATGGGAAAAGATGAGAGTTAAAGAATGAAGAGATGACTTATTGTACCAACAGTATTTTATAAGAAGTTAGTGGAAAACCTTTCCAACTACAAATACATGGAAATGCCAGGTAAAACAAATTTTTATTTTAAATACATAGTTGGGCTTAGGAAAAAAACAGAAATGACCAAGAACAGAAAGAAGAAGAGAGATATATGGAGAGACACACAGAGAATAAACTGATAACCAGAGTTCTAGGCACCTAAAATGACACCTCAGCCACCTTGGGATGGGAAGGAAGGATGTGGGTTATAATAATGATGGAGTTTGAAGGTTTTAATAGCTTCATGTAATAAAAAGGTAGGTGTGTCCACCCATAAGCGGATAAATTAGAAGAGAGACCAGTGTATAAATTGGGATCAGAGCTATTAAACCAGTGTGTGGTGGGGCATATCTATGTGTTACAGATGTTACAATTTTCCATGTGCAGCATGATGTAAAAAGTTTAGAAAACTTTGAGTGAAAACATCAAAAGACTATAACTTCAATGAAAGGGTAAGATAGAAAAAATCCATTCATTCTCAAAGGAAGACAAGAAGGGAACTTGTCAGTCTAGAAGATTTGGGGAATACAGGCCTACATTACATGTTGTTTAGGGCTTAAAATATTTATTATATGTATAATATAGGAACCCCTAAGTTGAGATATTAGCACAATCTATACTCCATGATACCTATGGTCAACTTGTAAGACCCTAATATAAAATCACTCTGAGATATACATTCTCAATTTATGTAACAAAGAATCATCACAAAAAAATTCTCTATTAGCTATATGGTTAGACTGAAAAATTTTAAAATAAATGAGAAAGTAATCTAGCAGAGTGAAAAGTTATGTGACTTAAAAACGTAGGATCAGACTCTCAAAAACAATATTATAGAAACTACAAAAATATGTCTTAAAGAAATAAAGATAAAGAACAAAAAATGTAATCTAAAAAGTAAGAAGTACTATATAAAAGAAGGAGATCTTAAAAATGAAAAACAGTGATCACAGTACAAATAAAAATGGATTGTGTAAATAGCAACACAAAGAACTCAAGAAATGGAAAACGTATTTTAGAAAATTGTCAAAACTTAATACAGAGGTAAACAAATGAAACATAAGAAAAAGATATTGAGAGAAATGGGAAATTGAATTAGAATGTCCAATATACACCTCATAGGAGTTCAGAAAGGGTGAAGAGAAAGATTGGGGAAAGATGATATTTTGAGGAGATAATAACTGAGACATTTCCAGAGTTCAAAAGATAGGAATTTTCACATTCAGGAGTCACAAAAAGTCCTGAAAGAAAATTTAAAAAAAAAACAGCTATAAGAAAGCTGTATACAGAATAGAACACATAAAATGCTTCTTTTTACGTCCATATACATAATCTGGCAAATAAAATTTAGAAACACATTCTTTCCAACACACATGGAACATTTATGAAAAATGGTCATATATGGGATCAAAAGACATATCTCAACATAGCATAAAATGTTGATATGATATGGACTATAATTAGAAACCAAGAGCTAAAAGGTACCTAAAAAAATAAAGCCTAAAAAAAAATGAAGCCTAAACAAATTTGTAATATATATATATGTATATATATATATATTCTATGTATATATTCTATGTATATATATACATATATATGTTTATTATAAGAAAATTAGATATATATGTATGTATATATATATCATTCTAATTTTCTTGTAATTCATTTTTGACTCATGGAGTACTTAGAAGCATGTCAGTTAGATTTCAACATTTGGGGATTTTCTACATCTCTGTTATAGACTTTTTATTTAATTTCATTGTGTTAAGAGAACACAGCATGACATTCTGTATGGCTTCAAACCTTATATATTTATTATGGTTTGTTCTGTGGCCAAGCATATTGTCTAAATTAACATGCCATGTACACTTGGAAAGAATGTGTATTCTTTTAATTTTAGAGTGTAATGTATAAATATCAATATCAAGAGAGTTGATAGTGTTTTTCAGATTGTCTATGACTTTATTGATCTTTGGACTACTTATATCAATTAAAATTTTTAAATCTTCAATGAAGTTTGTGACTTTATGTCTCTTTAACTCTGTCAATTTGGGCTCATATATTTTGAGGCTGTTTTTAGTAATATATATCTATGAAGATTATTTTATGCAAAATTAGGGTTTTACCTCTAACGGCTCTCCCCTTCCTTGGATTTCCCCTAATTTTCTAGTTGCTGTGTTCACCCCAAATTCTGTCCCTTAGGTTCTTCAATTTAGTTGAAAAGATTCCCTTTACCCAAAAAATAAAGGCAGAAAAATAATGAGTTGTATGTATGCACTAGTCAGGTAAGCAGTGTTAGCTGCTGTGATAATGCTCAAATCAAATTTCCTTGACAAAATAAATTATTAATTTTCACTCATATGATCATAATAAGTTTATATACCTCTCCTCCAAGAGGTGACATTAGATCCTGGTTGATTCCATCTTGTGGTTTCAACATATTGTAATTTCAGTGCTGCTTTTACATCATTCAGCCCATAGACAAAGAGTGGTATAATGAAAATTATTTTTTATCTTTGTCCGAAATTCCTGACACAGAATTAAAAAAACTTCCTTGGAATTTCCAGAGGGATATAAATGTCTTTTGTTATTCGTAGCAAACTTCTTTGGACTATGCTTCAGTTTATTCTAATAAGCTGAGTAATTCTTGAGGACTCTTGATAGCTTCAGGTAGGGGCTGGTTGCTAAATGAACCAAACATGTGATTAGAGAGTCAAATCTTTGAAGCCCCCAAGCTCTCAGGAAGGGAAAAATTGGTGAACACATCAGTATAACATGAGGATACCACAGAGACCAAGAGGCTCCCACATTAGAAACCCACCCAGACCTTACCCTATGTACCTCTTCAACTATGTGTTCATTTGTATCATTTATAATAATCCATTAATTATAAGTATATCACTTTTCTGAGTTCTGTGAATCATTCTAGCAGATTATCAAACCTAAAGGGAGGTTGTGGTACCCCTGAAACTGTAGCCAAGTCAGAAGCGTAGGGGACCTAAGACTTACAGCTGAAGTCTAAAGAAGGAGCAGTGTTGTATAACTGAAACTGTGGGGTCTATGGTAACTCAGGGTAGCTAATTTCATAATTGAAGGATTTTGCTCTTAATTTGTGGGGTCTTGGCTAAGTCTGAGTACTTAGTGTTGGAATAAAACTGAATGGTATGACACTTATTTGGTGTAAGAGAATTCCTACTGGAAACCAAGAAGACAAAGGGCAAGAGTATAGTGGAACTTGCATCTAATAGTTACTTCTCCTGGTCCAAAAGTGAAGTATGTCACCTCTGCTGACATCCCATTGGGGGGATTACACATAAATGACAGGTTACCATTGTCCCTAGTTGGGCAGATACAAGTCAGCCACGATTCTACACTATAGGAAAAAATAAATCTTTCATGGAAAGTTAACTTCCTCTACTCTAGTGTTTAATTCAAGAAGTTAGCAAAAGAACAACAGAATAAAATTACAGTCAGTAAAAGAAAGGATCATTTAAAGATAAATACAGAAGGTGCTTAAAAAAATCAAACAAAGTAAAAAATAACAAAATCAAAACCAACTGCTAAGTCTTTGAAAAGATAATAAAATGGACAAACTTTTCAAAATTTGGTGAATAAATAAACAATACTGAGAATGAAAAAGGTAGTAGGCAAAGATAGATTTCAGATTAAGTATAATAGATAATTATAAAGAACTTTATACCACTAAATTTTAAAATTTAAATTAAATTAAAATTTCCTAGAAAAGTATTACAAAGATGGTTTTAGTATTTTTAAAACTGAATATACATGTAAGCATGAAAGAAATTATATCAATAATTTAAAAATATACCCAGAAAAAATCCTCCACTAGGGCCAGGCAGATTAATAGGCATGTTCTTTTCATATATTTAAATGAGAGAAAGTGTCACTCTTAGAGGAAGTGTCAATTTTATACAAAAGTTCAAAGTATGGAGAAAATAGAAAAGTACCTAATATCCTTTTGTGAGGTTAGTCTACCATTTCTGCAAAACAAAACAAAACAAACAAATAATAATAAAAATACCTAACAAGGATAGCAATATAAAAGAACATTTCAGGGCAAATACATTTATGAACATAAATATACAAGTTTTATATAAGATATTAGCAATGTAAGACTATCAGTATATTTTAAAAGTGACATGAATAAACTGGATTTCTGCTGGGAATTTAAGAATGGTTTATCATTAGAAAATATACTACTTTTAATTGCTATATTAACATAAGAGAAAATTATATGAGAGTCTCAATTGGGTCAAAACAATAGACTAAATTAAACATCCTGTCATGATTAAAACTCTCACCAAACTACAGATTGAGGAAATCTTTTTAACTCCATAACATGTGTCAATAAGTTTTACAACAAACATCTTATCTAATTGTAAAATGTGAAAAACAACACTTAATTTCAAAAATGTTTACTGCACTACTTCTATTCACCACTGAAATGAAGGTACTAGAAAGTCCAATTGGAAAAGAAAAAAATTAGAATATTCGGAACAGAAGGAAGAAGCAAAGCTGGCATTATTCACTGTCTATATAATTATTTATACAGCAAATACAGAAGAATCGAAATACAAATGATGACAGATATTCAGAGTGAAACAATATTTCTGTACACAAAATCAATATAAAAGCAAAGAATTGCTCAAGTCAAAAACCCTGACAATACAAATTGCTGTGAGAATACAGAAAAAACAATAGCTCTCATTAATCGCTATTATGAATGCAAAATGATATAGCCACTTTGGAAGACAGTTTGGCAGTTTCTTACAAAACCAAGCATATTTTTACAATATGGTTCAGCAATGGTATTCCTTGGAATTTACCTAAATGAGGTGAAAATTTATGTCCACACAAAAACCTACACATGGATGTTTGTAGAAGACTTATTTATAATCACAAAAAACCTGGAAGCAGCCAAAATGTCCTTCAATGGGCAAATGGATAAATCCTTCAATGGGCAAACTGTGATAAATCCATATAATGGAATATTACACAACAATAACAAGAAATGAGCCATCCATCCATTCAAAGACATGGATGGGTCCTAAATGTATATAGCTAAGTGAAAGGATCCACCTTAAAAGGCTATATACTTGTATGACAGGAGTTACATGGCATACTGGGAAAGGCAACACCATAGAGGTAGTAGAAAGTAAAGTGGTTGTTAGTTCAAGGCAGATGTAGGGGAGTGAAGAATAGGTAAAGCACAGAGAATTCTTTAGGCTAGGAAACTATTCTGCATCATACTGTAATGATAAAAACATGATACCATGCATTTATTAAAACTTACTGAACTTTACAAGACAAAAAGTAGAGATTGTAAAAGACAAAAGCAACCACATACAAATACTGTACGTTATTGGATAAACTTGTTTTCCCCAGGGATTCTGGTTAACAATTCTGATACTGTTGTATGCCGAAACTGAAGAAATAAAAAAATGGATAGCATATGGTGGGAACTAGGTTCCTTAGTGTTAGAGTGGGAGTTCACAGACAAGCAAGGCTAGAATGATCCAGGTGGTAATGGATTAGAGTTGGAGTCATCATTATGAACTCGTTTATCTTACTATAAATACAGATAGTGGCATATAGAAATATTTATAGATGTGTGTATATACATGGGTTAGTATACATACGTATGTCTCCTTGTTCTGTCAGCTATGTGGATCTAAAAGCAACAACAACCCAGAAGCAATGAGCATACTTAGTGCCCAGATGTTTGTTTCTGAGCCATTCTCAGATTAAAGTAACAAGAGCGACATTTGGAAAAATAGCTGATTTGGTGACTGGGTCAAAAAATATACAAGATGATCTTAGAGTATCTTGTAGTGCCATAAAGTAAGGAAGTGCTAAAAACTATCCATGATGATGGGGATATGTCAAATGGACATATAAACCAACTGGGAGAGCTCTAATGGCTGAAATTGGAACAACATGCAAAAGGTAAATAAAGTGGTACTGGATTATAACCTAAAGAATAAAATAAATATCCATGAGCTCATACTGATATAAGTAAATGATTGAATAAATAAATGGGGGAAAAGATGAATCTCTCATGTAGAATAATTCCAAATAATTTGTATAGCTGCTCCATTCTCAAAAAGGTAGAGCAAAACTCTCAAGCAAGGGTCTGCATATAGACTTCTTTCCAAAGAGTACAATATGGAAAGGGGGAAGAAAAGAGCAATTTTCTAGTAAAGAAACCTGACTACCACTATGTCAACCAAGTATTTGATGCCATCATCCTGCCATTTGCAACAACATGGACAGACATGGAAGACTTAAGCTAAGTAAAATAGGCCAGGCCCAGAAAAACAAATACTAAAATCCCTCTGAACAACTAAAGAATTAGGGATATCAAAACAATTTTAAAGAAGAAAAAGAAGGTGTAAAACTTGTCCTATCAGTTATCAAGACTTATTATAAAGCTGTAATAATAAAAACTCTGTGATATTCACACAGGGATGGGCTAATAAATGGAACAAAGCTTATTTACAAATAGCTCCACATATACATTGAAAGTTGATATGTAATGAAGGTGGCATTAGGAAACAATGGGGGCAGGAATCAACTCTAAAAGAAAAGGCACTGGGACAATTACTGAACCTCACCTCCTCCTAATTTCACAATTCTTACTCCCCTCCAAGCATTTTAACTCCCTTGCTTCTTTCCAACTGCATTCAGCTACTCCCATCTAAATGCCCTTTCCACTCCCTTTACATGGCTAGCTCCCTCTCTCCTGTGGTCTTCAATTGAAAGTCCTCTTATCAGTGTGGCCTTGTGTTTCTATATCCCCCCTAGAATTTAAGTTCCATTTTGTACAGAGCTTGATTTGTTTTTTTTTTTTTTTTTTTTTTTTAGCTTGATTTGTTTTGATCACTGTTCTCTATCACCAGAAAAACAGTACATGCACATGGTAGGTGCTCAATAGTTGCTAAGTGAATAAAATGAGTGAATAAATTATTTTAAGAATCAACCCCCTAAGACCCTGTATACAAAAATCCTTTTCATATGTATTTGATGCCTACATGGAGAAAAGGAAAAATCGAAAACCATTAAAAAAATAGAGGAGACTATTATGAAATTAAAGAACATACGATTTCTTAAAACATAAAAGGTATGAAACATATAGTAAAATATTAATAAATATTATCAAATTGAAATTAAAAATTTCTCATTAAACATGATGGACAACATATGTAAGAAATATGGAAAATATAAATAGGGAGAAGTTATGCATATAACTGGCCAAGTTTTACTATTCAGAGCATATAAATAAATGCTTCAAATAATACTGTAAATAAAAAGGATAAAATACCCAGAAGAAAAATGAGCAAAAGTACAGGACATTGAGAGAATTTTAAATTGATGGGTTCAATATACGTATGAAAAGTTACTCACTAATAATGAGGGGAATCAAAATAAAACAAAAAGTAGATATAATTTTTAAAGATTTATTTGAGAGAGAGAGAAAGAGAGAGAGAGAGATAGCACAAGTGGGGAGAGGGGATGAGGGAGAGAGAGAATCTGAAGCAGAATCCCTGCTGAGCGCAGAGCCTGATGTAGGACTCGATCTCACAATCCATGAGATCATGACCTGAGCCAAAATCGAGTCAGGAGCATAACCGACTGAACCACCCAGGTGCCCCTGTAAGCTGCAGAATCTTAAGAACACTATGACACCAAAGAATAATTTTTAAAGCCTCAGAAATGTCTATATATAGATATAAATAGCCATTACCCCCCCCACACACACACATTGTAGCTGCATATATGTAAAGTAAAAATTGGGGAGAAAAATAGCCAGTCAGGGAGGGCTTCACTGACAGTGTGACATCTGAACAGAGACATGAAAAAAGTGAAGGAGAGAGCCATGTGGATATATGGAGGAAAAGCATTCTGGATAAAGGAAACAGCAAGTATAAAACCCCACACTGGCAGCATGCCTGGTATGTTGGGGAAGAGCAAGGAACCTGTAGCATGGTAAATTAGGAGTTGGGGAGAAGTGAGAGATGAATTAGAAAGTCACTGGTTGCCCCTAATACTACAATGGCTACCTATTTCATTCAAAGTGAAAGCTAAAATGCCTATAATTTGGTGAAATTTCTGTTCATGTCTTTTGCCCATTTTATGATTGGATTGTTTGTTTGCTGTTGAGTTTAATAAGTTCTTTATAGATCTTGGACACTAGCCTTTTATCTGATATGTCATTTGCAAATATCTTCTCCCATTCTGTAGGTTGTCTTTTAGTTTTGTTGACTGTTTCTTTTGCTGTGCAGTAGCTTTTTATCTTGATGAAGTCCCAATAGTTCATTTTTGCTTTTGTTTCCCTTGTCTTCATAGATGTATCTTGCAAGAAGTTGCTGTGGCCAAGTTAAAAAAAAAAAGTGTTGCTTGTGTTCTCCTCTAAGATTTTCATGGATTCTTTTCTCACATTGAGATCTTTCATCCATTTGGAGTTTATCTTTGTGTATGGTGTAAGAAAATGGTCTAGTTTCATTCTTCTGCACGTGGTTGTCCAATTTTCCCAGTACCATTTATTGAAGACACCGTCCTTTTTCCAGTGGATAGTCTTTCTTGCTTTGTCGAATATTACTTGACCATAGAGTTGAGGGCCCATTTCTGGGTTCTCTATTCTGTTCCATTGATCTATGTGTCTGTTTTTGTGCCAGTACCACAGTACCACACTGTCTTGATAATCACAGCTTTGTAGTACAACCCGAAATCTGACATTGTGATGCCCCTGGCTCTAGTATTCTTTTTCAATATTCCCCTGGCTATTTGGGGTCTTTTCTGATTCCACACAAATCTTAAGATGATTTATTCCAACTCTCTGAAGAAAGTCCATGGTATTTGGATAGGGATTGCATTAAATGTGTAAATTGCCCTGGGTAGCATAGACATTTTCACAATATTAATTCTTCCAATCCATGAGCATGGGATATTTTTCCATCTCTTTGTGTTTTCCTCAATTTCTTTCAGAAGTGTTCTATAGTTTTTAGGGTATAGATCCTTTACCTCTTTGGTTAGGTTTATTCCTAGACCATTTGCCATTAAAGAGAGGAGAGAAATAGAATGGTAACTGAAGGTGTAAGAGGAGTCATGAGAGATTTACTTATTTTGTTGTTTTAATCCTGGAAGTTAATAGAGCATTTCGTGCCTTTAACTTGAATGATCCAGTAGTCAATGAGAGATTGATGATGCCACAGAAGGGAAAAATGGAGAAGCAAAATTCTCGAGGTGTGAGGGAAGAGGACATAGAGCACATTTGGAGGGGCTTGCCTTCCAAAGGAGCATAGGTCATTGTCTCTGTACTATAGCACTCTGTAAAAAATTATGACTCACTTTTTCTTTGTTGCAAAATGCCCAGTGTCCTATAGCTCACTGAAATGGCTAAAATTGCTTAGGTTTGCAGAGTTGTGCCCTATATCATTAGACATGTAATGCAGCTTAAAAGTACTTTCTCCAAGGTTCCTGTTTGGTTCCCTGCACAACTGTCTGGATCAAAGAACAAAAGGTTGCAACCTGATTACTGTGCCAAATACCCAGTGCACAGTTTGATTTTTTTTCTCATGAAAGTGCTTTCCACATTATCTGGAAACACATGGCACATTCTCAACAGCCTGGGATTATGTTTAAATATGCATTGCATGATATCATGTGACATATTCTCTCCTGCTTAGCCTCAAGAAGCAGAATGCAAAAAAGAATCATCAAGAAGCAAGCACCATTTAAAAAGTCACTTTCTAAGATAGATACTGTATGATTTCACTTATACTTGGAATCTAAAACAAACTCATAGAAAGAGAGATCAGCTTTGTGGTTACCAGAGGTGGGGGTTTGGGGTTTGGGGGAATTGGATGAAGGTGCTCAAAAGGCACAAAACTTCCAGTTACAAGATAAATAAGTACTAGGGATGTATTGTACAACATCATGACTATAGTTAACACCACTGAATGGTAGATTTGAAAGTGGTTAAGAGAGTAGATCCTAAGACTTCTCACTACACAAAGAAAAACATTTTTTTTTGTATTTGCATGAGGTGATGGTTGTTAACTAAACTTACTGTGGGAATCATTTCACAACATATGTAAATCAAATCATTGTGGTACACTTTAAAATTATACTGCTGTTGTCAATTACATCTCACTAAAACTAAAAAAAAAGCCACCTTCTACTTGAAACCAAGATGAATTTGGGTTTCAAGACATTATCTGCTCTTTCATTTGCATCCACCAGACAGTAAGATATTACTGCATCTAAACATTTAAGGTGCCATGTTAAGTGTTCATAGAATCAGGGAAGAAAAATTAGCTCACAAAGGAAATTTAGGAGTCATCTTATCCAAACCTACTCATTTCCATACAAACCAACCCAGGCCTCCCCCACCTATAGATACAAATGAGATTCCCTTTATGTTCATACTCAAATTACAAAGAATTTGTCAAGCAGGAAACTACTCTTCCTCAAAATACCCTTCCATTGTTTCTGAAAACCCACAAGATGGTTCTCAGGGGAAGTTTACAATGAGTCTGATGGCTTTAGTCACCTCTCCTTTCCCTGTCCCAATTACTCCAATTTCCATTCATTGATACTTCCATTTACTGCCATCTAAGGTAAGGAGGTAGTATGGCTAACTGATGGGTATCTAAGCTGAAGCCTGATTCCTGGGGTCAAATAAACCTGACTACTCCCTAATTGCATAACTCTCCAGCAAGTAATCTCACCTCTCTATGCCTCGGGTTCCATATCTACATGGAGTTGAGCAAGGAAATGATGTCATCTGCTTCAGAACAAAAGGTAGAAATGCTTATTGTGTTGTATACTCAGTGAAAAGTTGTTCTAAAGGGACAACTTTGTTGTTGTTGGAGCAGAAACTGAAAGAAGAAAGGGAAATAAGGATGATAAAGGGAATTAGATAAAGTAATGCATATAAAATGTTTGTTGAATATTTAGCACTCAATATATGCTGCTGCTGCTGCTGCTTTGCAAAACCACTATTGGGGAGGGAAGGTGTTTTATTATTTTCAGTTAACAGATCAGAGTCAAAGAAGGTATATATCTGATAGAGTAAGTGCTCAATAAACGTTTGCTATTTTTATGTACAAAGGAGTCACATGGGGATCCCTGAGTGGCTCAGCAGTTTAGCGCCTGCCATAGGCCCAGGGTGTGATCCTGGAGATCCGGGATCGAGTCCCACATCAGGCTCCCTGCATGGAGCCTGCTTCTCCCTCTGCCTGTGTCTCTGCCTCTCTCTCTCTCTCTCTCTCTCTCTCTCATGAATAAATAAATATAATTTTAAAAAAATCAAAGGAGTCACACGAAAGTTCACATCTGCCATTTCTGATGTTGCTTCTTCGTAGAAATGCCAACATTAATAACAAGGGTGTTCCTACCTGATGCCACAAAACTTCAGTGACAGAGCAGTACTGAGACAGAAAGGGTAGCTTCCACTAAGTTTGTGACCTACATTGAGACCTGAGTCAAGAAGTCTCAAGCGGGGGCACCTGGGTGGCTCAGCTGGTCAAATGCCAGACTCAGTTTCAGCTCAGGTCATGATCTTGCCATTGTGGGATCAAGACCTATATTGGGCTCTGTACTCAGTGCAGTGTCTGCTGCAGATTCTCTTTCCCTCACCCTCTCCCTCACTCTAATAAATAAATTAATCTTTAAAAAATAAAAAATGAATAAGTAAAATCTTCAAATAGTAATTAAATAAAATCTTAAAAAAAAAAGTCTCAAGCATTCCTGACCCTCAGGCAGTAGCTTTTGGAGTATGGAAATAGGCGTCTTTCTGGGTGACCTCTGGGCCAAGCCCTGAGTGACTAGCCACAAGGAATCCTTATTTGCTATAGTCTTGTGGGTATCACAGACCAAGCTCTGTCGGCTTTCAGGGCTAAGTGTTGTAGGGACCCATTGCATAGGTCAAAGTCTTAAAAGATGGGCATTCCCTTTTGCATCTCTATAGCTGTGCCAAGCGCAGGGTTTATGGCAGGAATGTGTCTCAAGTCTTTCCTCCCCTCATCAATGTGGATGTGTGCTCTTTGACCTGATGTATAGAAGTCACTCAGCTAGTTTCTGGATTTCATCAACAGGAACTGTTTTGTTTGTAGCTGTATATCTGGTGTGCCCACTGGAGGAGGAGAGTTCAGGGGCCTCCAATGTCACCACTTGGACCAGAGTTCAAGCTCTTATTTTCTTTTTTTTTTAAATTTATTTTTTATTGGTGTTCAATTTGCCAACATATAGAATAACACCCAGTGCTCATCCCGTCAAGTGCCCCCCTCAGTGCCCGTCACCCACTCACCCCACCCCCCGCCCACCTCCCTTTCTACCACCCCTTGTTCATTTCTCAGAGTTAGGAGTCTCTCATGTTCTATCTCCCTTTCTGATATTTCCCACTCATTTTTTCTCCTTTCCCCTTTATTTCCTTTCACTATTTTTTATATTCCCCAAATGTTCTTATTTTCTTAATCATCTTTAAACCAAAGTATGATGCATTTCATATAAAACAATATACAGGTTTTCATTTTTTAATAAAATACTAAGAAACACACCCTTTGCCTTTTGCTATGTTATCTCAGCTAATGCTTTGTGAAAACAACAAAAGAAGACAGAAAGTATAACTGTAGTGCAATTTCCAGAGTAGTGTTAGAAGATATCTTTGTGTTTCCTCATACTTGTATCCCATAAAATGATTTAATTGCCCTTTCATTTAAACATTTCTGTCTACAGCATGAATCACAAACTGTTGATATTTGCTCATTCTCTGTGTCAGAAAATCCATTTTTATATTAAGATGCTCTGAGGAAGAAATTAATTTCATTGCCTAAAATCACCCTTTCAAATTCACAAAGAATAGAAGCAAACTTCACTGGAAGCTTTTTTCCACTTAATGAGAGGATATGCTGTATTCCCAACTTTGCTAATGAGCTACTGGAAAGTAAACATATTTATTCTTATTGAAAGTGGGAAATCAGTCCTTTTCTTCAGCTAATTAACTCATCTATCTCTGAAATTTTGATGACAGATTTATTTAGTAAACATGCAGTAGATTTTGTCCAAACACTATATTTTAAACTAAATGAACCAATTCCAGCCTCAACATGATGCTGCTTGGGAAAATAACAAATACAATAGATTTGTCTGTCTTTCTTTTCCATTAAATGTTTTAGCTAAAGACAAAATGAGAATGTTAATTAATTAATGTTCTTAATTTTAGGTGTCACACTTGAACACCAGGATTGCAGTTTTACATTTCAAAGAACCTCAAAACAATATTCTGATTTTATTTTACAAATGATCAAATTTTTGAAGGAATTATTTAATGTGTTTAACCTTATGTAAATTGTCCTTTAAATTTTAAGTATGTTTATTTATTTTTTTTTTTAAAGATTTTATTTATTTATTAGAGACAGAGAGAGAGAGGGGCAGAGACACAGGCAGAGGGAGAAGCAGGCTCCATGCAGGGAGCCCGACATGGGACTCGATCCAGGGTCTCCAGGATCAGGGCCTGGACTAAAGGCTGCGCTAAACCGCTGAGCCACCAGGGCTGCCCCAATTTTAAGTATGTTTAGATTTCTTTTTAGACCCCAGGTCTTTTAAGCTCCCACATTAAAAATCCATACATTTTTTAAAAGTCATATTGAAGTTTATTTTTAAATAATGTACAAGTGACTAAAAAAACCCTTGAGCCATAAACATCTGCTAATAATCAAATGAAGAAAAAATACATGTATTTATAGTTTTGTTTATGTTTCTTTATATGCTGTCACATTTTATCCTTACTCCTGAATCTCTTCCAAACACATACACCATAGCTATTTGACAAGGAAATAAAGTATGAACTATGTTATGAAAAGTTAGCAAATCAACTCAGATATTCAAGTAAACACTCTATTGTCATTCATAATATTAACACTAGAAATGCCCCTTTGAATTTTGAAAAGTTCTTACAGGAAGGAAATAATTACAGGATTTATCTAGGGTATAATATTTCATATAAAGTCCAGTTTAAAAGTGCTTTATAAGAAATAAATTTCATGCAGGCATATTCATTTTAGTGGACTGTTATCTCTACTTTGGGTTGTCAATAATGTAGTAGCATTGTAGCAATCGATAATGGCCATCCATGTGAACTTTAATTATGATGGTTTTGCTATTAAGTAGCCGAGTGACCTTGAATAATACAGACTTTCTGATCCTGAGTTTCTCTATCCAACAAAAAGATTCCACGATTCCATGAAAAAAAAAACACAAAGATGCAAGATATCTGTATTCTGCTTGAAGAAAGCATAACAACATACAAATTAAAATTATAAAATATTTTAATTACAGAGGTGTTGTTTACACAAGGTTTTCACTTCATCAAAAAATGTACTGCTGGGTTATCTTAAACATGATCTCTTCTGGTGCAGTTCAGTGTTTATATACCATTCATATATCATAGAGAGGCTAGAAAATAGGAGTCTCTTTCTAGTAGAGCTTGTTTAGGAGAAGCTGGAGATATTTGTCATAATATCTCCATTATAAGTCATAGGACATCAAAGTTTATTTTAAAAAAAACCGCCAATGTATCACAGTTTAGTCAAACAAAGCACTTTTTAAAGCACACACATGCAAAAAAATAAAAGTAAATGCAAATTCTGTTTAGGAGAAGAAAGGAAGGATTGACACAACATTGAAAAGGTAAGATATTATTTTTGATAGAAACAGTGTTTTCTGGGATACCTGGGTGGCTCAGGTGTTGAGCATCTGCCTTTGGCTCAGGTCATGATCCCAGGGTGCTGAGATTGAGTCCCACATCCGGCTCCCCACAGGGAGCCTGCTTCTCCTTCTCCCTATATCCCTCTCTCTGTGTGTCTCTCATGAATAAATAAAATCTTTAAAGAAAAAAGAAATAATGTTTTCTGCCTTAGTAAAATTATTGTATCCAGAATATGTTCTATATTTTACCTTTTGCTGGAAGTATGCATAGGATATGTAGTAAGAAATTTCCTTTTCAGATGTGGAAATGGAGATGCGAAAGGCTAATGGCAAAATGGCATTCCATGACCAACCAGCGAAAGTCATTCATTTCCCCATTTTATAGACAAAAGAAAATGAGGTTAGAAAATATTTTCAAATCATGTATCTGACAAAGGACTTGCCTCCAGAATATACAAAGAGCTCTCACACCATAGTAATAAGAGTACAAACAACCCAATTTAAAAAGTGGACAAAAGATCTGAATAGACATTTCTCCAAAGTAGATTTGCTAATGGAAAATTAATATTTGAAAACATAATTAACATCCTAGCCATTAGGGAACTGCAAACCCAAACCATAATGAGATACTACTTCACAGCCATGAGGATGGCTATAATAAAAAAGACTAAATAAAAGTTGTTGATAAGGATGTAGAAAAACCAGAACCCTTATATTTAGTGTGAGAATGTACAATGGTTTGGCTGCTTTAGAAAACAGTCTGACAGTCCTTTGAAAGGTCAAACATAGAGTTAACATATCATCCTGCAATTCCACTTCTGTTCCTAAGTACATACCTAAATGAAATGAAAGTATTTATACAGACTTATACATGACTATTCACAGTAGCATTATTCACAATAGCAAAAAAGCAGAAATAATTTAAATGTCCCACATGTGAGAATGAATAAAGAAAATTCAGTCAGTATCTATGCAATGGAATATTATTCACCACATAAAGAGATGACAACTTGATACATGCTACAAGGTAGCTGAACCTTGAAAACCTTATGCTGAGTAAAATAATTCAAACATTAAAAAATACATATTATACAATTTTATTTGTACTAGGGGATCCCTGGGTGGCGCAGCGGTTTGGCGCCTGCCTTTGGCCCAGGGCGCGATCCTGGAGACCCGGGATCGAGTCCCACGTCGGGCTCCCGGTGCATGGAGCCTGCTTCTTCCTCCGCCTGTGTCTCTGCCTCTCTCTCTCTCTCTCTCTCTGTGACTATCATAAATAAATAAAAAATTTAAAAAAAAATTTTATTTGTACTAAATGTCCAGAAAAGACAAATCTATAGAGGTGGAAACAAGATCAGTGGTTTTGGGGGAGTAGAAATGAGGATTGATGACTAAGTGGAGTGACAGAAATATTTTAGAACAGATTGTAGTGATTATTGAACAACTAAATTTATTCAAAATCCTTGAACATTTACAATGGCTGAAACCCTGGTACATATATTAGACCTCAATAAAATAGAATTTCATATGTACACATAATACTCTTAAGAATTTTAATAAAATATTAATATTATATACAATATTTGATAATATATACTAAATATTATATATGATAATTTGTATATAACATATAAAATATTTTATATAATAAATAAAATAAATAATATAAGAAAATAATAATAAATAAAATAATTTTCTATGATATATAATGTTATATACAATATAATATATACAATATTTGATAATATATAATATTGAATATTTTATTTTATTTTTTTAAGATTTTACTTATTTATTCATGAGAGACTCAGAGAGAGAGAGAGGCAGAGACACAGGCAGAGGGAGAGGGAGAGAAGCAGGCTCCATGCAGGGAGCCTGATGTGGGACTCCATCCTGGGACTCCAGGGTCACGCCCTGGGCTGAAGGCGGCGCTAAACCGCTGAGCCACCCAGGGATCCCCTAAATATTTTATATATGATAATTTTTAAGCTTCTACAATATTCTGTCACCCTGTGCTGGTATTCTGCATAAATCAACACTATGTTACAATTGCAAAGAATGATATTTTTGGTACTCTACAATAGAGAGTGTATTGCTTGAAACTTTGGTGAAATTTGACCTTTCTTTCTTTGTAAAATTATGCACAGAACTTTGAAGCCTCAAAACTACTTTTAGAAGAAAACTAAAGAAAATTTCTACTTGCTGATAGATCAGAGAAGCAATTTGCAATAAACCTCAGAAAGAATTTAGCTAAAACATGAACAATTACTGTCAAATGCAAATAATCCACACTTGAAAGCTGTGGCTCTAAACAGTTCAAGCCTAGAGAAGATATTGACAGTCACAATCTCAAAAGACAGGCTGTTGCTCTGTGATTATATTATTAAGAATAAAGTTAAATAACTGAGAAAAATTATTTAAATGTTATTTCAAGTAACTTTGCATGATTCAAGTTGATTAGCTACTAAAAGTAATTATTATAAGGAAAACTTTCAGTCCAATAGATTTCAGAAGTTCAGATTAGAGAATCTCTAAAGAAACTTTAACTATATTATCAAAAAACAAATCCCACAAGCATCATATAATTCCTGTCTGTAAGAGGCTTAAAATATTAATATCAAATATTAAGCATATTTCTCTTATTATTATCTACAATGCTAAACACATAATTTCTTTAAATTGCTTCCAGTTTGAATTTCAGAATAACAATAGTTATATCTTTGCATGATGTATAAGTTACATCTACATGCATGCATCAGTTAATACACAGAGTAGCAGTGAAGAGCACTTTGGAATCTAACAGACAATCACACATTAGCTGTACATCCTTGTACAATTAATTTCACCTTTTTAGACTTCAATTTTCTTATATATAACATGAGAATAATATTAAGATACAACACATAAAATGTTATGTGTTAAGTGTAAGGCATATAAACATTAATTACAAACTGTAGTCATACCTTACACATTATGAATATTACATCCAATTACACTGTGAGTTATTTACGACAGGCAGGAGTTTCAATTATATATCTTTATCCGAAGGAAATTATATCCTCTGAGTTCCATTTCACTTATATCTAAAATACCCTCACATTGTAAAATACACAATAATAGCTTGTTCTCAGTGTTATTGTGAGAATTACTTGATATTACAAATGCAAAATGCCTTAAGTAGTGCCTTTGATGGAGTAAACACTGAGTTCTTTTCTTTCTAGTTTGAGTGAGTGAAGTAGTCCCTGAAGATTCTGCAAAGTATTATAATGGCCTGAGGTTGAAGTTTAATGGCAGCAAAATTTCTTGGAACCTATAATCAGGGTCTCCAGGAGCAGGCTTGGGAAAAGTTAATGCTAAGAAATGACTGAGGGCTTTTTTCGCCTTCTCAGGCTGAGCACTGATTTAAGTCATTTTGTGAAGCTGTTCCCTCTAGTCTAGAGGTTCTTGTTGATTTCCAACCAGGCCCCTTCAGTTCTCTCATTAACTTTTTTTTAATTATTCTTAGTATTTGAAATGATTTTTTTTGTTTCAAGTTTTTATTTAAATTCCAGTTAGTTAACATATAGTGTCATATTGGTTTCAGGAGTCTGATTATCTTTAGAACAGGGTTTCACCATCATGGCACTTTTGACATTTGGCACTGGATAATTCTTTGCTATAGAAAAGTATCCTGTGAATTGTAGCATGATCCTAGTAGCACTCCTCCGAGGTGAATGTGACAACTGATCCCTAGCCTCCTCCTTTGGCCCGACTCATTCAAGGAGAGCAGCATTTCATTGTTGTTGAAAACATTTCTAATAGGTCAACCTGAAAGATATATTTGTTTGGTATTGCTGACTGTTTTCCATTTCTTCTAATAGTATTCTGTACAATCTCATATACATTAGAAAGAGATAAAATTCTATTTGAAGTTGATAGATCAGAAATGACCTCCAAATTTCACACATTTGGTCAAAATTGTCATAGTATTTGAACATACAGTAGCAGGTGTTTGGAGAAGGCATGTGATAACGTGTCTGACAAGTAAAGCTAATTCATGTATTTAATCTGTGTTGATGGTTATAAACATACAAAACAAAGAGAGATCAACAAAGTTGGAGAATTTACACTTTCAGATATTAAGAGCCGTTATAAAGCTACAATAAGACAATGCAATATTGGCAAAAAGTTAAACAAACTAACCAGCTGAACAAAATAGAGAATCCAGAAAAAATCCCACACATATATGATCATCTGATTTATGCAAAAGGGTCGAGAGAGTGCAGTGAGCAAAGGAAGACTTTTCAATAAATAGTGCTGGAGCAATTGGAGAGTCACATAAGAAAAATATCTAGATTCCTATATCTTACACTATAAATAAAAGTCAACTTCAAATATACTGCAAATCATATTTAAAATAAATCCAGCTTTGTGAACTTGAAGCAGCCAAAGCTTTCTGAAACAGAATCCAAAAAGCATTCATCATAAAATAAAATGATAATTTGGACTATACTGAACTTAAGAACTCCTATTTACCAAAAGTCACCATTAAAAGAGTGAAAAGGAACTCACAAACTAAAGGATATTCACAATACTTATATTCAAGAAAAGACTTTTGTCCAGAATATTTGTAGGATATCAATAATGAAAAAGATGAACCAAGATGGAGGGAAAAAAGACGAGAATAGGAACTTGGCAAAAGAAGATGTGCAAGTGATTCTAATAAACATACGGAAAGGAATCTACATTAGTCAATTAACTCCTACTAGACATCCACCAGAATTGCAAATGCTACAAAGAATAATACCAAGTATCAGAATGCAGAATTAATTTTTTTTATTTTTTAAATTTTTATTTATTTATGATAGTCACACAGAGAGAGAGAGAGAGGCAGAGACACAGGCAGAGGGAGAAGCAGGCTCCATGCACCGGGAGCCCGACGTGGGATTCAATCCTGGGTCTCCAGGATCGCGCCCTGGGCCAAAGGCAGGCGATAAACTGCTGCGCCACCCAGGGATCCCCAGAATGCAGAATTAATACTCTCATATTGCTGGCAGGAGTGAAGCTGATATAACCACTTAGGAAAAATCTTTGTCAGTAATTACTGAATGGATGCATACCCAAGACCCAGCAAATATACCACTAAGTATATATCCAACAGAAATAAGCACACATACTGACCAAAAGACATGTACCAAAACGTTCATAGTAACTCCCTTCATAATATCTCTAGGTTATATAAACAACCCAAATGCCCATCAACAGTAGGATGTTTTATAGCCATACAGGAATGTTATATAGCAATAAGAATAAATTACAACTGCATACAACAGTCTATATGAAACTCATATACAAACTTTTGAGTGCAAGCCAGAAACCAAAAAGTTTATTATGTATGATTCCATTTATATTATGTACAAAAATATATCATGTAAGCTGTTAGAAGTCAAGTTTTTTACCCTCAGTGAGGATGTGGCAGTTGTGACCAGAAGAGATTATGAGGAGGGCTTCTGGGGTCCTGATAATGTTCTATGCATTTTTCTGGATGCTCATTACTTCAGTGAGTTCATTTATGAAAATATTCCAATTCTTTTGTTTGCTAATTAGACTCAGAAAATAAAGATGAAAGGGATACCTCTCTTGCTTCCAATTTTCTCTGCAACTTCCCATCTACATGCCAATCATGCTTTCAGCCAGTTATTCAATCTAGTGCAAATCTACAGTCACCTCCCACTTAGGTTCCCCAGTTGCCTTGGCTCTTGGAAAAGACCTACTTTTCTTCTACCTCTGCTCATCTCTTTGCTCTAGCTCAGTCCTTTGCAAATTCTAATATCCTACCTACATTTCTGTTCGCAGCTGAATTCTAAATGTATGATTGGTTTAACCATTTTTGACTGAATATAATAGTTACTACCCTCTTCCCTGAATGTGTTCCTTCTCATCTTGTAGGGAATACTACAAGTAATAAAACTGAGCTGTATGTACAAATAAGCTACAAGGCACAGTGTGTGGCCACCTTTCTTTTATTTGTTAATACAGATATAAACTCTTCCATTTGCAGAGTGTTTGAGGATAACAGTCACAATAAGACACTTTAAATTATATAAATGCAAATGAATTTTCCAGGGGTTTGTTATATTGTTCTAAAAAACATATAACTTTATCAAGATTCTGTGTCTCTGTGTGTGAGAGAGAGTCTGTTTGCTATTAATTCTCGTCATAAAAAAGAGATAATCAAAGACTTTGCTTCAGAGATAATTTCTCATTATTAAATATTTTTGTTATCTTTTAATTAGGTGAATTTAACAACATTAGGGGATATCGAGCCTGAAGTGCTATCTTGTTTTCTGTTTGAAATTCACTGTGCCAGGAATAAAGTTGAGTTAATATAACTGAAATTTATAATGCTAATATTTCCCCTTACACAAAGTGAAGACACAAAATTATTCTGATGTAATGGTCCAAAAAAGTGTATCCATACCTAATGCCCTTCTAGTTGGCTCTTGCATTTATGTACTATAAAATTCAGACTGTGATCTCAGCATACTATTCGCATACTACTCTTTTCTCAGAAATATGACAAAGAATAAATGCATTTATATAATAGTTACTTACAGCTCTGTTCCCCAAAGCATAAACAATATGTTCTTGGGCCCCCAGGCTCAAAACTTTTAGTCATTTATTCTGGATATTCCATGAGTCACCAAGTTATGCTCAATGATTTTTAAGAATATTTCTTTTTTAAAATTTCTTTTCTTTTTTTAAATAAGCTTCACACACAGGATGGAGCCCAATGTGGGGCTTGTACTCAAAACTCTGAGATCAAGACCTGGGCTGAGATCAAGAGTATGATGCTTAACCAACTGAGCCACCCAGGTGCCCCCTTAGGGATATTTCTTTACTTGTATTTCCATTTCTAGAACAACCACCACCTCACTTCATGCCAAAATGCATTTAATTTCTTTCTCCTGAGGTCATGACCATCATTATCCCCATGCTCCAGAGAATAGACAATTCCTATCTCTTTAAATACCCATTCACCATTTTTAACAATTTATATTTAAGCCACACACATTGCAACTTCACAGCTTCGGTTATTCCAGCTGTCCCATCTGCTACAGTTCATCTTTCCTGTTCTCTTCAAAAATCACCCTCATGATTTTGTTTTCCAGGTTCCTCAAATACACTTCCCTCCAACTTGAACAGAATTCCCTCAGTTTGTCTCCTCTACACTTTAAAATTTTTGTCTTCATCCTGCTGCTCTTCTGCTCTTATCTCCAAGGATAACCTTTCCTTTTCCAGTCAGTTGGTATCGGGATTCAAAATACATGCCAAAGGATTTGGTTCTGCTACCAACTCTATCACTTAAAAGCTCTTTGATGTTGGACAAATCCTTTATTCATTTTAACCTCAGTTGCTTTGTTCATCAAATAGCAGATGGGGTAGGGATCATCAGATCATCATTTGTGCTAGGATTCTCAGGGGCATCTCTTCATTCATTTATTCAATAAATATTTACTGAACTTCTATACACCAGCCGCTATTATAGATTCTAAGAATGTATTACTAAATGGACTGTTTTCGTGGAGTTTCTAGTGAGGCCTAACAATAAGCAAATAAAATTTAGAATATAACTTCAGAGTGTGATGTTCACTCTAAATAAAATGAAGCACAGTAAGGTGCGAGAGTGACCAGATATGATCAGGGAAGGCCTCTCAGGCAAGATGACATGTGAGTACAGACCTATGGGTATGGGAAGTGAGAAATTAAGCCACAAATACTTCTTAAGGGTGAGCATTCCAGGGGAATGAGCAGTAAGAATAACATTCAAGTAGGAGGTTAATTGGTGTGTCTGGGTAACAGCCAAGAGGCCAATGTTGCTAGAAGAGAGTTAATGAAGGGGGGTGGTGGAAAATGGAGCGGACCTCAGAGAAAAAAGTAGGCAGGGCAGAATAGGTCCTGTAAAAAAGTCATATAAAACCTGACACATGCATTAAAATGTTATAGAATACAAAGGAGCTTCATTTATACTAAATATCACTATTATTAGCCCTATTCAACACCAAAATGATTTTATTCCCTCAATTATCAAGGATTTCCTTGATGTCTTCTGTCTACCTGTCAGCCTTCTCCTGTCATTCCCAGTCTAATAACGAGATTCCTTCTCTTCCTAATATATAACTCAAACTGACATCATACTACTCTCATTGTCATTACCACCAAACTTCCAAGACAAAACAGTTTAAACTTCCTATTTCACCAACTACACACTTCTTTTTTTTTTAACGATTTTATTTATTTATTCATGAGAGACACAGAGAGAGAGAAAGAGAGAGAGAGAGTGAGGCAGAGACACAGGCAGAGGGAGAGACAGGCTCCATGCAGGGAGCCGGACATGGGACTCGATCCCAGAACTCCAGGATCACACCCTGGGCCAAAGGCTAGCACTAAACCACTGAGCCACCCAGGGATCCCCCAAACTACACCCTTCTTAAATCACTTACAATCTGCCTACTGTGTCTACCATTCTGAAAATGTACCCTTGGAAACACCTTTGACTTTCCCCTCCCACATCTTACATCCATTTAAATTTCTACATATGTGAACTCTCCATTTTTCCTGGCACTGAAGCTTTCTTCCTTACCTTTATTACTGTCACTCTCACCCAAGTCCCCATGACCTATTTTCTAGGTCCTAGTGGTTCTTTATTTATCTCAACTAACTTACTTCATATCTCAAAGATGAATTAATTCTCTTAAAGGAGAGCTCTGATTTCAATTATCTTTTATTTGTATCAGAAGCACAAAACTAAAAAAGAGAAAGATAACCTGTAATATCACCACTTCTAAAAACAATTTATTTTATGAGTATCTCCTACAGTCCTTACTGTATATAGGTATAGACAACTTTTCTGAGTGACCAGTAAAACATAGATATAACGTTTCACTTGTTTATTTTATTTATTTTCATTGTTGTTGCTGTGTATATTTTTTTTACCAGTTTTATTGAGAAATCATTGGCATACATTACTGTGGAAGTTTAGGGTATATTGCATGATGGTTTGATTTACATATATTGTGAAATGATTGCCATAATAAGTTCAGCTAACATAAATATAACTTTGCATTCTTTTTGGTTCACTTATTTCCTCTTAAGAACTTGTGAATATTACTACATGATCTCTAAATGATCTAATCTAATGGTTACATAATAGTCCAATGATTTGATGTTCTATAATTTACTAAAGTGTTCCCCTACTGTTAGACATTAGGTCACTGAATGACTTTCATTTGCCTAATTAAGAGCAAACTTCTTTGCATGGCATCAGAATTACTTCAAACTATCCTTCCAGGTTTCCATAAATTTATTTTCATGCTTTGTTTCAAATTCCTGCCAAATCATGCCATTTCTGCTATTTCATGCTATTTCCAGTCTCTCAGATCATTTTGTTGTTTCAAATTTTTATTCATGCTCTTTACATAAAATGCCCCTGTCCATTTTCTCCTCTTCTTGAAAACCTATCTGAAGTATTTACACAATTTTAATGGTCTAGTTCAAATGATACACATTCCTTAGTGATCCCCCTTACCATATAACATCTCTCCTTCTTCTCAGCTACTATTAGCTTTAAGAAACCTTATTCCATGCCAGTTATTCACCCTAACATTTCACCAAGTCACATACTCATTTTTGTTGGATATGTAAAATATGAAAAGAAGTCAATTGACTAGTCTTTATTAAGAATAGTCTTACAATGTAAGGTAATTTATTTTACAAACACTTTACTCCACATACTAGTTTTCAAGTACTAGTTTAGCATTTTGTGTATATTGATTCATTTATTTCATATATCAACACCTTGAAGTACATGCTTTTATAATTCCATCTTATTGATGAGAAAAAGGAAGCCTGGAGAAATCAAGTAAACTTCCCATCAAAACAAAGCTACTAAGTGGCAGAACTGAGATTTAAACTTAGGTAGCCAGAATCAGGAGGCTGCATTCTTAGTAAATTATTCAGCTTCTTGTTATATAATCTCTACAGGAAACTTTGTAAAGAAAAAAATGTTAGAACATTCTACAATGATTAATATAATAACATAAAATGATATTTTTCACATCCTCTAATGGAGGACTAACCTTTTGCAAATGTTTTGAAGTCATCAGCAAGATATAATGATAGTGAACTTGCAGGGCCAAAGCATGGGAGAAACACACACACACACACACACACACACACACACACGCACAAAGGTGAGTCCGACATTTCTCTTGAGACACTTAATATTCAAGCAGGAGCTGAGAAGCAAAATTATACCTATGCACTTCCTAGTCAAATCACTGGAGACTAATGACACAGAAAATCTTTGACAGTAAGAGAAAATTGACACATTACACTAAAAGGAATAATTCACGAGAAACTAATGTGGACAGAAAACAATGCAATACCATCTTTAAAGTACTGGAGAGTAAAAAAAAAAATGCTCTAAACCCAGAATTCTACATACAATGAAAATACCATTCAAGAATGAAGGAGAAATACAGACATTTTAAGATTACAGAATCCTAAGACAAATCATTACTGGTAGACTGAAACTATGAAAAATGCTAAAAAATTATTCAAATTGAAAAGAAACGATATGAAAGAAACTCAACTCTTCAGGAAGAAATAAAGTGACAAAAATAGTAAATAAATAATTATAAAAGGGTATATTTTCTTAAGTTTTCTAAAATATATGAAACAAAGCCAAAACCGTAACATTTCATTGTGACTTATACATGTAGAAGCAATACACATGACAAGTATAGCATAAAGAATGACAGAGGCTAATGGATCTATATGGTTGCACAAGATTTCAAACTTCTATGTGAAGTGGTAGAGTATAACCTATAAGTCTGAGCAACCACTAAAAAAATATAAGCAAGGACAGAAAAATAACCAATAGATAACTAAAAATGAAATGCAATCAACAGAGATTACTCAAGTAATCCAAAAGAAGAGGAAAGAGGAACAGGGACGCCTGGGTGGCTTAGTGGTTGAGCATCTGTCTTCAGCTCAAGGCGTGATCCTGGAGGCCTGGGATCAAGTCCCTCATCGGGCTCCCTGCATGGAGCCTGCTTCTCTCTCTGCCTGTGTCTCTGCCTGCCTCTCTCTCTCTCTCTCTCTCTGTGTGTGTGTGTGTGTGTGTGTCTCATGAATAAATAAATAAAATATTTTTTTAAAAAAGAAAGAGGAACAAAAGAAAGAGGGCACAAAGTAACAACAAATATTGAAATGGTAAACCTAAATATTGAAATACAATCATATCAATAAGAACAGGAAATGCTGATGGAATTAAATGCTCCAATGAAAAGTCATGGATTATTAGAATAGATTTTTTAAAACTTTTAAAAAATATTTGTATTTATTTATTTTTGAAAGAGAGAGAGAGAGCATGCACACATGCATGAGTGTGGGAAGGGGCAGGAGAGGAAGAGGGAAAGAATCCCAAGCTGACTCCAGGCTGAGCATGGAGCCCATCACAGGGCCTGATCCCACAACCTTAAGATCATGACCCAAGGCAAAACCAAGAGTCAGATGCCCAACTGCCAAGCCACCCAGGCACCCTAGAATGGATTCTTCTTTGAGAGAGAGAGGGAGAGAGAGAGAGAGAAATCATGAGAGGGAGGGGTAGAGGGAGAGGAAGAGAGAAAATTTTAAACATGACCCTGAAATCATGACCTGAGCCAAAATCAAAGTCAGCTGCTTAACTGATTGAGCTACCTAGGTGGCCTGAGAATGGAATTTTTTAAAAATCAGGATTCAATTATATGTCTACAAGAGATACAATTAAAAATAAAATAACACAGATAAACTGCAAAGGAAAGGATGAAAAATAACACGCCATGCATACAGCAAGTAAAAGAAAGCTGGAATGGCTTTATTAATATCAAATAAAATAGATTTCAAGATAAAGAGCATCAGTAAAGATAGAGATTTCATTATAATTAAAGGGATAATCCAATAGGAAAAGACAAGAATCACAAAGCAGAACTTCAAAACACATGGAATTTGAAGGGGAAGTATGCAACTCTACAATTACATTAGGAGATGTTAACATGAAATTCTTGGCAATTTATTGAACAATTAGACAAAACAAGTCAACTAGTCAACTAGACAAAAAGAAAACAAATCATAAGAAGAGTTGGATTTGACACTAATTGAAGAGGACTCCTACCAGAGAGTACATATATCAGGCTATAAATCAAGGTTCAGTAAATCAAAAGGGCCGAAATCATACAGAGTATATCCTTAGTCCACAACAAGAATTAAATTAGAAATCAATAATGATAAGATATCTAGGAAAACCCAAAATATTTAAAAATTAACCAAGTTTCTAAATAAGCAAAGGTAAAAGAACTCTCAAAGAAAATTAGAAAATACTGTGTATCACAATTTGTGGGATGAAACTAAAGCAGTTATTAGGGGGAAATTAGGGGTCTGAATGTTTATATTGGCAAAACCTAAGATGAAAGAAAAAACAGTTTTAGACAAAGGAATACAAAGGGAATTTTTCACAAGCAGATCCTTACTAAAGGAAATATTAAATGGAGTTATTTGTGCATAAAAACATCATCTGACATGCAAGCAATAACAATTAAGAATGACAGACACCAAAATAGATGTATACAACTATATAAAACAGCATTAATAATTTGTAGGGTTTTGAATATATGTAGATCTAAAATGCATAAAAACAACAAAATTCTGGAGTAGAATAAAAGGTGTTAATATGCTGTATTAAAATGTCCATTTTGGTAAAAGTACAAATTGATATCAGAATTTAATGGGTCATTGAGGTATGCTATAATACTGGTATAATCACTATAACAGAGTAAAATTGTGTCTATATATACACCAAGAATAACCTAGTGCAGAAATAATAAAAAGTAGCTAATATAAAAGGACAAAGAAAAAAAGGACAGAAATGTTCAAGCAAATGGAACAGAAGCAGTAGAATATAATTTTAATATAAACATATGGTTGTTTACATTAAATATAAGTGGATTATATACTGCATTTAAAATATAAAAATCATCTAACTGGATAAAAAATATGCTTCTTGGAAAAGACATACTTCAAATGTAAGAATACAAAATGGTTGAGAATAATAAGACAGGAAAATATAGACCCTAAAAACCCTAACCTAAAGTAAGCTGTTTTAGTTACACATTAATATAGGAAGAAATAGACTTTAACATGAAAAACATCACTGGTGATAAAGTGGGATATTTAGTAATTACAAAATAATTAGTCATAAGAAGCTATAATTAAGTACACCATGATAACACAGCTTCAAAATAAATGAGGCAAAATTAACAACCTAAAAGAAAAGAAAAGATAAAGAAAAAACCCACAATCAGGAGAGTTTTAATACAACTTTCTTAATAACTAGAAAATTACACAGGCCACAAAGTCAATGACCAATTTGATCCATATGGAGCACTGCACCCAATAGCAAAAAATCACATTCTTTTCAAGTATACGGGGAGCATTTACCAAAACTTAACATATAATATGCTGTAATTTTCAATATGTTTCAATATACTTAAATCATACAGAATTTGTTTTCTGACCACAGTGTGATTAAGGTAGAAATATATCAGAAAATAACTAGAAAATTTCTAAATACTTAAAAATAAAGCAATATATTTCTAAAGAAGCCATGGATCACAGAAGAAATTGCAATGGAAATTAAAATACATTTTGAATAAATGACAAAGTACATCATTTCAAAAACCTGTAGAATGTATCTAATGCTATTCTTATCGAGAAATGTATATGCTTAAATCCACATATTAAAAGTTAAGAAACACTGAGAATCACCAATCCACTTCAAGAAGTTAAAAATATACCTGAAGAAAGAAAAAGGTGAAATCTAAAAAGTAGAAACTAACAAAGTTAAGCAAAACCCTAAGGAAAAACCTAATCAAAAATTGACTATTTGAAAAGAATAATGAAATTAATAAGACTGGGAAGAATAAATTCATAAAAGAGAGAGAAAGGAGCCACAAGTAGTCAATATCAAGAATGACAAATGGGATTCTATTGAAGATAGTATTAACAAGAAGTATTTACAGTATGTGCAGGACAAATTTATTGGAAAATTTATATGAAATATACAAATTCTTAAAAATTTACAATACTGAAATTAACACAAGAAAAATTTAAACATTTTAATAGTCCTATATTTATTAAAATAACCTCAGATAAAATGTTTAAATGACCTAAAAAAATGCCCTTCCCACAAAGAAAATTCCAGATCCAAATAGCTTCATTGTAAATTTTTGGGAACTCTCTTTTGTAGTAAGATATACATGATATAAAATTTGTTATTTTAACCATTTTAAGTGTACAGTTTAAAGGATTAAAAACGTTCACATATTTGTGCAACCATCACCACCATCCATTTCCAGAACATTTTCCATCTTCCCAAACTGAAACTTCATTCCTACTAAACAATAGATCCCCAGTTCATCCTGGGTCCCCAATATCTGGCAACCACCATTCTCCTTTGTGTCTTTGTGAATTTCACTACTTTACGTACCCCATGTAAGTGGAATTACACAATATTCTTCCTTTTGTAATGGGCTTAGTTCCCTTAACCCAATGTCTTTTAGTGTCATCCATGTTGTAACAGTATCAGAATATCCTTCATTTAAAGGCTGAATAATATTTCATTTTATTGTTTATTTATCAATTGATAGTCAGTTTGATTGGCTTCCACCTTTTGGCTATGGTAAATGATGCTGCTATAAACATGAGTGTACAAATATGTGTTCAAATCTGTGTCTTTGGATATCTGGTTAGCTCAGTGGTTGGGCATCTGCCTTTGGCTCAGGGCATGATTCTAGGGTCCTGGGATAGAGTCCTGTATAGGGTTGCCTATGGGGAGCCTGCTTCTCCCTCTGCCTATGTCTCTGGCTCTCTCTGTGTGTCTCTCATGAAAGAATAACAAAATCTTAAAAAAAAATCTGTGTCTCAATTACTTTGGGTTATCTGTACAGAAGTGAGATTGCTGGATCAGATGGTAAATTTATTTTTTTTGAGGAATAGTCATAACATTTTCCATAACAGCTATACCATTTTACATTCCCACCATCAATATACAAAGGTTTCAATTTCTCCACATCTTTACCAACATTTGTTATTTTCTTTTTTTTTTTTTGTTAGCCATTCTAGTGGGTGTAAAATAATATTTCATTGTGGTTTTGATTTGCATTTCCCTAATGATTAGTGATATTGAGCATCTTTTTATGTGCTTATTGTCCATTTGTATTTCTGCTTTAGAAAAATGCCAATTCAAGTTATTTAGCCATTTATTAATTGAGTTTTTTTTCTTGTTAAGTTGTCGGAATACTTTATTTATATCCTGAATATTAACCCTTTATTATATATGTGATTTGCAAATATTTTCCTCATTCCATGAGTTGCCTTTTCTCTCTGTTGATAATATTCTTTGATGAACAAAAGTTTTAAATTTTGGTGAAATCCAATTTATCTGGTTTTTCTTTTGTTGCCTGTGCTTCTGGTGTCATACCCAACAAATTATTGCCAAACCCAATGTCATGAAACCTCCTCTTATTTTTTCGCCTAAGAGTCTTACAGTTTTAGCTCTTACATTTGGTCTTTCATCCATTTTGAGTTGATTTTTGTATGTTACTTTTCCAAATTAATTATTTTGCATGTTGCTATATAGTTTTCACAATATTGAATGATTTTGGCATCCTTGTCAAAAATCATTTTGTTATAGGGGTGAGGTTTTATTTTCTGTGCTCTATTCTATTCCATCAGTCTATATGTTTGTCTTTATACTCATAACACAATGTTTGGATTTGTGTAGTTTTGTAGTAAATTTTGAAATCAGGAGATGAGAGATCTCCAATTTTGTTCTTATGTTTCAAGATTGTTTTACTACTTGGTGTCCCTTGAGATTTCAGATGATTTTAGGGACAATTTTTCTATTACCACACACAGAAAAAAAAGGCATTTAGGTTTGGATAGAGGTTGCATTGAATCTGCACATTTCTTTGTGATTACCATGGAGATTATATATAAATTATGAAACCCTAACAATCTATTTTTTATCAAAGCTATCTTAACTTAATTGCATATGAAGATCCTACTCTTGGTGTGCCTGCCTAGCTCAGCTGGTAGAGCATAGTGACTCTTGACCTCAGGATTATAAACTGGAGCCCTTACATTGAGTGTAGCCTTTGCAGCTGTACCCTACAATTCATGTTACTGGTGTCGCAAATTATATCTTTATATGTTGTATACCCATTAACATAGATTCATAATTATTTGCATGCTTTTGTCTTTGAAATTCTATAAAAATAAGAAGTTACCAACCAAAATTACAGTAACACTAGTTTTTAATTTCTTTTGTCTGTTTATCAGTAATAGAGAACTTTGTATTTTCATATGACTTTGACTTACTATCTATTTTTCTTTTATTTCAGCTTAAAGGACTCCTTCTAGCATTTTTTGTAGGGCAAGTCTACTCATAATGAACTCCTTCAGTTTTGTTTATCTGGGAATGTCTTAATTTTTCCTCACTTTTCAAGCACAGTTTTGCCAGATATAAAAAAATCAGTTGATTGTTTGTTTCAGAACTTTAAATATATTATCCCACTGACTTCTCTAAGGTAGAAAAATCCTTTATTAATCTAATTGAGGATCCCTTGTATGTGACAATTATTCTCTTGCTGCTTCCATGATTCTCTGTCTTTGACTCTTGACAACTTTATTATAATGTGTCTCATTGTCTCTTTCATTTTATTCTTTTATTCTACTTGGAGTTCCTTCACGTTCTATATTTGTATATTGACGTCTTTTTCAAATTTGGAAAGTTTGGAGCCATTGTTTCTTCAGTTATCTCTCTGGCCCTTTCTTCTCCTTCTGAGACTTATATAATGTATATTTCTCTACTTGATGATTTCCTTTAAGTCTTTTAAGCTCTGATTTCATTTCTTCATTCCTTTTTCTTTTTGCTCCTCAGATTCATTAATTTCCAATGACCTGTTTTTGAGTGTGTTGACTTTCTCCTCCTCCTGTTTGAGTCTGCCATTAAATCCCTGTTTTGACTTTTTCAATCCAGTTTTTGTATTTTTCGGTTCCAGAATTGCTGTTTCGTTCTTTTTATATATATAATTTATATCCCTGCTGAATTCTCATTTTGTTCATATATCATTTTTCTGATTTCCTTTAGTTCTTTGTCCTTGTTTTCTTTTAGCTCTTGAGCATATGTTTTCAAAGATTTTATCTATTAACTTGACAGAGACAGAGAGTGAGCAGAAACAGTTAGGGGGAAGAGGGAGGGAGAAACAGTTTCCTCACTGAGCAGAAAGTCTGATGTGGGGCTCAATCTCAGGACCCCAGGAACATAACTTGAGCTGAAGGCTGATGCTTACTTAACCCACTGAGCCACCCAGGCGTACTTTTTTTGAGCATATTTAAGACAGTTGTTTTAATGGCTATGTCTGATAATTCCAGTGCTGTGTTTCTTCAGGGATGAGTTTTGAAAATTTACTTTGTTTCTTTCAATGGGCTATGTTTTCTGTTTGTTTCTATGCCTTGTAATTTTTAAAAAATATTTTATTTATTTTTTATGAGAGACAGAGAGAGAGAGAGGCAGAGACACAGACAGAGGGAGAAGAAGGCTCCATGCAGGGAGCCTGATGTGGGACTCAACCCGGGTCTCCAGGATCCCACCCTGGGCTGAAGACGGCGCTAAACCGCTAAGCCACCCAGCCTGCCCCTTGTAATCTTTTGTTAAGAATTTGGCATGTGAAAAAACAGCCACCTCTCCCAGTCTTTGCAGACTGGTGGAGAAGACTTTCACTATTTAGCAAGGTGTGTTTTGAATGTTGGGATCAGCCCAGAGTGAAGGCTTAAAGTCTTTACAGCTCTTTTCGGGCCATGCATACTGACTAGGAGTGTGTGTATATGTTTCAATTGCTCTTATATACACACGCCCTTAAATATCTTAATTTCCCAAACATTCTTACCCTACTTTCTTCTTCAGACCTTAGGTGTTTTATTCTCTTTCTCTGACCATTACTTCTTGTCCTAGGCATCCAGAGATCAGCAGGCCCCCTAGTTTTTGCATACCATGACACTCACTATTGCCTTCTGCTCCTTTATCAGCCTGAAATTTGAATTATGCCACCTTTCTTCATCCGAATTCCAAGTCAGAGAGGACCAGTCACTCAGACACAGTCCACAGAAAGGTTAAAATGTTGTGAATTAGTTCTGTTGTGCTCCTACTAGCTCAAGGAAAGGAACTAGGAATTGGGCCACTTCCTAAGAGGGAGTAGAGACAGGGTCCTAAAAGGTTATTTTAGTCTCAAATTTTAAAAATGGTTTCATGGGGAAAGAAGGGTCTGGAGCTCCCTCATTCGCCATCTTGATGACATCACTTCTGAAACTTTTAGTGAAGAAGTAATATCAAACTTGCACCAATCCCTCAGAAACTAATAATGAAAGAAAAAATTCCAATGCATTTTAGGAAGCTAGCTTAACTTTGACAGCAGGTGAACTAAGAATACAAAAAAAAAAATGCCTATAAACTGCAATTCCAAATAATCTATATAAAGCAAACATCATACAAATGGCAAATTACTGATAGATTTAATTGAGATTGAAAGCAAGGCCAAAATTCCCACTACATAATCTTATGTTCACAATTGTACTGGACGTCCTGGTCACTATAATAGTATACGAAAATTAAATAAAATTATTATTGGAAAGAAATTTATTTTTATGTAGGCAATCCAATAGAATCTCAGATATAGGGATCCCTGGGTGGCGCAGCGGTTTGGCGCCTGCCTTTGGCCCAGGGCACGATCCTGGAGACTCGGGATCAAATCCCACGTCAGGCTCCCGGTCCATGGAGCCTGCTTCTCCCTCTGGCTGTGTCTCTGCCTCTCTCTCTCTCTCACTGTGTGCCTATCATAAATAAATAAAATAAATTAAAAAAAAAAAAGAATCTCAGATATATTGCTCAAATGAATAATGGATACAGCAAGGTTGCCAGTACCAGAGTTAATATACAGAAATTAATCAGGTTCTATAAACATTTAGAAAATAAAATATATAAAATATACCACTTACCAATTGTCATTAAAAATATCAAATAACTTGGAATAAATTAGCAAGAGATATGAAAGACTTCTGGAATGGAAATCTGTAACTTGACCCCTAGTGTATTCTGTTTACAAAAAATAAAATAAATCAGGTAGATTATAGATATAAATGGTAAAAATACAAAAATATAACTTATTGATGATAACATGGGATTAATGTGCTCAGGACCTTGATGTAGACAATAATTTCTTTAATGGAATACAAGAAGTATTACCTATTAAGGAAAGATTGACAAGTCAGACTACATTAGAATCAGAAACTTCTAATTAAGGGAACCATTAAAAATGTGAAGCCAAGCACTGAGTGGAGAAATATATTTGTAACCAACAAAAGTGTTGTAAGCAGCATACACAAAAGCTTCTACAAACCAGTAAGAAGACAAACAACTCAATAAAAATGGGTGAAAGAAATATACAGATATTTCACAAAGAATGGTATCCAAATATCTAATAATAACCAAAAATATTCAACCTCTTTAGTCATCAGAAAGTGCAAATTAAAGCCATGGTAGTAAAAAAAAAAAAGCCATGGTGGTATGACCTTGCACCAAAATAGCAATTATTGGCCAGAATGTGAATGAAGGGAACCCATAAGCACTGACCATGAAATTCTAAAAACATGCAACAAATTTGGAACTCTTATTTGATAGTTACTGCTGAATTGAATATATTAAATGGTCTAGTGCTTTACTCCTAAGTATAAACTTTACAGAATATATACAAAAAACACAAACAAAAAGTCCATACCCAGATGTGTATCCATGTTTCATTGATGTGACGCTTATACAATTTAGGGGGCTCTGATTAATAAAAAATACAAAATTGTGAATGTAAGATTCTGTACAGAAATGAATGTTTTATTAGCATGATAAAAGATATCACAACTATAGTAGGTTTGGGGATTTAGCCCTCTTTTTTCTTCCTTTTTTTAAAATTTAAATTCATTTTGCCAATATATAGTATAACACCCAGTACTCATCACATCACGTGCAGTATCTTTCTTTTGTAAGGTTTTTTAGTATCTTTCTTTTGTAACGTTTTTTAGAAATTTTATCAGAAATGCTTTCATAGATATCTGGCTTCCCCTCCCTACCTCAAATATTCTACAAATTCTAACAGTTCATAGCTCTCAGACAAGCCTATGCAAATGAGGAACCCTGAAGCTTAAGCTTCATTAACTGCTTGATGAATCTGCCCATGATCATCATAGCATTATTCAGAAAAGCCAAAATTGGAAAAAATCCACCTATCCATCAATAGCAGAATGCATAAGTTGTGGCACACCTATAAAGTGGATTGCAATACAGCAATGAAAAGAAACAAATCCCTACTATCTGCAACATGAGTGAATCACATAACTATAACATGGAATGAGGGATCCAAAAAATGAAGATGTATTGTATGATTTCATTTCTATACAGTTCAAAAAAGGACAAAATGGCAATAGAAGTATGGAAAGTGGTTTCCTCTGAGAAGGAGAATTGAAAATGGTTGGTAGGTGGCAGAAAGGGGACTTCTGAGATGCTCATAATGCTCTATTTTTTAAAAATCTCGACATCAGTTATGCAGGTGTGCTTACTTTGTGATAATCCATCAAGCTGTACACTTAGAATTTATGTACTTTTTCCCCCTGTACATTATACTTTAATAAATGTCTATTAAAAGTAGCAGATGAAACCAATGAGAGAAGTGGGCAATCTTAAAAGAGTATCACCAATCTATGAGAACTTCTCCTTATAATACTGATATTCTTGCAAAGGAAACTGGCAGGATCCTGAGGATTGATCAGAACACTGTATTGCCTAGAGCATCTAAAAGGATCCTGATGAATTCTTGTACTTTTATTACCTTTTATGTATGATTCCATTCAAAACTCGACTTGTAGTTAAATGCTACCTTGCTATATATTAAGATTACATTATTTTTTAAAGATTTGCCTATTTATGAGAGACACAGAGACAGAGAAAGAGAGAGAAAGAGGCAGAGACATAGGCAGAAGGAGAAAGAGGCTTCTCCCAGGGAGCCTGATGCAGGACTCCATTCTGGATCCCTGAGCTGAAGGCAGGCGCCCAACTGCTGAGCCACCCAGGCTCCCCAAGATTACAATATTTCAATATCATTGCATTACAGTCATGTTTTATTGGGAAAATATAGCATTTTTTTAAAAACCCTTATTTTTATTGTCAGATTATGAAAATCGCATCTGATCATTTTAGAATAAACATTACCAGACCCAATCCAGTTGCAATCTGCTACAAGAACAACATATCCCATGGGATAGCTTCCTTTAGCTCAGATTTCAGAATAAAGGTACCTAGCATCAAGCCACAGCTGACACATAATGGCCTACATGCAGTATAAAGCAAAAACATACTTTTTGAAGTAAGAAACTAGTTTTGAGGGATTTTAGTGTTTTATATATATTATATAAAAGAATTTATGTACCTTTTATATGTTCAAGGATATGTATAAGGAGGTAGAGTGAATTAGGAGGTAGAGGGAATTTCTATAAACAGTGAATTACTCTTAACGTGTTGCTATAAAATATGTGCTTATTGGACTTCAAATAATTTTGATAAGCTAATTTGAATGCAAGCTAATTTGAATGTATGGAAATTATCGGTATCTCCCCAAACTATAGAAGTTTTCTGAAATCCTATATATCATTTGCTATACAAGTAAATGAAAGGAATAAACATTGAAAGCTAATAAAAACAAGTACATAAATAATAAGTCTATATTCAAGGGTTTTAAATACTATCTGTTCTATAGAGTCTAATGGAAGATTACATATTTGCTACTAACAATATAATTAGGCTACTTCTTCAGCCTAAAACACAGAGCCAATGACTTAATTTTCTTGCATGAGGATATTCTTTCAAATGAATATAAATGAGATGTAAGAGATTATCATTACTGATCCTTACAGCATCTTTGATCACAAGAAAATCTGTAGAGAATTCATTGACCTTGGAATAAATCTAATAAGTGATTATACAAAGACAACTTAATATATCTTAAAAGTATTTGAAATACTACATAATAATCATACAGTGGCTTACTCCAGTGGATTTTTTTTAACCTCAAGGCAATCTTTATTGATCCAACTAGGTTTTAATAACATCAGTCAATATGTGCTCTGATAACTACTTGATAATTTTTTACTATGGTGAGAATTTTACTGACCTCTTTATTTTTTTTCCCAGTGGATTTTTTAAAAGTCATGAAAATAAAGAAATTCTTCAGCCAGCCATTTTTTAAGTATATAAATATTTAATGAAGAAAGTATAAATTAAATATTATTACATAGCTCTCTTCAACTTTCCTATTGTTTTTCTGGGCTGATGACTAACCATGGCCCTGGAGGAAAATGGATGACTAGAGCTAAAACACAAAAAACAAGACTTATTCCCTTAGCTCAATTCTCCCAGCTACTTAGCAGGTCAGAGAGTAGGCTTATTACAACCCAGGGAAAGATACCTCATTCAGAATTGGGCAGTGAAATGGTGTTCCACTCTCACATTTCTTAGGAAAGTAGCCCCTAAATTTATAATCCATCAATTATCTGGGAATCATTTGCAGTATTTTCTGAGCAGTGGGCTGAATAAAAAAATATTTTAATGACCTCAAGGAGCTGGCATAGGTATTTTTGGTGGAGTCCTTCACTGACTGGTACTGCTTTCACACATTATTTTACACTTTCTGAGAATAGCAGATCATATATCTTTTAGAATCATTATCTGAAAGAATCCTATTTCTTGAAGGAACTAGTTTTCCTAGTCCAGCCAATTGATACACGGCTTGGCATACCTTGTACAACCCTCCAAATGGTCATTCAACCTCTGCATGAATACTCCAAGATGTGACTCATCCCATTATTGAAAACCTTTAATTATTAGAACATTCTCTCTTAAGTTCATCTAAAATCCATCTTCATGTAGTTCTCCACTCCTTGCCCTCCCTCAACCTGTGATTAAGCCTGATTGTATCCACTGGGCAAAACAGAACAGTTGCAATCCCTTTACACATTACATCCTTCTAAACACAAGAAGAATTTCCCAGTTCCTGCAACTATTTTTAATATGCTATGATTTTTAGGCTATTTTCAATTCTTATTGCTTATGTCTGAACACATTGATTTTTCTTCTCTTCAAGAATAGTCTAGAAGTGGAGTTTTGACATGTGATCTGACCAAGACAGAGTAGAATGAGTACATGATAGTGTTCATTCTTAAAGTTTTTATTCTGCAGATAAAGTTTTATAACACATTAGGTTTTCCAACCTCCTGCATTCCTCTGTGGACTTAGAATGAATTTACCTTCCACAGAAACGAGTAGATATGGATTTGGAGGGGTTAGAGGGTTCCTCGTATTACTTTTTAGTTCCGTATTCATAAAGTTGTATTTTGTTTTGTTATATGAATCAAACATAAACTTTTCATTTTTCCCTAGGAAACACCAACTTCCTAGGTTCCTAATTCTGCAATTTAACGTACTAGTTATGCTTCCTAGCTTTGTTGGATTTCCCATTTTCTTCAGCAACTACTTATCTAATCTATTGATAAAATGTTATATAATAAAATCCTCTGTGATCCAGCTCATAGTTCTGGCTATGAAAAAATAACTAATAGGTTTCCAGTCAGAAAACACTAGGTTTGAACTTTGTTTAGATCCAGATAAATAACTAGGGACATAATTTGTTTCTTATCTTGGAAATGATAATAGTATCACCCATCCTGCCTCTTTATAAGATATTTTTACAAGCAGAGATTCTTTATATAAAGGCTTTAAAGAGAATGAAACGCTAACATAAATATGTAGAGTACAGTTGTTAATGCTATTTTTTATCTATAGTAAAAGTCATATTGATTGATTTTCCAGTGAAGTGACCAGTTGCTTGTTATTCTGTAAAGAGATAGTTTATAACAACTTTATACCACATAGTATTATGTACCAAAATTTATATGCCCCTCTAAATGGGTCTATGAAACTCAATAACACACAGATAACAGAGTACTGAAATCGTATGACAGGAATGATGTAGTCTTGCAAAACAGAAGCACTACATAGACAAGGTAATGAGAAATTTGCGTTTTGATAATTCTTTATATTTCTAATTTTTTATTTTTATTTTTTTTAAATTTTTATTTATTTATGATAGTCACAGAGAGACAGAGAGAGAGGCAGAGACAGGCAGAGGGAGAAACAGGCTCCATGCACCGGGAGCCTGATGTGGGATTCCATCCCGGGTCTCCAGGATCGCGCCCTGGGCCAAAGGCAAGCGCCAAACCACTGCGCCACCCAGGGATCCCTATTTCTAATTTTTTAAAAGATTTTATTCATTTATTCATGAGACAGAGAGAGAGAGAGAGGCAGACACACAGGCAGAGAGGGAGAAGCAGGCTCCACGCAGGGAGCCCGACGTGGACTTGATCCCGTGTCTCCAGGATCAGGCCCTGAGCCGAAGGCGGCGCTAAACTGCTGAGCCACCCGGGCTGCCCTATATTTCTAATTTTGAGAATTCTTTTTGTTAGAAAGGATTTTTTAAAAAGATTTTCTTTATTTATTCATGAGAGACACACAGAGAGAGGCAGAAATATAGGCAGAGGGAGATGTAGGCTCCTCACAGAGAACCTGATGCAGGACTCAGTCCCTGGACCTGGGATCACACCCTAAGCCGAAAGCAGATGCTCAACCACTAAGCCACCCAGGTGTCCCTAATATTGAGAATTCTCATACCTATTCTAAAAGCTTTCCTTCATATTTTTATTTATTTTTAAAGGTTTTATTTATTTATTCACGAGAGACACAGAGAGAGAGAGGCACAGACACAGGCAGAGAGAGAAGCAGGCTCCATGCAGGGAGCCCAACACCGGAATTGATCCCAGGTCTCCAAGATCACACACTGGGCTGAAGGCAGCGCTAAACCACTGAGCCACCCGGGCTGCCCTCCTTCCTAATTTTATTTATTTTTTTCCTTCATAATTTTAAATGCAGGTGATGTCACTGATCATTCTGATTCATGTGGTAAAGATCATCCTAATAATTTTTGAATATTGTAAACACTTTAAATTCCTAACTCTATCATCTCTTAGTTTTCATCTGTATACTTAATATCACATAAAATCCAGTTACCTTACATGTAAGAGGCTGTATAAAGTCAAAACTTAAGAAAAGCACTGAGGTGGTATTTTTTCCAGATCAGAGATGTTTTAAAATGTGAGGATATCATATCATGCCATAAACCGTGTATGTGTAATGTTTGTATGTATGTAAATGGATTTTCCAATTGACGAGTGATCATCCCAATGGTTATCTACAAGGAAGCCAGTCTTCTCTACATGAACAATACAAAACCATTCAAGGATACACTGCAGGGGATCCCTGGGTGGCGCAGCGGTTTGGCGCCTGCCTTTGGCCCAGGGTGCGATCCTGGAGACCCGGGATCGAATCCCACATCGGGCTCCCGGTGCATGGAGCCTGCTTCTCCCTCTGCCTGTGTCTCTGCCTCTCTCTCTCTCTCTCTCTCTGTGACTATCATAAATAAATAAAAATTAAAAAAAAAAAAAAAAAAAAAAGGATACACTGCAGAAGGTGGAAATTCTACGACTATGTGTGGCATTTAGCAGAGATACTGGCAGCATGAAATGAGGGGTGCCCAAGGCATGGAGCAATAGGGGAAGTTCAGTAAGAGCACACCAAGGACAGCACAAGAGAGGAACCACTTACAGGAACCACAGGAATACAAAGCAGTGCAAGAGTATGGGACAAAAGAAGAACACTTTGATAAAAATTTACAGAAAAGGTAACATTATTACATAATAAGGCCAATAACAGAATGTGGCATTGGTTAAATTTCAAGAGGAGTCCAAAAGCCCTTGTCAACACACATACAAAGCAACATAGAAAGCTCGAGTGAAGGAAAGGAAAAAGAGGCAGAAGATGAGACAAGAATAAAACTATGATCCTTACCTTGCCAGCCCTCCCTAAAGAACGGATTCCCAGTGATCCAAGAAAACTCTCACATGAATATTCATAATGAGTTGAAATAGTAAACTTAACCTACTTAGTAAATCTGTTTGTAATTTATCCATGGTATGCTTAAATTCATATCAATTCCCTTTCAGTTTGAAATTTCAATTAAAAAGTCCTAATTGGAGATTGTGTAGGATAAAAATACCTAAATTTAGTTTGAATGTACGGACCATCTGGTCACTAGACAGACTGTCACAGAAACACCTGTAAGTTCAGCAGATTCTGGGAGAGAAGGAGGGCTTATATATTTATCTCCTTCCTAGAATAGGATTATAGATCTTAAATTCTTTAAAAAATCTCTTCCACTATCCCCTACTAAATGTCAGTAGTTTTCAGGAATCCATGTATAGTCTATATCTCCTCTCATTCTACTAGCTCCTTACCCTGCCTCTAATCCCCTTTAGATGATCATACTGACATTGCCGATGACAACCCATCTCTGATGGATGTCCCACTCACACCTAAACCTCCAAGGTCCAAGAACAATTTTATCAAATTCCTTCACATTTCTCCTAAGCTATTCCCTTGTTCGTATTCTATATTTCACTTGAAAAGTTTAAAATTAATCTTATTTCCCAAACTATAAATTTCAGTGTCATTTTTAACTTTTCTTTATCCTAAAATATATACATCACCATATATATATATATACATATATATGTATGTGTGTGTATATATATATATATAGACTTTGCCTTCTAAATATCCCTTCAATTTATTCCTTCCTCTTTATACCTATTGTACTATCATCATCTGGGCCTTCAATATCACTTGCTATTGGGTAAACCTCTAATTGTAATCTCTACCTTCAGGCTCTCCTATTTTTTTAAATTTTTATTTATTTATTCATGAGAGACACACACAGAGAAAAAGAGAGAGAGAGAGAGAGAGAGAGAGGCAGAGACACCGGCAGAGGGAGAAGCAAGCTCCATGCAGGGAGCCTGATGTGGGACTCGATCTCGGGTCTCCAGGATCATGCCCTGGGCCGAAGGCGGAGCTAAAATGCTGAGCCACCCGGGCTGACCAAGTTTCTCCTATTTTAATGCATTCTCTGTACAATGGCCAGAGCTCTATCAAAAATATGATCATTTTATCCCTGTATGAATTATTTCACTCCCTAATATGACATACAAAGGACTCTTCAGTTTAGCCGCCGCTTAACCTTGCAAACCTTATTTCCTGCAGTTTTTCTACAGGATCCCCATGCCCCTAAAATATGAAATAACTCAATTCTCATAACACATCATCCCTTTCATTTCTACGTAGATTTACCTTCTTGTCTATTTGTGAGATTCATACTCATCCTTCAAGAATTGGATCAATAGCATCCTCTCTGTGAAGTCTTTTTAAAATGGAAACGCCTCCCATTCCTGGTGCAATTATTCTTTCCCTCCCCAGTGTTAACAGAGTATAGAATGCATACCTCTGGAATATATAAAATTGTTGCTAAAAGGAACAACAATTTATAACTCTATTATGTATAAAGGTACTGCATAATCTAAACTATTATTTCTTTTTTTAATTTATTTTTTTTGAGAGAGAAATAAAATGAGAGAGAGAGAGAGGGAGAGAGAGAGAGAACAGTGGGAAGGGGCAGAGGGAGAGGGAGAGAGTCTCAAGTGCAGCCTGACTCGGGACTCTATCTCACAACTCTGAGATCACTACCTGAGCAGAAACCAAGGGTTGGACGCTTAACTGACTACACCACCCAGTGCCCCTAAGCTATTATTTCTATGTACCCATTGACTGATAGCTTGTGAGCTCTGTGCATCTTTTGAGCTTGGGCCATAGAACAATTCTCAAGTACATAAAATGGCTGACAGGGACAAAAACAATGAAATCTAATCTCATCATCAGTAGCTGTTTGTGGTTGCTCCTTTCTGAACACACTTTGCTTTACCAGTGAGAGCCTTTGTATATCTTAAAAGGGAGGTATTAGCATAAACCAATACTGTCTAAAATTATGTATACATCATTGCTTTGTGCACTATGATACAAAATAAGTATAAGATGAGATCCATACCTTCAAAGAGTTAACAGTCTCATTAGGCAAAGTATATTCATGTACGATATACTACATACAAAAGTGAATATAAAAAATACAAAGTAAGTGGTATAGATGGTGGAATTATAATAATTCAATTGCAAAGCTGGACTATTTACAGAAGGCGTCAGGGAAGAGCCAAGACTTGAACTAATAGGAAAATGCTTGTTAGTGTGTGATTGAAAGCAATCCGAAAATGGCAAGTCAAGTCACACACAGTCCTTATTATCATATGGTACCTAGTACTGTACTAGCAAACAACCTAAGTACACACGCAATGAATAAAATAGCATGAATGTTATTTGACTCTTAGCCTTGCCTTAACATTGCTGTTCCTGCCACGAATATGCATGTCATCCCACAGTAATCTCTCTTTTCTCTGCACCTCAGTTCCTGAATCTGGCCTCAGGATTCTGCTCTCCTTGGCCTGACCACCAGTCATCTCCGGTTTTCCTAGCAGGGACTCAGTAATCCAATAAGGGATCCTAATGGTGTCCTTAGGCCACTCTGTGACTACTTGACCCCACTGACTCCCTGACTCCTTATATCACACATTAGTTGGTGTCTAGATCTCATAAATGGAGCTAAGGCAGGACAATTATTGGACTCATATCCAAGCTAACCTTTCAAGAAGCATGCCACAAACATATCTAAAAGCTGACCAAAAAAAAAAAAAAATAATAAAAAATAAAAGCTGACCAAGGGAAAGATACGAAGACTAATTACCTCAGGCATGATCTGAGCCAACGGTGATAGTTAGAAGAGCCCTTCAGAAATGTGTATTGTTCTTTGTATGTTAAATTGATGAGTTTCAGGAGCAGAGAAAGCTATGTTAATAGCTCCACTTGATTCTTCTTATGAGATTCTATCAAATGTCTCCATCAATAAAGCATCAGATAAATCTTTTAGACTTGATGATTTATATATAACTGCACTCCAAATTAGGGAATATCTTCTGGGTGTCTTGACATAATTACTGTCCATACCTTATTTTTTTAAGATTTTATTTATTTATTCATGAGAGACACACAGAGAGAGAGAGAGGCAGAGACACAGGCAGAGGGAGAAGCAGGCTCTATGCAGGGAGCCTGACATAGGACTTGATCCTGGGTCTCCAAGATCATGCCCTGGGCTGAAGGCAGCGCTAAACTGATGAGCCACTGGGGCTGCCCCCGTCCATACCTTCTGATACCAACTGGAGACAAGTGTTTTCATCATTAAGTTACATGACAGACTTTGAATGAGTTACTTTTTGTAAATGCTTTTAAGCTTTAAAAATATGTTTTTAATTTCTCCATCAGCCCATTCTATATGGATTTCTGCAGCTGTTTTTCTTGGATGATTCACTAGTCAGATTTCTCATTAGGCTCAATCATGAATTTCTAAAGGCTCATCCTGTAATTAGGAAAAAAAAAGGTAGCTGCATTCCAGGGAAAAAAACCTTTGAGTAATAAAAAGTTTATGAAAGAACAATGGGAAAATTGTCTTATATAGAAATGAATGCTGGAACTTTAATTTTAACATCTGTACAACAGAATCATCTTTTTGCATTTTTTAATGAGCATGAGCTCAACACTTTCAGATCATATAGTGAAGAACTTCCGTTATTTATTTATTGTGCTGTGGGTGACAGCTTTCAAGTGATTGACAATCATATGAATTCTGAATTCAAAGCCTGGGGAAAGGTCATTTAACACAGCCTCCTGGTGTCTTCAATAAGATCTATGTGTATGATTTTCCTAGAAGTGAGGAGAAAAAAAATTCCTGACAGTACTACTTAAAATAGGAAACCTATAACAGCAGCCCAATGACAAGACCAAAAACCAACTTACATTTGCAAAATGAAGATAATGATTGCAGTAAAGTAGCATATCTAATAGATTGCAAAAAGCATAAATTACAATTAAAACCATTTCAGTAATGCTAATTTACTAAGGCTACATAGAAATTGCATTTGGGTTTCATGGGGGCATGTACACAGGTCCCCCTCAAAAAATATTCACCCAGTCTGTATTTGAAAATGAGTGCAAGTAATATGAAAAAAGGGAATGTTTTACTGCTCAAACTGATGAACAGAATTTAACAAAGTCTGAATGACCAGCTAATATAAAAGGGGACCTACTTCAGTAAAACGGATTTCTAGCATGGGTTTAGTCTATGTTTCAGTCAACTCCTGTATTTATGAGATGGAGAAATCAAGTAAAAGAGAATGTCACACTTTTAATGACAACTTTTCTGCATTCAACTTTTCCAAATGATTTTTAGGTATACATACCTTAATTACAGCCATGCTAGACCCAACAGAGTCCAGCAGTGTCCAGGGGAGTTTGATGTACCTGATCCCTCACTTCTCCCTGGCCAAGTGTCTAAATAACTAGTCAGTCAGTGCATTTAACACATTTATAGATACATTTAATTTATATTTATATTTGTACATATATTTAATACATATATAGCTACATACCTAGCACATGTGCTCTGTGTTTAATATATGGTCTATACTAATATACTTATTAAAAATATGTTCTGACCACCTAAGATGAGATCACCACATCTCATCTGATATCTAACCTTTCTGCCTTTGCCTTGATAACCAGACTTCCTGATCAAACTGAACTACTTGAGGTCAGGGGTTGGGCTCTATTAATATGTATATCTTCAACGCTTAACGTAGTACCTGACACATGATAAATGATCAAGGAATTGCTAGATGGAGAAATGTATAGTTGATCTTTGCCATTATATCTGTATACTTGACCTCAACTTAGTAATCTGATTCCAAAATTCTAATTCCTTGAATTTAATGGTTTGTCTTGAGCTTCTTAGTCCCTATTTCTTTCTAAAATCCAATTAATTTAATCACAGTGACACGGTAATATGGACCCACATCCCTTTCCTTAAAATTGTTAGATGAGAACAAAATAAGTGCAAAATAAAGAACTAATGGCCCCAAATATAGCAATAGTCTGTGTTAAGATAATTTAAAAATAAGCTAACAGACAGGATAGTTAGTGTGTTTGCTATTTTCAACAAGCAATGTAGCATTGTAAGAAGAACTAATAAAAAATAGATTTTTAGTTGATAAAATTTGCTAGATTAGAAAGAGAATAATCTAAATAAAACATGTTTTTGATATTTGTGAATGACAGGGGTGGTATAAATGAAGGGTTAGTATCCAAAACATAAAGAACTTATAAAACTTAACACCCCAAAAATGAACAATTCAGTTAAAAAATGGGCAGAAGATGAATAAACGTTTTTCCAAAGACATACAGACGGCCAACAGACACATGAAGAGAAGCTCAACATCACTGGCTATCAGGGAAATATGAATCAAAACTACAATGAGATATCACCTCACACCTGTCAGAATGGCTAACATCAGCAACACAAGAAACAACAGGTGTTGGTGAGGATGTGGAGAAAGAGAAACCCTCTTGCACTGTTGGTGGGGATGCAAACTAGGGCAGCCACTGTGGAAAATATTATGGAGTTTCCATAAAAGTTAAAAATAGAATTACTCTACCACCCAGCAATTGAACTACTAGGTATGTACCTACAGTATACAAAAATACTTTTCAAAGGGACACACACACCCCAATGTTTATAGCAGCATTATCTAAAATAGCCAAATTATGGGAATAGCCCAAGTGTCCATCCACTGAAGAATGAATAAAGAAAATGCAATAAATACAATGGAATATTACTCAGCCATAACAAAGAACTAAATCTTGCCATTTGCAATGACATTGATAGAGCTAGAGTAATATGCTAAGTGAAATAAGTCAGTCAGAGAAAGACAATATCATGACTTCACTCATATGTGGACTTTAAGAAACAAAGCAAATAAACAAAGGGAAAAAAAGAGAGAGAGGAAAACCAAGAAAGAGACTCAGCTATAGAGAACAAACTGATGGTTACCAGAGCAGAGGGGAGTGTGGGGATGGGTGAAATAAGTGATGGGGATTAAGGAGTGCGCTTGTGGTGATGAGCACTAGCTGATGTCCGGAAGTGTTGAATCATTATGTTGTATATCTGAAACTATTATTACACTGCATGTTAACTAAATGGAATTTAAATAAAAATTTTTAAAAAGTAACTTATTTCTAGCACAAAATGTAGCAATATCTATAATCAACTGCAAGAGAGTCTGTCACTTTTAGTTCTCTGATTTAGTAAATTTCTGCTATTACCTAAAAAAACCCAGAAAAACAAACAAACAAAAAACTTTTATATCAAAGCCATTAAGACTGGTTGGAAGAAGATGGTAAGTTAATTATCAAGGTCAATTTTTCTGATCAGAAAAAAAGCATAGGTTTCTGCTTAAAGTTATATGACAAATTTTTCTTTATTATTAATTTATATTAAATACCAATATGGTCATAAATCCAATATATATTGTATCTTTTACCGTAGCATTTTGATAAAATGTTAGAGGGTGGGTTACGAACACCATAATTTGCCAAAAAAATATAGAAAACAAAAGACAGGTTATTTTAAGAAATGATAAGCATAGGATGTTCCATTTAATGCTACTTGTACCCACAACCTCTCCTTGACCCAAGTCACCAGTAAGGACATCTAACAAGGTATTACAAAAGCTATTAGGAAAACTGTAGAATCCCATAAACTACTTCTTTTTTACCATGAATTTTTAGCTTACAAATTTAAAAAAAATATCCATTTAGATTACCATTTATAGGGCCCTGAATATGCTGAAAGAATTAAGAACACTTGCAAAAATCTCAGTAGTTCACCAAGACTTTAGCATTACTCTGAGATCAATGTACTTGGAAAACAGAGGGAAATTTATCCTAATTTTGGTAGAGGAAAAACTTAATAGAGAAATAGTAAATTATCAATTAATTCTTCAAAGATTGTCTTTATAGCACCTGGTTTATGCATAGTATTTCTTTTCTCAGTCATTCCATACAAGCTATTTCCTTTAGTCCACACAACAGGTCAAATAAATAGGGATTATTATCTCCCTCTGATAAATTAAAAATATATATAAGATGTTCAAGTTTCCTATATGCAATAGTTTTGCTGTTACCTTTACCAAGTAACAGAACCTAGCAAGTTCTTAATCATTACAAAGTAAGGACTGAAGGTTTGTGCTTTTTGCAATTCATTAAAAGCTTCGACTTGTCTCAAAATAGTATCAAAAAGACAATCTAAAGTAGGCAAGTGGAATTTTATTTCAATTGAATTCTATTTTCTTCTATGCCCACAACACTTCAATCAAGAATAATCCTTCCAACGCCATGGCAGACAACTCTTGCCCTACCCAATTAGAAATAGATAAATTTGAAGTGCTTACATCGGGGGGTGCCTGGGTGGCTTAGTTGGTTAAGCATCTGACTCTTGGTTCTGGCTCAGGTCATGATTTCTAGGTCAGGGAATCAAGCCCCACATCAGGCCCCATGCCAGGCTCTGTGCTCAGTGCAGTCTCCTTGAGCTTCTCTCACTCTCTCCCACTGCCCCTCCCTTACCCCCCACCCCCACTCATGATCTCTCTCTCCCTCTCTCAAATATATAAATAAATCTTTTTTTAATGCTTATATCTGGACAATATTTGAAGTAGTCTGTTTTCACAAATGTTGGCATCTCTTGTCCTTAGTAGCTAGGAATAGAATTTCATCTTCCTTTTAGACCACTTTGGTCTAAGATTCTGAAACCTTGTGTTGGGATATGGTGCAAAGTTCCATCTAGCACCCATAGATTTTATGCCAGGGAGCTTATTAAACCTAACTTCTCACTCTGACGTATACTTTCTAAGCAAGTGAAAACTACACTTTGGCCAAGCATCTTGGGTCCAATGGCCAGAAGCTAGAGGCTTATTGTAGAAGCTTACATGTAGCAGAAAGAGAACAAAGAAAAGATTGGAGGCAAGGAAAAAATCGGAAATCCATAAATTTAATTTATATCATCAAAATTTAAAGCATCAATGCAAACCATTTTTAAAAGGATTTTATTTATTTATTCATGAGAGACACAGAAAGAGGCAGAGACATAGGCAGAGGGAGAAGCAGGCTTCATGCAGGAAGCCCAATGTGGGACTCGATCCTGAGACTCCAGGATCACGCCCTGGGCCAAAGGCAGGCGCTCAACAGCAGAGCTACCCACGCATCCCAATGCAAACCGTTTTATAAAGAAATCACCTTTTTACATTTTTTACCAGTCACCTTTATTCACTTGCACAGTCTATTAGTCAAGTTCTATTCATTTTATCCACTGTGTATGGCTCAAGGTCATTTGCTTCTCAGCATCTATATTGCCACCGTCTTGTCGGAGCCAAGGCCAACCCTGTCCACTCTTGCAATGGCCTCAAAACTGGCCTCCTGATCTCCACTCTGCCCCCTTCCTATCTACTTTCCACACTTCTGCCAAGATTGACCTTGTAAAAACAGAAACTGTGTCTTTCATGCCTCCAACCCATTGCAGCTCCTACCATACTTAAAACCATTCAATGACTTCTCATCGCTCTAGCATAAAAACAAGTTTTCTTAACATAGCCTCCAGGCTTGACCTAGGCTCCTTCATGCCTGTATCTGCAATATCATCTTTGCATCAAGCTCCTCTGCAGTTTCTCTGCTCCAGTCACATTAACTTTGTGTGTGTGTGTGTGTGCATTTTCTTTTTCTTTTCTTTTTTAAGATTTACTTATTTGTTTTAGAGAGACAGAGAGAGAGAGAGAGAGAGAGAGACAGAGAGAGAGAGTATGTATGTGCATGGGGGAGAGGGGCACAGGAAGAGGGAGAGAGAGTCTTAAGCAGACTCCATGCTGAGTGCAGAGCCCCACTCGGGGCTCCATCTCTGAATCCTGAGATCACAACCTGAGCTGAAACGAAGAGTGGGGCACTTAACCAACTGTGCCCCACCCAGGCACCCCAGTGTGTGCATTTTCTATGCATCTATCCTTACAATAAGAATTTGTGGATATTTCACTGGCTAAATCATTCTCTTATAGCATCTTATCCAATACTTTAAGCTACATCTTAGTATCTTTCTGATCTAAAATGGATTTCCTCGCATAAGCCCTCTCTGACCCCTCTGATCATGCCAGTTACCTCTGTTACATATTCTCATAGTACACATACCTTTCATCATAGCACTTACCAGAGACTTGACTTTATATTTCCTTTAGTGTGTGATAATTTTATTCCATCTCTCTCTGTCCCTAGATTGTGAGTTTCATAAAGGCAAAAGCTGTATCAAATGTGCTTACCATTGTATCCCTAGATTCTAGCACACAACCTGTCATAAAGCTGATGACAGTGATGAACACCACTAATTGGCTTATGTGAACTTAGACAAGTCACTTAGCTTTACTATGCTGCAGTTTCTTCATCTATAAAAGGTGAATGTGAGAAATGACTACAAAATTAGCTTATTAATACATTAAAAGATGCAAAGTGCTTATGGAGATAGTATGATAAAGGAAGCCATGCCACTTAGGGTGAGTATGATCTTTTCAGAATAGTGTGTCCAAAGACAAGGTACTGCTTTCATGGTCAAGAGGAGGAACGGGCAGTTATCGAGTAATTTCTCTGGGTCAGGCTCTATGCCTCACACATTAAATGCATTATCTTGGTGAGTCTTCACACATGAAGGTTGCAGAACCAATCTGCTTGGGACATATAAAGAAAACAATATGTGTCTCTCTCTATGTCTCTCTCAACATAATCTCAGCAATGCAGCCTGAAATATCACCAAGCCCTGCCCTATGTTCCAATGATTAAGGGAATAAATAATCAAACCATATAGCAGTTCTTTCTGCATATAATTCATATCAGTAGAGCCGGTTATAGACCGTTGTTAATGTACCATTTTCATTGCCAAATTTAACTTCTGTGTAATTCTTCCTTTTTCAGTCACCTTAATTAATAAATTAATCCCCTAAAATGTTTTTGAGGTTAGCCAATTCTCTCCTCATTTTACAGATGAGGGAACAAAAGCAATGAGATTTCCTTAATGCCATAGCTGAGTTGCAAACCCCTCAATCTAATGCACCTTAGGGATATCAACTTTTATAAGTCCTTCCAGGACATCTTCACTCAGCTCAGCAGCTCAATGTTAGGATTGCTGTGACCTCAGGAAGCAGATGTGGTAGCAACATGGATGAGGAAAGTCAAGTTCAGATACTGTAGTCAGGGCTATAGGACTTTTATTTCTCTTGGTGGCTGTCATATTGGTAAAACCACCCAGCTTGGTTTATGCAAAGGGACATTTATGTCTCCTCCATGATTTAAAAGTATTCAAAAATGACCCTTATTTCATTAGACCATATTTCTCCATCAACCATGATTAAAGGCATTAAATTAATATGAAACGGGTGGCAAAATTTGCCATATTTTATGCTTGATTTTAATGTTTTTTTCTGGATTTTTTTTTTTACTCTATAGCAGAACAAATTGAACAGGGCCTTTACTTGCACAATTTACATAGGTGAATGCTTTTTTTAAAATGAGATTTTGCTTTTTTAAAGATTTTTATTTATTTATTCATGAGAGACACAGATTGAGAGGCAGAAACATAGGCAGAGGGAGAAGCAGGCTCCCTGCGGGGAGCCCCAAGTGGGACTGGATCCCAGGACCTCAGAATCATGCCCTGAGCCAAAGGCAGACGCTCAACCACTGAGCCATCCAGTTGCCCCTATACAGGTGTTTTCTATCCTATTTCTGACAGATAAGATCCCCTGGTCAAACAGAATTTTACCTTACAGTGTTAGGTTGAGATATTCGTTGAGTGGAAAGCATGAGGAATCATGTCATTGCTTTAGAAAAGATATTCAAAACCATGACAATTAAACTTACTTAAAGATTTTGTTTTTCTGGCTCCACATTTAGACTGTTTCAAATCAGGAAGTGTAATTTTCACTTACAAAAAGCAATTTTTTTTCAAGACTATGTACTGGGAAAATCTGTATCTACCTCTTTTCTAGTTTTCTGTTCCAGTCAAGACCATGGAAGATAGTGGGATACCCCTCAAGAATCAAAGAAACCATATTGGTCCTAGGGAAAGTAACTTCAGACATTTTCAGATTTTCAAGTGAATTTCTTTTAGACAGCACATACTTGGGTCTTGGTTGATTGGTTGTTTTTAGCCATTCAGCCACTCTATAACTTTTGGAGAGTCTAAGCCATTTACTTTTAAAGTAATTATTGATAGGAAATGATTTATTTCATTTTCATTTTGCTGGCTATTTTCTGATAGTCTTATAGTTCTTTTGTCTCTTGTTTTCTTTTGTGTTTTGTTAATTTTTTTTAATATCGGTAGGTATGCTTTTAATAGTTTATTTTTTATTTTTTTAAAAATATTTTATTTATTTATTCATGAAAGACACACACACACACACACACACACACAGAGAGAGAGAGGCAGAGACATAGGCAGAGGGAGACGCAGGTTCCCTACAGGGAGCCTGATGTGGGACTCCATCCTGGCACCCTGGGATCACAACCTGAGCCAAAAGCAGACACTCAATAACTGAGGCACCCAGGTGTCTCTTGTGTAATTTCTATAGGTGTTTTTCTGTGGTTACCATAGGACTTACAGAAATCTACTTAGAGTCATAACAATCTTTTTAAAACTGATAACAACTTCAACTGTATAAAAACACTGCTCTTTTCTACATCTCCATTCCCACCTTGTTATTGATGTCAGAAATTACATCTTTATATATTCTGCATCCATTAACATAGTTCAATAGTTACAATCATTTTTTTAGGCTTTTGTTTGTTTTAATTTCAAGAGCCACTGATTCTGTTCTCCCCCAGGCAGCTAGACTATGGTAGACCCATTAGAGCTCTAAGATTGGTGTCCCAGATACTAGTTCTCTGGATACTCCTTGTGACTTTAGAGTGCTAGGTGCATGGATCAACTCTTTCCCTCCCCAGGAGGAAGCTAAGATCTGGGATCTTTCATCCACTCTCTCGGTGCTAAGCAGGATGGAGGATCAATGAAGTCTACCAACCCAAGCTGCCACCTCCATTCTCTCCTGAGTGGCTAGACTCTGCCAGTCATGTTAGAGCTCGAAGACTGGCAAGATAGAAGCCAGCCCTCTGTTGAGCCCTGTCAGAGAAATTTGAGCACTTTATACATTACCAAATCCCTTCCTTCCCTTGTGTGAAGCTAGGTGCTAACAGATCTTTTCTGGGTCATAGAATGCTGCACTGGGGGCAGGGTCTTCAGTGAGACAGTGTCCCAAATCTTCCTACCAGCTTTGGTGAGTCTGGTTTCATGTTTTCCTAGGGTGCAGGAGCTTTTCAGTTAGTTTCTTATTTCTCACAAAGGGAATTTGTCAATGAATTATTGAATCAATATTTTTGTTAGGGGAAAGGAAGGTCTAGGGCTTCCTACTTATCCATCTTGCTAATGTCACTCAGATACATATGTATATATATATAAGGATATATATTTTTAAATATATTTTATATTATAAAATGAAATATGCTGTCAATATTTTATATTATAAAATATATATTTATATAAAATATATATCCTTTTAATAAGAGTAATTGAAAGTCAAATTCTGTCTTATTGTAAATTCTTCATTTTAAGACGCCTATAATCTGAAAAAGCCAATGTGAAATTTCTGACAAGAAGTTTCTATTAGTCATAGGCTTTGTTGAAAATCAATGATCTAGTCTTCTGAAAAATTATGTAGGGAAAACAGTCTTTTCTCAACTCAAGGAACGATCCTATGCCAGCAAATTCATAGTCATAAAGTAGAATTAGGAAGATCCAGCAGGATCTGTTAGATGTAATCGTTCTCCCTGCCCAAGCAATTTTTAGGTCTCATGGACTTCAAGAAAAGGACCTCGTAAACCAGAGAAAGCACCATAGTAAATCAAGAGAGCAGGGCATGGGAATCAGGAGTGCACACTTTTTCTGCCTGTCTCCATGGTCCAATAAGGCTACCACACAATGACATGTGAACATTGCTAACCAGAAAAATAAGAAATAAATCCATAATTATGGGTCATCTTGGAAAATCTGGACCATTTAGCATGCAAGAATTGAAAGGAAGAAAAAAAGGCATTGATATGCTATCTTAGGTGATGAAGGTTTTCTGCAGGGCTACATAGAGACAGAAGGTTGCATAGGAAAATCATCTCAACAGTTTAATGGTTGGGCTTATGGAATCTTGAAACATCATTCCGAATACCACAGCGATCTTAGTCTCCCACGAAAATCTCTAGCACTTGAACATTTCTGGAACTCAGCTTCTACCATTCCCTTTTCTTTTTCTTCTACTGGATCTTACCATATGATCTGTATTTGAACACTCCAGAGGAAAGGCTCTATTTAGGTCACTTGGTCCCTATACTGGATAGCTTTCTTGCCTGGACTGCTCATATAATGGTACTTAGCTTCAATCCCTCTTCCATCAGATATGCTCAAGGTATCAGGGTAATAGGGGGTTAAACACCATTAGGAAGAATCTGTGGCTGTTTTTCTCAAAAGGGTCAAGGTAACCAGAACACAATTTGGGGCTTTGAGGCTTCAACAACAACAAAAACATTTTTTCTTATATACCTATATCAATGGTTGATGAAGAGTACAAGGATGAGGTCAAAAGCAACAGCTACTTGTTTTAACCTTCATAAATTCCCTAAATGTCATAATTAAAATGAATGTCTAACAAGCTACTTCCAGAAGTGGTTTGTGTCATTTCAAGACGGAAGTATGAGATTTCTTGAGAGTACAGCTTCTTCAATTTTAGCCTATGTTTTCTATCTCAGGTTACACAATCTCCCCCCCCCCCCCCAAAGAAAAAAATAACATGAAAAGAATAGAAAATTTAATTTTTAAAATAAATATACCATCCTAATTGCTGTCCGTCTTTATTGCCATTTTCTCCTCTTGTCCCTTTTCTTTTTGGTCCTCACAATGTGAGTCAAGTACTTTTAAAACACTTTATGCAGCATTGATCTTCTAGAACTGGAATATAGTTGACTGAATAAACATGATAAGGCACTTGCTCAGTCCAAGAGCATTTCATAGCCTTCAATTAGATAAAACATACTTTACGATGTTGCAAGGCATCAGTAATTACTCCAAAGTCACTCATGCCATTCAAATAACCAAAATCTGATGGTATTAGCAATAGCTAGAACATGAAAATTTTCCTATTATACAATAGTTATTATTTATTATCAAAATAATGTCAATCTTCAACACATTTTCTACTGTAATCTAAAACGCATCTTTCAATGGCCACATCCCTATGACACTGATTTGATGTGCTTGACCATAGAAGTGAAAGATTCAAATATCAGAGAACTGAAACAAAGATAGAGTCGCAGGACATAAACCTCATGAATTTCGTTATTTGAGATAATGTTTTAGAGCATAATGTCTGTGATAATAACCCAGTAGTTATCATTAATCTCTTGCAGATTAGGGAAAATTATATGTTCATTTCTGTGTCACATGAGGAAAAATTAACTACATTTAAAGGAATAAGCAATTAGAGGTTGAAAATTTGTATAATGAGCTTTGTGGGAGTTAGGTAAGCAACCACAAGTGTGTATTTTAGCACAGTGTTGCTACTTTATTACATATCAGACTCTACCTACAAAAGAAAGAAATGCACTTTATTTCCCAAGGAAAGACTTTAGTGACCTGCAACAGACAGTTCATTATTTATTGTCTATAAATTAAATCCCCCAAATTCTCCTTATGCACTAATGTAACAGCAGTTACTGCTACCTAGTAACAAATTGTCAGTTCTTCTTAATGAATTGTAGGCCCCTTTGACTCAAGGCAAGACCATATTCTCACCATTAGTATATCCTTAGCATCTAGCACTGTGTCTGACACACATTACTATTTAATTAAAGATAAGTGTTCTAGACTAAGTAAGATAAAGGAAGCCACACAGACACATTTTCATCTCTAGTACTTTTCTTCCATCATCTGAATTGTGTGTGTACCTTTTTTTTCTAGTTTAGTTTTTTAAAGATTTTCTTTATTCATGAGAGACACAGAGAGAGAGAGGAAGAGACATAGGTAGAAGGAGCCAGAGGTGGTGCTCAATCCTGGATCCCAGGATCACACCCTGAGCTAAAGGCAGACGCTCAACCACTAAGCCACACAGGTGTCCCTCTAGTTTAGTTTTGATGGAATATTATAGAGAGGTAGTTTGGCTACATAAAGTAACAAAGATAAAGGATAATTGTCAGTAGTAGATAACAAAGATCAGAATCTTAAGCAAACACAAGGTAAAAAGTAAATATTTGCATACTGCTAAGAGAATGAATAAACTATTGTTCTATTCTTACCTCCTTATTTCCTATAACAAAGATCAGGATCTACTGCAAATACAAGGTAAAAATCAAATCATTATGAAATAGAATGAATAAACTATTGTTATATTCTTACTGCCTTATTTCCTATTTCCAAAAATGAAACGTGCATTCTTTTTGAGGATAAACTTTTTATGTTGGACTCTTGATTAAATTGTTTACTGTCACCCATTATGTTCTGTCTCCCTTTCTGATATTTCCTACCCATTTCTTCTCCCTTCCCCTCCCTTTTCACTATAATTTATATTCCCCAAATGAATGAGAACATATAATGTTGGTCCTTCTCCTATTGACTTATTTTACTCATAATAATACTCTCCAGTTCCATCCACATTGAAGCAAATGGTGGGTATTTGTCATTTCTAATGGCTGAGTAATATTCCATTGTATACATAAACCACATCATCTTTATCCATTCATCTTTCGATGGACACCGAGGCTCCTTCCACAGTTTGGCTATTGTGGACATTGCTGCTAGAAACATCGGGGTGTAGGTGTCCCAGCGTTTTATTACATCTGGTTCTTTGGGGTAAATCCCCAAAAGTGCAATTGCTGGGTCGTAAGGCAGATCTATTTTTAACTCTTTGAGGAACCTCCACACAGTTTTGCAGAGTGGCTGCACCAGTTCACATTCCCACCAACAGTGCAAGAGGGTTCCCTTTTCTCCGCATCCTCTCCAACATTTGTGGTTTCCTGCCTTGTTAATTTTCCCCATTCTCACTGGTGTGAGATGGTATCTCATTGTGGTTTTGATTTGTATTTCCCTGATGGCAAGTGATGCAGAGCATTTTCTTATGTGTGTGTTGGCCATGTCTATGTCTTCCTCTGTGAGATTTCTGTTCATGTCCTTTGCCCATTTCATGATTGGATTGTTTGTTTCTATGGTGTTGAGTTTAATAAGTTATTTATAGATCTTGGAAACTAGCCCTTTATGTGATAAGTTATTTGCAAATATCTTCTCCCATTCTGTAGGTTGTCTTTTAGTTTTGTTGACTGTATCCTTTGCTGTGCAAAAGCTTCTTATCTTGATGTCCCAATAGTTCATTTTTGCTTTTGTTTCTTTTGCTTTCGTGGATGTATCTTGCAAGAAGTTACTGTGGCTGAGTTCAAAAAGGGTGTTGCCTGTGTTCTCCTCCAGGATTTTGATAGAATCTTGGGTGATGGGCACTGAGGGGGGCACTTGACGGGATGAGCACTGGGTGTTATTCTGTATGTTGGCAAATTGAACACCAATAAAAAATAAATTTATTATTTAAAAAAAATTTTTACTGTCAAGGGCCGGCAGGATGGCAGAGGAGTAGGATCCCCAAGTCACCTGTCCCCACCAGTTTACCTAGATAACATTCAAATCATCCTGAAAACCTATGAATTCGACCTGAGATTTAAAGAGAGAACAGCTGGAATGCTACAGAGATAAGGGTTTGTGCTTTTAACAAGGTAGGAAGGTGGAAAATACAATAAAAAAGAATCCAGTGGGAGAGGGGCCGCCCGAAGGAGCCGGGCTAAGGCCAGGTGGTGAGAGCCTCCAAGACAGGAGAGCCCAGGCCTGGAGAGGCGGGAACTTTAAAAATCTGCACCGGATTCTTCCCAGATGGAAAGGCGCTCAGCAGGGAAATCGAGCAGAATCATAGGAGGGACAGTGGAGCCTCCAGTTTCCCAGAATCACTAATAGAGGAAGTGCACCCCTGGGAAGAGCACCCGGCACCCCGCGGGCCCAGCTCCCTAAAGGCCTGGAGCCAGAGCCCGGGCCTTGGGAGCAGCTCAGGTGGCGGCTCCGTGCAGAGGGGACTGAGCGGCGCCGGGAGCCCGATTCCAGCAGCACAGGCCCCAGAGCCCAGGGCACCGGGAGACACAGCCCAGGATCCTGCTCTCCCCCTGGGACAGGCAGAGGCCGGGAGGACACAGGGCAGTGAGGACGCTCCTGCCACCGAACAGCCCCGAGCTGAGCAGATTGGTGCCCCCCGCCCCTGGAGCATCCAGGTCCCTGCAGACTGGGAGCTGTGGGAGTTACTGTGGGAACTGACTCCCGGGCTAGAGAGCTGGCCGCTGCCACTGTTGTTGTTCCTCCTGGTGTCGCCCTGTGCCTGGGATGGAGCAGGGCCACCAGTGAACACAGGGTTCGCGGAGTGAACAGCTCCCACTGAGCCATGCACCTAGCAGGGGGCAGGGCAGCTCCCCCAGGTGCACACACTTGAGAATCAGCACAGCAGCCCCTCCCCTAGAAGACCTGCTGGAAGGAGAGGGGAAGAGCAAGTTCTTGACCTAGCAGTGCTGGAAAGCTCCAGGGGAAGTCAAGGGATTTACAGTATATACAACCAGAGGATACCCCACCTTATTTCTTTCTTTTCTTTTTTTTCTTTTCTTTTCTTTTCTTTTTTCTTTTTTTCTTTTCTTTCTTTTCTTTTCTTTTCTTTTTTTTTCTTTTCTTTCTTCCTTTTTCCAGTAAAACTTGTTTTTAGCCACTCTGCACTGAGCAAAATGACTAGAAAGAACTTACCACAAAAGAAAGAATCAGAAACAGTACTCTCTGCCACAGAGTTACAGAATTTGCATTACAATTCGCTGTCAGAAAGCCAATTCAGAAGCACAATTATAAAGCTACTGGTGGCTCTGGAAAAAAGCATAAAGGATTCAAGAGAATTCATGACTGCAGAATTTAGATCTAATCATGCCGAAATTAAAAATAAATTAAATGAGATACAATCCAAACTGGAGGTCCTAAAAATGAGGGTTAATGAGTGGAAGAAAGAGTGAGTGACATAGAGGACAAGTTGATGGCAAGGAAGGAAGCTGAGGAAAAAAGAGAAAAATAAGAGACCATGAGGAAAGGTTAAGCCTCAGAAGGAAAAATCTACGTTTAATTGGGGCGCCAGAGGGCGCCGAAAGGGACAGAGGACCAGAAAGCATATTTGAACAAATCATAGCTGAGAATTGCCCTAACTTGGGGAGGGAAACAGGCATTTAGATCTAGGAGATAGAGAGATCACCCCCTAAAATCAATAAAAAACGTTCAACACCTCAACATTTAAATAGTGAAACTTGCAAATTCCAAGATAAAGAGAAAATCTGTAATGCAGCAAAAGACAAGAGATTCCTACCTAACATATATGGGGAGAAATATTAGATTAACAGCAGACCTCTCCACAGAGACCTGGCAAGCCAGAAAGGGCTGGCAGGATATATTCATGGTCCTAAATGAGAAGAACATGCAGCCAAGAATACTTTATCCAGCAAGGCTCTCATTCAGAATAGAAGGAGAGAGAGCAGCCCTGGTGGCCCAGCAGTTTGGCGCTGGGCCTGGGGTGTGATCCTGGAGACCTGGGATCAAGTCCCACATCAGGCTCCCTGCATGGGCCCTGCTTCTCTCCCTCTGCCTGTGTCTCTGCCTTTCTCTCTGTATCTCATGAATAAATACATAAAATCTTTAAATAAAAAAGAATAGAAGGAGAGATAAAGAGCTTCCAAGAGGCAGAAACTAAAAGAATATGTGACCACCATACAAGATCTGCAAGAAATATTAAGGGGGACCCTGTAAAAGAAAGAGGATAGACAGAGGAATAATACACAAAAACAAGGACTGAATAGGTATTGTGATGAAAATAAATTCATATCTTTCAATAGCAATACTGAGCATGAATGGGCTAAATGATGCCACCAAAAGATGCAGGGTTCCATACAGGATAAAAAAGCAAGACCCAACTATTTGCTGTTTACAAGAGACTCATTTCAGACCTAAGGACACTTCCAGCCTGAGAATGAAAGGCTGGAGAACCATTTGCCATTCAAATGGGCTTCAAAAGAAAGCTAGGATAGCAATCCTCATATCAGATAAATTAATGTTTATCCCAAAGACTGTAGTAAGAGATGAAGAGGGACACTATATCATATTTAAAGGATCTATCCAACAAGAGGACCAAACAATCATGAATATTTATGCCCCTAATGTGGGAGCTGCTAAGTATATCAATTAATAACCAGCATAAAGTCATACTTAGATAATAATACAATAATAGTAAGAGACTTCAACACGGCATTTTCTGCAAATGACAGATATTCTAAGCACAACATCTCCAAAGTAAGAAGGGCTTTAAATGATACACTGGACCAGATGGATTTCACAGATCTTTACAGAACTTTACATCCAAACACAACTGAATGCACATTCTTCTCAAGTGCACATGGAACTTTCTCCAGAATAGACCACATACTGGGTCAAAAATCAGGTGTCAATGGACAACAAAAGATTGGGATAGTCGCCTGCATATTTTCAGATCATAATGCTTTGAAACTTGAACTCAATCACAGGAAGAAATTTGGAACAAATTCAAACACGCGGAGGTTAAAGAGCAACCTGCTAAATGATGAATGATTCAACCAGGAAATTAGAGAAGAATTAAAAAGATTCATGGAAACTAAAGGGAAAGAAGATACAACTGTTCAAAATCTTGGGATACAGCAAAAGCTGTCCTAAGAGGGAAATACACCACAAGACAAGCATCCCTCAAAAAACTGGAAAACTCAAATACACAAGCTAACCTTGCACCTATGGGAATTGGAAAAAGAACAGCAAATGAAACCTACACTAAGCAGAGAAAGGGAGTTATAAAGATTCGAGCAGAACTCAATGAAATAGAGACCAGAAGAACTGTAGTACAGATCAACAAAACCAAAAGTTGGTTCTTTGAAACAATGAATAAGATAGATAAGCCATTAGCCAGCCTTATTAAAAACACAAGAGAACAGAATCAAATAATAATTTGATTTCATTTCATTTCATTCATTTTCACAAATGAAAAAGGAGAGATCACCACCAATATCAAGGAAATACAAATGATTTTAAAAGCATATTATGAGCAGCTATATGCCAATAAATTAGGCAATCTAGAAGAAATGGACGCATTTCTGGAAAGCCACAAACTACCAAAACTGGAACAGGAAGAAATAGAAAACCTGAACAGGCCAATAACCAGGGAGGAAATTGAAGTAGTCATCAAAAACGTCTCAAGACGCAAAGTCCAGGGCCAGATGGCTTCCCAGGGGAATTCTATCAAACGTTTAAAGAAGAAAAAACACCTATTCTACTAAAGCTGTTCCAAAGGATAGAAAGGGATGGAATACTTCCAAACTCATTCTATGAGGCCATCATCACCTTAATTCCAAAACCAGACAAAGACCCCACAAAAGGAGAATTATAGACCAATATCCCTGATGAACACAGAAGGAAAAATTCCCAACAAGATACTAGCCAATAAGATCCAACAATACATTAAGAAGATTATTCACCATGACCAAGTGGGATTTATCCCCGGAATGCAAGGCTGGTTCAACACTCATAAAGCAATCAATGTGATTGATCATATCAACAGGAGAAAAAACAAGAACCATATGATCCTCTCAATAGATGCAGAGAAAGCATTTGACAAAATAAAACATCCATTCCTGATCAAAACTCTTCAGAATGTAGGGACAGAGGGAACATTCGTCAGCATATTAAAAGCCATCTATAAAAAGCCCACAGCAAATATCATTCTCAATGGGGAAACACTGGTAGCCTTTCCCCCAAGATCAGGAACTCGACACGAATGTCTGTCACCACTGCTATTCAACATATTACTAGAAATCCTGGCCTCAGCAATCAGGCAACAAAAGAAATAAAAGGCATTCACATTGGCTAAGAAGGAGTCAAACTCTTCCTCTTCACTGATGACATGATAATGTACGTAGAAAATCCAAAATACTCCACCCCAAGATTGCTAGAACTCATACAGCAATTAGGCACTGTGGCAGGATACAAAATAAATGCCCAGATATCAGTGGCATTTCTATGCACTAACAATGAGTCTGAAGAAAGAGAAATTAAGGAGTCAATTCCATTTACAAAGGCACCCAAAATCATAAGATACCTAGGAGTAACATAACCAAAGAGCTAAAGGATCTATACCCTAAAAACTACAGAACACTTCTGAAAGAAATTGAGCAAGACACAAAGAGATGGAAAAATATTCCATGCTCATGGATTGGAAGAATTAATATTGTGAAAATGTCTGCTATGTTCAATGCAATCCTGATCAAAATACCATGGACTTTCTTCAGAGAGTTGGAACAAATCATCTTAATATTTGTGTGGAAGCAGAAAAGACCCCGAATATCCAGGGTATTATTGAAAAAGAAAACCAGACCCGGGGGCATCACAATTCCAGATTTTAGGTTGTACTACAAATCTGTGATCGTCAAGACAGTGTGGAACTGGCACAAAAACAGACACATAGATCAATGGAACAGAATGGAGAACCCAGAAATGGACCCTCACCACTATGGTCAAATCAGGAAAGACTATCCACTGGAAAAGGAACAGTCTCTTCAATAAAATGGTGCTGGGAAAATTGGACAGCCACGTGCACCAGAATGAAATTAGACCATTCTCTTACCCCATACACAGAGATAAACTCAAAATGGATGAAAGATCTAAATGTGAGACAAGAATCCATCAAAATTCTAAAGGACAACACAGGCAACACCCTTTTTCAACTTGGCCACAGCAACTTCGTGCAAGATACATCTATGAAGGCAAGGGAAACAAAAGCAAAAATGAATTAGAGACTTCTTCAAGATAAAAAGCTTCTGCACAGGAAAGAAACAGTCAGCACAACTAAAAGACAACCTACAGAATAGGAGAAGCTTTTCAAATAACCTATCAGATAAAGGGCTAGTATCTAAGATCTATAAAGAATTTGTTAAACTCAGCATCAAAGAAACAAACAATCCAATCATGAAATGGGCAAAAGACACGAACAGAAATTTCACAGAGGAAGACATAGACATGGCCAACAATCACAAGAGAAAATGCTCCGCATCACTTGCCATCAGGGAAATACAAATCAAAACCACAATGAGATACCACCTCACACCAGTGAGAATGGGGAAAATGAGCAAGACAGGAAACAACAAATTTTGGAGAGGATGTGGAGAAAGGGGTACCCTCTTGCACTGTTGGTGGGAATGTGAACTGGTACAGCTACTCTGGAAAACTGTGTGTAGGTTCCTCAAAGAATCAAAAATAGAACTGCCCTACGACCCAGCAATTGCACTGCTGGAGATTTATCCCAAAGATACAAATTCAGTTAAATGCCAGGACACCTGTACCCCAATGTTTACAGCAGTAATGTTCACAATAGCCAAACTGTGGAAGGAGCCTCGGTGCCCATCGAAAGATGAATGGATACAGAAGATGTGGTCTATGTATACAATGGAATATTACTCCACCCTTAGAGATGAGAATAACCACCATTTGCTTCGATGTGGATGGAACTGGAGGGTATTATGCTGTGTGAAGTAAGTCAATCGGAGAAAGACAAACGTCATATGGTGTCATTCATTTGGGGAATATAAAAAATAGTGAAAAAGAATAAAGGGGAAAGGAGAGAAAATGAGTGGGAAATATCAGTGAGCGTGATGGAACATGAGAGACTCCTAATTCTGGGAAACGAACAAGGGGTGGTGGAAAGGGAGGTGGGTGGGGCGATGGGGTGAGTGGGTGTTGGGCACTGAGGGGGCACCTGACGGGATTAGCACTGGGTGTTATGCTATATGTTGGCATATGGAACTCAATAAAAAATATATACAAAAATTATCTACTGTCCCTCTGACCTCCTTCCTTTTATTGTACAAGCATGTTTAAAGTCCCTATATTTTGGTTTTTAAAATTTTCTCTCCTAATAAGCTATCCCCCAAGCTACTACTTTACCCTTCCCTTTTTTAATTTTCCTTCATCATAAAGTGTCCTGTGCGAGTAGTTCAAATTTTCCTGCATCCCCTAAACTCTACAAAAAGCAATGTTTTTAATGTCGTCAAAGATTTAAGTGCAATAATATCAATCATTATCTTACTTATATTGAAGTCTTATTTTAAGGTGTTCCAGACATTTCAAATATAACATGCCCAAATTCTAATAATCATCATTATATCCATATGTTCTATCTCCTTCCTTTTTTATATATGATAGTGACATCCTCACCTAGGCTAGATCAACTTGTTTTGTAAGAAGAGGTTCAATAATAGAGTATTAATCTTTAAATTGCATAGACATTTTCTCACAAATAAACATTTTTTTTCTGCCAAAAGGACAACTTGAAACAGAATATTTTTGGCTGGATATTCCATTTTAGTGTATGGCTACCCCACACATTTGAAGTGGGAAGCTCAAAACCTGCCTTGCTTCCTTCCCTACCCTTGTGAGAAAGCAGCAAATTTGAATCAACCACTGAAAGTAAATTTTCAAATGTGATGAATACAGGAAATATGAAGGTGAAAAACACTTTTCAGAGTGTTGCCTGCACATTTTACAGCTATTAGTCATGTTTTTATTAATAGAAAAACGGATAAACATGATATGGTTTATTTATATAATACTATTCTGTAATTAAAAGCAAAAAATTACAACAAATGTACAACTATAGATGATTTTCAAAAGCATGCTGAGTGAAGGAGGAGGTACACAAAAAATCATAAATGTAGGATTCCATTTATGTGGAGGTTTAGAAAAGACACATCAGATACACAGCAGGGGTAAAAATCAGGACAGTATCAGCTCTAGCAGGTGAGGGCATGGTTACAATGGAAAGGCACAAGAGGACATTTTGGGGGGTTATGGTAATGCTCTTTTACTTTCTTTTAAAAAAAGGTTTATTTAAATTCAACTTAGGTAACATATATTGTATTAATACTCTAAGTAAGGCTCTATATCTTGACAGTAGTTTGATATACACAGCTCTATGCACTTGCCAATGCATACAATAGAATGGTACACTTCACCTTAAAAAGGAAAAATAAGGGAACAAATTAAACCTTTAAATCTAACTATATGCAGACTGCAGTGTTTAGGGAGTATACTAAATGTCTGCCATTTACTGTTGAATGTTTCAAAATATAAGATGGATTATGGATAGCTAGAAGGATGGGTAGAGGGACCAATAAGTGATAAAACCTAATAGTAAAACATAAACTATAGGATCTAGATAGTGGAAATATGAGGGCTCACTCCATAAGTCTTTCAACATTTTTGCATGTCTGAGATTTTTCATTTTAAAATGTTGAAATATAAAAAAGAAAAATAAGCCTACATTTTTTTATTAGTGTCAGAGGTAGAGTTCAGTGATTCATCAGCTGTGTATAATACCCAGTGCATATTACATCAAGTGCCCTCTTTAGTGTCCATCACTCAATTACCCTTTCCCCTGACCCATCTCCCATCCTGCAACTCTCAGTTTGTTTCCTAGCGTTCAGCATCTTTTATGGTTTGCCTCCCTCTCAATTTTCATTTTCTTTTATTTTTCCTTCCCTTCCCCTATGTTCATCTGTTTTGTTTCTTAAGTTCCACATATGTGTGAAACCATATGGTATTTGTCTTTCTCTGACTGACTTATCTTGCTTAGCATAATACCCTCTAGTTCTATCCATGTCATTGCAAATGGCAGGATTTCGTTCCTTTTGATGGCTGAGTAGTATTCCATTGGATATATATACCACATCTTCTTAATCTATTCATCTATTGATGGACAGCTGGGCTCTTTCCATATTTAGGTTTTTGTGAACATTTCTGCTATAAACATTGGTGTTCATGTGCCCCTTTAAATCACTATGTTTGTATCCTTTGGATAAATACCTAGTAGTGCAACTGCTGGGTCATAGTGTAGTTCTATTTTTAATTTATTGAGGAGCCTCCATACTGCTTTCCAGAGTGGCTGCACCAGTTTGCATTCTCATTAACAGTGTAAGAAGGTTCCCCTTTCTCCTTGCCAACTTCTGTTGTTTCATGATTTGCTAATTTTAGCCATTCTGACAGGTGTGAGGTGGCATTTCATTTTGGCTTTGATTTGTATTTCCCTGATGCTGAGTGATGTTGAGCATTCTTCATGTGTCTGTTGGCCATGTCTTCTTCGGAGAAAGGCCCATTCATGACTTCTGCCCATTTTTACTGGATTGTTTTTTTTGGGGGGGGGGTATTGTGTTTGATAAGTTCTTTATAGATTTTGGACACTAGCCCTTTATCTGATAAGACATTTGAAAATATCTTCTCCCATTCCATAGGTTGCCTTTTAGTTTTGTGGACTGTTTCCTTTTCTGTGCAAAAGCTTTTCATCTTTATGAAGTTCCAATAATTCATTTTTGCTTTTGTCTCTCTAGCCTTTGGAGATATGTCTAGCAAGAACTTACTACAGCCAAGGTCAAAGAGGTTGCTGCTTGTGTTCTCCTCCAGGATTTTGTTGGATGCCTGTCTCACAGTTAGATCTTTCATCAATTTGAGTTTATTTTTGTGTATAGTGTAAGAAAGTGGTACAGATTCATTCTTCTGCATGTAGCTATCCATTTTTTTCAACATCATTTGTTGAAGAAACTGGTTTTCTTCCCCATTGGCTATTCTTTTCTTTGCTTTGTCAAAGATTAGTTGACCATAGAGTTGAGGGTTCATTTCTGCATTCTCTATTCTGTTCCACTGATTTATGTGCCTGGTTTCGTGCCATACAGTCTGGATGATTATAGGTTTGTAATACAGCTTGAAGTCTTGAATTGTGATGCCTCCAGCTTTGGTTTTCTTTTACAACATTACTTTGGCTATTTGGGGTCCTTTCTGGTTCCATACAAATTTTAGGATTGTTTGTTCCAGCTCTATGAAAAATGCGAATGGTATTTTGATAGAGATTGCATTGAATCAGTGTACAATTTGATTTTGGATGCATGTTTAGAACATTTAATCACCAATATATAGTTTTTTTTACTGTGGTAAGAATATTTAGTGTGAGATCTGGGCCCTCTTAAAATTTAAGTGTTTACAGCATTATTATATACAGGAACTATAGCAAATCTCTAGAACTTACTCATCATGCATAACTGAAACTTTATACCAGTTTGAAAAACAATGTCTCATTCCCCCTCCTCCCAGACTCTGACAAACTACTCTCTTCTATGAGTTTTGCTGTTTTAGACATCTTCTATAGGTGGAATTATGCAGTATTTGTCTTCCTGTGACCACTTAGTATAAAGTCCTCCAGGTTCATCCAAGTCATTGCATATGGCAGGATTTCATTCTTTTTAAAGGCTGAATAATATTCCATACTTTGTATATACCACATTTTCTTTATCCATTCATCATTAATGGACAGTTAGATTGTTTCAATACCTTGGATATTGTGAATAATGCTGCAATGACTGTGGAAGTGCAGATATCTCTTCAAGATCCTGATTTAAATTCTTTGGGACAAATATCCAAAAGTGGATATTTGATCTAGAAGTGGATCATATATTAGTTCTTTTTAACGTTTTTGAGGAATTCTCATTCTGTTTTCTATTGTGGCTGTACCAATTTATAGTCCTACCAACAGGAAACAAGTGTTCCAATTTCTCTACATTCTTGCCAACACTCAACCGTTGTTGTTGTTGTTGTTTTATAATAGTGATCCAAAAAGACATAAGAGCCAACAAATATATGAAAAAGTAGTCAACATCATTAATCATCAGGGAAATGAAAATCAAAACCAGAATGAATAATCACCAATGTTAGTAGAATAATTTAGTACATATCTTTTGGAGTAACATCATTTTGTAGTGTCCTTTTTCTTTAAAAAAAGTTTCCTCCATCTAAAGGCTAACTGTCCTGCAAAAAAAAAAATATGGTTAGTGAAATAATCACCATAATATCCCCAGAGGCTCCTCAGAAGCAACTAATCTCTTGGGCACACACCTTCTAAGTCACATCTAAAAAATATGTAGATGAGGGCTCCTGCGTGACTCATGCAGTTAAGCATCTGACTCTTGATTTGGGCTCAGGTCATGATCTTGGGTTCCTGAGATGGCCCTGTGATGGGCTTCCCATTCAACATAAAATTTTCCCTCTATACCCCTCACTGTTCACACTTGCATGCTCATGCATGATCTCTCTCTCAAATAAATAAATGTTTTTAAATTTTTTGAAAATATGTAGATGTATCAGGAAAAAAACTTTGTATTTGATTGTAATAATTTACAATTACCCAATAAAGAGTTGCCTTTTCAACATAAAAATAAAAATAAAATACATGCAGATAAGTGAAAAAAATTTCCTCCATCTAAATATACATTTAACTAGGACCAGCATCATATGCTATATAATAAATATGAAGAACTCTCTGCTTTATGGTGCCAATTCAATATGCCTCCTTTTTCACTGTGAATTAGTCCCCTTTTTCATTGTTATAGATAACTGAAACACTTTTTAGGAATGTAATTAAGCCCCCCCCATCTGTCTCCAAGGTTAGGATCAAGAAGAACTGGATTCCATTTACACTATCCATAGTATTTTAACTGGGTGTACTTCACTTCCTTACATGCCTAATTTTACTCCTTTGCCTCTCTCTCTGATTAGCAGGATACGTGTGTGTTTGCATGAACACACAAGACATAAGCACATATACTTAGATATACATAAAACACACACATATACCTTTGTCACCCTATCCATGCCCGTACATATAGTTTGCTACTTTTATGATTTTTTAATATAATTAACTACTCTTAAATACAGCAGAATTCTCTAATTAAGAGCAAAAGCTGAAGTTTTCAAAAATAGCTGAAATGAAGTATCAGGGATAAAAATTTACCCTTTGACAAGTAAAAACCAGAGAAGACATACGAACCAATGGTTTTCAGAAAATAATAATCAAATAAAATTGTAATCCCTAAATAATTTAAAAAATAAATTAGCTCTCCTATTTCCCCTACTTGCTTCCTGGAAAGAATTTGCAGGCCATAGCACAGGGAAGGCAACCTTAAGCAAAGCCCAGGGATCTCCCTGAGCTAAGGAGAGAAATAGAATTCAAATAGGCAAAAGGAACTAGAGTTTGCAAGGAAGAAAAAATCATTTTTTATTCTTTCTCTGATATATTTCCAGCAAAATTTATATGACTCAAATCATTTTTTGCCATTTCCCCATCTAAATATGTTTTTTGTTTTTACAAAAGCAACAACAACAAAACAAAAAAAAACCCAAACAAGTTGTTTGATAATGGGCTAAAGTTACAAACTCAGTTTCTGTTAAGAATAATTTATATAGCTTTATTGGATATTTAATTTTGATTTCAAGCAATTAATTACATTGATTCTTCTCGACTGTTCAGAGGAAATTTCTTATCAAATTCACTTTCTTTTTGCTGAAAATGTGACTCAATATTGTATATACACTTTATCAATTTTTTACACAATAAATAACTTGTTTTGTTTTGTTTTGGTCATAGCAGACTGCAATAATCATTTATTGTGAAATTTTCAGCATACTTTCTTCCAATCTATCTTTTTCTTTAATATTCTGGCTGTACTATTTGCTTCCGCTTGCCACTCAATTTTATATCAGTAGTATGGCTTTATTTTAAATTTCAAATGTATCCAACATTTTTAAATGAAAAAGGATTTAATTATATTTGAAATCATATGTATTTAAATTTAATAACCAATTATGATTTACATAGTATCAGTATAAATCACACTGCATAAAATATGCAAATAAGTATGTTACAATCTTATATCAGTGCTTAGAATAAATCATTAGAACTGAATCAATCTCTTGATACTAACTAGACTGATGGTGTGATTATGTATAATACTAGAAATAACACACATGACACGCACACTACAATATGAGAATGTTATCTTATGCAAAGTAGTGATAAATGTGAAATGTAGTCCCACCAAGACATTAAGTTGCATGTAATGGAAAATATAGTTTACAGTGCTTCAGTTTAATTTAAATTTTAATTAATAAAAATGGAACTGATGTTAAAATTCAGTTCTCAGTCACAATAGACTCATTTCAAGTGCTTCATATCCACATGTGGCTGGTGGTTACCATACCAGACAAGATAGGACAGCATTCCTACTATACATACATGGTTCTTCTTCTACTATGTAGAAGATTTTCCATGTCAATTTATTCAAATATCTGGTCAATCCAAGGGAAAAGTCCATCAGTCTGGCAACTGCAAGTAGTCATTGGAACTGCATCTAGTTACCTGTATCTATTACCACTTCTTTGCATTGGCTACATAAAAAACAATGAATCTGCAAATTTAAACTGAATCCAAAATATTAGGATAATAAGATCACAGTAAATTCATATAGAAGGGAAAAATTCATCCAAGTAGTCAATTACATTTGGTAAAAGAACAATAATGAAGAGGAAATTGCCATAGTAGCACTATAGAGATACATGGTATTTAAAAGTGTAGTATTGGCATACAAATACATGGTATCAGTACAATTAACTAGCAACATAGAAAAAAATAATGTAGGCCTTCCGTTATTTCATTCCAGATGCAAAAATACCCAGATGGATTAATGAATTAAACATAATTACAAGACTAAATATTTTAGGAGAAAAGTCACCAAGTTCCAAATCTATAAGTGAAGGTTGGCAGACTTTTCTGCCTATAAATGAAAATATTTTATACAAGGGAAGTGACTATTATAAAATAGAGAAAGGGTAATATGATTGGAGAATATACCTGCTGCATAAATAATAGGCAAATGATCAGCAACCAAAATATATGGAATTACTACAAATAAATAAAGAAAATATAGAAAATTTAGCAAAGGAAATAAATAGGAAGTTCACAGAAATATCACAAATGGTCAAGAAACATAAAATGTTAAACTTCATAAATAATTAGAAAAATAAATATTACAATAAAGATAATATTTCACACTATGACTGACATTTTGAAATATGTACAATATCCACCTTGGCTAGGATATTGAGTTCCTTCATACACAATTGGTGACAATACACATTTGGTGTAGCCTTTGGTTTGGAATGACAATTTGGCAATAACTGTAAAAATTTTAAATCACATACCTATTGACCCAGTAATTCCTCTTTTAACTATATATATATTAGTTAAAATATATAATATATAAAATACAAATATGTAAATAAATATGTATATATGTAAATAATATATAAATATATAAAATACAAATATATAATATTTTTAAAATATATAAAATATAAAATATATAATATATAAATTCCCCTGTGGGAGGGCATTCAGATTATTTTTAGTTGTTTACTATTTAAAATAATGCCTATATATATATATATATATATACTTGCATATGTAGCAATTATAACAAAGATATTGGTTCATGCATTTTTAAATGCATACATATTTAAATATTGAGTATACACATTTAAATACTGAATATATATATATATTTATATATATATATATGTGAATACGTAATTCCCACAGGGAATTGCTTAAATAAATGAGTATATGTCTATATATGAAATTTATGAAGCACTATGTAGCATTTAGAAGAATAAAGCAGCACTATTAATTACTGACATTCAAAAATCTCTAAGATACATTGTTAAATAGAAAGCAAATTACAAAATAGAACAACCCTACAATCTGGCAATTGCCCTACTAAGTATTTCCCCAAAGAATACAACAGTATTAATTCAAAGGGATACATACCCCCCTGATGTTTATAATAGCATTATTTACAGTAGCCAAATTATGGAAATAGCCCAAGTGTCCATGGACTACTGAATGGATAAAGAAGATGTGGTATATATAAATAATGGAATATTAAGTAGTCATAAAAAGGAACAAAATCTTGCCATTTGCAACAACATGGATGGAGCTAGAATATTATGCTAAGTGAAATAAATCAGTCAGTGAAAGACAATTACCATATGATGATCTCGCTCCTATGTGGAATTTAAGAAACAAAACAAACGAGCATAGAAAAAAAAAAGAGAGAGGCAAACCAAGAAATAGACTCTTAACTATAGAAAACCAACTAATGGTCACCAGAGGGAATGGTGTGGGGGGATGGGTTAAATAAGCAGTGGTCATTAAGGAGTCCTCTTGTGATGAGTGCAGTGTGTTGTATGGAAGCGTTGAATCATTATATTGTACACCTGAAACTCATATTACGCTGTATGTTAATTAACTGGGATTTTAATAAAAACCTTTAAAAAGTAAGCATTTGTTATTTTCTCAATATTGGTAGATCCTGGACAAAATCAAAGCTTAGTGGTATTTTCTTAAGAACAGAATTAATGACACAAACAATCTATTGTTGAACACTTGTCAAAAATAGACATTCGTCTCATGCATACTGAAGATTTGAACCTCAGCATGTTCTTAACAATGGCTATCACTTAATCCACACCTATCAAGCTCATCTCTATTGGCTAGGCTTGCTTCTAGTCACACCAATTCTACACATATATACACACACACCCTGCACATCATTCTTTTTTTCCCCCATTTTCTTGTCTTATTCCACACTTTCCCCTATCTGGAGTGCCTTTCTTCATCCTCTCAAATTCTAGTCATTATTTCCTCAACCTTATTCCTTCAAAAAACTTGATTTTACTGATCTAGGGTAATCATAATTTGTGGTCCTATATGTATATTCACGTTTTACAATAAAGCCAATTATATTCATAGAACAGCAAACATAGAAGGAATCTCTGAAGAACATTTTAAATTTTTTAAATGATTTTAAATTTTATTGATTTTAAAATTTTTATTAGCCATTATATTAGAGCTCTCCAGAGACAAAGAACTAATAGGATGTATATATATAAAGAGATTTATTATAAGGAATTGGCTCACATGATTATAGACATTAGTAAGTCTAAATCTGTATTGTAAGCCAGCAAGCTGGACACCAGGAGAGCTGATGGAACAGATGAAATCTGAAGGCAGTCTGCTGGAGAACTCCCTCTTGTTGAGAAGGCTGGTCTTTTTTCTATTCATATCTTCAACCCATTGACCTCCATCCCCATTATGGAGGGCAGTCTACTTACCTTAAGGTCATCAGTTATAATGTTAATCTTATCCCCAAACACCCTCTAATTTGACACATAAAATTTACCATCACAGCCATAAAAGCTTCTTCAAGTGAAATCTTTAATCAATATCATAGTTGCTCTCATTGTCATTACCATCAGCAAAGCTAATGCTATTTAAGAGCCTGCTGTGGTTTGGGCCTATTATAATTGCTTTAGTTTTTTAATCCTCAAAATAATACTATGGCACAAGTACTGTTATTATCATCCCTGTTTTACAGATGAAGAAACTGAGGTATAGAGAGGTTATATAACTTGCTCAGAGATATACAGCTAACCTAACCAGTGACAGAATCAGGATTTGAACTCAGTTTGAACTCAGCCTTCTCTGCTGTATTGTTTTTCAAAGAGATACGATTAGACAATGAATTTAGTATTCATTCTTGCCTAGCTCATTAATTTATTTTTATATATTTTTAATAATTTTTAAAAAGATTTTATTTATTTATTTGACAGAGAGAGACAGCACGTGCAGGGGGAGTGACAGATGGAGAGGGAGAATCAGGCTCCCCATTGAGCAAAGAACGTGTAGCTTGATCCCAGGACCCTGGGACCATGACCCAAGATAAAGGAAGATGCTTAACCAGCCACCCAGGTGCACCTATTTTGATATATTTTAATGTAATAGTTTTAAAGAATATGCATGTTACTTAAAATAATATTTGCTCAATGTACTCATTTTAAATATACAGGAAAATCTAAATTGAAAATAATGGACTCCTGGGACACCTGAGTGGCTCAGTGGTTGGGTATCTGCCTTCAACTTGGGGCAAGATCCTGGGGTCTTGGAATCGAGTCCCACAATGGGCTCCCCACAGGGAGCCTGCTTCTCTCTCTTCCTGTGTCTCTGCCTCTCTCTTTGTGTCTCTCATGAATGGATAGGTAAAAATCTTTAAAATAAAATGGACTCCTTCCATTTTTATTTATAAGATGTAAAATGTCTATGATACAAATACTGGAGTTGTTACATCTGACTTAAAATTCAGTCATTATAAATGATGGTACATTAAAATGAGGGAGTGTGGTGGTTAATTTTATGTGTCATCCTAACTGGGCTAAGGGAATCCCAGATAACCAACAGAACATTATTGTTGGGTATACATGTGAGGGTGTTTCCAGAAGAGATTAGTATCTGAATCATTAAGCTGAGCAAAGATCATCCTTACCAACGTGAGTGGGCACTATTCAATTTGTTGACACCCAAAGAGAATAATATATATAGAACAATGTATATCTATATATAGGTATATATATATTCAAATGTGCAACCATATGAAGTCAGAAAAACACACATACATATTCTTATTGACATTTGTATCTGGATCAGGCTTTACCTAAAACCCTCTACATTTCAGATTTATAAGTTTCTTTTTGGGATTTAGCTAGCTGGAAATAAGTTGTCACTTGCTGTCAAATAAATCTTTTATAAAAAGATGGATCTATAATATTTTTAAGATAAAGGATATATTATAGTTTTTTCTCATTTCATCCCCATGATATGCATCACTCAAGAGTTTTTCTTTTGTTTAATATAAAGATTAATACATATATAAGCCTTTCTATATTTTTATCTCTGTTGGGAAAAGTCGATCAAATTTTTCATGTGATCTGTATTTTACTTTTTGTCAACAATATTTCGTGGAAAGACTTTCAAGTTTTATTAAATGGCTGTATCATATTCCCTAGTATTGATGTACCAAAATGTAGTCAACCATATTCTCCTGAATGGCCTGAGTTTTTTTCTTTTGTTTCTTATTCATTTATTTGTTCTTGTATTTTTTTTTGTTCTTGTATTTAAAACAAATTGCAATAAAATGTCTTTATTCTTCTATTTGTAAAAGAGAGAGAGAGAGCTAGAGAGAGATGACATGTAGAACGGATGTTCTAAAAATGGCATTGAGATACTTTCAGTAAAATCCTATTGCTGATAGGGTCTAACTTTGCTGTTGAACAAATAATCATATATACACTGTTGAATTATTAATAGTGTTTCTCTAAAAAAAAATAGTGTTTCTCTAACCAAACTTTACTGTGGACAAGTAGTTAACAATTTATTTTCTCTATACTCAGACCCTAACCTCAAGAAAGAGGAAATCAGAAGAAAATACATAAGCTGCAGCTTTGTTTAGGAAGTTGTTGTTTTTTTAAAAGATGCCTTGCTCCTGTATGGGTAAAAAATTGGAAAATACTGGTTATCCTATACTCTAAGACTTTTAAAAAAATATTCTTTCATTACCATGTGTGTTTTAGCCTTGCCACTACTGGTAGGCAGGGAGTTCTTGCAGAAAGAAGATTATACCTTTGGTTTTCTGGGATGCTTTTATAAAGCTTACCTAGAATTGTGGATTTTTCAGAAATGAAAACTCAATAAATATAAACATAATACAGGGCTTTGGAAAGAATAACAGTAAATGTTAACTTCTAAACCATTTCCAGGAAATATGAGGACAGAATATGATAGAGTAGCTAAGTACCTAGGCTATGGAACTAGATAGATCTGTTCTTGAATCCTGCCTTTGCCACATATTAGACAGGTTCATCATCATTTCTGTGTCTCAATCTCTTCTTTACTAAAGAGTGACATTGTTAGTACCCACCACACAGAACTGTAGTGACAATTAATCATGGAATCTACACATTTTTTTCCACACAGTGCCTGGCATAGAGTAAGTGTTCAAAAATATAAGCAAATAGGTAATATTTATCTAAGCAATTACACATGAATCCTCACCAAGTCTTTGAGATAAGTGTTATCATCACCATTTAGCAGAAAGGAAAACTGAAGCAGATAGGAAAAGTGATTTGCCTGAGTTCACAGAACTAGTTAAGATGCAGAGCAAAGACTCAAAGCCATGGTGTCTGTCTCCAGAAGCCATGTACTTGACAACAAAACCATACTGCTCCTCAAGAGGCAGTTGAGTTTCTATTTCTTTTTTTTTAAGATTTTACTTATTTATTCATGAGAGACAAAAAGAGAAAGGCAGAGACATAGGCAGAGGGTAAAGCAGGCTCCCTATGGGGAGCCTGATGCGGAACTAGATCCCAGGACCCTGGGATCACGACCTGAGCCAAAGGCAGATGCTCAACCACTGAACCACCTAGGTGCCCTGAGTTTCTGTTTCTATAATGCCTCTATAGGAGATAAGATATGTCCTCTTTGAAAACAGAAAGCTCTGTCCCTTTTTAAAGGGACTCCAGACTTTGAGAAATGGATGACAGTTGTGTTTGCAGTGGGGGGTGGGCAGAGGTCTTCGCAGGATCCCAAAAGTCACTGGTGGATTCGTGCTCCCTTTTTCAGAAGACCCTCCTCCTTTGCTGGCTCAACTTCTTGAATTTGCCTTAACTACTTTCCCTTCCCCAGAGAGTAATTTATACATAGCATACACAGAGCTGTCATCATGTAAATGAAGCTTCCCCAGTCCTGACATGGTGCATTAAAATATTCTTTAAATGTTTTCAAAGACATCAGCCCACTGAAGCAATCATTATGCTATAGCAGTTACTTCACCTGATGAGTGTTACTGCTTTCAAATGGGAAGATATAATTTTTCAGTACTTCAGTTATAGCCATACTCTTGTTTCAAAATTAATTTGACTTCTGTATGGGGTACAATCTTGGCATCGGTATTTTCATTTTAATACAGCAGCCAACAATACTAAAATATCATCAGTGAATCATGAGTGACTCAACAGCAATTCAAAAGAAATTGTTTTGTGAAATGTCTTCTGCCTTCATCAGAAAGTCATGCGGATGACTTAAGAAATTTTGCACTTAAGAAATATTGATACATGTGCAGTAGTGGTTCAAAACTGCTACTGAATATGTACTACTCCATTTCTGGAGTAATATCACTTTGTTAATAGATGGTCCAAACTATAGACTTCTATTGAGTCCCTGAGAGTAAAAGTCTATTCCCTAGTACAGGGATTCTCAAATCCTGATCTATAGAGCTCTAGTATTCCATTCAGTCACCTTATGGCAATGCCTTATGGAGCAAGGTTGTGTGGGCTTGCTGTCATGCCCTCTTTTGCTTCCAACAGAGTAACTTCTCATTTATCCTTTGATATATTGGGATTCCTCATAAGATTTTTTTAAGTTAAAAACTAATATTTTTATAAGACAAAATTTGGAAATGATCCTTGGGAACAGAAAAAGAAGTATATGTTCACTGTTTTCAGTAAGATTTACTGTCTTTGACTGATATAGGATACACAGAGTAATATATTATATAGATATCTAGGGAGGAAAGGATAGTTTTGAGCCCATTCGGGGTCATTGCACAATCAGACAAGCCAGCACAGTCAGTCCCAGGTATTTTATATCCATTATCACAATAAATCTTCACAACAATAATGATAATAGTATCATTGTACTAATTTTAGGGAGCAGTAAACTGAGTTTCAGAGAGTTTAAGTAACCAGGCCTAAAACCATATAACCAATTATCTACAGAGAAGGGACTCAAACCCATGCCTGTTCATCCCCGAGTCCATGGTCTTTAAATGCTGCATCAAACTACATCTGCAACACCTATCACTGTCACAGGATTTCAGAAATGGATGAAATAATTATAAGCCATGTAGTGTAAGGAAGCTCAGCAAATAAGTCTAGCACTCAAATGTATCAATTTGGCCCATGTCCACTTAAGAGTTGCAACAGTGTCAAATTACAGAGGTCCCAAAGAGACTGGCCCTCAGGCTGCACTTAGCTCCCAAATGTGTTCTGTTTGGCATACACAGAGTCTCTAAAAATCAGGACATTCTACTAAAGTTCCATTATCTATTGTTTGTTTGTTTTTATTCCCAGCTGTACTCGTTTACACTACCTGCATGGCTTCTGTGGAAAACTGCATTTGTAACCCCTTATTTGGAAACTTGGAACAGGAGAGAGAACCTTCCTCCAACTAGCCACTTTGAGACCATCCACCTAGAAAATATATTAGATCGTGTTTTGACAGAAGAGCACATGAATAATATAGGGGTGAGGTCCCAATCTGGAATATGCCACAAAAGAAGTAGTGAATTCAATAATTCAGGTGAACAATATTAATGTGGTAGAATGCAGAAAATAACACTCAATAAAGAAAAAAATGAAAAGCACCCCTTCATACAACAGATGTGTATCAATCACTTACCATGTTTCTCAAAGCTACAGGAAAACAGAAACATAAAACATCGTCCCTGCTCTCAAGTGGCTTTAGTGTAATGGAGCATAAGACAAGAAATGGGCAATGAGAACATAATGTGAAAAGAGAAGAGCACAACATGATGAAAATAAGCACAAAGTATAAGGGGGGCACAGATACATTGTATAACACTAGGAGTTTAGGAGAAGTTATCATTAATGAGTGCTAAGAGTCACTAGATGGGGAACAGATGAGAGACAGAGGGTACCATCCAAGTAAATGAATGAAAGAATGGTATTTCTAAAAGTAGAGAATTAGAAAACATCATAATTCTTCGAAGAAATATGTTTTCTCCTCATGACTGATGCAAAGGAAGGACTTTGGGGAAATGGTGGACGATAAGGCTGGAAGACTAGGTGGACATTTATTAATATACACTCCCATATTCATTCAACAGAAACTTAAAGGTACCAACTTAGGCAGTGAGAATACAAGAGAGAGCAAGGCAAATGAAGACCCTAACCTCATTAAGTTCACATTCTTTTTTGAAAAATATTAATTAATTAATTAATTAATTGATTAATTTTAAAGGGGGCACACATCTAAGGGGAGAGGCAGAGGAAGAGGAAAAAGCAAATCTCAAGCAGATCCCCAATGACCTTAGAGCCTGCTGCCAGGCTCGATCCCATGACACTGAGATAATGAACTTAACTGAAATCAAAAGTCAGATGCTCAACTAACTGAGCCACCATCCTGGTGCCCCTGAAGTTTGTATTCTCAAAAATTGAGTCAGATAAACAATATAAATGATTAACTTGATTAGTGCCATGACGGAGGGTTTTATTTTTAAGATCATGATATAGGACAACCAATATTTCATAAATTTACATGTCTTTTTTTATTTAGCTCTAAATTTTATTCTAAGTGTCACAAGGAGCCACAGAAGGGCTTTAAAAGGGGATGGAGTTGTGATATGATAAAGAGTGTATTTTAGAAAGTTAACTGTGGCAATAGAGTGAAGAACATACTGGATGAGGGAAACTCAGGAAGTAAAGAGACTAGATAAGTGACTTGCGGTAGTATAGGTAAAAAAGGTGATGACCTCCACTACACTATTTTGGTGGAGATGAAGAGAAGTGGATAGACTTATGAACATGCTAAATGACGAAAGGGGATGGGACAGAGGAATTTGTAGTATAGTCCCAGGTTTATGATGTTAGTGGATCAATACGAAGATAGGATCCAAAGCTAGAATAAAATGGGAGTGAAGGTCAGGAAAGGTTAATTAATTAATTATATTTTTTATTGGAGTTCGATTTGCCAACATATAGCATAACACCAAGTGCTTATCTCATCAAGTGCCCCCCTCAGTGCCCGACACCCAGTCACTCCATTCCCCTACCCACCTCCCTTTCCACTACCACTTTTTAAAAAAGATTTTATTTATTTATTCATGAGAGACAGAGAGAGAGAGAGAGGCAGAGACACAGACAGAGGCAGAAGCAGGCTCCATGCAGGGAGCCCGACATGGGACTCGATCCCAGGTTTCCAGGATCAGGCCCTGGGCTGAAGGCAGCGCTAAACCGCTGAGCCACCAGGGCAGCCCTCCACTACCACTTGTTCGTTTCCCAGAGTTAGTGACTCTCATGTTCTATCACCTTCTCTGATTTTTCCCACTCATTTTCTCTCCTTTCCCCTGTATTCCCTTTAATTATTTTTAATATTCCCCAAATGAATGAGACCATATAATGTTTGTCCTTCTCTTATTTACTTACTTCACTCAGCATAATACCCTCCAGTTCCATCCACATCGACAAATGGTGGGTATTTGTCGTTTCTAATGGCTGAGTAATATTCCATTGTATACATAGACCACATCTTCTTTATCCATTCATCTTTCGATGGACACCGAGGCTCTTTCCACAGTTTGGCTATTGTGGACATTGCTGCTATAAACATTGGGGTGCAGGTATCCTGGTATTTAACTGAATTTGTATCTTTTTTTTTTTTTTCTGAATTTGTATCTTTGGGATAAATCTCCAGCAGTGCAATTGCTGGGTCGTAGGGCACATCTATTTTTAACTCTTTGAGGAATCTCCACACAGTTTTCCAGAGTGGTTGCACCAGTTCACATTCCCACCAACAGTGCAAGAGGGTTCCCCTTTCTCCACATCCTCTCCAACATTGGTTGTTTCGTGTCTTGCTAATTTTCCCCATTCTCACTGGTGTGAGGTGGTATCTCATTGTGGTTTTGATTTGTATTTCCCTGATGGCAAGGGATGTGGAGCATTTTCTCATGTGCTTGTTGGCCATGTCGATGTCTTTCTCTGTGAGATTTCTGTTCATATCTTTTGCCCATTTCATGATTGGATTGTTTGTTTCTTGGGTTTTGAGTTTGAGAAGTTCTTTATACATCTTGGATACTAGCCCTTTATCTGATAGGTCATTTGCAAATATCTTCTCCCATTCTGTAGGTTGTCTTTAAGTTGTGTTGACAGATTCTTTTGCTGTGAAGAAGCTTTTTAACTTGATTAAGTCCCAATAGTTCATTTTTGCTTTTGTTTCCCTTGCCTTCAGAGGTGGATTTTGCAAGAAGTTGCTGTGGCCAAGTTCAAAAAGTGTGTTGCCTGTGTTCTCCTCTAGGATTTTGATGGAATCTTGTCTCATTTAGATTGTTCATCCATTTTGAGTTTATCTTTGTGTATAGTGTAAGAGAATGGTATAGTTTTATTCTGCACGTGGCTATCTAATTTTCCCAGCATCATTTATTGAAGAGACTGTCCTTTTTCCAGTGGATAGTCTTTCCTGCTTTGTCGAATATTAGTTGACCATAGAGTTGATAGCCCATTTCTGGGTTCTCCAATCTGTTCCATTGATCTATGCGTCTGCTTTTGTGCCAGTACCACACTGGCCTGACAACCACAGCTTTGTAGTACAACCTGAAATCTGGCATTGTGATTCCCCCAGCTATGGTTTTCTTTTTTAAAATTCCCCTGGCTATTTGGGGTCTTTTCTAATTCCACACAAACCTTAAGATGATTTGTTCCAACTCTCTGAAGAAAGTCCATGGTATGTGGATAGGGATTGCAACAAATGTGCAAATATCCCTGGGTAGCACAGACATTTTCAATGTTAATTCTTCCATTCCATAAGCTTGGAATACTTTTTCATCTCTTTGTGTCTACCTCAATTTCTTTCAGACGTATTCTGTAGTTTTAGGGTATAGGTCCTTTACTTCTTTGGTTAGGTTTATTCCTAGGTATCTTATGCTTTCGGTGCAATTGTCAAAGGGATTGACTCCTTAATTTCTCTTTCTTCAGTCTCATTGTTAAGGTATAGAAATGCCACTGATTTCTGGGCATTGATTTTGTATCCTGCCACACTGCTGAATTGCTGTATGAGTTCTAGCAATCTTTAGGTGGAGTCTTGGGTTTTCTATGTACAGTGTCATGTCATCTGTGAAGAGGGAGAGTTTGACTTCTTCTTTGCCAATTTGAATGCCTTTTATTTCTTTTTGTTGCCTGATTGCTGAGGCTAGGAATTCTAGTATTATGTTGAGTAGCAGTGGTGAGAGTGGACATCCCAGTCATTTTCCTGATCTTAGGGAAAGGCTCCCAGTGTTTCCCCATTGAGAATGATATTTGCTGTTGGCTTTTCATAAATGGCTTTTAAGATGCTAGAGAATGTTCCCTCTATCCCTACATTCTGAAGAGTTTTGATCAGGAATGGATGCTTTATTTTGTCAAAGTCTTTCTCTGCGTCTATTGAGAGGATCATATGGTTCTTGTATTTTCTCTTGTTGATATGATCTATCACACTCATTGCTTTATGAGTGTTGAACCAGCCTTGCATCCTGGGGATAAATTCCACTTGGTCATGGTGAATAATCTTCTTAATGTACTGTTGGATCCTATTGGCTAGTATCTTGTTGAGATTTTTTGCATCTGGGTTCATCAGGGATATTGGTCTATAATTTTCCTTTTTGGTGTGGACTTTGTCTGGTTTTGGAATTAAAGTGATGCTGGTCTCATAGAACGAGTTTGGAAGTACTCCATCTCTTTCTATCCTTTGGAACAGCTGTAGTAGAATAGATATTGTTTCTTCTTTAAAGTTTTGATAGAATTCCCCTGGGAAGCCATCTGGCCCTGGACTTTTGTGTCTTGGGAGGTTTTTGATGACTGCTTCAATTTCCTCTCTGGTTAACAGCCTGTTCAGGTTTTCTATTTCTTCCTGTTCCAGTTTTGGTAGTTTGTGGTTTTCCAGGAATGCGTCCATTTCTTCTAGATTGCCTAATTTATTGGCATATAGCTGCTCATAATATGCTTTTAAAATCGCTTTTTATTTCCTTGGTATTGGTGGTGATCTCTCCTTTTTCATTTGTGATTTTATTAATTTGAGTCTTCTCTCTCTTATTTTTAATAAGGCTGGCTAATGGTTTATCTATCTTATTCTTTCAAAGAAGCAACTCCTGGTTTTGTCGATCTGTTCTACAGTTCTTCTGGTAGCTATTTCATTGAGTTCTACTTGAATCCTTATTAACTCTCTTCTTTTGCTTGGCGTAGGTTTCATTTGCTGTTCTTTCTCCAGTTCCTTTAGGTGCAAGGTTAGCTTGTGTATTTGAGTTTTTTTCCAATTTTCTGAGAGATGCTTGTTTTGCGATGTATTTCCCTCTTAGGACCGTTTGAGCTGTGTTCCAAAGATTTTGAACAGTTATATCTTTATTTTCATTAATTTACATGAATCTTTTTAATTCTTCTCTAATTTCCTGGTTGACCCTTTCATTTTTTCAGGATGGTCTTTAACTTGCAGGTGTTTGAGTTTCTTCTAAATTTCTCCTTGTGATTGAATTCAATTTTCAAAGCATTATGGTCTGAAAATATACAGGGGACAATCCCAATCTTTCAGTAGTGGTTGAGACTGATTTGTAACCTAGTATGTGGTCTATTCTGGAGAAAGTTCCATGTGCACTTGAGAAGATTGTGTATTCAGTTGTGTTCAGATGCAAAGTTCTGTATATATCTGTGAAATCCATCTGATCCAGTGTACCATTTAAAGCCCTTATTTCTTTGGAGATGTTATGATTCAAAATCTGTCATTTACAGAAAGTGCCATGTTGAAGACTTCTACTATGAGTGTATTATTATCAATGTCTTTATTTCAGTTACTAATTGATTGATATACTTGGCAGCTGCCACATTCAGAGCATAAATATTCAAGATTGTTAGGTGTTCTTGTTAGACACTTTAAGTATGATATAGTGTCCCTCTTCATCTCTTACTACACTCTTTGGAATAAACTGTTATTTATCTGTAATAAGGATTTCTATTCCAGCTTTCTTTTGAGGACCATTAGAATGGTAAATGGTTCTCAAACCTTTCATTTTGAGGTTGGAGTGTCCTTAGATCTAAAATGAGTCTCTTGTAGACAGCAAATAAATGGGTCTTGTTTTTTTATCCAGTCTGGAACCCTGCGTCTTTTGGTGGCATCATTTAGCCCATTTACATTCAGAGTTACTATTGAAAGATATGAATTTAGTGTCATCATAATACCTATTCAGTCAATGTTTTTGTGGATTATTTCCTTGAACTTCCTCTTTCTTTTACAGAGTCCCCCTTAATATTTCTTGCAGAGCTAGTTTGGTGGTCACATATTCTTTCAGTGTCTGCCTATCTTGGTTGCTCTTTATCTCTCCTTCTATTCTGAGAGACTTGCTGGATATAGTATTCTTCGCTGTATGTTTTTCTCATTTAGGACCCTGAATATATCCTGTCAGCCCTTTCTGGCCTGCCAGGTCTCTGTGGAGAGGTCTGCTGTTAATCTAATATTTCTCCCCATATAAATTAAGAATCTTTTGTCTCAGGCAGCCTGGCTAGCTCAGCAGTTTAGCGCTGCCTTCAGCCCAGGGCGTGATCCTGGAGACCCAGAACCGAGTCCCACATCAGGCTCCCATGGAGTCTGATTCTCCCTCTGCCTGTGTCTCTACCTCTCTCTCTGTCTCTGTGCCTCTCATGAATAAATAAATAAAATCTTTTTTTTTTAAAAAAAAAGAATCTTTTGTCTCTTGCTGCTTTAAGGATTTTCTCTTTATCTTTGGAATTTGCAAGTTTCACTATTAAATGTCGACGTGTTGAATGGTGTTTATTGTATTTTCAGGAGGTAGGACCCCTGTATCTCCTGGATCTGAATGTCTGCTTTCCTCCCCATATTAGGGAAGTTCTCAGCTATTTTTTGTTCAATGTTGCTTTCTGGCCCTCTGGCCCTCTCAGTGCTTTCTGGAACCCCAATTATACATAGATTCTTCCTTCTGAGGCTATCATTTATTTCCCTTAACCTTTCCTCATGGTCTTTTAATTGTTTTTGTCTTTTTCCTCAGCTTCCTTCCTTGCCATCAACTTATCTTCTATGTCGCTCACTCTTTCTTCTACCTCATTAACCCTCGTCGTTAGGACCTTCAGTTTGGATTGCATCTCATTTAATTGATTTTTAATTTCAGCCTGATTAGATCTAAATTCTGCAGTCATGAAGTCTCTTGAATCCTTTATGCTTTTCTTCCAGAGCCACCAGTAGCTTTATAATAGTGCTTCTGGGGCAGCCCTGGTGGCGCAGCGGTTTAGCGCTGCCTGAAGCCTGGGGTGTGATCCTGGAGTCCCGGGATCGAGTCCCACGTCAGGCTTCCTGCATGGAGCCTGCTTCTCCCTCTGCCTGTGTCTCTGCCTCTCTCTCTCACTCTCTCTGAATAAATAAATCTTAAAAAAAAATAATAGTGCTTCTGAATTTGCTTTCTGACATCGAACTGTAATCCAATTTCTGTAGCTCTGTGGCAGAGAGTATTGTTTCTGATTCTTTCTCATGTGCTGAGTTATTCTTTCTAGTCATTTTTCTCAGTGCAGAGTGGTTAAAAACAAGTTGTACATGTTAGAAGCACAAACTCCTCTCTGTAGCATTCCAGCTGTTCACTCTAAATCTCAGGTCAAATTCATAAGTTTTCAAGATGTTTTGAAATTTATCTAGGTAAGTTATTGAGGACAGGTGACTTCGGGACCCTACTCCTCCACCATCTTGCCCCTCCCCCCAAGAAAGATATATTTAATTCAGAGAGCAAATAAGGAGAGTAGATCAAGTCATAGACTCCATCAGTTCAGCTGGGTAAAGTGAAAGTAGGTGGGTTTTTTAATTTTTTATTTAAATTCCAGTTAACATAGAGTGTAATATGGGTTTCAGATCTACAACAGAGTGATTCAAACTTACATACATCATCTGGTGCTCATCACAAGTGCCCTCCTTCATCCCCATCACCTATTTCACCCATCCTCTCACCTATCCCCCCCCCCCCGACCATCAGTTTGTTCTCTGTAGTTAAAAGAGTCTGTCTTATTACCTAGGCAGTGCCAGTCACTTGTTTGAAGCTATGTCATATCTCATGGGCAGATAAAAAAGGCATCTGGTATTTGAGAAAAAGACTAGGTTGTGACAAAAGATTTCTGGAGGAGTTGACTCAAACCAATAAGCATAAGATAGCTTTAAGGATGGCAAAATTCAGGCAACTAGAGACAGGGAAGGCAATGCATATTAACAACACAATGAGAAAAAGGTGCAGAGAGGAGATGCATATGACCAATGTATTTTGAGGAGATAGTGGTTGTAACAGAATATTTATATTGGTACAAATGGGAAAAAATTGTCTTATTCCCAATATTATCTACAATTACTAAGATAGAAGATATTAAATATTCGACTTCTAAAAATGTTGCAAAATTCTCTATTTCCAAATGCTCCATCTATCAAAATTTATTTGGCCTCTTCTAATGCTTTTTAATGAACTCTGTATACATATATGGCAAATAATTTCATTTTTCTGTGAAAATATAGCATAGTGAGAAATTACTAACAATATTACCAAATAACATCCAAGTCCAGCCAAATGAAGTACAAACTGGTTAATCTGAGAAATCTCTTCATTTTGAATTTATGAACTCAGGAGAGAGTTGATATTTTATGGAAATGCACATTCTAGATAGGATAGGATTATATCATCCTATTGAAAGTATGTAACAGAGGGTTATTTTTTTCTTTCCATCTGCTTAGATTTCATTAAAATGTGCCATCTGTGGGGAACCTGGTTGGTTCAGTTGGCAAAGCATATTATTTCAGCTCAGGACATGATCTCAGGGTCCTGGGATCGAGGCCCATGTCAGGCTCCCTGCTCACCAGGGAGTCTACTTGACCCTCTGCCCCTCCCGGGACTCATATGCTTCCTCTCTCTCTCTGTCTCCCTCAAATAAATAAATAAATAAATAATTTTTTAAAGTGCCATCTATAAAGAAATTATATATATTTTTAAAAACTACTTCTATTTTACTGATGTGCCATTCTACATTGAATCTGAGCAGACATCTTTCCTGTGTGTTGTGGAGAAATGCATAGATGATCTAATTTTTGACAATTACTCTGATATTTGAAAAATACCACTAAAATACCTAAATTTTTTAATACAAAGTCCATAGATTTCATACAGAACATGTAAACTGAAAAAGAAAAGACAAAATTCCATTAAGTACATAGAGGTGCTTACTAAAGTCTCAGGGTGGCCCAAATATGGACCAGACTGCCCAAAGCTATTGAATCTGAACTAGGAGAAAAACACAAAATTTGTAGCGGAGAGGTCTCTGAATCTTCTCTCAGAAGTCCTAGCTAAGGTATCCATTAATCAAGCATTCTCTTTGGTTGCTCTCTCTTTACATCTTATCTGATCTCTCAAATAATGGGAACATTCTTTACTCCAGTATGGCTTGAAGTTGGGTCTACAACTCTTATTGACTAACTCTGAAAAAAAAAGGTTTACTTAGTTTTAGATGGGGCCTAATTAAGATCACTGTTTTCTGACTCTTGTTCAGAAGAGTCAGATTTGTAGCCTCTCCTACCAGCTTCATTTTTTTTTTGGTATACTTAATGTATACATTAAGCTTTATTGTTTTGGTATACTTAATGTACTTTAATTTTTTGTATACTTAATGTACTTCTACATCTTAGTGATAAGTTTCAAAGATCGTTTTGGAATTCAGTGTTCTTAATTAACAGAATGAGAGCCATTTAGCTACTCTCAGAATAGGCTTCAGAGTCTGCTTACATACACTCATTTAGCACAAATTAATTACCTTCTTCATTTAATGAGAATAATGTTATAAAACATCTTGTTTAAGTCTTCTTGAGTGCCCAAAGTGCATTTCAAAAAATCTGAAAATACATTTTTCTAGCTAAGAATTTTGATTAGAAATAAAATACACTGATATTTTACTCTAAAAAAATTGGGTTACTGGAGCTGGATTAAGCATAGTGGTATATTCAAAAGAAAACAAGTCCAGCTCCAAAAGCCATATAGCAATTAATTATGATCAGGGAAAGTAAGTGCCATAGGAAAAAACAATCCTAGGACAGGGTCTTCTAGGATGAGTTGTCTTCATAAGGAATATCGTGTGTGGATGGAATCAGAAGGGAATTCCAAGCAGGTGAAATGGCATGAGCAAATGCCAAGGGGTATCCAGGTTTACTGAAGATTCAGACAATAGGACTTGGTGTACTACATAGGTTACATGACAAGGAAGAAGGAGCAAATTGAACACCAAGTGTGGACTGGTACCAAATTATGACAGTCCTTAATGTGAAACCAAGGAACACAAAATTTATTTCTATTTTGGACAAGGAAGCCCTATGATGTTTAGTCAAGGGAATTACATGTTGAGAGTTATGGGTTTTTTTAAAGATTTATTTCTTTATTTTAGAGATAATAAGAGATCACATGAGTGGAGAGAGGGGCAGTAGGAGAGAGAATCTCAAGCAGACTCCCTGGAGCCTGACACAGGGCTCAATTCCACAACCCTGAGATCATGACCTGAGCCAAAATCAAGAGTTGGACACTTCACTGACTGAGCCACCAGGGTGCCCCTGAGAAATATGCTCTAGAAAGATTACTCTGGCAGAAATATGGAGAAGGTATTGGAGATGGAAACAATAGAGATGTAGAGACCAGTGTGGAAGCTGGTAGGAGAGGCTACAAATCTGAACTAGGGAAGAAGTGTGGATGGAAAGTAAAAAACACAAAAGAGTTTAAAAAATAGAAGTAGCACTTGGAAAATAATTTTATATTGGGAGTAAAAGAAAAGAGTAAAGCATCTGTAAGATGTAGATTACTAGTTTGATTTACTTAGCAGAAAGCACTGTGTTTTTAACCAGCGAAAATCAGCATAGATAGAAAATATTAAAGGGTCAGGTCTACTGGGGCAATGAATTCAATTTGGGACAATTTGTGTGACATCCAACTTGAGATACAGGTCTGGAGATATGACTAGAGAGATAGCATTTAGGAGTCAAGGGTGGGAGGGCAAGACCATCCACAAGAAAAAAAATCCAAGAAGAGAATTGAAAAATGTTAAAGGACAGAGATATTTGGAAAAAAAATTAGAGAAACTGGAATCAGAACAAGGGATCTGAACGATGCTGGTAGGTTGCAGAACAACCTGGAAGGAGCAGGAGATCTACAATCAAGAAGAGAGAGTTCCAGGAAGAAAGGGATAGTTGTCTCTCTTCATCATACTTGGGGATGAAAGAGATGTTCGCTCAGACCCCACCTTCTTGATTCCTTAACCATCTGTCCATTGCTATAGTATATTCACAAACTACACACTCACACACAGTACCAAGAAAACCCCAGGAATATACACACTCTTTATTATAGGTATGTTCTTAACTAATACCTCCTGATGATCTACCTACCCACTGAGCTGGGCTTAACCCATTTCAGCAACAACTGAAAGAATTCCTTTTTGGCCCGGGGCTCAGAAATGAAGTAGAGGTATCCTGCCTGCCTTGTCCCTTGGTATCATCCCCATTGGCTGCCAATAACAAGAGAAGGTGAGGCATGAGAAAGAGAACTCACATAAAAAGTCTTCTTCCGGGATCCCTGGGTGGCTTGGCGGTTTGGCACCTGCTTTTTGCCCAGGGCGCGATCCTGGAGTCCTGGGATTGAGTCCCGCGTCGGGCTCCCGGCATGGAGCCTGCTTCTCCCTCTGCCTGTGTCTCTGCCTCGCTTTCTCTCTCTATGTCTATCATGAATAAATAAATTAAATCTTTAAAAAAAAAAGTCTTCTTCCCATGCCACAGCTCCCTGCTTTCTTTCCAGTGTGGCCCACACTGGCTAGAATTTTACCCAAAGCTATCCACAAATTAAGCCAAGAAAGTATCTTCATTCTTTTTGTCATATTCAGCTGTATCCACCTAAATTGCCCAACGTAGCTCACCAGAGAAAGGAATTATGAACAAACCATCAGAAAAAAGTGACAAACACTACAAGAAAGCATAAAATGTCTTACATTTGCCAGCTTCTTATAGCATGTATCAATTTAAAGCCCTTTCTGTTTTCACAGTAAATCCCTTGTTCTCAGAGAGGAAATAAAGTAATGAAAATCACATTTATTATCTCCTATGCCCACCAGAAAACAAAAATATATGTATTTTTAAATGTACAATGTATCTTCCCTCTCCTATTTTATTTTTGCAGTTTTCTTTATCACAAAATATTTCAAACATACAGAAACGTAGAGATAATAATAAAATGCATAATCACCACCCCAGCTTAAATAAATCTTAACTATTTTCCATTTCTTTTGGATATTGAAAAATCACTGAGTCCCAGCACCTTGTGTGTATCTACAAATTCCATTCTCCTGCATGCCCACTCCAATACTGAGAACCACACGAATAATTTTGATTTGTTTACATGTGTTAGTTACATATGTATTTAACTCTAAAATATGTGCTAGTGTTCTACATTTTAGCTTACATAAATGGTACTTTGCTGTGCGCATTCTGGAATTTTTACTTTCATTATTATTTACTATTAAATATGCATGATTTTCTGATTTTCCTTGTGATTTGCTAGTTATTCCTTATTTAGTAATTCCTATTTTTAACTTCCAAACATATGGTTTTTAATGAACATATATTTTTTTAACCTATCCTTTAACTGCAATGTGTTCCAAGAAAGTTTTCCTGCATGATACTGGTTCTTTAAAACGTGTTTAGGTTTCCTTCAGGATGTAGCACATAATACATTATTATAGATGTTATAGGTGAGCTTGAAAACCACATATATTTCATATGATCAAACTTGTTATTTGCATCTTTGAGTTTTCTCAATAGTTTCTGGTCTGCTTAATCTATCAGTTTCAGACAGATACATGTACAAATATCCCAATGTAATACATTTTGTCAATTTCTGATTGTAAATCTGTCAGTTAAAACTCTATTTTTGATGATATGGGATTTTTTTCAGTGCATAAAGGCTCAAACCAGTTATATCTTGGCAGCTTGGTAGCAGCTTGGTAGGAGCTTGGTAGCTCTGTTATGAGGTGACATTTCTTCTTATCTCTGTCAATCATTTATTCCTTAAATTGTATTAAAAGAAGCTTTACCAATCTCTCCTCTCTGCTTTCACATGTAGCCTCCATCCTGAATTTTTTGTTCTAGCTTATGTAACTATGTGTGAATCATAAAATAATACATTATTTTGTTTTGTGTATTTTTAATGTTAAGTAAATGAAATCACATTCTTTCATAAGCTCCTTCTATCACTGAACATTATGACTAAGATTCATTTGTGTTATTGCTTAGCTTAATTCATTCATTTGCACTTCTGTTCAATAGCCCATTGTATGAATATATTACAGTTTATATGTTCCACAATGGATAAACATTTATGTTGTTTCTGGACTGTGGCCATAAACAAACAGTGCAGTTAGGAACATTTTTATAAACATCTCTTTGTATGCATACATTAGAGTTTCTTTCAGGGATGGACAAACTGTAAAGGGCTAGATAGTAAATATTTTAGGCTTTGTGAACTATGTAGGGTCTTAGTCATATATTCATTCTTTTTCTTACAACTCTTCAAAAATGTAAGAAAGGGGGAACTTGGGTGGCTCAGTCACTTAAGTGTCTTCAGCTCAGATCATGATCCCAGGGCCCTGGGATGAAGCCCCACATCAGGGGCCCTGCTCAGTAGGGAGCTTGCTTCTCCCTCTCCCTCTGCTTCTCCCCGGGCTTGTTCTCTCTCTCTCTCTCTCTCTCTCTCTCTCTCAAATAAATACAATCTTTTTAAAAAATGTAAAGAAAAATATTCACCATTTACAAGGCCTTCCCAAAATGAGCTGTAGGACACACAAGTCCATGGCCCATAGTTTACCAATGCCTGCAGAGTAAATAGCTAGGAATGAAAGAGCTGTCAAACATATTTTTGCCAACATGGGGGATGTGAAATAGTATCTTGTTGTCTTTTTAATTTAATGAGACTGAACATCATTTCATATGTTTATTGGCCACTTGGGCTTCCTCTTCTGTGCAGTGACTATTCAAGTCTTTTACTCATTTTTCAAGTAGATTGCTTTTTCTTATGTCCCTTCTGACTAATATGTGTTGCACATATCCTCTCAGTCTGTGGCTTGTTTGTCAAACAGAAACTTTTAAACCTAAATTAATCTAATTTATGTACCTTTTTTGATTGCATGTACTTTTTGTCCCTTCTAATGTCTTCTAAAACTTTTATAATACTATCCAGAAGTCATTTGTACACCTGCAATCTATTTTTATGCCCAATGTGATGTGAGAGCACAGTTTTATATCTTTCTACTGCAAATTCTCTTCTTTCCTCATTGAAATGGAAAGCTGGTACTGTTGTACATTAGGTTCTTGTAAAATTAATGCTGCAATAACAAAGAGCCCCCAAATCTCAGTGGCTTACGCAGTTTCTTTCTTGCTGACATTATTGACAGTGTATCAGCGCTGGGTCTCATCTACATTTCTATTTTTTATTTCAGGACTCCAACTGAAGGAGTCTCTATTTGGAACATAACATTTTTGCGGCAGAAGGAAAAGAACTGTCAAACCATGCAGAGAAATTTCCGTCATTACACAGTTACAGTTTTACCATGGTTCAAGCTTCTGTCAGGTGTGGCATAGGTCTGCTCCCATTCTATTGGCTAAGGCAAGTTATATGGCCAACCCCGACGTCACAGGGAGGAGACACACCTCTCTTAGAGAGACACTGGAAGTTATATGGCAACCAGTGAAGTCAGTCAATCGGAGAAGGACAAACAGTGTATGTTCTCATTCATTTGGGGAATATAAATAATAGTGAAAGGGAATAGAAGGGAAGGGAGAAGAAATGTGTGGGAAATGTCAGAAAGGGAGACAGAACATAAAGACTCCTAACTCTGGGAAACGAACTGGAGGTGGTGGAAGGGGAGGAGGGCAGGGGGTAGGGGTGAATGGGTGACGGGCACTGGGGGGGGGCACTTGATGGGATGAGCACTGGGTGTTATTCTGTGTGTTGGTAAATTGAACACCAATAAAAATTAATTTATTAATATATATATATACAGTGGGTACATATAATCCTCTTACAGAGAGAAGAGCAATTTGGAGTAATAATAATACAGTTTACTTAAACATATATGAAAATATTTTTCTGTTCTATTTCTCTTTCTCTGGTCATCTATTCCTGTACAAATATCACATTATCTTAATAGTATACTTTCATAATAATTATTGATATGTGGTAAGGCAAGGCACCATACTTCGTTCTTTTCCTTTAGCAGCATCTTGATCCTCCTTGGCCTTTGCTCTTACATATCTATTTAAAATTCATTAGTAACATTGAAATACTTTTAAATGTTTCAGGCTACTAAATATGGTATCTCTTCTATATTCTCTTGGTTTCTGGTGAATATAAATGTAATTGATGGATTTTTGTGTCCAACAAATTTGCCAACCTGTCTTACTAATTCTGTAGATTAATTTATGCTGTAGATTCTTTCAGTATTTTTTAAAGATTTTATTTATTTATTAGGTAGAGGGAGAGAGAGAGAAAGAGAACATGGTGATCGGGGAGAGGGAGGAGAGGCAGAGGGGGAGGGGAAGCTGACTCCCAGCTGAGCAAGGAGCGTCTTGCAAGGCTTGATCCCAGGACCCTGAGATCATGACATAAGCCAGCCAGGAGCCCCTTTCAGGTTTTTTTGGGTTTTTATTTTATTTTATTTTTATTTATTCATGAGAGACGGAGAGAGAGGCAGAGACATAGGCAGAGGGAGAAGTAGGCTCATCCCAGGGAGCCCGATGTGGGACTCGATCCCGGGCCCAGGGATCACACCCTGAATCAAAGACAGACGCTCAACCGCTGAGCCACCCAGGTGTCCCTGTTTCAGTTTTTTATATAAGTAATTACCTCAAGTACAAAATGACAGTTTTGTCAAAATAATTTTCCTAATATGTCTATTTTCCAATTTTACAATCAATTTTATTTTAGGTCTCTTTTATATGTACAATATAGTTGATTTTTCTCAAATCCAAGTGGGTACTATTGTTTACTTCATTTTGATTAAGATGTATTTGAGTGTATTTCATTCATTCTCGCTTGTGTTTCCTATTTCCCTCCTTAATAACTTATTTCCACCCTTTATCAATTCTTTTTTTAATTCATAAAGTTCTCCATAAATGCTTTTCTTTCCTGTGGTACCCTGAAGTCCAAGAATTGCATTTCAATTTCATAAATAGACTTTACATTTTTACACATATCCCTACCAAAAAACATTTCTAATAGTATCTAACATTATTCAGTACATCCTTTCTCCTCCTCTCATATACAGACATAGAATAGTCTTGGATTGCTTTTCTTTTTTCTTTAAGTTTCTATTGCAATTCTACTTAGTTAACATGCAGTGTAATATTAGGTTCAGGGGGACGAAATAGTGATTCAACACCTCCATACATCACCTGGTGCTCATCATGATTACTGGCCCACATGTTTGGCTTGCTTTAAATAACCACTGAACATATTGTGGAGCAGGAACTGAACCCCCATTGTTTTCATTCATAGTCATATAATATTTTAGTTTCATCTTTAATTTTAATTGTAAAAGTGCTGTTTTCTATTCAATAGTGAATGTAACTTGTCAGGGCATTTTCAAAATCTGTCCTTGCCACTGTTGCTCACATTCCACTCTATTACAATCTCTTTTCTTGTTGCTAAAAGGCATCCTTTAGAGTCTTTCAACAAGAGTCTTTGTGTGGCTATGCATCTTAATTTTTGTATTTTTGAAAATATCTCTCTCTTTGGCTCTTTGGATGGTAGTTTAACTTTTGCCAAGGACTTTGGGCATCTTTTCATACTGAAGAGAAATCCTGTTTTTAAATTATTGTTCTTTTTATATATCATCTGCATTCTATGTATAGTAGCTTTTAATTTTCACTGTATCTTTATATTTGGCAACAATATTCTGCAGTTTTATTAAGTTGTTTCCAGCTGTGAATTTATTTTTATTTATCATGCTATTTAGTTTTGAGTGGAAGACTCAGGTCTCTCTTCAACTTTGGAAACTATCTTCAAAACCTCTCCAAATGGTTCTCTGTCATTCACTCTTTTCTTATTTTGTAAGTCCTATTAGATTGATAGTGGAATTATTTCTTTTTTTTATTTTATTTTATTTGTTTGAATTTATTTTTTTTTTATTTTTTATTTTTTTTAAATTAATTTTTATTGGTGTTCAATTTACCAACATACAGAAAAACACCCAGTGCTCATCCCGTCAAGTGTCCACCTCAGTGCCCGTCACCCATTCCCCTCCAACACCCGCCCTCCTCCCCCCTTCCACCACCCCTAGTTCGTTTCCCCGAGTTAGGAGTCTTTATGTTCTGTCTCCCTTCCTGATATTTCCCAACATTTCTTCTCCCTTCCTTTATATTCCCTTTCACTATTATTTATATTCCCCAAATGAATGAGAACATACACTGCTTGTCCTTCTCCGATTGACTTATTTCACTCAGCATAACTGGAGGGTATTATGCTGAGTGGAATTATTTCTATTAACTAATCTTTCATCATTTTGATCTCTTTATTTATGTGCTGCATTCTGAGTGAATTTCATGGCCATATAATCAATTTCATAAATTCCTTTTTTACATGTTCAGTTTATTTTGCCTACTAAATCACTAGCTCAATAATGATGTTTTTCATTTCTAAGATGTCTGTTAGGATCTTTTTTATCTTAATCTTTCTCCCAAAGTTTATTGAGATATAATTTACATATTGTATAAATTTAAGGTGCACAGCATACAATTTGATATAAGTATATGTCATGAAATGATTACCACAATGAGTTTAGTTATCTATAGTTATACTATACTTATGTAGTAACAATTTTTCCCCTTGTGGTGAGAGCTTTTAAGATCTAGTCCTTAGGAACGTTTTTTTAAGGGGAGGGGTACAGAAGGAGAGGGAGAGAGAGAATCTTAAGCAAACCCCATGTCCAGCATGGAGCCCAATGCAAGGCTTAAAATCCAAGACTATTTTTTTTTAAATCCAAGACTATTAAGTGAGATCATATAGTCTTCATCTTTTTCTGTGTGACTTATTTAGCATAATGCCATCAAGGTCCATCCTTGGTGTTACAAATGACAGAATTTCCTTCATTTTTTTCTGGCTGATTGGTATTCTACTGTGAGTTTTCTTTATCTATTCTTCCACTGATGGACCCTTAGGTTGTTTCCATGTCTTAGCTATTATAAACAATGCTGCAATGAACATAGGGGTACAGATATCTCTTCAAGACATTTTGTTCTCTTTGTATGTACACCCAGAGGTGGAATTGCTGGATCATATGGTAGTTCTACTTGCAATTTCTTGAGGAGCCTCCATACTGTTTCCCAACATTGCAACAGGATTCTTTCCTCTGCATCCTCATCAGCATTTATTATCTCTTGTCCTTTTGATGATAGCCATTCTAGCAGATGTAAGTGAATCTCATTGTGGTTTTGATTTACATTTCCCTAATAACTAATGATGTTGAGAACCTTTATATACTGTTGGCCATTTGAGTTTCTTCTTCAGACAAATGTCTATTTAGGCCTTTACACATTTTAAATTGGATTATTAAAGTTTTTTGCTATTATGTTATAGAAGTTCCTTATATATTTTGGATATTAACCCCTTATCAGATCTGTAGTTTACAAATATTTCTCCCATTCCTTAGTTTGCCTTTCTTTTTGTTGGTCATTACTTCTGCTGTGAAGAAGCTTTTTAGTTTGATGTAGTCCCACATGTTTATGTTTTATTTTGTTGTTTCTGCTTTAGGGGTCATATCTAAAAAATCACTGGCGATGCTCAGGTCAAGATGCTTTTACCCTCTATTTTAGTCTAGGAATTTTGTGGCTTCAGGTCTTATATTTAAGTCTTTAATCCATTTTGAATTAATTTATGTGAGTGAGGTAAGATAGGAATCTAGTTTCATTCTCTTGCATGCAAATATCCAATTTTTTTAGTAGTATTTATTGAAAAGACTGTCTTTGCTCTAATGAGTATTCTTGACTCGCTTATTAAATATCAGTTGACCATATATAGACAGGTTTATTTGGAGGCTCTTAATTTTGTTCTTATATATATATATAATAAATAAGCATAAAATATATATCTTTTAATATCTATTTTTAATTTCCTTTATGGATATTATTCCTTTATTTCTTTGTGGCTCCTAACTATACCTAATTTAAACCTTTTTCTAAATGCTTTCCATTTGAATCCTCTATCTCTGGTTATTTGGGCTACTATTCTTGGCATTAGTTTCGCCACGTGTGATTTATAGATTCCTTGTATGGAGGGCATTTCTCTATCTCTCTCTTTCCCTTATCCTTCTCTCCATGCCTAATAATTTTGTGCTTGCTTCCCTCATCAGTCTTTGTAGAAATACATGGACTAATACAGGTGACCTGAAGCCCCTACTGACATTACACAGATGATATCAGAAATCCAGTCTGTGCTAGTGTTGGCTTCACATCATAAACATGATGTAGATACTGCAGTATATTCAGTTTCTTCAATTCTAAGTAACTTCCTAGATACCCAATATCCAATGTCACAGGGGAAATGTTAAGCTAAACAAGAGTATTATATCAAATAAGCTGGACGTTTGTTATTCAAGAGTGATCAGAAAACCTGTGAAATCTTCCTGGAAAGCCATACAAAAAGAGGAAAGAACTATTCAGTGTACTTGGGTTGTAGGCAGGGCTTCATAATAGGAAAGAAATGCATATTTCCCTATCTGATATTCTTCCATGTATTGGGACACTGATTTTAAAAAATCACCCCTGCAGTCTCTCTACCTTCCTCACATACTGTACTCCTGGGGATCACTGTTGTGACTTATGTGAGTGGTAAATTAGGGATAAGGAACTAGATGCATCGTGCAGAATCTGCCTCTCTCTTTTCACTTGGGATTCTATGGTGCACATACGGTGTACATATGTACATATTGGGATTCTATGGTGTACATATGGTGTACATATGGAGTACATATTCTGGTAACCTCCACTATGCAGCAAGTTTTATGAAAGCCAGATCCCCCATGTGGGGGGGGGACTGAGACTTCACTACTACCTGTGGCTGAAAGGATGTTTCTGCCTAAATCTGCAGTGTGTATAAGAAAGCCTTCTTGCCCACGGATATAAGCCACATTATCTGATATGAGCTTCACTAGTTATAGAGAAGGGTTTTCTGTTTCTCTTTCTTATTTGTATATATTTTAGTGACTTTCAAACTCAGGTGGGGAAAACTGGAGTTTTCTCATGATTCCAACAAGAAAGACGAAAGTTGCTTTCTGATTGTAATTTATACATTTCAGTTTTTTCAATAAATACATTATATTTTAAAAAACCCTGCTTTATACACACATCTCTCCAAACTTCATGCTCACTCCTCTCTCTCTCTCTCTCCTCACATAAACTATTCTCATAACCTGCCCCTCTCTTCACTCTCCCTTGCTCTATTCCTGCCCTCATCTGCCATGCTCTGCATCTCTTATCTTCTTCCTTATATACTTTTGCTTTTTAATAAACCAATTAATTTTTTGGTTTCCTCAATTCCCCTCTCCATCCACTGCCTGGATCCATATCGTAAAGGCCTAATCCTATAAATTACAGAAGATTCCTCTTTTAAAACTAGATAAGGGATTGGGGCACCTCAGTGGGCTCAGTTGATTAAGTGTCTAATTCTTGATTTTGGCTCAAGTCATGATCTCAGGGTCTTGAGATTGAGCCCTGGAATTGGGCTCTGCACTCAGCATGGAGCCTACTTAAGATTCTCTCTGCCCCTCCTACCCCATACCCTCCTTTTGCACACACATGCACTCTATATCTTTCTCAAAAAAATATAGGTAACGGATGGAAGAAAATATCTGTAAATCATGCAACAATAAAGCATTAAAATCCAGAATATATAAAGAACTTCTACAACTCAACAACAACAAAATAACCCATTCAAAAATAAGTAGATAGTTCTCCAGTGACAATTGTAGATATAGAACAGACATTTTGCCAGAAGCTTGGGTGGCTCAGTGGTTGAGTGTCTGCCTTTGGCTCAGGTCATGATCCTGGGGTCCTGGGATCGAGGCGGGACTCTCCTCAGGGAGCCTGCTTCTCCCTCTGTCTATGTCTGTGCCTCTCTCTGTGTGTCTCTCATGAATAAAGAAATAAAATCTTTGAAAGGGGGAAAAAACAGATATTTTGCTGAAAAAGATATTTTCATATCTTTTCAGGCCCCCAAATCATATGACAATATGCTCAGTAACATTAGGCATGATGGAAATGCCATGAGATACTACTATGTACCCATGAAGATGGCTATTAATTTTTTAAGAAGTGATGGATGTTAATTTATTGTGGTGATCATTTTGCAATCCATACATATATAAAATCATGATGTTGTATAACCTTAAATTAATACAATGTTATATGTCAATCATATCTCAGTAAACCTAGAAAAAAGTTTTGTATAACTAAGTCATGTTTTAAAAATGGTAATTAACATGTGTTGGCAAGGTTGTGAAGAAATTGGAATCCTTTTGCATTGCAGGTGAGAATGTAAAATGGTGCAGCTGCTGTGGTAAACAGTTTGGTGGTACCTCAAAAAATTAGCTATAGAATTTACTACAGAATTACTATATGATACAACAATTCTGCTCCTGGGTATATAACAAAAGAACTAAATGAAGGGAATCAAATAGAATAGGTGTATACACCAATGTTCATGCAAAATTATTTATAACAAAAGGTGGAAACAACCCAAGTATCTATCAACAGATGAATTTATACTCAAATATGATACACACACACACACATGCACACACACACACATACACACAATGGAATGCTAGATTCTATTCAGCCATAGAAAGGAAATTTTGATACATGGTATAACATGGGTAAACTTTGAAGACATTATAATAGAGTGAAATAAGCCAGACACAAAAGGACAAATATTGTATGATTCCACTTATGTGAAATATCTAAATAGATTCTTAGAGACAGAAGGTAGATTAGAGTTTACCAGGAATGAGGGGCAAGTGAGGAGAAAGAATAGGAATTATTGCTTAATCAGTAGAGTTTTTCTTTGGAATGATCAAAAAGTTCTGAAAATGGGTAGTGGTAATGGTTGCATGAAATTGTGAATGTACTTAATGCCACTGGATTGTCTAGTTGAAAATGGTTAAAATCAGAAACTTAATATTACGTGTATTGTGCCACAATAAAATCTTTAAAAAGGTAAGGCAGAAAGACTGTGGATAAAAATACTTTAATACTGTATCCCTTTCAGACAGGTCACAGTCATATAATAGAAGTATAAACTTGGCCAAACCATTTCACTTCTCTAAACTTCACTTTCATCATCTATTGAAAACAGATCATGTTGCCTGCACCCCCACAAGGTTGATTTGAAGTTCAATTGCAACCTAATGTGTCAAGGGTGCCTGGGTGGCTCAGTTGGTGAAGTGTCTGCCTTCTACTCAGGTCATGGTCCCAGGGTCCTGGGATCCAGCCTTGGGTCAGTCTCCCTGCTCAGTAGGGAGTCTGTTTCTCGGACTCCCTCTGCCCTGCCCTCTGCTGGTGTTCTCTCTCTCTCTCTCTCAAGTAAATAAATAAAATCTTTAAAATAACCTAATGTGTCAGATGCCTAACAGTACATAGTATGCTATTGGGGTACTTTTATCCATTTATATTTTATAATAAGCATGTGATATAAATGTAGTTTTGCTATTACTAATAAAAGGGGCACTGGCTGTGATGGCTGTGAATACAAATCCTCTGGAGAAGCGATTTTTGTTATATAACTGTAACTATAGCCTAGCCTGAGTGATTGCTGAAATTATCAATCAGAATTTCAAGTGGTTTTGATGTCTCATAAGTATCTTTTCTTTTAAAGATTTCATTTACTTCTTTGAGAGAGAGAGAGAGGAGGAGTAGCAGAGGGGGTGGGAGACAGAGAATCCCAAGCAGACTCTGTGTTGATTGTGGAGCCTGATGCAGGGCTCAATCTCACAACCCTGAGATCATAACCTGAGCTGAAATCAAGAATCAGATGCTTAACGGACTGTACCACCCAGGCATCCCTACATGGGCATCGTCAAGTTAACATGTCCTAAACAAATTCTATAACATTCCTCTTAAACATACTCCGGGTGCATATCTTCTGCATGACAGTAAATAACATGACCATTTGCTCAATTGCTTAAGCCAGAGACACTTCTGTCCTCCTCATGCCCATACCACACTCATTCCCCTACCAAATCCAGTCTATTTCTCTTCTAAAGTATATCTCTTTTCTGCTTTCCCTTCATTCTCACTGTCACCTTCACCATCTGGACTACAGAAAAGTCTCCAAATTGGTCTCCCTACTCCCTCTCTAGACTCTTCAATTCTACATCAAGTAACCAGCGTTACTCTCACTATATAGATTGGATTACATAACCTTGTTTTAAGACTTATCAATGACTTCTAAGTCATGTTGAATAAAACCTAGATTTCTTAATGTGGCTCTATAAGCTCCTGTAAGGTCTAGGCTTTGCCTACAATTCAGCCTCACCTTGGACATCTCTTCAAGCACTTACATCCTACCAGCCATAGTCATCTTCAATCCTCAGACATGCCAAGCCCTTTGGCACCTTAGGGCCTTTGCACATACTGTGGCACTACCTGAAACATTGTCACTTCATCAAGTTTCAGTTTAAATGTCACTTCCTCAGAACAACCTACTATGATCCTATAATCTAAAGAAGGTTCTTGGGGATCCCTGGGTGGCTCAGTGGTTTAGTGCCTGCCTTTGGCCCTGGGCATGATCCTGGAGTCCCGGGATTGAGTCCTGCGTCAGGCTCCCAGCATGGAGCCTGCTTCTCCCTCGCCTGTGTCTCTGCCTCTCTCTCTCTCTCTCTCTCACTCTCTCTCTCTCGCTCTCTCTCTCTCTAATAAATAAATAAATAAATAAATAAATAAATAAATAAATCTTTAAAAAATCTTAAAAAAATCTTTAAAAAAATCTTAAAAAAGGTTCTTCATATTAGCACCTGTACATTGTTTTATGGACTTGTTTCTTGCCAGCTTCTTACACTACAATGTAATCTCTATAAGAGCTGGAATCATAACTGTTTTACTCACTGCTATATCTTAGCACTACCATGGTGCCAGATGCATAGGAACATTCAATAAATATTTGTTAAATGGTTCAATAAGTAAGAAGTAACCACATAACACACAGTAATAACTGTGTTTCAGGAATATGTGCAATTATGCATATTGATTTCCCACGGATAAATTATTACATGAGGGCAAAAACACATTCTCATTAAATCAGTTAGAGGGTAGTGCTCAAATATTTTAGTTTCTACATAGACCATGACCATTTCACATCCACCTAAAAACAACACCAAAAAATGCTGTGAGGGCTTTCTGGGTGAGCTATCAGAATAAGTGCTATTGCCCTTTTAGCTTGTGCAGCTTTGTAAATAATCTAGTCAAAAACAGGGGGAGTCATTCCCACTGAGACTCTTAAAAATGTTCAATGCTGAGGGCAGGGCAAGATGGTTGGAGGAATAGGGTCCTCAGCTCGCCCGGCCCCAACAACTTACCTAGGTAACTTTCAAACCATCCTGAACACCTACGAATTCGACCTGAGATGTAAAGAGAGAACGGCCAGAACGCTACAGAGAGAAGGATTTGCACTTCTAGCAAGGTAGGGAGGTGGAAAAAATACAATAAAAGAGAATCTAGTTGGGGAGGGGGCCCCCCCGCGAGGAGCCAGGCTAAGGTCCTGTGGGAGAGCCTCCAGGACAGGAAAGCCCAGCCCCGAAGAGGCGGGAACTTTAAAAATTTGCACGGGGCGCGGGGGGGGGGGGGGGATTCCTGGGTGGCTCAGCGGTTTAGCGCTACCTTCAGCCCAGGGCGTGATCCCGGAGCCCCGGGATCGAGTCCCGCGTCAGGCTCCCTGCATGGAGCCTGCTTCTCCCTCCTCCTGTGTCTCTGCCTCTCTCTCTCTCTCTCTATCATAAATAAATAAATAAATAAATAAATAAATAAATAAATAAATAAATCTTTAAAAATTCGCACCAGATTCTTCCCAGATGGACAGGGAAATCGAGCAGAATCGCCGAAGGGGCAGTGGAGCCTCAGTCTCCCGGAAACACTAATAGAAGAAGTGCACCCATGAGAGAGTGCACCACACACCGCGGGCCAAACAGCAAAGAAACAAACAATCCAATCATGAAATGGGCAAAAGACGTGAACAGAAATTTCACCAAAGAAGACATAGACGTGGCCAACAGGCACATGAGAAAATGCTCCCCATCACTTACCATCAGGGAAATACAAATCAAAAGCACTATGTGATACCACCTCACACCAGTGAGAATGGGGAAAATTAACAAGACTGGAAACAATAAATGTTGGAGAGGATGCCGAGAAACCCTCTTCACTGTTGGTGGTAATATGAACTGGTACAGCCACCATGGAAAATCGTGTGGAGGTTCCTCCAAGAGTTAAAAATAGACCTGCCCTTCAACCCAGCAATTGCAATGCTGGGGATTAACCCGAAGGATACATATGTAGTGAAATGCTGAGACACCAGCACACCAATGTTCATAGCCACAATGTCCACAATAGCCAAACTGGAAGGAGCCACCATGTCCTTCGACAGATGAATGGATAAAGATGATTTGGTATGTATATACAATGGAATATTACTCGGTCATTAGAAATGGTGAATACAGGATGCCTGGGTGGCTCAGCGTTTGGGTTGCTGCCTTTGGCTCAGGTCGTGATCCCAGGGTCCGGGATCAAGTCCCACATCCGGCTCCTGAGAAGACCCTGCTTCTCCCTCTGCTTATGTCTCTGCCTCTGTGTGTGTGTGTGTGTGCGTGTGTGTGTGTGTCTCATGAATAAATAAATAAATCTTTTAAAAAAAAGAAAAGAAATGACGAATATCCACCATTTGCTTCGACATGGATGGAACTGGATGGTATTATGCCAAGTGAAGTAAGTCAATCAGAGAAAGGCAATCATTTTATGGTTTCACTCATATGGGGAATATAAAAAACAGTGAAAGGGATTACAGGGGGAAGGAGAGAAAATGAGTGGGAAATATCAGAGAGGGTGACAGAACATGAGAGACTCCTAACTCTGGAAATGAACAAGGGGTGTTTGAAGGGGAGGTGGGCCGGAGGATGGGGTGACTGCGTGATGGGCACTGAGGGGGGAACTTGACGGGATAAGCACTGGGTGTTATACTATGTCTTGGCAAATCGAACTCCAATTAAAAATATACAAAAAAATTATATACTAGAAAAAAAGTTCAATGCTGTGGTTGTCTGGTCACATTGCATCATCTAATAAACTGCTTTTTGTGTTTATTTTTTCTATAACCAATACTTCCTCTAAGTTAAATCTTCATTTAAATTCAAATGTTAGACATTCCGGCAAATGCATGTGCGCACATACACACACGTGTGCACATAAACAGGTCTATTTGTATCCACAGGAACATTTTATTTAAAAAATAGAATTTTCTCTATGCTTTACAATCGCATCTCAATCATTCATAGTATAGAAAGTATCCTGTGGTCAGTTACCATTCTTAACAGTAATATTTAGCGAGCTGGGAAAGAGGGGCCTTGCATAGATCAGTTTTAGAGGGAATTGGGGGGGCACCTATTTTATGTCATTTTTAATGCTCCATTTGCTAAGTGTTTGTTGCTGTCCAAATCAACACTTCCATTATCTGATAGTCTGTAAGCCCTTTACCCTGAATTGAGGACAGAAAGCTACTCAGCCAAGTTAATTAGGTTTTTCATTGACTTTTTAGCCCTGATATCACTTTGCTTTCAATATGATGGAAAGTGTTTCCGAGTAACAAATTTAAGTAAGAATCATATAAACCTAATTTGAGAGGTTGCAGATATCCTTTGGCTAACTTTTATTAGATTGGGCTGCAATCAGTCAAAGGAGAAGGAAGAGTTAGAGCAGGATATGTTCTCCAATTGAAAGTAACTTAAAATGTGCTATCAGAGCAATTCAGTAGTCATTTGGTTTATTTAATTTAATTAAAAGGCAACAAACCTTTAGTACTCATCCTTTCATATTAACACTCTTGTGCTTGAAAGCTGCTCACACCAAATCACGTTATCTTAACATAATTACCAGCTCACCATGAAAGAGAAGTGTGGCCTAAACTTAGCTAAGTCCACAGAATATTAGTCCGAGAAAAGCCTATGCCCATCACCTACTCCAAAGGTTTTCAAAGACTTTTAAAAGAGAAATTATTTCCTTAAGCATTACTTAAAATGGAAGCCATAAATGTAAAATAGATGTTAATGGTAATGACCATTATAACGAATGCCTGAACAGTGTTAGCTATATGCTAGGATTTGTTCTAAATTCTGCAACATGTACGAACTTATTTAACCTTCACAAAAACTCTATATCAGCATCCTTATTTTACAGATGAGGAGTAAGCACAAGAAAGTTAATAAAATGCTAGCAAATGATAAAGTCTTTGCCCCTCTAGACTAAAAGAGTGCTCTTCAATTTAGGAGGGGAAGAACAGAGTCCCTGATTTGATAAACCCTAGAGAGACATCTCCAATACTCCCTTGCCCTATAACCCTACCCTCAGAAATGTATGAGGTGGCTAAGCAACCAACATCAAACAGAAAAAATCAAAATGTATTAATATATTATCCAGGATTCCCAGAGGAATAAGGGCTTCACCAGCCAGAGAGAGGTTGGTAAGTGACAGGGTAGTCAGAGAAGAGGAAAGCTGATGGGAGGAAAGCATATATGCATTAATTAGGGAGGGACTACATTTCTAAGGAGTATTCAGTCAGTTGGTTGGATGTGAACCCTACCTAGCATTGCAACTGCTGTCAAAAAAGGGAAAATGTATTAATCAATCACAGTATGTCATAAGGGCCATGTATCAATCAAACACCCACAAAGTATCTGGGATGTCAGTTAAGGACATCCAGAACTGCACATCCAAAATGACTAGAAAACTGTGGAAAGATTTATGGGAAGGCTTTGGGTGGCTGTCTTTTGGGTGAAAAGATGTTAACACCAAGCAGACATTACAAGGTGGTGGGCCAGTCTCATCACAGGCCCTTATCCACACTTTTTTCCCTCCAAAGAAAGAATAGGTTTCTTTACAGACGATGAGATCCTGGGGTCCAGGAAGGTGAAACTCTTTATTTAAGGTTTATATTCAAGTTAAAACTTCAACCCAGGAATATCACTCCCAAATGCAAGTTTATTTTGTTCTTCTAACTGCTGGTAACTTGAAAATACCTTCTAAAAGAGACTCTGGGAGTAAGTGGAAAGGTTCATACAGCTGGTAGATATTATTTTATTTTAATGAGTTTTTTCCATACCAGTGATTTGCATTTGTTTAAATCATGGCTTTGTCCATATCTAATAATGTAAATGACAGTATTTAGATTACTTCTGGCACACCTGAAATTCAACTTCACTTGCAAAGGGAAACCATCATTGGAGAACTACAGTAATTATCTTAGCACTGATTAACTGATCTCATTTACACTGCTACTGAGTTTTTTGGAAAATAAAGCAAAATTAATGTTTTAATGTGTCAAATTAGCAAACATACTTTTAGACAAAAGTCATTCTACTATTAGTGAAGAAGATATTTATTGAAAAAAATCATTGAGAGAAAGAGAGAGACCTTAATTTCTTCATTGTCTGAAAAGCAAAAGACCAATAGGCTAATTTGATCACATCCCCCTCTCTCCTTTGGGTGAGACCAAAGACTCAGTGCAATTTTGCTGGTTAGAAATATTGTATCTATTGTATCCCCCCACAAAAATACCAAAAAATTTCTTTTATGCATGTTAAATAAAAGGAGAATGAGGGCTGTAATCTACCTATCACATTGTGCATAGATAGATAGATGATAGATAGATAGATGATAGAGTGTATAAACTGCATATATATATATATTTTTTTTTACTTTTTAAATTGTAAGATATACACATACATAAGAGTGCATAAAACATATGTAAAGTTCAAAGATAAAAAAAATAAAGTTCAAAGATCATTACAAAGCAAACATCTGAGTAGATCATATGAAGAAACAGAACATTGACAGTGGGCCAGAATCCCCTTTTGTTTCTCTCCTCAATCATACTCCTCTACCTGTCCCCTAGAGATAACCATTATATCTAGTTTTATGATAATCATTTTTATGATAATCATCTGGATTCAAGTCTTTCTTTCTACTTTTACTATATGTATGCATTCCCAAATAGTATCGCTCATTTTTGCTTGGTTTTGAACTTTCAATACTTGGAATATTCTCATGTTTTCTTCTGAGCTTATTTCCCTCAATGTTATATTTGTCAAATTTATTCAATTAATTGGCTGTACCAGTAATACAATTGAACCCCAAACCTTAGGACCTTTCAAAAACAAAGTTTTGTTTTTCACTCATATTACACCCTTTGCAGTTTGGTTGTCTGTCTTCTTTATGTCTTCTTCATTATAGGACCCATGCCTAAAAAGCAGACCATTACTGGTCTCGCAGAAAAATAAAAGAGGAAGATGGATGTCTACACAACAACCCTCAAGGCTTTTGCTTGGGAGTGGCAAATGTCACTTCCATTAACATTTCTTTGGCAAATCACATAGCCAAGCCTGATAGAAATATGATGGGAAGTAATATTCACCCATATGGACAGGTCCAGTAGGTTGCAGTAGATAATAATATCTTCATTATAATGCCATCCATAAAATCAACCTATTTACTGTACTGTGAATGGATTTGGGTTGATTCTTCTTTGGGGCTATCATGAACAATGTTGCTATAAACCTTCCTGTATATGAAGTTTCTCTAGGGTATATGCCTAAGGGTATAGTTGCTAAATCATAGCATCTGCATGACTTCAACTATTCTAAATAATGCCAAACAATTTTTTTCTAAGCGAACATACTAACTTATTCTCAACCATCATTGTATGAGTTCCTACTTTTCCACATCCTTGCTAACATTTGGTACTGTCTTTATGAGTAATAAATAGCATCTCATTTTAATTTAATTTGTATTACCATGATCATAAATGAGCTTGAGTGTCTTTTCTTATGTTGTATAGCTTCTGTAGCATTTGTATATCCCTAATTTGTGAAGCTGCACACATTCAAAGTTTTATTTCAAAATAATTTTAAATTTATAGAAATTTTACAAAAATAGTACAGAGAGTTCTTATATGCACTTCATATTTTTACTCAACATCAAAAACTCAATATTCCTCTCATTACCTGTTGTCAGCACAGGTGCTACAGAGACCCCAGTCACCATGGAACACCAGATAAGATTGATTCTGGCAGGAACAGGGTAGAACTATACTTAGTTGACAAACACGATCACATGGAATTGGTTCTCCCTGACACGTTATTGATAACTATTTGGCAATCTGTATGGTTGTAGGAAAAGACGCTTAACTGGATTTCAATGAAGAACTCAGGTAGCAAATGAATATGAGCCAACTATAAATAGCTTCTGACCCCAGCATTAGCCCCATGTATGGGAATCACTTTTTGCAATTCATATTGCATGAATGTAAGTTCACCATTTACAAAATGATTGTTCAGATTGATCCTACCATTGGATCTAAAATATCCCCATCATTTTTTAAATGTAAGGGCATCTTAGATTTTCATTTTATAATGAGCATTTATGCTGTGCCAGTTGTTTTATTTTTAACATACAAACATCTAGTTAATGTTTAAGAATGGGAGAGCTAGAATTTCATCCCAGGTAGTGAGTCTTCAGAGTCCATGAACAACATCGATCCATGATAGCACCTCTTAGTAACTCTATTTCCTCATGGACATTCTGATTCTAAGTTGAGGACACTTTCCCCCAGATCACACTGCTTTGTTTAAAGGAATTTTATTCTTAGCTGGATTTTCATGAAGCAATTAATATCTTGACATTTTAGCATTTCGAATAAGTGATTCTTTCATGAGCTTCAAAATAAACTCGAGTAGTCTGTCCTCCCATTCCTGGACCAGTTCATTAGTTCCCCACCCACACCCCCACCCCCACCCTGCCACCCACACTGCTTATATCCATTGCTTATTTATCTGTGCAGTGTTCCTTTGTGCAAGTATAAGAAAATATGATTACATATCCTCATTTTACTTCATTACAAAAAAGAGGAAATGCAATAAATGCTGCACTGGACCTTGTCTTTGTTGCATTATATGTTAAAGATCTTTCAGTATTACTACACAGAGTGCTTTGTCATCTTCTTCTACAGCTGCTTTGTGTATGTACCCAGTACTTATGTAAGCATTCCCTTTTTTAAAAGAAGATTTTATCTATTTACTTCAGAGAGAGAGAGACAGAGAGAGAGAGAGAGAGAGAGAGAGAGAGAGAGAAGACTCCCTGCTGAACAGAGAGCCCAAAGCAGAGTTCAATTCCAGGATCCTGAGATCATGACCTGAGCTAAAGGCAGATGCTTAACCAGCTGAGTCATCCAGGCACCCCATAACCAGTCCCTTTTTGAAGAACATGGATTGTTTCCATCTTCTGCTATTACTACAAATAAAGCTGCAAAGGGTTATTGAATTATGTCTGAATAAAGAAACCCTATACATATCTTTATGAGAGAAATGAAGACTATTGTTTGATGACTCTTCAATGTGTTGAAGCATCTGAAAACACAAAATGTGCAATCCCTAATGTTACTCTACCACCTTCCTACCTGCCCCCATGACAACTGATACTGCCTCTGAGCCTTGTTGTCAGATAAGAGTCATCTAATAGTTTCACATACTTTCAGATGCTGTAATAGTAACTGTTTAACGTCTGGAAATGGCAATGCCTTTTTCCAAAGGGATGACTCCTAAAAATGTGATCTCAGGCAGATTAATAAAAGGTGTAAAATGCAATTTAGAGTGAAATATGAGGCTTCATTACAAAAAAGAGGCTACCTTTGTAATCACATCTACACAAAAGCACACTCTACTTAATTATAGAGGATTGTTCTAATCTTTAGTGGTCATAATTTGCTTATGTTATAGGAATTCAATGATTTCAGGATTTGAAATTACTTCAACATAAAAGGGGCCTGGGTTTTGTCTTTGACCACAGCATAAAAGATACAAATTGGGTCCCAAATGATTATTAAGCTCCAATTTTATCAATAAGATTCTACTCCTTGAGGGACGCCTTAGTGGCTCAGTGGTTGAGCATCTGCCTTTGGCTCAGGTCATGATCCTGGGGTCCTAGGATTGAGTCCCATACCAGACTCCCTGCAGGGAGCCTGCTTCTCCCTCTGCCTATGTTTCTGCCTCTCTCTGTGTGTCTCTCACGAATAAAGTTTTTAAAAAGATTCTCTCAAAAAAATCTTTTAAAAAAATATTTTCTCTCAGGAAAATATAATTACTACTTTTCTCTTTCTTCAAGCCCTTGGGTTCTATCAGACATTTTCTGGAGCAGCTAGATATCACAAGCTTAGGATGGTGATCCAAGAGGAAGAAGAGCACAGTAATGAAGAACATGGCTTTGGGACTCCATTGCTTGGATAAAAAGCCCAATTCCCTTACTGACTATCTGACCTTGAACAAGGCAGTCTTTATGCCCTTGTTTATTGGTATTAAAAAAAAAAAAGCTTAGTAACTACCTAATGGGGTTGCTGTGTTGGTGAAATATGATATATGGAAAGTACTTAGTACAAATTACGAGTTCAATAACTGTTAACCATTTTATTTTATTATATCTTTACTAGTCTATGAAGTCCTTGAAAGAAGGCAAGAACTATAAATTTATCTCTAAATTCCCACTTCCTAGCCGAGTACTGGGTACATGATAAGTGATGACTTAATGTGGACTAAACGTACGAAGGAATCAATAAATGAATGAACTAAAGGACACCAAGTCCTCCCTCAGACAGATGGAAGTCTCGGTATAGCACTCATCACCCTGAAGATAAGAGAGATGAATATTTAGATAGATCCATCTGAGAAAACACCATTCCTTTGCTTCTGTTTGGGCAATAAATATCACACTTTAGGGCTAGACAGCCAGTTCTGGGGACTATATATGCTTCAGGTAGCAGTATGAATTAAAATTGTGAATCAAAATTGTCCTAAGGTATTTATCATGCCACTTTATTTTTTCTGTGTATGAAACAGATATACTATTCCCTGTACCCTGTGGACACTCAAGTATACTTTAAAGGAAAAGCTTTACTCACCTTCAAATCTTAAATATATCTAAGATGCAATTAAGAATTTCACAAACTGCCTCAGGATCTCCCTTCTCTGAAATTTTACTGTATTATATTTTTTAAAAATGGTATAGTTGATACCCAATGTTATATTAGTATCAGGTGTACAACATAGTGATTCAACTTCTCTATACGTTATACTATATGTTCACTACAAGTGTAACTACCATCTGTCAGTCTCACCTACTTGTTCTCTTTGGGCATTTTCCGAAATTCATGTTACATTTCTTCAGTCAGGACCACATAAATATACAAATCATCTGCTCCATTACAAAGGCAGTCAGGACTTCAGATAAATTTTTTCATGTGCAAATATATATATTACATATTTCCATGCATATAAATATCATATATGCATATATTATAAAGACACATATTCTCATATATAATATATACAGAGATATATTTTGTATACATAGATAAACACTTTGTTTTCTACCTTTTAAAACTTTTAATGTAAATGCATTCACAAATTTAAAAAGAAAAAATCCCTTTGTTGGATTCTGTGTCAAGTCACGATTTTCTTTTCAGAAAATACAATTATAAGTATCTACTTAATTGTTACCCTGTCACCTTCTCCCCTCTCTTCCACAGAACCTTGATCATTCAGTTTAGCAATCCTTTTGTATATATATATATATATCTTTTAACATGAGCTACTTCAAATTAATTTAAGTAGCAGGTGAGTATAAGTATTAGACAACTAAATAGAAAGACATAAGATAGATGATAGATAGATGATAGATAATAAATCATAGATACAGAGACATACAGGCAGACAATTTTTATCTATAACATAGATGTGGGAGCAGATAGTTGAATAATCAGTTTTTAAAAGGGCAAAAAAGGCGGGGCAAGATGGTGGAGGAGTAGGGTCCTCAGCTCACCCAGCCCCACCAACTTACCTAGATAAATTTCAAACCATCTTGAACACCTACGAATTCAATCTGAGATTTAAGGAGAAAACAGCCAGAATGCTACAAAGAGAAGGGTTTTAGCTTCTAGCAAGTGTCCAGTTTGATCTGGTTGGTAGTGAAATGAAATAGAAAGGCCAGGCAAAAGTTGGTCGAGGGAGGCTTTTAAAGGCTGCGCTCTTGGGCGAGGTTCCGCAGCCTGCAAGGGAGTGAGACAGGGGAAGTCGTGGGCCAGAGAAGTCGTGCCCCAAAATAGGATGTTGGGGCTTTTATCTGGGAGGTAAAGGGTGTAGGGGCAGGGAATAGGGCCTAGGGGTTTCTAGGAAGGCCTGGTTTTAGCTCTTTTCTGGGAGTTGTTTTTCAGTTCTGCTGTTTCCTGGTATCGGTCAACCTCGAAGGGTGTGTAAGCTGGTATTGTGGAAAGTCCCTAATTATCATTGACTTGCAGGTGGCCCTCGCCCGTGTTCAGCAGGCAGAACAGAAGCCATTTTGTGAAGATCTCCGCATCCCCGAGTCTGTCAGCCCAACAGCAAGGTAGGGAGGCGGAAAAAATACAATAAAAAATAATCCAGTGGGGGAGGGGCCCCGTGAAGAGCCGGGCTAAGGTGGGGCGGCAAGAGCATCGGGTAAGGGAAAGCCCAGCCCCGGAGAGGCGGGAACTTTCAAAATCCCCACTGGATTCTTCCCGGTTGGAAAAGTGCTCAGCAGGGAACTCGGGCAGAATCACAGATGGGGCAGTGAAGCCTCCAGTCTCCCGGGGTCACTAATAGAGGAAATGCACCCAGGGGAGAGCGCACCACACACCGGGGGCGAGCTCTGTAAAGGGCTGGAGCACGCCCGGAGGGGCCTCGGGACCAGCTCAGGCGGCGGCTCCATGCGGAGGGGGCTGCGCCCTGCTGCCTTCGGGAGCCACAGCCCTGGGAGCGCGATTCCAGGAGCACAGGCCCCAGAGCTGAGTCAGGCTTGGAAGGACACAGGCCAGGATCCTGCACTCCCCCCCTGGACAGGCGGAGGCCGGGAGGGTACAGGACAGCGAGGACGCTCCTGCCGCCGGGCGCCCCGGAGCTGTGCAGGTCAGCGCCCCAGCCCCCAGAGCATCCAGGCCACTGCGGACTGGTTGCTGCGGGAGTAACTGCGGGAGGTGACTCTAGGCCTGGGGACCTGGCCGCCACCAGTGGGGTTGTTCCTCCTTGCGTAACCCTGTGCCTGGCAGGGGGAGGGGGCAGGGAACAAAGGCCTCACGGAGTAAACAGCTCTGCCTGAGCCGTGCCCCTGGCAGGGGGCTGGGCAGCTCCCCCAGGTGCACACACCTGAGAATCAGCACAGCAGGCCCCGCCCCCAGAAGACCTGCTGTAAGGACAGGGGAAGAGCAAGTTCTTGACTGAGCAGTGCTGGAAAGCTCCAGGGCAAGTCGAGGGGTTTACAGTATATAGAACTCCAGGGTGCCCCTCCATTTTTCCCCCATTTTCCAGTACAACTCATTTTTATATCAGAACAAAAACTTCCCGTATTTTTTTTCTTTTCCCATGTTATCTACAATATTTTACCACCTTTCATTTTTGAGTTTATTCCTTTTTGACCTTCAAATTTCTACAATTATATGTCATACATATATTTCCACTTCTAGATTCCCTTCAACATACTCAATTTAATTTTGGGATATATAGGAGATATGTAGCTTTCTTTTGTGTTTTTTGTTTTCTCTGCCTCATTCTGTTCTATAATGGGGGAAGTTAATGCCTTCTAAAACATGACCAGCATGCACCCAGAACCAAGTGGTATACTGTGCTGGTTCATTCTATGATTACATTGTCTCTTCTTTCCCATTCTGCCCCCTTCTTTTATCTTGTTTATGTTTTGGTGGTCAGTGTTGGGGCTTTCTACAAGTATTGCTGGTTTATATAAATTTGGGACTGAGCATCTTCTAACATACATAACTTAATACACTCAAAACCAAGAGGATCACCCTCTAGGAACCCTCAGGTAGACTACATTCTCCCTCCAGTACAGCTTCGACACCACAGCCGTCTCCCAGTCCCCCTCTTTTTTTCTTCTCTTTTTAATTCTTTTTTTATCTTCTTTTTTCCTTTTTTTTTCTTTTTCTTTCAGATTCTTGGCCTTTTATTGTTTACTACTTTGTTTTAAAATTTGTTTTTCACTTTAGTGGTCCTTATGTTTTATTTCACTTTGATCTTTGTTTCTTTGTTTTCATTTGCTGGTCTCTGACCTTGTCAGAATCATCTAGGGTGAAATTTACGTAGGTTGTGGTTGATATTCTTGACTCAGCCCACTCATACAGCCACTCTGCACTGAGCAAAATGACTAGAAAGAACAACTCACCACAAAAGAAAGAATCAGAAGCAGTACTCTCTGCCACAGAGCTACAGAACATGGACTACAATTTGATATCAGAAAGCCAATTCAGAAGCACAATTATAAAGCTACTGGTGGCTCTGGCAAAAAGCATAAAGAGATTCAAGAGACTTCATGACTGCAGAATTTAAATATAATCAGGCCGAAATTAAAAATCAATTAAATGAGATGCAATCCAAATTGGATGTCCTAACAATAGGGGTAATGAGGTGGAAGAAAGAGTGAGTGACGTAGAAGACAAGTTGATGGCAAGGAAGGAACCTGAGGAAAAAGGAAAACAATTAAAAGACCATGAGGAGAGGTTAAAGGAAATAAATGATAGTCTCAGAAGGAAGAATCTATGTTTAATTGGGGTACCAGAAAGCACCAAAAGGGCCAGAGGGCCAGAAAGCATATTTGAACAAATCATAGCTGAGAATTTCCCTAGTTTGGGGAAGGAAACAGGCATTCAGATCCAGGAGATAGAGAGGTACCCCCTAAAATCAATAAAAAACATTCAACAGCTAGACATTTAATAGTGAAACTTGCAAATTCCAAAGATAAAGGGAAAGTCCTTAAAGTAGCAAAAGATGAAGATTCATAACTTATATGGGGAGAAATATTAGATTAACAGCAGACCTCTCCACAGAGACCTGGAAGGCTAGAAAGGGCTGGCAGGACATATTCAGGGTCCTAAATGAGAAGAACATGCAGCCAAGAATACTTGGCTCTCACTCAGAATAGAAGGAGAGATAAAGAGCTTCCAAGATAGGCAGCAACTGAAAGAATATGTGACCACCAAACAAACTCTGCAAGATATATTAAGTAGAACCCTAAAAAGAAAGACGATGCCCAGAGAAATACGCCACAAAAACAGGGACTGAATAGGTATTACGATGACATTAAATTCATATCTTTCAATAGTAACTCTGAATGTGAATGGGCTAAATGATCCCATCAAAAGATGCAGGGTTTTGGACTACATGAAAAAGAAAAGCCCATCTATTTACTGTCTACAAGAGACTCATTTTATTTATTTTTTTATTGGAGTTCAACTTGCCAACATATAGCATAACACCCAGTGCTCACCCCATCAAGTGCCCCCCTCAGTGCCCATCACCCAGTCACCCCCACCCCCTGCCAACCACCCTTTCTACCACCCCTTGTTCGTTTCCCAGAGTTAGGAGTCTCTCATGTTCTGAAGAGACTCATTTTAGACCTAAGGACACCTCCAGCCTGAAAATGAAAGTTTGGAAAACCATTTACCATTCAAATGGTCCTCAAAAGAAAGCTGGTGTCGCAATACTCATATCAGATAAATTAATGTTTATCCCAAAGACTGTAGTAAGAGGGAAGAGGGAAACTATATCATACTTAAAGGGTCTATCCAACAAGAGGACCTAACAATCATGAATATTTATGCCCCTAATGTGGGAGCTGCCAAGTATATCAATCAATTAATAACCAAAGTAAAGACATACTTAGATAATAATACACTCATAGTAGGAGACTTAAACATGGCACTTTCTGCAAATGACAGATATTCGAAGCACATCTCCAAAGAAACAAGAGCTTTAAATGATACACTGGACCACATGGATTTCACAGATCTTTACCGAACTTTCCATCCGAGCCCAACTGGATACACATTCTTCTCAAGTGCACATGGAACTTTCCCCAGAATAGACCACATACTGGGTCATAAATAGACTCAATCGATACCAAAAGATTGGGGTTGTCCCCTGCATGTTTTCAGACCATAGTGCTTTGAAACCAGAACTCCATCACAGGAAGAAATTTGGAAGAACCTCAAACAACATATGGAGGTTCAAGAGCATCCTACTAAAGAATGAATAGGTCAACCAGGAAATTAGAGAAGAATTAAAAAGACTCATGGAAACTAATGAAAATGAAGACACAACCATTCAAAATCTTTGGGATACAGGAAAAGCAGTCCTAAGAGGGAAATACATTGCAATACAAGCATCCCTCAAAAAATATGAAAAAACTTAAATACACAAGCTAACCACGCACCTATAGGAACCCAAGAAAGAACAGCAAGTAACACCTATACCAAGCAGAAGAGAGATGATACAGATTCGAGCAACCTCAATGAAATAGAGACTGGAAGAACTGTAGAACAGATAAACAAAACCAGAAGTTGGTTCTTTGAAAGAATTAATAAGATAGATAAACCATTGGCCAGCCTTATTAAAAAGGAAAAAAAGACTCAAATCAATAAAATCATGAATGAAAGGAGAGAGATCACAACCAATACCATGGAATTAAAATTATTTTAAAAACGTATTATGAGAAGCTATATGCCAACAAATAAGGCAATCTAGAAGAAATGGATGCATTTCTGGAAAACCACAAATTATCAGAACTGGAACAGGAAGTAATAAAAAACCTAAACAGGCCAATAACAAGTGAGGAAATTGAAACAATCATCAAAAACATCCCAAGACACAAAGTCCAGAGCTAGATGGCTTTTCAGGGGAATTCTATCAAAAGTTTAAAGAAGAAATAATACCTATTAACTAAAGCTGTTCCGAAGGATAGAAAGGGATTGAATACTTCCAAATTCGTTTTTTGAGGCCAGCATCACCATAATTCAAAAACCAAAGACCCCACCAAAAAGGAGAATTATAGACCAATATCCCTGATGAACACAGATGCAAAAATTCTCAACAAGATACTAGCCAATAGGATCCAACAGTATATTAAGAAGATTATTCACCATGACCAAGTAGGATTTATCCCTGGAATGCAAGGTTTTTTTCAACACTCGTAAAACAATCAACGTGATAGATCAAATTAATACAAGAAATACAAGAACCATATGATCCTCTCAATAGATGCAGAGAAAGCCTTTGACAAAATACAGCATCCATTCCTGATCAAAACTCTTCAGAGTATAGGGCTAGAGGGGACATTCCTCAGCATCTTAAAAGCCATCTATGAAAAGCCCACAGCAAATATCATTCTCAATGGGGAAGCACTGGGAGCCTTTCCCCTAAGATCAGGAACAAGACAGGGATGTCCACTCTCACCACTGCTATTCAACATAGTACTAGAAGTCCTAGCCTCAGCAATCAGGCAACAAAAAGAAATAAAAGGCATTCAAGTTGGCAAAGAAGAAGTCAAACTCTCCCTCTTCGCAAGTGACATAATACTGTACATAGAAAACCCAAAAAACTCCACCCTAAGATTGCTAGAACTCATACAGCAATTCAGCAGTGTGGCAGGATACAAAATCAATGCCCAGAAATCAGTGGCATTTGTATACACTAACAATGAGACTGAAGAAAGGGAAATTAAGGGGTCAATCCCACTGACAATGGCACCCAAAAGCATAAGATACCTAGGAATAAACCTAACCAAAGAGATAAAGGATCTGTACCCCAAACCTACAGAACATTTCTGAAAGAAATTGAGGAAGACACAAAGAGATGGAAAAATATTCCGTGCTCATGGATTGGAACAGTTAATATTGTGAAGATGTCAATGCTGCCCAGGGCAATTTACACATTTAATGCAATCCCTATCAAAATACCATGGGCTTTCTTCACAGAGTTGGAACAAATCATCTTAAGGTTTATGTGGAATCAGAAAAGACCCCGAATAGCCAGGGGAATATTAAAAAAGAAAACCATAGCTGCGGGCATCACAATGCCAGATTTCACGTTGTACTACAAAGCTGTGGTCATCAAAACAGTGTGGTACTGGTACAAAAACAGACACATAGATCAATGGAACAGAATAGAGAATCCAGAAGTGGACCCTCAACTTTATGGTGAACTAATATTTGACAAAGCAGGAAAGACACTGGAAAAAAGACAGTCTCTTCAACAAATGGTGCTGGGAAAATTGGACAGCCACATGCAGAAGAATGAAACTGGACCATTCTCTTGCACCATACACAAAGATCAACTCAAAATGGATGAAAGATCTAAATGTGAGACAAGATTCCATCCAAATCCTAGAGGAGAACACAGGCAGCACCCTTTTTGAACTTGGCCACCGCAACTTCTTGCAAGATGCATCCATGAAAGCAAGAGAAACAAAAGCAAAAATGAATTATTGGGACTTCATCAAGATAAGAAGCTTTTGCACAGCAAAAGAAACAGTCAACAAAACTAAAAGACAACAGTTGCAACAGTGCAACCTTGCACTGTTGGTGGGAATGTGAACTGGTGCAGCCACTCTGGAAAACTGTGGAGGTTCCTCAAAGAGTTAAAAATAGATCTTCCCTACAACCCAGCAATTGCACTGCTGGGGATTGACCCCAAAGATACAGATGCAGTGAAACGCTGGGACACCTGCACCCCAATGTTTATAGCAGCAATGTCCACAATAGCCAAAATGTGGAAGGAGCCTCAGTGTCATTGAAAGATGAATGCATAAAGAAGATGTGGTCTATGTATACAATGGAATATTACTCAGCCATTAGAAACGACAAATACCCACCATTTGCTTTGACATGGATGGAACTGGAGGGTATTATGCTGAGTGAAATAAGTCAGTAAGAGAAGGACAAACATTATATGGTCTCATTCATTTGGGGAATATAAAAAATAGTGAAAGGGAATAATGGGGAAAGGAGAGAAAATGAGTGGGAAATATCAGTGAGGGTGACAGAACCTGAGTGACATCTAACTCTGGGAAATTAACAAGGGGAGTTTAAAGGGAGGCGGGCAGGGGGGTGGGGTGACTGGGTAATGGGCACTGAGGGGGGCACTTGATGGGGTGAGAACTAGGTTTTATACTATATTTTGGCAAATCAAACTCCAATTAAAAATATACAAAAAATAAAATAAGAATTAAAAAGGCCAAAAATGGTATTTATACATTATTAACCTTTGTAGGGAGCTCAATTTAAAAAGTCAAATGTGTTAATTATTCCCAAAAATAAACCATCAATAACAGCCTGAATCTTTTAAAATCAAATGCCTGATTGACATTTTCACTTGGATGTTTCACAGATATAAAAAATTTAACATCTTCTATATGGATTTCTTGATTGTTCCCCATTTCATACTGGTTTTCTTCATCTAAGTAAATCACATCACATCCCTCAAAAAGCTATAAATCTAAGAGTTATCACCAATTCCACCATGTCTCCTACCTCTACATCCAGTCCATTTATTAATGAACTGTGGTTCTACCATTAATTCTTGAACCATCAATTTCTCCCTTCCTCCACTGACACTGCTCTCTTCCAGACCACTGTCATTTCTCTTTCACAGCATCCCTGTCTCCCTCTTTTTGAGTTATACTTTCCCCCATATCCATTCTACTCTTGGAAACAAAAATTATCTCAAGATAGAAATCAATTCATGTCACTCCCTTGATTTAAATCCTTCAGCTGCTCCCCAGTGGACTTAGAATAAAAGTCAATCTCTTTACTGAGGCTTAGAATTCTCTGCAGCATGTTGCCTCTACAAACTTTCCAACCTTATCTGCTGTCTCTTTCCCCTTGCTCACTCTATCCCATCACTTCTGTGACACTTTCTCTAGTCTTTACCCACATCTTTCTTACTAAACATGCTTATGCTGCAATTCATTGATGATTCATTTTCAGATATTATCTATCAAATTCCTCTTATAATATATGGCACAGCTCTCTTATGTTCCTTTCACTTCCTGTAAAACACCAAGCACTTTCCTGCCTCTTGTCCTTTAAAGGCTCTGTTTCTGCTGTCAGGAATGCTCCTTCCCCTTATACCATGCCAGTCTTCACATAGGCAGCTCCTTAATTTTTGAGTTTAAGTGTCACCTCTTCAAAGAGATATGCTCTAAAAGAGGTCTGCTCCTTATTTTTCATCTTATCTCCTTGTCTTTCTCCTTCATTGCATTCAATGCAAGTCAGTACAATTTGTTTTTTCTTTTCAGTCTCCTTGACTTGAATGTAAGGTTAATGAAGAAGAAACCACAAAGCTTTCATTTTTCATTATGTCTCCACCATTTAGTGCTGTGTTTGTAATGCAACAAAATTTTACAAGTCTGATTTTGACATCTGCCGTTCCAAATGAAAACCAAACAAAAAATAATTTTAAAATCTATATAGTCTTTGTATTTATGAAAATTGCATAGCTATACCAGTATTTCATAATACCTATCCTAATTCTAATTTAACTTAGACTTAACTTGTTTTAGTATATCAAGTTAAAACTTAACTTGTTTTAGTATATCTAATACTGTTTGTGGAGAGAAAAACAAAGACTTTCCTTAGGTTAATTAAATATAATTGGACACACTGACTAAAGGGCCAGGGAATAAAATAAATAATTGAAAGGATCCAAGAAGAAAACTTGTATTTTATCTATAAGAGGAATTCTTCAAAAAACTGAAAACTACATTTATTTAAGTTTTTAGCGATGGATATATACACCAAAAAATAAATTTCTTAAGGAATAGATTTGCCTTTAGTTATAAACAACTTCAATTTTCCTAAACAATGAAAAAGGTGGTTTTCCTTGAAGAGAGCATGCTTATTTTATGTCAGAAAATAAGTTTATGTTGAGTCCTTAATGTCAATAATGAAAAACATAATAGTACCATCAACATGACCAAAAGACATTTGTCAACATGACCAGTTGAACATTAAGATGTTCTATAAATGAAATTTCTGGCTAATGGTCCATTACTTGGTACAACTTCAAAAGACTGTTTGCTTTCTGAAGAAACAGCACACATGCCTGACATCTTGTTGCTTTCTATTCATGAGTCAGATTCTGGAGGTCAGGCAACACTCCTATGCAGAACTTTAAAGTAAAAGTCTCCCACTGATTTCAAAGTCACCTTCACACAAAGAAAATCTCATGCAGTATAGAAGGAAGGACAATGCAAAATGGGCAAAATATAAATCTGTATCTATCAATTATCTACCTACCTGAGAAGCAAAAGAAATGTGGCATTCACTTTTTCCTGTATTTTTACCTTTTTAAATATTGTGTTCTTAATTAAATGAGTATATTTACATCATTTAAAACTCCAATAGTTCTATAAGGCTTATAATAATAATAAAAAAACAGTAGTCCTCTGCTCCTTCCCTTCATATCCTAGATTCCTTTCCCCATATGAATGTTTATTTATTCTAGCTGTTTCCTTTGGTACTTACTCCCACTGTTGCAAATAACATGCTTATATCACTTCTTTGATTTTCAGTTTTATAACACTATCATCTTCCTCCTGTGGAGGACCAGGACTCATCACTCATCCACACATACTCCTCTTTGTAATATCCTCACCATAGATTTATATAATTAATTTTGGTTAAATAACTATTCAGTGCTTAAATTTTATAGCTAATTAGGACTATATAACTACTATTAAAAGTCTAGGCATGCATGGTGCTATAATTATCCATTTTCCTTCACAATTTTTAGTTTTCTCTCCTCTGCCATGACTTACCATTCATTTTTCTGCTTTCCAGCTCCCAAATTTGTGTTAACATCTCATCTGCTCTTTTACTCCCTTTTTCCCCTGTGGATTTATATCTTTTTATCCTATTAATGAAGTTTAGGAGGGAACAGAAATTAATGCATGTTCACTCTGCCGTGTTTAACTGGAAGTCGGCATTGACTTTCTTGATAGACCAAGGATAAACCATAGACAAAATAATTTCATGCCCTGCTACCATTCTGAAATGAATTTGTCAATTACTGTCGGAGCTCAAATGGTTCTAATAATGGCATAGTTGTGAGTTAAAAATCTTTGTAAAGGTCAGTTATGTCTACTCTCTTCTTGGGTCACAGCTGTAGCTTAGCCTTCATTTCTCCAAAGAGCTCACAAATGTATTCTAGGGTCTATAACAGGATCAGGTGAAGAACTATATATAGTTCTTTTAATTTCTATCCTGCAGACCAGGAAAAGTTACTCGCAAATACTCTTTATGGAAAGTGGCTGTAACACCGATTACTAAGCAGGTAGCATGTCCTTAAACAACAGCCTGAGATTCCTCTTGTCTTATTGCCATTCTGAAGTGCTCCATATCCCTGAACATGTGGAGTCCTAGGATCAGCCTGAGAATACATCCAATCCTCTAAGTACTTGGCAGTTCTTTTTCAGAGTATTTTGGGAGCTACGGCTAAATGCTCAGCCATGACAACAAGACAGAAACTGAGGCAGTGTCAGTGTGCTTAGGGGGAGTACTGCCTGCTTCTGTATTGTCCCGCCATGTCACAAGGGTTATATAGAAATAATGTAGGACTGGGATGGAAGACAGTTGGGGCCCATTAAAGTTTTTACTTGACATTGTAGATTTTAGCCTATCTGCTAAGCACATTGAGTCTTCAGTTGCTCTGAATAAGATGCATGGAGTCATCCAACTAGTGTTGATGTTACTAAAAGTGTCGATGCCATGCTCTTCCGTACTCCACACCCTCCCCAGAGCTTTGTGTCCACATTGGCGTTCACTGCTTAAGTAACCTCGACATAATTAAAAGTCAATGTTTAACTCATCTCAGCTGAAGACACTTCAGCAGTGCTTCCCTGTAAATCAGCTAATAGTTCATTAAAACACAATAAATGTCTCATCATATCTAATTAAAATGCTTTTTGAAGGCAGGTAATTTACATTGCAATTATCTATCTCATAATAGTGTGACAATAATCTTCCTCAGTCTGAAGGCACTATAAACACAACTAGTAGGGTATATAAATGAGTTTTAAAATTGTTTTTGCAAATAATCATTAAAATTCTACTTTGCCCCCAGCTCTTCACTGAAACAGCTGTTAAAAATCAGTGTTGACCCTCAAGTCCACAAATTTAATAGTGTTGCCTTGGTCCTTAATGTTGACATTGCCAGCCATTTTCATTCTTGAGACTCTCTCTTCCCTTGTCTTCCCATGATTCGCTGCCCATCTTGGTTTTACTCCCATTGGTCTGATCACAACACTTCAGCGTACCTGCACCTGAGGGAGCCACAGGGATCCTCCTTCTCCACACACAGTTTCTATGTAAATCTCCCTAGCCTGTTCTTTATTCACTCATAGTCAAAGTTCAAGCCCATGTTATCTCACATTTAGAATATTGCATTTGACTCCCATCTGGCTCCCTGCCACCACTTCCTCCCTTCATGTTGTCACAATTATATTTCCAAAATATAAGCCTGCTTACATCACACCTTGCCTCAGAAATGCTTACCCATGCTCTTCAACACTTATAAAATTCACAGTTCTTGGTGTTTCATAAAATGATCCCAATACACACTGCCAGTTGTATCTAATATTGACCTTCCCTATCCATCTCAGCCACTCAATCCAAGGGGCTGTTCAAACAAACCACTCGCTCTCCTAAATTTGCTTTTGCTCAAGGTATCCCTTCTAATCCATAATGCTTTACCATCTTTTTTGGCTCACACATTTCTAGACTTTAAATATCTTACCCAAAATCAACCTGATTGAGGGCACTTCGGTGGCTCAGTGGTTGAGCATCTGCCTTTGGCTCAGGTCATGATCCCGGGGTCCTGGAATGGAGTCCTATATCAGACTCCCCGCGGGGAGCCTGCTTCTCCCTCTGCCTATGTCTCTGCCTCTCGCCGTGTGTCTCTCATGAATGAATAAATAGAATCTTAAAAAAATTCAACCTGATTAAAGAGTATCTCCCAAGTCAAAATTCATCTCCATCTTCAGCCCTTTTGCCTACCCTTTATGTTTTGCAGTAAGTGATATAGCAGAGAAATGTATAATGACCCTTATATTTAAGCATGTGCTCAAATTCTAATCAAATGTAAACCTGGATGACAAAGATAAGTTTTCTTGGTCTTCTTTTTCTTCTCTCATCGTCTTTATTTAGCACATAATTGTATTTTCATTAATAGAGATGCTCAGTTTTGGAAGATCTCTTTGGAACAAAAATGGAATTGTTACAAATAAAGCAAAACAAAAAACTAGCAAAAACAACTTTCTGGTGGGTTACACCCAGTAATTGTTCCTGGAACTATCAAATAAAATCTGTGTAATACTCTGTTTACATGAAGGAAGCATGGATCTAACCATCATCGTGTTATGTATTTGGAGTTGCTTTTTCTTCATGCAAATAGATTTTTTTAATTTTTTAATTTCTTCTCTCTTGCTGCCTACTTAAATGTTGTACTTCTACCTGTGATACAGGAAAAAACAAAGTACTGACTCTTGTCCAAGGTTTTAGTTTCATTAGAGTCATGGTGCATCCAGCAAAGCTCATATGCCACTAATTTTAAAAGTTTATTGAGATATAATTCACATACCATACAATCACCCATTTAAAGTATATAATTTAAAAAAATAAAGTATATAACTTAATATTTTTAGTATATCAGAGTCATGTAACCATCAACACAATTTTAGCACATTTTCATCACCCCAACTCCAGACCTAGGCAACCGCTAATCTAATTTCTGTCTAACATTGGATGTTCTGAACATTTCATAAAACTGAAATGATAAAATATGTGTCTATTTGTCCTGGCTCCTTTTCTTTAGCATAATGCTTTTAAGGTTCATCTGTGCTCTAACATGTAATCTAATACTTCATTATTTTTATGACTGAATAATATTTCATCCTGGTAATATATCACATTTTATTTAGCCATTCATTAGTTTATAAAAGTTTAGGTTGTTTCCACATTTTGGCTGTTAGTAATAAAGCTGCTATGAACATCTGTATATGAGTATTTCTGTGGATAAATGCTTTCTATTCTTTTGGTATTTACCTAGGAGTGAAATTTGTAAGTTACATTATCTAGTGAGTTACATCTATCTATCTGAAATTTATAAGTCACAATGTAACTATATATTGGGCCTTTTGATGAACTGCCAGGCTTTTTTCCAGAGTACCACACCATTTTATACATATTCCCAGCAGCAGTGTACAGAGTTCCAGTGTGTCCAGGTTCTTGCCAACATTTTGTTTTATCTATGTCTTTTATTATAGCTACCCTAGTGAGTATAAAAGGATATTTCATTATGGTTTTGGTTTGCATTTCCCTAATGACTAGAAATGTTGAGCATCTTTTCATGTGTTTCCTGGCAATCTGTACATCTATTTGGAGAAATGTCTCTTGAAATCCTTTATCTTTTTTATTAATTAGGTCATGTGTCTTTTTATTGTTGGGTTGTAAAAGTTCTTTATATATTCTGGATAAAAGTTCCTTTTCTGTTACATGATTGGCAAATATTTTCTCCCATTCAGGACATTGTCTTTTACAAAGGGTACAGTGAAGAAAGTTTCCTATAAGTAAATAAATAAATATATAATTTATATATTTTCTTTATAAATGTATAATTTTATAATTATATATAAATTTATTATATATTATAAATTTTTATATATTACATATATAATAAAAGGTCACAAAGATTTACCATTGTATTTTATTCTAAGGGTCTTATAATTTTAGCTCATATATTTAGGTCTATGATCCATTTATAGTTAATTTTAGTGTGTGGTTTAAGAAAGGAGCCCAACTTTAACTCTTTCACATATGGATATCCAGCACCATTTTTAGAAAAAGATGGTCTTTTCCTGCATTGAATTGTCTTGAGACCCTTGTCAAAAATCAATCGTTCATAAAGACTTGGGTTTATTTCTGGACTCTCTATTCCATTGATCTATCCTTGTGCCACTCCCACTGTTTTTATTATGTAACTTTGAAGTATGTTTCAAAATCAGGAAGTGTTAGTCCTCCAACTTTGTTGTTTTTTGATTGTTTTGTCTATACTGAATCTCTGACATTTCCATAAAAAAATTTATGAACAAGCTGTCAATTTCCAGAAAATGAAAGTTGGAATTTGAAAATAAATTGCATTGAATCTGTAGATTTGGAAAGTACTACCATCTTAAAAATATTAATTCTTTTGATCTGTGAACATGGGATATCTTTCTACTTATTTAGATCTTTAAATTCTTTCAACAATGTTTGTACTTTTCAAAGTACAAATGTTGCTCTCATTTTATTAAGTGTACATTTAGGTATTTTGTTATTTTTGATACTATTTTAAATTAAGTATTTCTTGGTTTAATTTTTGGATTTTTGTATGGCTAGCGAACAGAATTCCAATTTTATTTTTGTATAATGATCTTGTTCCCTACAACCTTGTTGAACTAATTTATTAGTTCTAGTAGATTTATGGTGCATTCGTTATGATTTTCTATTTACAAGATCAGGTCATTTGTAAGTATAGATAGTTTTATTCCTTATTTTGCAATCTGAGTACCTTTTATTACTGTTTATTACCTAACCTACAGTACAATGTTCAATATAAATGGTCACAGTAGACAGCTTTGTCTTGCTTCTGCTTTCCTGATATTATGGAGAAAACACGAACTCACTTGGGGCACCTGGGTGGCTCAGATGATTGAGCATCTGATTTCAGCTCAGGTTGTGATCCCAGGGTTCTGGGATGGAGCTTGGATCAAGCCTGCCCTGCACATCAAGACCCTGCTCAGTGGGGAGCCTGCTTCTTTCTCTCCCTCTGCCACTTCCCTGCTTGTGCATTTCTCTCTCTCTCCTCCCCCATCTCAAATAAATAAGATAAAATAAAACCACTAACTCTCTCAACCTTAAGTATGATGTTCATTGTGGGTTTACCATAAATGGTCTATATCAGTTTAATGGAAGTTATCTTCTGATCTCAGTTTACTGAGTGTATCATGAGAGTTTGTTGGATTTTGCCAGCTGTTTGTTGTGTGTCTATTCAAATGGTTAGTTGGGTGTATTCCTTTATTCTATTAATATGTTATATTACATTGATTAACTTCATAGGGTAAACCAACCTCACATTTGTTGAATAAATGCCACTTCATCATGTTATTTAATTATTGTTATATGTTTTAAATTCAGGTTGCTAATATTTTGTTTTGAACTTTTTCATGTGCATCCATAAGGAATATTGATCTTTTGTTTTCTTATGTCTTTGTCTGGTTTGGGAACCAGGGCAATAAAGTTTGAAAGTATTCTATTCATTCATTCATTCATTCATTCATTCATTCATTCATGTATTCATTTAGTGAAAGATTGGTATTAATTATCCTTTAAACATTTAATAGAATGTACTAGCAAAGCCATCATTTCCTATGCCTCTCTTTGTGAGAAGTTTTAAAATACTAACTCAATTTCTTTACTTTCATAGGTATGTTCAGATTTTTGTTTCTTCTTGTGTCACTTATGACAGCTTCTGTCTCTCTTTGAGCATTTCATCTATGTTATCTAATTTATTTCTATACAATTATTCATAGTAGTCCTTTATAATATTTTTTATTTCTGTAAGATCAATAATCATGATCTCTTCTGAATTCTCAATTTAATAATTTGAATCTTCTCTCATTTTCTTGGTTGGTCTAGCTAAAGATTTGTCAATTTTTTGAGCTTTTCAAATAATTGGTTTTTGGTTTTATTGATTCTTTCTACTGTTTATCTATTCTCTAGTTTTTGTCCACTCTATTATTTCTTTCATTCTGCTTGCTTTGGGTTTAGTTTATCCTCTTTTTCTAGTCCCTTAGAATTTAAAGGTAGGTTGTTGATTTGAGTGCTTTTTCCTTTATTAATGTAGGTATTTGCAGCTGTAAATTTCCCTCTAAATATTGCTTTAGGGATGCCTGTGTGGCTCAGAAGTTGAGTGTCTGCCTTCAGCTCAGGGAGTGATCCCGGGGTCCAGGATCAAGTCTCACATCGGGCTTCCTTCGAGGAGCCTGCTTCTCCCTCTGCCTGTGTCTCTGCCTCTCTCTTTGTGTCTCTTACGAATAAATAAATAAAATCTTCAAAAAATAAAATAAACATTGATTTATCTACATCCCATATATGTTGAGATATTTTATTTTCATTTTCGTTCATCCTCAAGTTTTCTAATTTCTCTTGTGATTTTTTTAACCCATTGTGGTTTCCTCGTGGTTATCATGGGGATTATATATAACATCTGAAAGTCATAAAAATTTGTTTTAAACTGATGCCAACTTAATTTCCATTGCATAAAACATCTCTAGTCCTTCACAATACTGTACCCTTTTGTTATTGACATCACCAATTACAACTTTGTATCTTGTGGATTCATTAACATATATTTATACTTATTTTTAAGTTTTTATACTTTAATATCTATAGAGGAATAAAAAGTAGGGTTATAAACCAAAATTACAATAAATTTTTTGTTTACCCATGTATATACTTTACTAAAGAATTTTTCATATTGCTTCAAGTTACTGTATGTATTTCTGTATGTCATTCTTTCGTTTCAACTTGGAGGACTCCCTTTAACATATTATGTAGGGCAGATCTAGTGGTAATAAACTCCTTCGCTTTTTGCTTAATTTAGAATGTCTTAATTTCTCCCTCATTTTGAAAGGACAACTTTGCAGGATATAAACCTCTCCACTGACATTTTTCTTTCCTTCAACATTTTAAATATATCATTTGGCTGCCTTCCATTCCTCAAATTTTCTGCTGAGAAATTAGCTCATAATCTTACTCAGAATCCCCTGTATATGACAATTCTTCTCTTATTGCTTTCATGATTCTTTGTGTTCCTGCTTTAGACAGTTTTATTACAGTGTGTCTTACCTGGCTCAGTTGGTAGAGCATGTGACTCTTGATCTTAGGGTTGTAAGTTCAAGCCCCACATTTGGTGTATTAATTAGTTAAAAATACATCTTAAAAAAACAATGTCTAACTCTGGGTCTTTTTATATTTATTGAATTAGAATCTGTTGAACATCTTAAATTTGCATATCTCTTTCCTTAATTTTGGAACATGTTGTCCATAATTACTTCAAATAATCTCATGGCCCCCTTTTTCTTTTCTCCTTCTGAGATTTCCATAATGTAGATAATGGTCCATTTGATAATGTCTCACAAACCTCTTGAGCCTCTGTTCATCTTGCTTCATTCTTTTTTCTTTTTGCCCTCCAAACTTGATAATTTCAAATGAACTATCATCAAGTTTGTTGATCCTTTCCTCTGCTGTTTGAATCCTTTCAGACCCCTCTAATGAAATTTTTCAATTCAATTACTGTATTTTTAAGCTCCAAAGTTTTTGTTTGATTCCTTTTCATAATTTCTATCCCTTTGTTTACATTATCATTTTTTCATATATAATTTCCCTGATTTTCACACTTCCCTATTTCTTTCTATGCATTGTAATCTTTGGTTAAAAGTTGGGCATTTGAAAAAAGTCTTTTCCCCCAGTCTTTGTGGACTGGCTGTGTTGGTGGAAGAACTTTGCTAATTGGCCTAGCATTGAAGGCTTAAAGTCTTAGGTCATTTATGGCCATATAGTCTTCTCTGGTCCTGGGTATGTATGTGGTTTTTTCCTTGTTTGTCTCATGTACAAGGTTGTTTCTAAATGATTTAATTTCTCTACACTTCTCACCTGTTTCTTCTTGGGATCTAAGATGTTATACTATATTCCTCTGTTCTTAATCTCTTACCCCCAGGTATCCACAGGTCTCCAGTCTCCCTGCAATCTTTATGTGGCACAGCTCATATCATTGCCTTCTGCAGCTTCCAACTTGAGAATCCAAACTATGCCACCACCATTCCTGTCTGAACCCTCCATTAGGTGATTCAGAAACCAGTGCCTTAGGCAATCTGCAGATAGGCCAGACTGTTGCAAACAAGTTTTGCTCTTTTCCTTCTATTCTGAGAAAGAAAACCAGAAATTCAACCATTTCCTCCTGACCACAGCATGTACAAAAGGAGCAGGACAAGAACAAGAAAAATCCCCGAAGTTTTACCACTATTTTACATGTAGCTTTTTCTTAATTGGGTATTTGCTTGGTGCAGATCATTGTCTGGTTTTCAGTGCTCCCATAAAGCTGTCTTAGTCTGCTGTTGTTGACTTAATGTCTCTGGGGAAACAAGGGCCTGGAGCCTCGTGGTTTGGTCATCTTGTTGTTACTGTTGTCCGAGCCTTAGGTTTCTCATGTAAAAACAGGAATAACAATACCTTAGTACACAGATTTATATAAGGTAATGATAGTTTACATTTATTGGGTTTTAAATATGTTTATGTATATGCATGCTTATAATATGATTACATATATGCATAATCCCATTTATTGTACACTCCAAGTATATAAGATAGGTTCTCTTATTATCACTTTTAACAGATCAAGAAAAAATGGACTTTAAGTAATATTCATAATTGCCCAAGGTCACGAAGAATTTGGAGCCAAGATTTGAATCTGCGTCTACCAGAAGTTGACAAAATCCGTGATCTTAACCACTAGAGATACTATAATATGCATTGATGTTAGTTAATCTCCTTCCTTCCTCTATTTGCTTTCTATCCTAAGGAATGGCTACAAGGTTGTCAAAATACTCCATAATTTGTTTGCAATTGGGAAGCTACACACACACACACACACACACACACACACACACACACTTTGTCCATTTAATACATTCTCAGTAATGGAAGCTGCCAGAGGATAAAATTGTCCTAGAGAAAGAGAAAGATTGTGATTACTTTTGCCTATCATAACATGAACTGCCCCAACAAAAGCAGAAGTGAAATTCAGGTTAAGAAACCATGGAAGGCAGCTTCCAAATAGAGAATCTGTGTCAATAATGGAGACCACCAGGGAGCCAGTCAGATAGTATCCCTGGGAGCCTGTGGTGGGAAAAAGTGCAGTAAAGATGAAATTGATGTTTTCACCTACTAAGTCTGTTTGAGGAGGAAGAATGTGAAATGGATCAATTTTAAAGCCACAGAAATCATAATGGCAATTTAGAACACAATTGTCTTCCTACAAATTTTACTAATTGTTTCACTTTTCAACCAGTCTCCTTTTATTTCCAAATGTTGGGATGTTTTTGCTTACAAAGAGGCACCTCAAAAGCAATTATTAAACTAAAAATAAATGTGATGCATTAAGAGTCACTGTTGCTCTTTATTTGCCAGGGAGACATCAGATATAAGTACACATAGGCAAACCATGTCATCACTCATATTGTTGAAATTCTTTCATATACCCCCCCCCCCAGTATGATTTTGGAAAATTTATGACAACTACCATTTTCACATGTCCCTTTTGGCTTTTCAATTCTATATTATGGTTTTTTCTTCACTCATGATACATAATAGTAGTAGCACTGACTCTTTCAAATTCATAAAACAGAAAATAAACCGGGACTCTATGATCTTTTTGGAACATCAGAAAGATTTAAAATACCTCTCATTTTTTTATTGGTGACAAATTATTTTAAATTCTTAAGGATAATTAAAATAAGGTATGTCCATTTTTATTGCTTTTTCAAAATGTGATTTACAGACTGTAAACTTTAGAATCAACTCAAGGGGTTGATAAATAGGCTACATCCTAGACTTATGGAATTAATCTAAGGGTAAGGCCATAGGGTCTGTATTTTTACCAAGCTCCCCCAGAAGAATCTCATGCACTGAATGAGAATTATCACATGAATCCCTTTGAAGAAACCACGATGAGATATAGAAAACCATAGTTTTCTTTCTAGCCCCATTCTCAAAAGGAATATGTTTAATGGTAAATAGAAGCACAAATTACTGAGTACTTCCTATATACCAGGTACTGTTTTATGATCTCTACATGAATTACCTCACTTAATCCTTTAATCAATGGTAAGGACTACTGTTATCCTCACTGTACAGTGATGAAACTGAGGATCCAGTGATTTAAATAAATTTCCCAAGGTCACAGCCCTAATACTAGGTGGAAATAGTATTTGAACATAAGTGGTTGATTGAGCTGACTCTCTTCACCATAATTTATTTTGCTTCCAAATATACAAATATCTAATGGAGACATAAAAGTAGGAATCTCCAGGATATGAAGATACTCAAAGTTTAAAATGTTCAAAGGAAACATTCAGTAAGTTTTAATTCTTAGATGCTTTATATGATTTGAAACAGAATCCCATTCAGTAGCTAGGGGTACAGGAGATAAGGGGCTGACATCTAGTTCATCTGCACTAACAAAAAATAACACCTATCATAGAAAAAAACTTTGCTGAGAGAACTAACAAAGCAGGGGCTGACAGGTGCCAACTTAAAGCACAGTAGACCCTTCATATGCATCGGTTTAACATTTGCATTTTTGTCTCTTTACAGGCAGGCAGGTAGGATCATGGCATGTATTATTTTGTAATGAAGATCACAAAAACTTCTAATATGGTTGTGAATATTAAATAGTAACGTCATAAAGTATGATTCACTGGGAGGCAGGTATGTGGGAGCAAATCTCATAGCTGGTGAGTAAATTTAACCAACAGCCTGGGATCCATACCACATTTAGTAGTAGTCAAGAATTTAAGAAACCTTGTGGGTCTTTTAAGCCATCTCTTGTGGCTATCAAAATTATTTTTATAGAAATCATGAAAAAAGCTTCACTGAAAAAACTAGCTCACAAGAGAGTCTGTGCTTTATTTGTAGTTTCAGTTCTATTTCAAACACAGTATAAAAGTTGAATATTTAAAAAGGAAAGTAGAGGGCATTTCAATGAACATCACCACCACTAGAAAACTTTCCAGTGGCCTTAAATCTAGCATAAGGAAATGAGATTAGGCCATCACATGAGAGCAAAGAGCAGATGTGTGAAGATGAAAGGTAGCAGAACCTCGAGGAGAGGAAAACTGAGCATCTACTATGGATCAGTACCATACTAAGACACTAGCCTTATCTTATTTAATCCTCAAGATGACATTTTGAAGTAAGTATAATTTTAATTTCCATTTTGCAGATGAGAAAACAGAAAGCCAGCAAAATAAGTAACAGGTCCAAAGTCAGAAAGACAGATGGTGATGAGGCGCCTGGCTGGCTGAGTTGGTGGAACATGTGACTCTTGATCTCAGAGTTGTGAGTTCGAGCCCCACATTGGGCATAGAGATTACTTTAAAAAAATAAAATCTTTTAAAAAAGAAAGACAGATGGTGACAAAACATATTTAAAATTGCCTATCTCATTCTAAATACCTTGATCTTTCCATTATGTCATTTTCCCTCTGTGGAAGTTCAAAGATGTTTGGTACTAGCTGTTGACAACTCCTAATCTCATTAGAGGTGTTATAAATATACATTATAATTTTTTTTAAATTTTTATTTATTTATGATAGTCACACACACACACAGAGAGAGAGAGAGAGAGAGAGAGAGAGAGAGAGGCAGAGACATAGGCAGAGGGAGAAGCAGGCTCCATGCACCGGGAGCCCGACGTGGGATTCGATCCCGGGTCTCCAGGATCGTGCCCTGGGCCAAAGGCAGGCGCTAAACCGCTGCGCCACCCAGGGATCCCAAATATACATTATAATTTAAAAAGTTCAGTGAAGAAAATGAAACCAAATACTCTAATAGTGACTGCAGAATGGAGATGAGGGACATCACATAAAGACAACCTCTCTGAAGAGTAGTGGAATATAGCTTCCAATTTTTTCTGCTATTGCTAAGTGAATTGGACTTAATTTTTTAAGTTGTTTTTAGCCACCTTCAATTGCTGTTCTGTTAGTAAAAAAAAAAAAGTACCAAACCAAATATTAGCAATTACATTTTCTCATCCTAACATAACATCAAGAGTAAAAGAGATCATTTAATCCTCATAACGATCCTATAAGATGAGTACTATTAGTATCTCATCCATATGAGGTAAATAAGTCTTATGATGGTTGTCCTATGTCATATATATTGAAAGAAATATGATTCAGATCCACTTCTGATGCCCAAACTGATTTTCTGTTGACTATAGCATGATGCAGGATGAAGGCCATCTATATTTGTTTTATGTACATATACTTCTCAAGGTCTGTTAAACTGAGGTGCTACCGGTTGGCAACAGGTACACTAGGCTTTTTTTATGTAATGGCCAGCTCAGGATTAGCCTAAGTAACATTTGAACTAAAACAAACCATCAAAAGGTGTCAGCTTAAGGAAGATATAGCAGAAAGCAAAGGTAGATCTCCTGAGGAAAATCAGTCTTACTGCTTTTGAGAACTAGCAATATTGGGTCAGTTTGGCTAGTAATTGAATATAGAAGAGAGTGATAAGGGACAAAGATATATTATCCTGGGTCCTGTAAACCATGAGAAGGAATTTGGATTTTATACTGTGATGGGAAACCATAAGAGGACTTTAAACAGGAAGTTATGATTTCAAAAAAAAAGGAAGTTATGATTTCATTCACATTAAAAAGTTAAAATTCTCCTGGATTTCATGTGAAGGCTAGATGAAGTGGGCAACTGTAGAAGCAGGGGAATCAGGTGGAAGGAAGACAATCATACAGATGAGAGGTGATGGTGGCCTGGAGTAGTGTTGGTAAACTGTAGTTGGATTTGGAAAGCATTTTCAACATAGAGTTAATAAAAATTGCTGATAGATTAGATATAGTGAATGAGGTAAAAAAAAAAAGATAGATCAAGATTCTTAAATAGGAGATTTGAGAACTTGAGGAAATTCTATTTTCATTAAGTTAGATGAGGAAGACTGAGGAGAAGATAGTAATGTGGGAGGCGGTAGGAGAAGCAGAGAGGAGATGGAAATATTTTTGGATTTGTCAAATTTAAGGTGCTTATTCAACATCCTAATGAAGATGTCAAGCAAGGAGCTGCACATAGGGACCGGGCATTCAACCTTTTCTATACCCTTAAAGATAAGTGTACCTATCCTCCCCGTGTACTCTCAAGTCAATGGACCAGATAAAAGGTGACAAAATATGGTTAGCCTAACACTCATTATACTAGTCCGTGTACCAGAGGGGTAATGAGATACCCCATGTATCACCATGAAATCCTTTTACATTATAGTTCAAGTCACTGTCAAGAGCATGCCAATGAAGAGCAGGTATAGCCTTCAAAATTAATACTTTTCTATACTTGGGTAGGCTAATCCTGAGCTGGCCATTACATAAAAAAAGCCTAGTGTACCTGTTGCCAACAGGTAGCACCTCAGTTTAACAGACCTTGAGAAGTATATGTACATAAAACAAATATAGATGGCCTTCGTCCTGCATCATGCTATAGTCAACAGAAAATCAGTTTGGGCATCAGAAGTGGATCTGAATCATATTTCTTTCAATATATATGACATAGGACAACCATCATAAGACTTATTTACCTCATATGGATGAGATACTAATAGTACTCATCTTATAGGATCGTTATGAGGATTAAATGATCTCTTTTACTCTTGATGTTATGTTAGGATGAGAAAATGTAATTGCTAATATTTGGTTTGGTACTTTTTTTTTTTTTACTAACAGAACAGCAATTGAAGGTGGCTAAAAACAACTTAAAAAATTAAGTCCAATTTACTTAGCAATAGCAGAAAAAATTGGAAGCTATATTCCACTACTCAAACCACATGAAGACTAGACCTCTCCCTAAATTGGAATTAAGCTTTGGAGTATATTGATAATGAAATTAGAACATAGTTCTGTCACACAATTAAATCTATAATCCAAGCAGGAGATAAAGAATCTCATCTATATCCTAGTCACAGGTAGCTCCTTTGTTGGGGGAAGTCAGGCTAAAATAAATACTGTGAGGAGAGAGAAGGAAAAAGGCATAATAGGAGCCCAAGATCAAAGATTATAGATGGTCAGTGCCTCCCAATAACATCACTGCCTGGTCAGCTACCAAGTCACTTTCTTCTCTTTTTCAGAGAGATCTAACCCATGTCTTTCAATGATCAGCAAATGGTGTCTCCAAGCTGAGGCATTTTTTAAAAAACTAACTTTTTAAAATTTTAGAACAGTTTTAGATTTACAGAAAAATCATGGCAGCAGTATAAATAATTCCTTTATAACCTACATCCAGCTCCCTTATTGTTAATATGATAGTGTGGTACATTTGTTACAATTAATGAACCAAATATTGACAAATTGTATTAATTACAGTCTACACTTTCTTCACATTTCCTCCGCTTTTGCCCAATGTCGTTTTTCTATTTCAGGATCCCATTCAGATTAAAGCATTATATTTAGTCATCCTGTTTTCTTATGCTCCTTCTGGCTGTAACAGAAACAAACTATTACACTTTCCTTGTTTTGATGACTTTAAAAGATTTGAAGATTATCAGTAAGGTATTTTGTAAGGATGTCCTTTAGTTGGGTCATATATGAGAATTTTCTGATTAGTCTATGATTATAAGAATAGGAAGAATAATGAACACAGAAGTGCTATTTATGTCACATCATACCAAAGGTACATAGTATCAACATGATTTACCACTATTGATGTTGACTTGATCACTTGGCTGAGGTAGTGTTTGTCTGGCTTCTGCACTGTGAAATGACTCTCTCCTTCCACAATGTACTCTTCATCCTGCATCATGAAAGGCATTCATTATGTGCAGGTCCCACTTATGGAGTGGTGAATTATGCTCCACCTCCTTGATGGAGGAATATCTACATAAAGTATTTGAAATTTTTCTGGATAGAAGATTTATCTTTTCCATGTTCGTTTATGTGTTCAATAAACTTTTTCTGTCAACATTGGCTCATGAATTTTTTTACCTTGTATTATAATCTACTACTATTTTATTTATTTTCTTACTCAAATTGTTCTAGCCTTGGTCACTGGGAGCCCTTTCAAAATGGCTCCTGTGTCCCTCTAACACACCCATCATTGTAGGGTTTGGGTTTTTTGAGCAAGTCCTTATTTTCTGGTATTATGAGATACTCCCGGCCCATCTTGTATATTTCCTGCTTCAGTCCTATGAAGGCTTAGTTGAGGCTATATCCACGCAATATCTGTGTGCAAGTTATATAGCAACATTATTCTTTTTTTTTTTTTGAAGATTTTATTTATTTGTTAATGACAGAGACAGAGGGGAGGGGAGAGAGATTAAGAGCGTGTGAGAGAGTGTCAGAGACAGAAGCAGACTAGCAGGCTCCATGCAGGGACTCCATCCGGGGTCTCCAGGATCAGGCCCTGGGCCAAAGGTGGCGCTAAACCACTGAGCCACCCGGGCTGCCATAGCAACATTATTCTTAATTGAAGAAAATGAAAGTAGCCAAGATGTTCTTCAATAGGTGAATAGATAAACAGTTGCACATCCCTGTAATGGAATATCATTCAGTAGTAAAAGAAATGAGATATCAAGCCATGAAATGGTATGGATGAAACTTAAATGCCTATTGCTAAGTGAAAGAAGCCAGTCTAAAAAAGCTACATATTTATGATCCCAATGATATGTCATTCTGAAATAAGCAAAACTATAGAAATGGTAAAAATATAAATAGTTGTTGGAGGCTCAGGGGGAGAAGGCAAGTATTGGATAGGCGAAGCACAGGGAACTTTTTTTAAGGCAGTGAAAGTCTTCTCTATGAAAATGTAATGATGGATTCATGACACAATGCATTTGTCAAAACCCATAAACATTTATAGCACAAAGAATAAAACTTAATATATGCAAAAATTAAAACATTATCTAGGAGACCAGAGGATTCTAGGATCAAATTCAGAATGTGACACATCAATTTGACTGGATTATAAATGCATGAAATAATCTCATTAGAGGGAGCTGGGGGGGAAAGTTACTGACTAAAGTAACTTTGAAAATGAGTGGAGCTTGTAAGACTAATGGCAAAGAAACTGTCCATAAACACTCAACTATAGTCAATAAGGTTTTTTTTTTTTTCCACATGAGGGCATAGGTTTGCAATTCTGATACTGGTATAATTGTGGACTTGAGTTGAAAAATTAAATTAAAAAAATAAATCAAGGGATGGCAGTCGGTTAGAGATACATTTCCTGCTGTTGATATGAGAGTTTATAGATAAGCAAAGAGAGGAAGTTAGAATGATTAACTATGGTAATAGATTACAGTAAAAGATATCAGTAAGAACTCATGTTTTGCTTAATATAGATACAGATGGTTACACATAAAAATGTTTGTAAATATGTGTATATACATGGATTAGTTTACACGTGTACATTTCCTGTCAGCCAAAGTTGTCTAAAAGTATTGACACTCTGGTAGCAATGAATACATCATTGCTCAGATATCTGTTTCTAACTCTATTCTTTAAACAAATAAACTAGATCTCCCTGGAGAAATGGCTTAGCCTAGGCACTTTTTTTACCTTTAGATGCACAGACTCAGAATAATAATAATGCATGTTTCATGGTTAATAAATTATTGTTTTATTGGTTCATGGATGAACCTCTTTTTTTCTAAATCTGACTGTGCCCCATACTGGTTGTGTATCCTCAGGCAAGACACAACCTCTTTTAATTTCAGGTTTCTAATCAGTAAAATAAGAATACTGAAAGCAGCTAACTTACATAGTTAAATAACATGATACATATGCAATATTGAAGAGAGAACCTGGCACATAATAAACATTCCATAATTACAAGCCTTTCATACATTTTCCAAGTACAACATAAAGAGAAATTTGGAAGCATTCAGAAGACTGAATAAAATGAACCTATTTTTCAGAGGGCAAGTGTTTTCAATGTCTTTGCTCATTCTGAACACTATGACACACTATTAGGCTAGAAGCAAATATTGAGTGAGCAGTAGAATTAGGCACTGGATATGTGTGGTGAAGAGAGAGGCAATACATTGAGTATTGACAGGCCTGACTAAATAGACTAACTTGGCTATCTTCTTTTCTTGAGCTTATCTTAAATAGCACTGGGATTACGTGAGATATATGGAATGAGAAAGCATAAGGATATATTTGTGTGTGTTGGTGGTTTATATAATCATATAAAGGACAAAGAGCGATGTGGAGAAAAAAATTTTGTGGCAATTGGAATGAGAAGAATTGTGGAGTAAATAGCAGAGAGGAAAGGCCCAGTTACTTGTTCCAATATGTAAATTTGACAGAACCTAACAAGAATTTTGGTAACCTGAGAAACCAGCTGGTTGATGGTCTGAGATGTTTACTTTTCACACAATGGCTTTGGCAAAATGAAGAAACAGCTTTAATCTGAATTAAAGATTTCATAATAAACCTTTCTCAGAGATATTTCTTTTGAAAAAAATTCCAAAGCAGTGTCAATAGAGTACGATGGTAGAGGAGGAAGCCTCAGCTCTCATTCTTGTTTAGAGACACTGAATTAACAATATGCAGAATAAAATATCTTAATGACAACTCCAGAAAACAGTTTAAGTTGCAGTACCTACAGTAAGTACAAAACTGAAAAGAGCTACATTGAAGCAAGAAAGAAGAACTGCTTTAACTTGATCTGTGATAGCCCTACCTCTAAGCTGGCATGGCTGATCTTGACATACAGCTTCAACTTTGGAGGGTGGGAGAAAGAGAAGAATGGCATCTGTATCCATTGTTCCAGCTTTTTGGAGGGCTGCCTAAGACACTGATTTCATTCTTGCTTGACTCGGGGTGCTGACAGGGTCAGCACAGTTTCAATGCCACAGGACCTCTGAAACCAAAGTAGGGGGGAATCAGTTTGCTGAAAAGTCAGAGAGCCTGCAGTACCACAGACAGAGGCTGGAATAATTTGCCACAATCAAGAGAATATACTCAGCTCATGGCTTCTTCTTTAGGAAGGATAAATAAAAGTGGAGCTTGAGTCCAGCACTCCAGCTTTTCAGGGAGCAACCAAAAAGCGTTATCTATCCTGATTTAGGGAATTAGTGGGAAGTCAGCATACTTTGGATTCCTGGGGGCCATGAAAACCAAAGGAGAGCCAGGCAGCTTGCTGCTGTATACTAAAAAGCCTTCAGTACCACAGACAAACAGGAGAGAGCAAGGGATTATGAGCTCCTGAAAAAACAAAACAAACAGAACAGCAAACCTTTCCAATTGCGAAATTACACACTTAAACCTAGAAAAGCTGCATTGCTGCAAAAAGCTTCAAGGGGCTCCAGAATCTCTAGCAAGACTCATTAGGGGTAAAAGTCTTCCTCTCTATGAAGCCAGTATGTATAGACTGGGAGAGATAACTGTTTTTTCAAATATATAAAATTCAGCAAAACAAAAACAAACAAAACATAAGGCACATGAAGGAACAGGGAAATACGGCCCAATAAAAAGAACAAAACAAACCCCCAGCACCAACTTTAAAGAAAAAAAGATCTATGAATTATCTGGGAAATGATTTATTTGTCTTAAAAAAGCATAATGACCTATAAGAGAATACATATAGACAACTCAACAAAACCAGGAAAATAATGCATGAACACAAAGAATTTCAACAAAGAGAAAAACTTAATTAAAAAAAAAAAAAGCTCTGAGGCCGAAGAATACAATAATGAGATTGAAAAACTTACTAGGGAATATAAGGGAAGGGAGAAGAAATGTGTGGGAAATATCAGGAAGGGAGACAGAACATAAAGACTCCTAACTCTGGGAAACGAACTAGGGGTGGTGGAAGGGGAGGAGGGCGGGGGGTGGGTGGGAATGGGTGATGGGCACTGAGGGAGACATTTGATGGGTTGAGCACTGGGTGTTTTTCTGTATGTTGGTAAATTGAACACCAATAAAAATTAATTTATTAAAAAAAAAGAAAAACTTACTAGGGAGATTTAAGAGCAGAAGAATTGATTGACTAGAAGAATCACTGAATGTGAAGACAGATCATTTGAAATTATTAAGGAAGAGAAACAAAAGAAAAAAAAAGAATAAAGAAAAGTAAATAAAACCAAGACATGGGAAACTGTCAAGTGGGAAAATAGACACATTTTTAAAGTTCTAGAAGAAGAATGAAAGTGAGAACATGAGTGAGTTTATTTGAGAAACAATTATTGAAAATTTTCCAAATCTGAGGAAGGAAATTAACTTCCCAATACAAGAAGCTCAAAGGATTCCAACCAGAATGTATTCAGGGAGACCTACATCAAGATACATTATAATCAAACTGCAAAAGTCAAAGAAAAAGAGAGAATCTTGAAAACAGCAAGAGAAAAAAGCAACTCATAACATTCAAGGGAGCTCCCATTAGATTATCAGTGAACTTATCATCAGAAACCTTGTAGGCCAAAAGGGAATGGGATGATATATTCAAAGTGTTGAATGAAAAAATCTAACCAAGTATATTATATCTGCAAAACTGTCCTTCAAAAGGGTAAATAAAGACTTTCCCAGATAAAAATGAATCTGTTCAATACCACTAGACCTGCTTTATAATAAATGCTAAAGGGAGTCTTACAAACTGAAATTAAAAACTACTTTACAGTCACATGAAAGCCTATGAAAATATAAAACTCAATGGTAAAGGTAAATACATATACAAGTATAGAAAACTATAATGGTGGAGGATAAAGCACTTTAAATTGAGGTATAGACGTTAAAAGCATAAAATATAACAAAAAACAAAGCATAGGGACGTCTGGGTGGCTCAGTGGTTGAGTGTATGCTTTTAGCTCAGGGAGTGATCCTGGAGTCCCAGGATCAAGTCCCACATCGGGCTCCCCATAGGGAGCCTGCTTCTCTCTCTGCCTATGTTGCTGCCTCTGCCTCTTTATCGCTCATGAATAAATAAATAAAATCTTTTTTAAAAAGCATAAAAATATAATGGTGTTGATACAGAATATATGAAAATATAATTATGATATTGATAACAAAGGAGAATCATGATATAAAAAGAATAGTCTTTTTATATAATTGAAGTTAATTTATTATCAGCTTAAAATAGACTATTATAACTCTATGTAGTTTAATGAAATCCCTATGGTAGCTACAATGAAAATACCTATCAAAGATACATAAAATAAAATAAGAAAGGAATCAAAGCATGTCAATATAAAAAATGTAAAAAAATACAAAGGAAAGCAGTAACAAAAGAAAAGAGGACAGAATTGATATAAGACAAACAGAAAACAATAAAAAATGCAATAGTAGCCCCTTCATTATCAGGAATCACTTTAAATATAAATGGATTAAACTCCCCAATCTAGTGATGGAGAATGGCTGAATGTACTTAAAGAAAAGATGCAACTATATTCTGTCTACAAGAAATTCACTTAAGATGTGAAGATACACATAGGCTGAAAGTGAAATTATGCAAAAAGATATTCCATGCAAACAGCAAACAAAAGAACAGAGGTGCCCATACTTATATAAGACAAAATAGATGTTAAGTCAGAAATTGTCACAAGAGACAAAAAAGGACATCATATAATGATAAAGGATCAATTTGCCAGGAAGACATAATAATTATAAATATATATGCACCTAACAGCGGAGCACCAAAATATATGAAGCAAACATTGACAGAATTGAAGGAAGAAATAAATTGAAACACAGTGATTGATAGTAGGAGATGTCAATACCTCACTTTCAATAATGGATAGAACAATTGAAAAGATTAATAAAGAAAGAAGGAACTTGAAAAACACTATAGGCCAATTGGACCTACATATATTGATCATTGCACCTAACATCAGCAGAACATAGATTTTCTCATGGGCATGTGAGAACATTCTCCAAGATAGATGACATGTTAGAATAGAAAAACAACAGAAAAAGGTCAATAAAACTAAGAGTTGGCTTTTTGGAAAGATAAAATTGACAAACCCTTAGCTAGACTAAAAAAAGAGACAGAGACGACTCAATAAATAAAAAAAGAAATGAAAGAGGAATGGTCAACTAATATTAGATAAAGCAGGAAAGAATATCCACTGGAAAAAGAACAGTCTCTTCAATAAATGGTGCTGGGAAAATTGGACATCCACATACAGAAGAATGAAACTAGACCATTCTCTTACACCATACACAAAGATCAACTCAAAATGAATGAGAGATCTAAATGTGAGACAAGAGTCCATCAAAATCCTAGAGGAGAACACAGGCAACACACTTTTTGAACCTGGTCACAGCAATTTCTTGCAAGATACATCTATGAAGGCAAGAGAAACAAAAGCAAAAATGAACTATTGGGACTTCATCAAGTTAAAAACCTTCTGCACAGCAAAAGAAACGGTCAACAAAACTAGATTGTAATGCTTCCAACTTTTCTTTTTCAAGATTGCTTTGGCAATTCAGGGTCTTTTGTGGTTCCATACAAAATTTTGGATTGTTTGTTCTAGGACTGAAACATGCTATTGATATTTTGATGGGAATTGCACTAAATGTATAGATTGCTTTGTGTAGTACAGACATTTTAACAACATTTGTTCTTCTGATTCATAAGCATAGGATGTCTTTTCATTTCTTTGTGTCCTCTTCAGTTACTTTCATCAGTGTTTTATAGATTCCAGAGTACAGATTTTCACCTCTTTGGTTAGGTTTATTCCTAGGTATTTTATTATTGTGGTGCAAATATAAGTGGGATTGTTTTTTTTTAATTTCTCTTTCTGCTGCTTCATTATTGGTGTATAGAAATGCAACAGATTTCTGTACATTGGTTTTGTATCCTGTGACTTCACTGACTCATGTTATCAGTTCTAGCAATTTTTTTGGTGGAGTCTTTTGGGTTTTCTACAGAATTTCATGTCATCTGCAGATAATGAAAGTTTGACTTCTTTCTTGAAGATTTGGATGCTTTTAATTTCTTTTCTTTTCTTTTCTTTTTTTTTTTGTCTGACCTCTGTCGCTAGGATGTCTAGCACTATGTTGAATAAAAGTGCTGAGAGTGGATATCTGTGTCTTCTTCCTGTCCTTAAGAGAAAAGCTTTGTGTTTTTCCCATAGGATGACCAATTTTTTTTTAAAAAAAAAAGCAGGAAATAATAAGTGTTGGAGAGGACATTTAGTAATTGGAAACTTGCTCACTGTTAGTTGGATTGCAAAATATGTCTTGTAAACAGCCTGTATGGAAAACAGTATGGAGTTTCCTCAAAAAATTAAAAATAGAACTACCATATGACCAACTTCTAGGTATGTATCCAAAGGGATTAAAATCAAGATCTCGAATAGTATTTTTTTTTGCATGGCCATTATCATTTGTAGCAACATTATTCATAATAGCCACAATGTGGGAAAAATCTAAATGTCTACCAATGGATGAATCAATAAAGAAAATGTTACTCAGCCTTAAAAAAGGGAAATCCTGTCATATACTACAACACAGATAAAACTTGAAGACTGTATTGCAAAGTAAAAAAAGCTAAACACAAAAACCAAATTCTGCATGATTCCACTTATACGAGATATCTAATAATCAAATGCATAGAAACAGAAAGTAGGTTGGTGTTTGCCAGGGGCTGTGGGAAGGGGGAATGGAAAGCTGTTGTTCAATGGGACTCAGTTATGCAAGAAAAAAAAGTTCTAAAGATCTTCTATGCATATACTTTACAATATGCATATATTTAGCAATACTGGAATGTACACTTAAAAATTAAGAGGGTAAATAGTTTCAATAATGATGGAAAGAAAATAAAAGCTTTTTGATACTCACAAAACAAAGACAGAAAGAAACACTGCCATCAACATTAGCCTTGTAAACTCTCAAGTAAAATGTGGTGTTATTTTCTTAAAGATTCCATAAAGATATTAACTAATCAGTTCTACGAAAAATGGTTGGTTTAGTTGCTTTGGAATCCTAAGTCTCATGTTTGTTTAAGTGTTGCAAAGTAATTGATTATGGTAAACAAAACTCAGACCACTTTTCTAACATATGGGCTTCACGTGTGTGTTCCTAAGACAGAAGGCTCTAATTTTCTTGGCACTTGTTACTGTTTAGCTGGCTTTTCGAGATAAGTGCCAGAGCAGCGTAGACACTTTGTAGGCTCTGATGAAACATAATTATGTAGCAATAGTTCTATAAAGTCTTTCTTTATTACATTCACTACAATGAGTACATTATACAATTGTTGCACCCTATAATATCCTGCTCACTCTCTCTTATCAGTGGGTGAATTTTCAATCCAGGCACTCTTTAAAAATGTACTACATATTCCAGATAACGGATATGCAAATGAATGCCATTACATCTAAGTAGAATATTTAACAGCCAAAGCAACGAAATAGAGGTATTATAGGAATAAACTCTTGTGTATTCCATTGTTTCAAATGGTGAATATTTTCTATGTCCCTTTATTCTTACAAGACAAAGGCTTGAGGCCCAAACAACATTGAGAATAAAATATTTGATTGTCTCACTTCTGCCCCAAAGTCCAGGGAGAATAGGCCACTTGTGGGGCTGCCTAAAGATGTCCTTGAAAAATCCTTTCAAGAGGTGTTCAGCAAGATATATATTTCCCCTCTACCCTAATAAACAGTAATTATAAACAATTTGTTGTCTGATATCCTAAGGTCAGGAAAGAGAAAATGCTATGTACATACATTTGGCAAAATTACATATCTTTGATATCATTTGGCAGGGATATTATTCTGCAAACACAGAAAGAAAAATAAAGTTTGAATCATGTACCTCCTGCAAAACCACAGAAGTTTATCTTTATGCAATAATTTCTGCAGTTTTACCCTAGTTGCTAGCTACCATCCTTCTCAGTTCCCACTTCGTTCCATAAAGCCTTTTGGTCATCCCGATCTACAATTTGACAATGCTGTTCAAAGGTCCCCCCACTATAGCCCTGTGAACTGCTTTATCCTCCTTGACGATGATTCCCACTCAAAAATTCCTTCTCATTCCTCCATCCCATCCCTTTTAAATCCCCATGTTCCTACGATTTGAGCCCATCTAATAAACTCCCCATTATGTTAGTCCATTTTATTTTTTTTTAATTTTATTTATTTATGATAGAGAGAGAGAGAGAGAGAGGCAGAGACACAGGCAGAGGGAGAAGCAGGCTCCATGCACCAGGAGCCCGACGTGGGATTCGATCCCGGGTCTCCAGGATCGCGCCCTGCGCCAAAGGCAGGCGCCAAACCGCTGCGCCACCCAGGGATCCCTATGTTAGTCCATTTTAAAAGGTGTCCATTCGGGGATCCCTGGGTGGCTCAGTGGTTGAATGTCTGCCTTTGGCCCGGGGCGTGATCCTGGAGTCCCGCGATCGAGTCCCGCATCGGGCTCTCTGCATGGAGCCTGCTTCTCTCTGCCTGTGTCTCTGCCCACCCCCCTCTCTGTCTCTCATAAATAAATAATATCTTTTTTTTTAAATAATATCTTAAAAAATAAAAATAAAAGGTGCCCATTCAGGATTTGGGGTTGTCAAAAGTATTTGAGCGGCCTTCTGGTGGTGAAGAGAGGTCTGCTGCTATGAATAGCCTTGAGAATTAAAATCGAGGACTGATTTATAGCATCTGTCCATTTAAGTCTCCTTAGTTTTGAGCTGTCACAGCTTCAAATCTCTGGCTTTCACTGGTGGGCAAATACATCTGTAGCATAACCGATTTTTTTAAATTATTATTTTTATTTGTTTTTATTGAAGCTCTGTTTGCCAACATATAGTATAATATCCAGTGCTCATCCTATCAAGTGCCCTCCCCAGTGACTGTCAACCAGTACCCCAACACCCTCTAACCTCCAGTTCCACTACCCCTTGTTCGTTTCCCAGAGCTAGGAGTCTCTCATGGTTTGTCTCCGTCTCTAAATTTTCCCACTCAGTTCCCCTCCTTTCCCTTATAATCCCAGTCACTATTTTTATATTCCCCACAAGTGAAACCATATGATGGTTCCCCTTCTCTGACTGACTTACTTCACTCAGCATAATACCCTCCAGTTCCATCCACATCAAAACAAATGGTAGGTATTCATACTTTCTGATGGCTAATATTCCATTGTATATATAGACCACATCTTCTTTATCCATTCTTCTGTCAAAGGACATCGTGGCTCTTTCCACAGTTTGCTATTGTGGACATTGCTGCTAGAAACATCGGGGTGCAGGTGTCCCGGCATGTCATTGCATCTGTATCTTTGGGGTAAATACCCAGCGGTGCAATTGCTGGGGCATAGGGTTGCTCTATTTTTAACTCTTTGAAGAACCTCCACACAGTTTTCCAGAGTGGCTGTACCAATTCACATTCCCACCAACAGTACAAGAGGGTTCCCCTTTCTCCACATCCTCTCCAACATTTGTTGTTTCCTGGCTTGTTGATTTTCATCATTCTCACTGGTGTGAGGTGTATGTCATTGTGGTTTTGATTTGTATCTCCCTGATGGCAAGTGATGCAGAGCATTTTCTCACGGGCTTATTGGCTGTGTGTATGTCTTCTTTGGTGAAATTTCTGTACATGTCTTTGGCCCATTTCATGATTGAATGTTTTGTTTCTTGGGTATTGAGTTAATTTATTTTATTTTTTAAATTATTCATGAGAGACACACACACACACACAGAGAGAGAGAGAGAGAGAGAGAGAGAGAGAGAGAGGCAGAGGGAGAAGCAGGCTCCATGCAGGGAGCCTGACGTGGGACTGGATCCCGGATTTCCAGGATCAGGCCCTGTACTGAAGGCGGCACTAAACCACTGAGCCACCTGGGCTGCCCGGTGTTGAGTTTAATAAGTTCTTTATAGATCTTGGATACTAGCCCTGTATCTCATATGTCATTTGCAAATATCCTCTCCCATTCTGTAGGCTGTCTTTTAGTTTTGTTGATTGCTTCTTTTGCTATGCAAGAGCTTTTTAACTTGATGATGTCCCAATAGTTCATTTTTGCTTTTGTTTCTCTTGCCTTCATAGATGTATCTTGCAAGAAGTTGCTGTGACCAAGTTCTCCTCTAGGATTTTGATGGAATCTTGTCTCACATTTAGATCTTTCATCCATTTTGAATTGATCTTTGTGTATGGTGTAAGAGAATGGTCTAGTTTCATTCTTCTGCACGTGGCTGTCCAATTTTACCAGCACCATATGTTGAAGACACTGTCCTTTTTCCAGTGGATAGTCTTTCCTGCTTTGTTGAACATTGGTTGACCATAGAGTTGAGGGCCCATTTCTGAGTTCTCTAGTCTGTTCCATTGATCTATGTGTCTGTTTCTGTTCCAGTACCACACTGTCTTGATGATCATAACTTTGTAATACAGCTTGAAATCCAGCATGGTGATACCCCTGGCATTTGGGTTTCTTTTTTTAATATCCCTTTGGCTATTCAGGGTCTTTTCTGATTCCATACAAATCTTAAGATTATTTGTTCCAGCTCTGTGAAGAAAGCCCATGGTATTTTGATAGGGATTGCATTGAACGTGTAAATTGTCCTAGGTAGCATACACATTTTCACAATATTTATTCTTCCAATCTATGAGCATGAAATGTTTCTCCATCTCTTTGTGTCTTCCTCAATTTGTTTAAATGGTGTAATGTAGTTCTTAGGATATAGATCCTTTACCTCTTTGGTTAGGTTATTCCTAGGTACTTATGCTTTTGGGTGCCATTGTAAATGGAATTGATTCCTTAATTTCTCTTTCTTCAGTCTCATTGTTATTGTATAGAAATGCCACTGACTTCTGGGCATTGATTTTGTATCCTGCCACACTGCCAAATTGCTGTATGAGTTCTAGCAATCTTGGGGTGGAGGCTTTTGGTTTTTCTATGTATAGTATCATGTCATCTGTGAAGAGAGAGAGTTTGATTTCTTCTTTGCCAATGTGAATGCCTTTTGTCTCTTTTTGTTGTCTGATTGCTGAGGCTAGGACTTCTAGTACTATTTTGAATAGCAGTGAGGAGAGTAGACATCCCTGTCGTGTTCCTGATCTTAGGGGAAAGGATCTTAGCTTTCCCCACTGAGAATGAAATTCACTGTGGACTTTTCATACATGGCTTTTAGAATTGAAGAATGTTCCCTCTATCCCTACACCTTGACGAGTTTTAATCAGGAATGGATGCTGTATTTTGTCAAATGCTTTTTCTGCATCTATTGAGAGGATCATATGGTTCTTGTTTTTTTCTCTTGTTGATATAAACTATCACATTGATTGCTTTACAAGTGTTGAACCAGCCTTGCACCCCGGGGAAAAATCCCACTTGGTCATGGTGAATAATCTTCTTAATGTACTGTTGGATCGTATTGGCTAATATCTTGTTGAGAATTTTTGCTTCTGTTTCATCAGGTAAATGGTCTATAATTCTCCTTTTTGGTGGGGTCTTTGTCTGCTTTTGGAATTAAGGTGATGCTGGTCTCATAAAATGAGTTTGGAAGTATTCCATCCCTTTCTAGCCTTCAAAACAGCTTTAGTAGGATAGATATTATTTCTTCTTTAAACGTTTGATACAATTCCCCAGGGAAGCCATGTGGCCCAGGACTTTTGTGGTTTTTGATGACTGTTTCAATTTCCTCACTGGTTATTGGCCTGTTCAGGCATTCTATTTCCTCCTGTTCTGGTTTTGGTAATTTGTAGTTTTTCAGAAATGTATCTATTTCTTCTATATTGCCTAATTTGTTGGCATATAGCTGATCATACTATGTTTTAAAAACTTTGTATTTAAAAAAAAAACAAAAAAACCTTTGTGTTTATGTAAAAAAATGTAAAAAAATAAATAAGAAATAAAAACTTTGTGTTTCCTTGGTATTGGTTGTAATCTCTCGTCTTTCATTCATGATTTTGTTGATTTTAGTCTTTTTTCTTTTTAGTAAGGTTGGCTAATGGTTTATCTATCTTATTCCTTCAAAGAATCAACTTCTGATTTTGATTATCTGTTCTACAGTTCTCCTGGTCTCTATTTCATTGAGTTCTGCTCGAATCTTTATTATCTCTCTTCTTCTGCTTGGTGTAGGTTTTACTTGCTGTGTTTTCTCCAATTCCTTTAGGGGCCAGGTTAGCTTGTGTACTTGAGGTTTTCCAACTTTTTGAGGGATGCTTGTATTTGGATGTATTTCCCTTTTAGGACTGCTTTTGCTGTATCCCAAAGATTTTTTTTTTTTCGTTTCTAAGGTTGGTGGAATTTATTTAGTTAATTAAAGCATATAAAGATGCCCAGAACTTTGCTTTTTCAAATAAATATTCTGAACAGAAGCTAGCCAGAGTGTGTATTTGTTTTGTTTTTTTGTTTTTTTTTTTTAAATTAATTTTTATTGGTGTTCAATTGACCAACAAGATGGATGGATAAAGAAGATGTGGTTTATGTATACAATGGAATATTACTCAGCGATTAGAAACGACAAATACCCACCATTTGCTTCAACGTGGATGGAACTGGAGGGTATTATGCTGAGTGAAATAAGTCAATCGGAGAAGGACAAGCAGTGTATGTTCTCATTCATTTGGGGAATCCCAAAGATTTTTAATGGTTGTATCTTCATTTTAATTCTCTAATTTCCTGGTTGACCCATTCATCCTTTAGTAGGATGATCTTGAACCTCCACATGTTTGAGTTTCTTCCAAATTTCTTCTTGTGATTGAGTTCTAGTTGCAAAGCATTGTCATCTGAAAATATGCAAGGGACAATCCCAATCTTTTGGTATCAGTTGAGACCTGATTTGTGACCCAGTATGTGGTCTAGTCTGGAGAAAGTTCCATGTGCACTTCAGAAGAATGTGTATCCAGTTGGGTTCAGAAGGAAGGTTCTGTATATATCTAAAATCAGTGTGGTCCAGTGTATCATTTAAAGCCCTTGTTTCTTTGGTGATGTTGTGCTTAGAAAACTGTCATTTCCTGAAAGTGCCTTGTTGAAGTCTCTTACTATGAATGTATTATTATCTAAGTATCTTTTACTTTGGTTATTGATTGACATACTTGGCATCTCCCACATTAGGTGCATAAATATTCATGGTTATTTGGTCTTCTTGCTGGATAGACCCTTTAAGTATGATATAGTGTCTTTCTTCATATCTTACTACAGTCTTTGGTATAAACTTTTATGTTATATGAGGATTGCAACACCAGCTTTCTTTTGAGGACCATTTTAATGGTAAATGTTTCTCCACTCCTTCATTTTCAAGCTGTAGATGCCTTTGGTCTAAAATGAGTCTCTTGTAGACAGCATGTAGATGGATCTTTCTTTTTTACCCAGTCTGATACTCTGCATCTTTTGATGGGATCATTCAGCCCATTGACATTCAGAGTAACTATTGAAGGATATGAGTTTAGTGTCATGGTATTACTTATTCAGTCCTTGTTTCATGGATTGTTCCTTTGGGCTCCCTCTTTCTTTTACAGGGTCCTCCTTAATATTTCTTGCAGGGCCAGTTTGGTGGTCACGTATTCTTTCAGTTTCTGCCTATCTGGGTAGCTCTTTATCTCTCCTTCTATTCTGAATGACAGCCTTGCTGGATAAAGTGTTCTTGGCTGCCTGTTCTTCTCATTTAGTACCCTGAATATATCCTGCCAGCCCTTTTTGGCCTGCCAAGTCTCTGTGGAGAGGTCTGCTGTTAATATTTCTTCCCATATAAGTTAAGAATCTCTTGTCTCATGCTGCTTTAAGAATTTTGTCTTCATCTTTGAAATGTGTAAGTTTCACTATTAAATGTTGAAGTGTTGAATGGTTTTTACTGATTTTTCGGGGGAGGGGACCTCTCTATCTCTTGGATCTGAATGCCTGTTCCTTCTCCAGATTTGGGAAGTTGTCAGCTAAGATTTGTTCAAATATACTTTGTGGTCCTCTCTCTGTCTCAAGGAGTCTCTACTCTGGAGTCCCAATTAGACGTAAATTCTTCCTTCTCAAGCTATCATTTATTTCCCTAAGCCTTTCCTCATGGGCTCTTAATTGTTTTTCTCTTTTTTTTTTCGGCCTCCTTCCTCACCATCAACTTGTCTTCTATGTCACTCACTCTCTCTTCCATCTCATTAACCCTAGCAGTTAGGACATCCAGATTGGATTGCATCTCATTCAATCTATTTTTAATTTTGGCCAGAATAGATGTCCATTCTGCAGTAATGAAGTCTCTGGAGTCCTTCTTGCTGTTGTCCAGAGCCACCAGTAGCTTTATCATTGTACTTCTGAATTGACATTCTGACATCATATTCTGTCCGAATTTCTGTCAGATATCCAAATCTGTAACTCTGTGGCAGAGAGTACTACTTCTGGTTCTTTCTTTTGTGGTGAATTCTTCCTTCTAGTCATTTTGTCCAGTGCAGAGTGGCTGTTTGAGTGGGCTGAGTCAAAAATATCAACCACGACCTAAGTAAAATACACCCTAGATGATTCCAAAGAGGCCAGAGACCAGAAAATGAAAGAAAAGTAGAACAGAACAAAATAAAGGAAAAGGACCACTAAAGTGAAAAACAATTTTAAAACAAAGTAGTAAAAATAAAAAGCCCAAAAACAAAAACAAAGAAGAAAAATAAAGGAAAGAAAAGAGGAAAAAGAAAAAAAAAATGTGGGGGTGGTGGTGGTGATGAGGAAGTGTTAGTGGAGAGAGAATGTAGTTTACCTGAGGGGTCCTATATGGTGATCCTCTTGGTTCTGAGTGTGTTTTGTTCTGTATGTTATAAGATGCTCAGTCCCACATTTATATAAACCAGCACTACTTATAGAAAGGCCCACCATTGACCACCAAAGCATAAACAAGTTAAAAGAGGGGGGCAGAATGGGAAGGAAGAGAGAATATAATCTCACAGAATGAACCAGCACAGTATACCACTTGGTTCTGGGTGCATGCTGGTCATGTTTTAGAAGGTATTAACTTTTACCATTGTAGAACAAAATGAGGTAGAAAACCAAAAAACACAAAAGAAAAACCCATGTCTCGTGTATCTACCAAAATTAAATCGAATACTTTGAAGGGAATCCAGAAGTGGAAAATATATCTAAGACATGTAATGGTAGAACTATGAAAATCAAAAGGGAAAAAAATTAAAAATGAAGAGCTGGTAAAAACACTGTAGTCAAGGTGGGAAAAGAGAAAAAATATTGGAAATTTTTAGTCTGATATAAAAAATGAGTCATAATGGAAAAAGAAAAAAGCACCCTCTCATTCTATACAGTATTTTCCCCTCAGTCCTGGAGCTTTCCAGTGCTGCTCGGTTAGAACTTGCTCTTCCCCTGTCCTTCCAGCTGGTCTTCTGGGGGAAGGGCTGCTGTGCTGATTCTCAAGTGTGTGCACCTGGGGGAGCTGTCCCGCCCTCACCAGGTGCCGGGCTCAGTGGGAGATGTTTATCCTGTGAGGCCCCTGCTCCCTGGTGGCCCTGCTCTGTCCCAGGCACAAGGTGACACCAGGAGGGACAACCACACTGGCGGCGGCCAGCTCTCAAGCCCTAAAGTCAGCTTCCACAGTAACACCCGAAGCTCCCAGTCCTCACTGGCCTGGATGCTCCAGGGGCGGGGGGCACTGATCTGCCCAGCTCAGGGGTGCCCTGCGGCAAGAGCGTCCTCACTGTCCTGTGTCCTCCCCGCCTCCGCCTGTCTAGGGGAAGCGCCGGATCTTGGGCTGTGTCCCTGGGGTGCCCTGGGCTCTGGGACCTGCACCGCTGGAATCGCGCTCCCGAGGCCACAGAGCCCCCTCCGCGGAGAGCCTCCGCCTGAGCTGCTCCCGGGGCCCCGCCGGGCATTGGCTGCAGCCCTTTAGGGAGGTCGGCCGCCAGATGTGGCGGGCTCTCCCCTGGGGCGCACTTCCTCTGTTAGTGACCCGGGGAACCTGAGGCCTCCACTGTCCCTCCTGAGATCCTGCCCAAGTTCCTTGCTAAGCGCCTTTTCATCTGGGAAGAATCCGGTGCGGATTTTTAAAGTTCCTGCCTCTCCGGGGCTGGGCTCTCCTGTCCTGGAGGCTCTCGCCAAAGGACCTTAGCCTGGCTCCTCGCGGGGGCCCCTCCCTCACTGGATTCTTTTTTATTTTTATTTTCTGCCTCCCTACCTTGCTAGAAGTGCAAACCCTTCTCTCTGTAGCATTCTGGCTGTTCTCTCTTTGAAATCTCAGGTCGAATTCGTAGGTGTTCAGGATGGTTTTAAAGTTATCTAGGTAAGTTGGTGGGGTCAGGTGAGCTGAGGACCCTACTCCTCCGCCATCTTGCCCCACCCCCTTCATCACCAAATTAATGAGAGGAGCGGGTTCAACCAGGATCTCTGTCTTTACAAAGGTCCAGTTTTAACTAGTATCATAGGCCTACTAAACCTGTCCTTTTGCCCTCCATACAATACATCTCAACTGGAACTCTTCTGATGCCGAAATTAAGAACCCAAACATGCATCAGCAGATCGTTGAAGAAATCCCACTCTTCTGTTTTCATCATTACGTTTTGCATTATACCAAGAAATTATACTCTAAATAGAGCCAAAATCCCAAGAGGAGGCAAATCACATACATCCTAATAATATTCATGCTTTTAGTTTGAGAGATAATATTGTCTTCTTTTACTGACAGTCCTTAAGTTGTCAATTCGCCTAAACACATCATCAATCACCCCTAAAAACTCAAGATTAGACTTTTTAACAAGGTAATGACAGCCTAATGAACATAGACCTTTTCTCACCCTTTTTCTACTCCTTGGCAACACGGCATTGATGGCAAGAGTCTATTTTTTCTCCAAAAAATAGGCCAGAGTACATGGCAGGGGACTTTTAGAGATATTCTATTATAAGAGAAAGAAGGAAAGGATGGTTGCATATGTAAAAGAATTTTTATTTTTGGTGGTAAGGAAGAAGTTACACAAACTTAAGAATTGAATCGGCAAGCCATTTACTGCTTAGTAGTTAAGTTTTATGTGTGTCTCCTTAATTCTAGAAACTTTTTCAATACACAAGAGTTTTCTATGGTAGCACGATATATTCCAAGCTCTAAAAGAATGAGAATCATGCCTGTTTTGCTCATCACTAAACCTTATATCTCTGTGGAATAATAGAGTGCCTGGCATATAGTAGGTTTTCAATAAATATTTCTTCAATGAGGAAACTGAGACATAATTATTTTCCTAACATGTTCATTTGTCTTTCTAGACTCCTTGAACCCAAGGATGATGTCTATTGTCCGAGAACCCCCCAAAGTGTCTGACACATGCTTATTTTTGCCTGATCAATGAACAAATGGATTTTTTTTCCGCAAAATCATTTCCTTTTATTCTGTGGCACTTCAATAAAGTAAGTAGACTTGTGCATGATTTATGTTAATTTATACATGATGGTGGGGATTAAGACCGAAGAAAGGCTTCTGGGGGAATTCCTGCTCTTTATTTCCTAAGATCTTCAGGGCAGGGGCTGACTTTTCTCGACTTCCCCACACTTCCTAACCAACAGTCGGCCTGAATGGACATTGGCCAAACATTTGGAGCACCATCTTGAAGAGAGGCAATCTGTTTAGAACAACCCATTCACCTGTTCAGTTTCAGGGTCCAAATCAATATCATAGAAACAGGGCTGAGTGGGGAGTCCAGGCATTGTGCTCATTGTCCCTACCAAGGGGTACAGAAAACTGGCCCTGACGCTGGCACGGATGTCATGAATGGGCAAGACAAAGCCTGTGGGCACACCCTTTTGCCCTGGGTTATGAGACAAGGACAAGTGTGTTTTGGTCATGCAGATAGGCAGGTTCCCAAAGCCCTGTTTCGTGTAGACTTCAGCTTTGTGTTGAGCTTCAGGAAGCAATTCTATGTCGTCAGCCCCATAGATTTTCTATGCAATGATCCTGATTTTATCCTCAACTGGGAGTTTGAGGTCATAAAGGAGCTGGAAGCTGCTGGGTGCTTGAGCTGCTCTCTGGACAGCCTGAGCTAGGGCTAAGGTGCCCATACCTCCTTCTGCCCAGTGAGTGCATTTCACAGCATCAAAAGCCCCATGTTCTTTGGCAAGGCGGCTGACGAGGTCCAGCTCAGCCTCTGTAAACAAATGGATTTTAATTATATATCATTTGTATCTATCTGAGGTCCAGGTCAAACTAGCTATCCAAAGTGTCTGTCATCCTGAATTCCATTCTGTTTTCATATGCAGTCTTATGTATCAGAGCTTTACATTTCTTTGGTCTCCAAAGTAATAAATACCTTCAACCAAAATATATGGTTTTGTTTGTTTGTTTTTTGACTCAGTTTATGCAAAAACTTTCTGTTCTAATCCCAGGCTTATGTGAATATCTGACTTTTACACAAGGTAATAATTTGAATTCATATTTATACTATTCCAGTTTCTTTTTCAGCTGAACCTATTCCCACTTTGTCTTTTTTTTCTAGTTACATGTTGTTTTCTTTCCTAAGATGCTTAAGTCAGAATTTGCTTTTATTATTTGTCTGGTTGTGCTCAGGCCTTTGCTGAATTAGACCTCTGATCCTTGACCTACCTAGCTATGGCACTCCAGAAAATGAGTTTTTTTTTTTTAAATAAAACATCCACTATAACATGTGGTAGTAAATTTTGCTGCCTTTAAATTGTCAGTAATTTTTACTTAATTCAAATATTTACATAGAAAAATCAGGAAAGAAAAAAAGCCCCAGATATTTTTAAGACAATTTAGGTCAATGGTTCTGAATATGAATTGTAGACTCATTGGCAGCAGTGGAGTGGATAAAGGAAATGGAAAGAGTGTACAGTTTTAAACAGAGCTTGCAAATGTGTAAGACCAAGCATTGCCTATAAATAGAATACATGACATGACATGGCTGGTTTCCTCATTCTGTCTCCCATCTCATATCTGCCAGGACTTCTCCCAAACCCACTCCTGCTAATTCATGAAAAATTGAGATTTGTTAAGTGAAAGGATCTAGAGTATTAAGCTATTATACTATAATCATGCCCATATATTTTAATTAGCCAGAAACAGAGGATGTGTGACAAGATTTTCCAGGACAAGCAGGGGAAAGAGGATACCACTTAAAGGCAGATATGTTATAATCTTTCAAGAGAAACTTCACCTATGGTCTTTCTGTTGGCCTGTTTTCCACAACCCAGAGTTCATGTGACACTGCCTTCCCATTTGTTCATGACTCAGATTTGACCTCTAAGCTCTCTGGGGAACATACTTTTTATTCAATCTTTCTCTGCTGTGGCTCTGAGATCGCATGCACCAAGTAGTGTTAGTAAGCTGAATAAACATGTAAGTCATTTCTGTGCATTAACTCTAAGTTGAAAAATATATGCTTTTGTAATGAATAAAATATACATTTCTATAAAAGGCTCACTAAGGTCACTATAGTTATTTATCTTTATGTATTTTTTCAATTAACGTATACCAAAAGCACAATTACTATTATGAGTTTATGAATGTTTATAGTAAAAGTTGTCCCAAGAAGTAGAAAACAGTAGGGATTGCTCATTTTAAATGATGTTGGTCAATACAATTAACCTAACAACCATAACTTCCCACACTCCACTAATGTTCTACTTACTAGAATAGTATTTCAAGCAAGTACACTCCAGTACAAACCGTTGAACCATTCTTTATTGCTTGATATAGTGAGATTTGAGCTCCATATGCAGGGAAACAAAGTTACCAGGATATACATAGATATTCTGTAGGCTTAGGTTTACATTATGAATGTTAAAACCTATCAAAACTCTCTTGTCCAAAATAGTAGGATGTGACAGTCCAGTGGCAGCAAATAAATTTGATTTTGCTTGGTAACTACAATCAAAGGCCATTCATTGCTTGGAGTCCCATTCAGAAAATGATGCTAAGGTACCATCCATGCTCACCAGATGAAGAATGCCACAACCAGTTAACAAGGTATCATAACCTGGGAATGGGAAACAGAGGAATGCCTGCTACATATTTGCTGCTCTGGACCATATTTTATCTTGTGCGTGAATTGCTGCAATAGTTTCTGAGCTGGTACCATTGCTCCAACCAATTCATCTTCTAAATTAGCCATCTTTTAACACTGGGTTGGCTATTAGACAGCCTATAAGCTCTCAATCAAATTATTCAACTGATTCTGTGATGCCACCAGAATTTGAGCCCATCCTATATATCTAATCTTATATCATCATTCCTCCAGCTAGTATTTCGAACACTTGCCAGCATGATCATCATGCTCTGTAACATACTATATTCACTATTCCCTCCTATGTCAGGTACTAGTCCTTCCCACTTGAAATGCCCCTCCTCTCTATTCACCTTAATCCAAACTTCCTATTCTAATTAGATTCTTTATGTAGCTTATCCAATTAATATAAATAAAGCATTGTGGAATTTATTGTAAGGAAATATGTACACTAAAATTAACATTGTAACTGGAAAGCCTCTAACAACTGAGGAAGCTCTAGAAATTGGCAATTTTCTCCATTTATCTCTCATGGGTTATAATGATCTTTCTACTTCTCATCTTCTACTCAACATCATTTGAGATTTGCATTTACTTTTTTCTTTTTTCTATCAAATAGCTTTTTCTGCTTCCTCAAAATTTCTGCCCCCTGACATTTTCTGCTCCTTGTAAGTTTGCCTTGGAAATGGCCATTATGGCCTCCTTTACTGCCCTATACATCAAGACTTCTACTACTATTCATATCAATTTCTCAATATTTCTTAAGTGAAAACTCAGAATCCAGGAATCTGGCTGACCCAAATGATCTTTTTGCATTAACCCACAATAAAACAAGTCACTTAACATTTTATGGATTCATCGTGGATCAGATAGCCAAGTGGCAAGCTAAAGTGACAGACAGAGGGGATACATAGAACAAAATATGGGTGGGCAAGTTTCGCTCACAGGATATAAGGGCAAGCCATAAGATTAAAACTGCCAACTCTCCTTCCTTTACTATCTAGCTCTAGTCCCTCTTCCTCTGTGAAGCCATCTACAACAACTAGAGATGAGAAGGTAATCTCCCTTCTGGAAATTACAATACAATGGGTAGTCAATATCACTTATTATGTTTTAGAATATATATTTACAGATTATTCCTAATTTTTAATCAAAGTTTCACCTCATATAACTAATAATTTGAACAGACATTAAGTACAAGAGCCATGTCATAGGTTTTTGTTTGGTTTTGATTGGATTTTGTAATTATTCATGATAGCTAACACAATGTTGGGTACTCAGTAAATAGGTAATGCATTTATTGATATTAAAAGGATGGAATTTATGTGATTATATTTTCAGGCTAAGGAGAAAAACAAGCATTCTCATCTCAAAACAAATTGCATAAGTCAAGATATTGAACAGATGGGTGTATAATTAAATCATTCTTCTATAGGTAGATTTCACTATTCATTTTTTCTCCCCTGGGAAATTAGAAGAGTCAGTTCAAAGAAAACTGAAAAATTCCATTTGAAGAGATTTCCCCTGAGGTTTATGTCAGATCGTGTGAAATAATTTGTGTTTTCATTTAGACAGCCTAATACCAAAGCTAATGACATGATTATTTTCAAGACATAAAGACCTTATAGTTTTCATACTAAAAGATTCTTATCTATTATATAGCTTAGTATAGAATCAGTATGTTACATTATATAAAGAGGCATTTTAAAATTTTTATTAGTTTATTTAAATTCAATTAACATATAGTGTACTATTAGTTTCAGAGATAGAATTCAGCGATTCATCAGTTGCATTTAACACCCAGTGCTCATTACATCAAGTGCCCTCCTTAATGCCCATCACCTAGGTACCCAATACCCCCCTCCGTCTCCCATCCAGCAACCCTCAGTTTGTTTCCTATAGTTGAGAGTCTCTTATGGTTTGTCTCCCTTCTGATTTCATCATATTTTATTTTCCCTCCCTTCCCCTATGACCCTCTGTTTTGTTTCTTAAATTCCACATGAGTGAAATCTTATGGTAATTATTTTTCTCTTATTGACTTATTTTGCTTAGCATAAACCCTCTAGTTTCATCTACACATTGCAAATGGTAAGACTGTATATTTGATAGCTTAATAAATTCTATTATATAAATTATAATATGAATAATTGTGATATATAATATATAAATATAATGCATTTATTATAAATATATTATTAATTATAATATAAATATCATATATTATTTATTATAAATATAATATTATTTATTATATTATATTTATATTATAAATGTAATATGTTTATATATTATATATAAATATTACATTAAATTTGTCTTAAAATATATTATATAAAATATATATTATATAATATTCCATTATATATACATATATATATCACATCTTCTTTATCCATTCATCAAAAAAATTGTTAGATCTCATACAGGAATTCAGCAAAGTGGCAGGATATAAAAATCAATACACAGAAATTAGTTGCATATCTATACACTAACAATGAGATAGAATAAAGAGAAATTAGGGAATCAGTCCTATTTACAAATGCACCAGGAACTGTAAGATACCTAGGAATAAACCTAACCAAAGAGGTAAAGGATTTGTATTCTGAAAACTATAAAAGAGACATTCCACTACTTAATTTATACTTCATTTCTGGTGAAAAGATTATTTTATTTATTTAAGTTTTTGAAGTTTTAATTTAAATTCTAGTTAATAAATAGTAAAATATTGGTTTCAGAAGTAGAATTTAATGATTCATCATTTACTTATAACACTCAGTGCTCATCACAAGTGCCCTCCTTAAACTTTATCCATACCTGAAGTATGAACTAGATTCCTAAATTTAAAAAAAAAACATGATATGTATATGTATTTACCATGTATGGATTCAAAAGACACAGAATCTTAGTGAAGGCTGTTTAAGCTGTGTAACTTTGGACAAGTCAATCCACCTATTACTTGATTATTCTAATTAAGAAAATGAAGACAGTAAAACTGTCTTGATTTTTCTGATAAAGAAAATGAAGAGAGTAAAACTGCTGAAATATTTTCCATCTGTAGGAAATTTACTCAAAATTTTGTCTCTAGAACAAATCTCATGTCTGTGCTCCAAGGCAGTATATCCAACTGTCTAGTTTATACTTTTTTTAAGATGTCTCAATGGCACCTGGAAAATATAAATAAATACTTGATACTCTTTTTTGCCTCCCCAACCTAGTCCTACTTATGTTGCCATTTAAACTTCCAAGTGATATCACCATCTATTCAGTTCAGTACTCTCTCTCCCTTACCCCATATACCCAATCCATCACCAAGTCCACTTAAATATCTCTACAATTTATCTACTACTTTTTTTAGGTTTTATTTGTTTATTCATGAGAGGCACAAAGAGAGAGAGAAGCGGAGGGAGAAGCAGGATCCAGGCAGGGAGCCCGACGTGGGACTCAATCCCAGGTCTCCAGGATCAGGCCCTGGGCTGAAGGTGGCGCTAAACCGCTGAACCACCCGGGCTGCCCCCATCTACTACTTTCTGTCTACCACTACCCCTGAATTCTATGCTTTCATCTTCTCCTGCCCTAAAAATCACTACATTATTAATTGGTCTAATCTTCATCCATTCTTCTCTCCCTCCAGATGGTTCTTCACACTTAGAATGAGGTGTTTGAAAGAAAATCTGATTGTGTCTTCCCTTTGCTAAAGAATCTTCAGTGCCTTGCTGTAACATTGAGATAAAGGCAAAATTCCTTAAGATGCTAATCAAGACTTCCTATGACCTCATCCCTAAGTATACCTACATTCTCTTTTGAATCATGCTCTCTTTTATTTGTTCTCTCCTAACCACACTGAACTCTCAGACTCTCATATTCACTATGCCCTCTCCTCACAAATAAGTGTTACCACATATTGGTTCTCCTTTTGCTTAGTTAACTTATAATCATCCATCATATCTCAGTTCAAATGTCATTTCCGAACCACTCAGACTGAGGTTTCATCCAAATATTTCATTCAAATATTTCAATATTTATCCTTCAGTCAATACCTGGTTATTTTTAATAACAGGTATCCTTCAGTCAACACCTGGTTGCCTTAGTTTACCAGACTATAACTCCATTAGGGCAGGGGCCACACCTGTTTTGCTCTCCATTGTATCTTCAGTGTAGAGCTCAATCCTAGACCAGAACATTTTAGGCACTCGAAAATATTTTATTGAATGAACTGACAAACTGCTGCCTAAATTTGAGGTTTTATAGTGTGTCCTAAGGGGGCTTTAATTAATTCTGCTTCCATGCCATGCCTTCAATTATAGTCATATCCATCAAGTGGTTTTGTGCATCTTATTTAGATAGCAAATTCAAGGATTTAAGCATAAGAGCTTTAGGACTTTGAAACAAATAAGTCATGCTGGTTAATTTGATGTGTCAGCTTGGCTGCACGACAGTGCCCAGATATTTGGTCAAATATTATTCTGGATGTTTCTGAGAAGGTGTTTTTTGGATGAGATGAACATTTAAATTTGTAGATTTCGATAAAGCAGATTATCTTCCACACTGTGAGTGGGCCCTCATCTAATTAGTTAAAGGCCTTTGTAGAACAAAGACTGACTTCTTGAGCAAGAAGGAATTCTACCAATAGACTGCCTTTGCATTCAGATTGCAACTCTTCCCTGGGTCCTCAGCCTACCATCCTACACTGCAGATTTTGGACTTATCTCCACAATCATGTGAGCTGATCCCTTAAAATAATTTCTGTCTGGAGAACCCTAACTAATACAGAAGGAAAGGTAAAATCACCAGTGAGTTCTATTTTAGAAGTTGGATGCAATAGAAACTTTTTCTCAGAATTGCATGAGCCTGACATTTGTTGTTGTTTTTTAATGGACATCAGTTGGTTCCATAATGAAATCACATAATCTGATGAGATTTTAATGTTGATATCAAACAATCAAGATCCCAAGACCCTGAGATCATGACCTGAGCCAAAATCAAATGTCAGATGCTTAACCAACTAAGCCACTTAGGCTCCCCCCAGAGTTCTCTTGAGTCTTCTGCCAGTTTCTCTTTCAACCTCAATGTGGAAATATGGGAGAATGAAAGGAGAACAGAAAGAAGCAGAGTTACTCTACATAGTCTTACTATGCAGCAGAAAGGTAACCCTACTATACCATTCCCCCAAGAGTTCCTGGGCTTCAAGCAACTCTGATGTTCTTGGGTTCTTTATATTAGATTTCTCCAGCTACTTCAGTATCTATAATCAGTATCTATAGTCAATTCAAACAGACATTTTTCATGCCCGCTACTCTTTAGCTCTGTCATATTCATTCTGTACTTGAACAGTTAGGATAAGAAGCTAATTGAAGATCTTCATGTTTTTCCTTACCAAATTTCATTTTGATGGTTTCAGCCCCTAAATCCAGACTCTTAGGGTCTTGAGATTCTTATTCCAAGCTACCCCTCCACATACGTAATTATCATGCCGTGAATGTCCCCATAACAATCATTAAGGAAAAGTGCACAGGATCATCTTAAAGGAAACCTCTCTCTCTAGGTTAATATTAATTCTTTAATTATCTTTCTTTAGGGTCATTCAACTGGTTATAGACCCACTTAACTTGTATGTTCATTTAGTCCCAATATCTTCTTCCTATCCCAAAGGCTATTCAGGTAGTTCAGGCAGTACTTTGAAATATTACATTCGTGTATTTGTCTATGGAATCATGTGGATTGCATAGAAACTAACATTATATCTTATACTAGTCTCTAGTAATTAATTTCCCTCTCTCAATCAACAATTGGTATATTATCAACACATTAGTGAAAGAAGAGAAATCTTCACATTGAACACCTAGGAATAAAAGAGCAACAATATTAACACTTAAAATTTGAAAAAGCAATGTTGGGAAATATCAGGAAGGGAGACAGAACATAAAGACTCCTAACTCGGGGAAACGAACTAGGGGTGGTGGAAGGGGAGGAGGGCGGGTGTTGGAGGGGAACAGGTGACGGGCACTGAGGTGGACACTTGACGGGATGAGCACTGGGTGTTTTTCTGTATGTTGGTAAATTGAACGCCAATAAAAATTAATTAAAAAAAAAAAAGGAATGTTCAAGGAAAAAAAAAATTGAAAAAGCTTTCAATTATTATCCTTATCAACATCATCAGCATCCTCTTCATTTGACATGCAAATTGCCACACATTTTGTTATTATTATTCCCATTTTAAAAATGAGTAAACTGAAGACATGAATAATTAGTTGACTTATCCAGAGTCACAATGATAGTAAGTGGGGACAGAATACAGACCATCTAAATTGGGTTTCATTTTTATTATATATTAAACTGGCTCACTAGACAAAACATTTTGCAGATAATTAAGTAAGATTAAGAGTCTAAAAATGACTAAGATTACATCAAGCTGTTCAAAATTAATCGACCTTTTCCACAACTTTTACAAAACAAGGTTCATATGTATCTATTAGCCCTATACTTACATTAATAAAATATTAGTTTAACCCTTGATTGAAAGAAAATACATCACAGTTATTTCTGTAGATACTGGCATTCTTGTGACAAAAATTATAAAAACACATTTATCTGAAATCTTTGGAAATATTAAGTACATGAGTATCTTAATCTTGCTTTGGAAGTTAAACTACTAAATTTGCTTTTTAAAGGCAAAAGTCAATATTGAATAAAAAGATTTTGTGTTTTTAAGGTCCAAGTGCCAACATGTATCCTTTGAGTCAGTCTTTAATCCACTGATTAAATGAATTTTCCCTTTTACATTCTGTAAACATGGACTAAGTATCACCTTTCTGATTGCTGATAGAAACATTTTCAATTGCCACTACCATCATACACTAACTTGTATTTGATTTACCAGACTGTAGACCTCAGGATACAGGTCAGCTATCAAGATTATGGAATACCAAAAATCTGAATAGTTGGAAAAACTCCCAGAGATTAATCCATTTAAAATAATTATTATTCTTCTGTTTGACATAGCATAGGAAAAAACCCTTGGTTATGTCTAGAGACCAGTGTCAAATCATACTAGACTTTATGTTTCACTATGTTAACTAATAGCAAATGTAGATGTGTCACATGGGTATGCTTTCTAATTCTCTGATGGATCAAAAGTCATAGGTTTTACTGCTTTGGGCGCTGCCTGAACTCTGCAGGGAAGATGGCTAGCTAAGTATGCTTGAGTATGCTGAGGTTGATCTGAAATGCAAGATCAAGACAAAGAAAATAACTTACCACTGTCTCCATCAAACCACTACTACAGTTAGCTTTACAGACCTTATTTTCTACATTGACAATTTGCTTTTTCTAATTCTCTCTTTCCAGTTTAGGATTTCTAACTGTCTTAACTTCAACTTGGGAATGTGTCTCTAATACATTTCTATTCTGCTTACTCTACCTTGATTTCTAATTTCTCTTCTCAATAATCTGGTATTTTGGCCTGATTATATTTTTGCTCTGTGGTTTAATATTGATGTTCTTTACCGTGGACTAGATATCGTGATCATGATAACTCTGCCATATTGGTTTGGCAGAAGACTCTTACTCTGATTAGCTGTTGTTTCAGCAAAATCCGTTTTTTAAATTCTTAAAACTTCTTTATTAAAGTATAATTGACACACAATGTTACATTCGTGTCAAGTTTACCACATAATGATTCCACAACTCTATACGGTATGCTATACTTACCACAACTAGCTACTGTCACCATACAACACTACCAGCATGATCTCTTGATGCTAACTGATGGTTATTAAGTAAAAAGTACATTCATCTCAGCTTGTTCAGGGAGAGGGTTGACTCTCTTTAGGGTTGCATATTCTAAAATCATATTCAACAATAAGGAATTGCTGCCTGTTCACACTTTATTCCATTTACTTAAACACATACAGTTGTAATATGAAAGAAAAACATTTGAGTTTGCACATTTACCTTAGCTATATAATTAATGAAGTTGACAACAAATGTTAGGCACAGATAACAAAAGGAAATTGTAAGAAATTTTTCATCGAACATCCTTAAGATGGTTAGTGATTCATCTATCTTTTGAATAGCTATGGACTGTGGCAAGAGTGAATTGATAACACTACAAATTTCCTTCTAGCGCTTTTGTTCTATTGTCCTATTTGTTTTGTCAGTGGAAATAGTCTTGTGTATATAAATCAGATTGCCATTGCTGTCCATTTTGGTACAGCATACGCATTATAATTCATTTCTCATCACAAATAGAAAGTGTATAGAAAACAAAATCAATGGAAAAACATTCAAGCAGATCTTCTGCTTATAGCTAAGTAAACAACCATTATTACAAAGAACAAAGTCCTTGCACCCAAGAGATTCATGCAACAAAATATAACCATAGTAAACTTTGGATTTTTATGAAAAATCATATGAAACCCTGTTTCTATCTTCTGCATAGATAGGAAAATACTTTGATGTTTTAAAAAACAGAGTTCCCAAGATAACTATCTGGCAAAAGTATCAAAAGACAGCTTCCTGATGATTTTTAACTTAGTCATCTTGGGGTAATTTGGGTCTATTTTCACAGAAAAAAACCTCTTGCAAATTAATTACAATTTTACACGTGCTTATGACTCAAAAGTTCAAGGACAAGTGACTGTGTTATATTCAGCTCTATTTTTATATTATATCAGACATAAACTCAATAAATATGTTTGTTGAACAAATAAATGATCATCCACTGGTAAAAAATAAAACTGTAATCAAGCTATCAATGAACCACCATATCTTCATCACCCTGGGCATCCTGGAGGGATATCAAAACATCATTTGATAATGTTACCACCACCAAAAACTTTTCCTAATCATAAAAATATCTTTGTTCAGATGAGAAACTTCTACTTACCTCTGTATATCACCAATTCAGTCTCCCTGCATTCACAATTAAAATCAGTTTTCTAAGATCAGTCCTGAGTGACCCTTAATATATTACTTTTGGCCCCCACTTGAGTCCACTGGTCTCCTACTTTTGCTTGTCCCTCTTCACCTCATTCTAACATGGCCATTGTAATCCTGCTAGAAAAGCCTATTAAGTTTTGCAGCCACTGAAACTTATGAAATTTTGTTGGACTAAGCCTTACCTTGATGTCAGGCTATTTTTCAGAACTGCATTTCTAGAGATATAAGTCTGTTGTGTGATAGTTCAAAGGGATTTTTTTTTCTTAAATTAATAGGAAGTAGTTACATCATTGTTTTTCCAAATAGGCCTTTTCGTTGTTCTGCTAATTTCCCCACGTGAATACCAGGCTCCCGTGTTTGGTTCCTACTTCCAGATTCTGTGGATCCATAAGAGACACAACTTTTCTTTTCCTTTTTTTTTAAAGATATTATTTATTTATTCAAGAGAGAGAGGGAGAGCAATCAGTGCGGAGGGGCAGAGGGAGAGAGAGAGAGAGAGAGAAGCAAACTCCCTGCTTAGGGAGTCTGATCAGGGGCTCGATCCCAGGACCCAGAGATCATGACCTGAGTTGGAGGTAGATGCCCCACCGACTGAGCCACCCAGGCACTCTGAGACACAACTTTTCTGTTTTTCTATGTAATGTGCCTGCACAAACCCTAACACTGGCCAGCTTTTCTTATCCTTTGTCAATTTCTGACAAGAATCCCCTCTGTCATTTTCTTCTACCAATTGTTCTTCGTTTACAAAGGACATAGGAAGGGCAGCCATGAATGAATTGTGTCAGGACTACTTTCACTCACCTGAAGGCAAGGTGGTCTTTCCAATCATAAAATCCGTAAGTCTGTGATTCCCTCAACCATACTCTGTCGTTGCGAGAGTTGGCAACTGTCATATTTCTCTGGAACACTGCAAAAAGAATGACAAACTAAAGGTTACTAGGAGATGTGAATGGCTGCTTTTTCACCTCTCATGCTTTGGAACTTTTATCTTGAGCCTAAAAGCCATAAAGACAAAAGAGAACAATAATGGCACATAAAATGAGAGCCATAAAATCCAGGCTGAATTGTAGCTTCTAGTTCCCTACGACCTTAGTTATACAACATATATCGGATGTAACTGCGCTTTGTGAGCCAGAAAGTAAGACAAATGTCCTGTCAAGAAGTTAGAATATTTGAAATTGTAACTGTTTCTGAAAATCCAACTTCATGAGGAATAAAAGATGGGCATTGTTTTCTCCATTTTTCAGTTGAGAAAATGGAAGCCTAGGAAGATGGAGGAGAGGAATCCTAGGGAAAAGAGACCCTAGTTGGTAGGGTCCACAGGCTCAGTCTCATAGGACTATGTTCTTTCTTTTTTTTAAAAAAATTTTTATTTATTTATGATGTCACAGAGAGAGAGAGAGAGAGAGAGGCAGAGACACAGGCGGAGGAAGAAGCAGGCTCCATGTACCGGAGCCTGATGTGGGATTCGATCCGGGGTCTCCAGGATCGCGCCCTGGGCCAAAGGCAGGCGCCAAACCGCTGCGCCACCCAGGGATCCCAGGACTATGTTCTTTCAACTATAAGTTCAGTCTCTGCTTCCTCTGAACAGGTCTTGAAAACTAGATAGCTAATAAACTTCCAAGTCACATCTCTCCTTCGAACATTCATTACAATTCCTAAAGCAGAATGCATAATTATATTATGGAAATAATTAACATTATATGGGGAAAATCATTACTCTCAAAGTTTCAATCAGCAATAATTGTGCCTCAGATAAACTTCATGAGCTGTGATATTGCCACTGAGAAAAGATGCGTTAAAATTTGATGTAAGAGAAAAAGTTGATGTAAAAACGACTTGAATTAGAAAAATTTGAGAGTGGACATGTTAATACAGCAATATATTACATCCACAACTTTTCTGTGGTCTGAGTGACCCAGAACAGATTAACCATGTAGTTTATTTTCAAAAACCCGACTTTTCTCATTCTTCTTGATGAAATTTCTTGCACCATTGATGAACATCTCTACTTAACCTATCCTTACATTTGATAAAACACACATTCTGGCTGTTTGCAAACAGCATGCAATTGTAATGTCAGTCTTGAGAATTACCTTGTTACCTAGGCAGAAGGGGGAACTGTCACTTAAAAAAGAGAAAAAGAAGGAGTATTCTTGAGCAAAGACAGTGCAAATCAATCCAAAATGTTTAACAGAACTGAACCACTAAGAGTTGATAAGGACTCAAATGGTCAACAAATCCTGCTGATGGTCCTTTATTAATATTTTGAGCATGTGTATGCCTCTTCTACAGTTTATCTGTGATGGCCCGGCAGTACACTCACACTCAGCCTCCTTTGGGACAGTCACAGATGTCTCTGAGACCACTCTTTCTAGAGTCTGGAGTGTCACCTGACGCAGCAACATAGGACAAAGCTGACTCAGTGGAACATAGCTATGAGCTTGACCTTATCAGCATCTTGAGCTTTTGCCAATACAGTATAGATCCATGGTAATCTTTTTTTTTAATTAATTTTTATTGGTGTTCAATTTACCAACATACAGAAAAACACCCAGTGCTCATCCCGTCAAGTGTCCACCTCAGTGCCCGTCACCCATTCCCCTCCAACACCCGCCCTCCTCCACCACCCCTAGTTCGTTTCCCAGGGTTAGGAGTCTTTATGTTCTGTCTCCCTTCCTGATATTTCCCAACATTTCTTTTCCCTTCCTTTATATTCCCTTTCACTATTATTTATATTCCCCAAATGAATGAGAACATACACTGTTTGTCCTTCTCCGATTGACTTATTTCACTCAGCATAATACCCTCCAGTTCCATCCACGTTGAAGCAAATGGTGGGTATTTGTCGTTTCTAATTGCTGAGTAAAACGTCGGGACACCTGTACCCCGATGTTTCTAGCAGCAATGGCCACAATAGCCAAACTGTGGAAGGAGCCATGGTAATCTTTAGGTCAGTAAAGCAGTAGGAGAAGAGAGTCAATTCTTTATACTTTTGTATCACGCTTCAGATTAGAAATGGGATATGAAGAAATGATGTGAGAGGAATTGGTGATAATAAATGTTATTATTTTAGGAGATGTATTGATGAAAAGAAGAAGAGGAGCACAATACTCCAAGAGCCAAGAGTGTTAAGGGAAGATTAGGGGAGCTAGGGTGGGAAAGACTTAGCATGCTCCTAGGCTAATGATGGAGAAATCATTAGAAAAGCTAAAAGTACAAAAGAGAGACAGAAATTGAGAATGTCTAAGACTTTACACTTATTTTATTCTTCTATACTGTTCCTCTTTCCCCACACCACTTTCATGCCATCTTTCCCATCTCACAGAGTTCCATTGCTCCAGTTGCTCAAGTCAAAAATCTAGAAAGACATACAATCCATTAGAAAGTCCTATCAACTCCAACTGTAACATTCCAACATGTAAAGTAAAATCCAAATCCAACCACTCCATGTGGCTACTCACTTGTGTCCAAGTTACCCACATCTTACACCTCCTGATGTCAATACCCTCCTGATGGGGCTCTTTTCCCTTTTCACTCTCTTATAATGCATTCTCCACATAGGGATTAAATTCTCTTTGTAAAATATTGTAACTCTGATGTCTTTCTAAAGCACTGTAATAGAACTCATATTTCATGGTCTGCAGAGATCCATCTGATAGGATTGCGACTTACCTCTTCAATCTCATCTTCTACCATTCTCCCAAGGGTTTGGTCTTCTTTCTGTTCCATTACTGTTTAGCTCATTTTAACCCCTGACTTATACATTTGTGATTTCCCTCAGCTCTTCACATATTTAGCTACTTGGGTATCAGCTCAAATGTCATTTTCTCAGACAGGCCTTTCTGAATCAGCATATCTAAAATAGTCCACCATACTCAAATCACTTTCTTGTATATCTCCTTTTTTTATTTCCTTTATGAATCTTACCACAATCTGAAATCATACTGTATATTTTTTTGCTTTCTTATTTACTGTCTTTCTCCCTCTATAGATGTAAGTTCTGAAAGAGACAGATCCTTGCCTGTCATGTTGGCTGATGTTTTCTCAGCTCCTGGAACAGTGCCTGGCAAATATAAATATCTATTGAATGAATCAGTGAATGGATGAATAAGTTAATAAAACAAGTTAGTTGAGAAAACTGAAAACATATCATTAGTAGAATGGGAACAAAAATATACCATCTGAGACAGAAGAAACAGAAGTTAGGAAGAGTACAGATAAGTCTGGAGATAGGAGACTGATACAATTATCATTTGAAGATGAGCCAAGGTCATCTTCCAAAGGCAAGTGGGACAATTTGTCAATTGCTTTCTGTACAGCAATATAAATCTGTTTACAACATTTCCTTAATATATATTCCCTGGCATAGCTAAAGTTGCCATCAATTTTAACTCTAAATTCTCTTATATTAGTTTTTCCTCACTTATTAATCACTTCCTTTCTCTGATGTCATTCATATATTTTACACTTGGAAAAACATTTGCCTTAATGCAGATAAGAATAAGAGAGCTGACCATAAGAGATTCCTTCTCTGTTATCTGCTAACATCATATCATCTGCCCCAAGCAGAAGACCTGGCCCTTTCCATCTTGTATCCATAAACATAGGTGAAATCACTGTTTTTTATTTTGTCTTTGGCACTTTATATGATCTTGAACCTATTCTGGACCTTAACTCCCATGAAAAATCCACACCGTCATTGAACACATCCTTTATTATGTGTTACTACCATCCATTTCACTTCATCTGTTCCATTTATGCCCTTTTAATCTAGGCTAAAAATTCTGGTTTCCTCTTCTTTCTCTTTCCTTCACAAAATTTATAATTTCCAGAATATAATATCCCATTTGAGCCATCTTTTTGTTTTCACAGTCTCTGACCATGAGATCATACTTACCTTTTTTTTAAACTTTCTGAATATTGCTTTGATAGAGAGGCAGTATCTAAATATGACCTATATCTCTTTTGTTTTTTATTTAGGCCCCTTTAACCCCAGTTTCTATCACTTACACAGTACTAGAATCCATTACTATTGTCATTATAATACACTTGGCAAATCAGATTTATAATTGTTGAAAGTCCCTTTCCCTTGGATTTTCAATCTATTGATGTTCTATAAACAAACTGTTTACCACATCATCACATTCTGGGTTTTCAGGGTATAAAAGAAAAATGTATATGTATGTGTAAGTAGATAGGTATGTAGGTAGATGGATAATATTAGATCAGGTCTCAAATCTCAGGGGTTCCACAATCACCCACTTATTCTCAAAAGACTCAAATACAGTTATACTCATGGCTAATATATTTTTAAGATTTTATTTATTTATTTATCTATTTATCTATTTATTTATTTATGATAGAAAGGGATACCATGAGCAGGGGGAAGGGCAGAGGGAGAAGGAGAGAGTGAATCTCAAGCAGACTCCCCACTGAGCACAGAGCCCACCCAGGGGCTAGATCTCACTACCCTGAGATCATGACCTGAGCCAAAACCAAAAGTTGAATGCTCAACTGACTGAGCCACCCAGGTGTCCCTCATGGCTAAGATTTTTTAGAGGAAAGGGTACAGTACAACAACAGCAGACAAAAGATATCTAAAGGATAGAGAGGTAAAAAATAAGTTTCTTGTTTTCCCTTTCTGAGGATTACAGGTTTTTTTTTTTCCTCTCCAACTGTAATGTTCAGGGACATATAAGAGAATATCTTTACCCAAGGAAGTTCAATTGAGTCTTAGAGTTCACAGTTCTTAAAGAGAGATGTTCAGGGACATCTGGGTGGCTCAGTGGTTGAGCATCTGCCCTTGGCTCAGGTTGTGATCCCACATCCCACATCTCCCATAGGGAGCCTGCTTTTCCCTCAGCCTATGTCTCTGCCTCTTTCTCTGTGTCTCTCATGAATAAATAAATAAAATCTTTTTTTAAAAAAAGAAAAGTCACCTTATCGTGACAGCAGCTGGCCCCTCTCCTTGGGTGCCTGGCTGGCTCAGTGGCTAAGCATCTGCCTTTGGCTCAGATCATGATGACGGGGTCCTGGGATGGAGTCCCACATCAGGCTCCCTGCAGGGAGTCTGCTTCTCCTTCTGCCTATGTCTCTGCCTCTCTCTCTATGTCTCTCATGAGTAAATAAATTAAAATCTTTAAATCCCCTGCAGGGAGACTGACATGGGACTCGATTCCGGGTCTCCAGGATCCTGCCCTGGGCCGAAGGCAGTGCTAAACCACTGAGCCACCAGGGCTGCCCAAATCTTTTTTTTTTTTTTTCTTAAAGAGAGAGCTCTTCATGTAGGCACACAACTGTTATGTGGCCAGCCATGATGTGGACCCCAAACCAGGTACACATCATGAACCTTCAGGTTTAACTTAAAAATGCTGACTACTGGTTCATCTTGACCCACTGCTTCATGACTACAAATAGTGTTACATAGTAACTTTGTAAATATTCTAGTAGTTTATTTTTCAGTTATTGCCATGGTTATAAAGATAAGCAAGAATTGAATAAAATAGGCCTCTTATTTAATGTTATTATATATATAAAATGTTATCATATATATATATATATATATATATATATATATATATATATATATATATCATATCACACACACACACACAGGTCTCTTCATGTTTCACCTATTTCGTATTATTTATCCCTCATAGTAATCCTGTGAAATGGCCATGACCATTCTCCCCTTTCACAGATGAGGCAACTTGGATATAGATCAGTTAAAGCCTAAGTAACCAAGTCACTTAGTTTAAAGCTGAAATCTGAGCTCATGCTCCCCTCATTGCATCACAATTCAAGGTCAGCTGGGCCAAACACAAGAAGATGAGGATAGATCAAAGGCATGCCTTTATGAACCCAGTTTTTTCATTTTTTTGGTTTTTTGTAGAAGCTCAGGAAAGCCACTGAAGCTCAAACTGGTGTTGAATGGAATGCTCTTATGAAGGAATGGGTTTGCTTTTCACACAAAGATAATTAGTGGGTTCTTTAGCCTTATGTAATTTGACACACCCAAGTTTTGAAAACTCAAAAGTGGCACCTTCTTTTTTAAGTGCTGCAGAGTCCTGATTACAGTTCAGCACTGTCCATGGAGCTTTCTAAAATTGCCTCTAGGCTATGAATCAAGGATGGGGCTACAGAGGAAGAGAAAGGTAAGGAAAGGCTTATTTGCTCATGGGAGAAGGTGTGACTGGTTTATATGCTGAACATATTCCTGCCTGTTTACAGCAAATTATCCCCAGGCCTTTGGTTTAAGGAAGAAGGCACTTAGCTACAGCGGGTCAAACCTCACCACAGCCTAGTTTTGTAAATAAAGTTTTATTGGAACACAGCTGCATCCATTTGTTTATGTATGGTCTATGGCTGCTTTCTTACCACAATGGGAGGGTCACACAGGATACAGACTATAGTGTCCTGCAAAGTCTAAAATATTTACTTCCTGGACTTTCACAGATAAAGGCTCTCAATCCCTGGTTTAAGGAACAAAATCTCTCTGCCTATGGATCTCTGTGGGATTTCCTCAACCCATAAACCAGACCTTTGAGAGGTTTCTTCTTGATTAAAGAACAAGACATGTGCGTGGCATCTGGTTAGCAAGCTCTCCTAATTGTTTTAATTTGCCTAGCAAGCCTTTGCTAAAGGGTCTTTAGGGATATTTTTAAGCCACTGGAAAAAAATATTCTTTTATTTATTTTGCCTCTTGTAAATTTCATTTCAGCCTTTAGAATAAAACTTTGCTTTTATCTTCTTTTTATTATTTTAAATAAGAAATGAAAATCATTGGCCTGATCCTGTACCAAAAGAAAAATGAAACAATGTTGTTAGTACATTATAGGCTACATGTGAGATTCAGAAAGAAAAGTTGCTTTAACAAATAACTTTTCTTACTTGTTTAAACTATGACTGCCCTTCCAAATGTGTAGCACACTCACTGATATCCACTGGGTGCTTTTTCCTCAGGGAAATTCCATCCTCCCTGGCTTTTATTTTACGTATTCTTATTTTATGATGGTACTAGTGTGACAGTATCTTCACCAAATTGGTTCAGGCTTGTCAGGTCCAAAGCCCACCAAGTCAGATACAAGAATTAAGAAGTGGTATGGGGTGCCTATACCTCAGCTGGTTAAGTGCCTGCCTTTAGCTCAGGTCCTGGTCAGTATCCTGGGATTGAGCCCCCCTGGCAGGCTCCCTATTCAGCAGGGAGTCTACTTCTCCCTCTGCCTCTCCCCCCATTCACCCGTTTGCTTCTCCCTCACCCTCTGCCTCCCCCCTCACTTGTGCTTGCTCTCTCTCTCTCTCTCTCTCTCTCAAATAAATAAATGAAATCTTTAAAAAAAGAAGTGGGCTATGTCTTAATTCTGTGGGAGCTCAAGCCACTATTTTTTAAATAAAATACATGATTTTTTTCATTCCTATGGCAAATATCTTTCATATAGATGCTACATTTTCTGGCCTGTCTTGGTCATTTTCAGCAGCCATAGCAATTGCTTGTAATCTGCAGAGTTCTTCACAATCATTTCTCATGGTTCTATTTCCTTAGGCAGCCATTGTAGGAAGGCTGGAGCCTCTGCACCTAAAATCACTGCTTCTGGACACTTTAAGAACTTACAAGTTTCAGTTCCAGAAATCAATAAGGTCAGCAAAGTGACTTAATTTTAGGATCCTGTAGGAGAAAGTAAATATCCTCAAAGTCACATTTACTAATATTGATAATTTAACATTCAGCCAAGTTATCACTCACCTAATTACATAAGCCAAAAAAAAAATCGAGTAGAAATCAAAACTAGGAACTGCCCCACAATGTAATCATTCTATGTGTTAATTCTATAAAATCGCTAGATTGTTTAATACCTCTTTATAAGACTATATGAAAGTAAGACCAGTGGAGTACCAAAATAAAGAATCTTAAACACTAATTTAATTGATCTACTTTACATCAAGAGAAGGTTTCAAAAGGCTTCTTTCAGTATTGTTAGTAGTAAATAGTAAATTTGTTCTCCTATAAAAAAAAAAACAAAGAGAATTTAGATAAGATCGGTGTCTTTTCTAATTAATTCTCATTATCTTTGTGATAGAGGTGGTCAGCCTTGTCAAATTACCTCTCCTCACAAAACGTAAAGCTACTTCTCGTGGTGACTCCTCTTAGAAAACCCAGAGTCCCTCAAGATGTAGTGAACACAGGCTGCCTGGGTGGCTCAGCCAGTTAAGCATCTGGTTTGGCTCAGGTCATGATCCCAGAGTCCTGAGGTCGAGCCCCACATTGGGCTCCCTGCTCAGTGGGGAGTCTGCTTCTCTCTCTCCCACTGCTGTTCCCTCCCACCACTCATGCTTTCTTTCTTTCTCGAATAAATAAATTAAGTCTTAAGAAAAAATAAAAAAGAATGGACTCAATCTGCCAATATTGACCTAAAGCATCCCTGGAGAAACGTCCTGGACATCAGGAGTCAAATGAATCTTGAGACTGAACTCATTTAAAACTAGATAAATTCTATCCAAACAACTGGCCATTTTGAAAACCACCCACTACTAACTGAGTACCAGAATCAATTCAAAGACCTACTGCCATACTGGCCAGTTTGACACAATTCGCCTTTTCTTTACCCTCCAAACTAGTTTCTGCAAATGAGTTATTGCTCTTCAGGGAAAAGAAAGGTCTCTTGATATCAGTCTGAGTTGTTAATCAACTACCAACCCATTTTTCTCTGCCCAGAGCAGCCAGAGTCCAATTATTAGCAGCAGCCACCAGGAACACTTTTCATTTATGGAAGCACAACCAATGTCTGGGGGTGAGCATGTTAAAGTGATGAACAAACCTAACATCTTGTCCTAACACATCCAGAAAGACCTGCTTTCTGCCCTTTTCAATCAAACTGAATGCAAAAATAAATAGCGGATTTTGAATACACTCTATTTCTATAGCAACCAAGCAAAACACAAACCATGCTAGATCATAATGTCAAGATAAGAAGGAAAGATGTATAAAGGACTTGGGAAAGCAAATATTAATTCTGAAAATGATTAAAAGAAGACTATAACCATATTTCATCATTTTATTCATCTACATCTGTTTGTTTAAAATCTAAAATATGCAACTCAGAAACCCAATTCAGTGTTCAAGTTAATAAAAGACAAAACAATTTTAAATATTTATACTGAGAATCTATGTGATGGTATTTAAACTATAATGGTCATAGTTTAAAGAAATTCGTAAGGAAAACATGAAATTTCTAATATTAGCTTGATATTTTATTATTACAGATATGCCTAGATAATGTGAATGATAGATTTTTAAAATTTCATATTATTATAACTATAATGAATGCATTATAAGTTCATGGAATCCCATAAATTCTTATACCCTAAATATGTGACTCTGGCATGTAAGGTAAGCAAGCATTTGTGGTGTGTATGTGTGTGCACATGTGTACAAAGAGGGGTATCTGGCCCAAATCAAGAAAATGGGAAGATCTCTACTTTCAACAAAGAAATATTTTTGGAGTTTGAAAACATGCCCATGTGAGAAAGAGTGAAATTTGTAATTGAGTAGTACACTAGTGATAAAGAAATTCATGTGGGCTACAGTCCACTGAATCTTGAGGGAAAGGTAAGTTCTAGATAAGCAGAGAGGCAGAAGTGAATACTATATGTTCAGTGGACATTACTGTCTCTGAGCTAGGGATTTCTTAAATTTTGCAAACAATCAAATGGAACTTAAATAAAAGTTAGGTGTGTACTCATTTACAAATGTTAAAAGGAAAAGAATAACAGATTTGTTTCATAGACCCACTTCTAATAGCTATAAGGACCTTTGAGGCAAAGAGAAAATGTAATTTTATTTATTGCTTTCCTCCTTTAAAGTGTGTCTAATTCAAGTCTTGATATGATTCAAGCTCTAATTTGTGACTTAATTCTTGAGAGTAATTATGAGCTGAATCTCATTCAAAATTCATTGTAACAGTAAAGCTTTGACATCAAATCAGAAAGTTGGAAGTTTAACATAAACTTTTCATTGCACTTCATCATAATTTTGCAGTTATGCAAACATTATGAATAATTCACTTAACACAGTATATTTTATTCACAATCTAGGAAATAAATTACAATATACAGGGTTGAGCTGAGGAGTAGGTCTACTTAGTATGATCCCTGGGTTTATACCATTTGTGGTCTTATAGATACCACGGATTTCACAAGTTAGAGAAGCAATAAATAATAAATTTAATATATTTATAAATTGAAGTAAATTTAAGTTTAGCAAATCCTTTATTAAAATATAATATAATGGGTTTACACTTACAATATAGAAAAATCGCAGAAAGCTGTAATTCTACCCTAACAAGGTAAACAATACAAGTAAGCCATAAAATCATAATACTTAAAATTCACTGAATATCTAAGAACAAAAATAGAGCTAAATTAAATAATCTCCAGAAAGTGCCAAGTACTCGCAAGCAGAGAAGAAACCTAGAGCTATGGGATGCCTGGGTGGCTCAGTAGTTGAGCGTCTGCCTTCAGCTCAGAGCATGATCCTGGTCTGGGATGGAGTCCCACATTGGCCCCCTGCGAGGAGCCTGCTTCTCCCTCTGCCTATATCTCTGCCTCTCTCATGAATAAATAAATAAAATCTTAAAAAAAAAAAAAACCCTAGAACTACATTTATCCTTAGTAGGCCAGAGGAGGCAGACATAATCATAGACTGGTAACGAGAAGCCAGCAAGACTTATAAAAAACTGTGGTGACAAAGCATAGGCACACATGATAGATCAGCATGTCTTACAAAAAGCAACAAACACTGAGTAAACTTGTAATCATGCCCTAGTCATCCACCAATTCTTTTCTATGGACATTTGCTGATCACACAAAGGAAATATGCTAAAAGCAGAGGCAAGGTGAGAGCTGAGATCAAGCCTTCTGATGCACTCGCCTTCAGTGGTGGTGAAGTGTGGTGACTCTCTGAAGACTGGCAGCAAATGGGCCACCTTGAGATTCTCTATCATGGTGAATGCAAGGTGCACAGGTAAGGAAGGGAGGGTCCTACAAAGCAAAAGGAACTTTGCACAGACCCAAAACACTGTAAGCAAAGCTGTGAAGCATTAAGAGAACTCTAGAGTCATACCACTGCTCATATTTCCAGCAATTCTGAGGAGAAAAACATCACCCCATCCTAAAAACAATGAAATCTAATCATAAACTAAATCTAAACAAGACTGAAACAATGCCAAAATAGTTCAGAGAAATGGATCAAAAGATGGCCAACATGTCCAAACCACCAAAAAATGCCTCTAAAATAAATATGATGTGAAAGAATCTAGTGGAAAAGGTAGACAACAGAGAGGGAATTGAACTGGATAAATGGAAACTGTAAGCATAAAATAACACAAGATAATAAAAAACAAATGAGGATACTAACAGTGAAAATTACAATATCAGAAAGAAGAGTAAATCTGATGGGCCTAACAGCAGACTGGATACAGCAGATATATCATTGAATCTGCATAAAGGTGAAACAAAAGCAAACCAAGCAAATGAGATATGTAGGAAAATATTATATGACATAACATTTGTGTAATTATAGTTGCAGAGGGTAGTAGAATGAGGCAAAAGGCATACATGAAGATAAAGCACCTAAAACATTTTTTAAAAATGATAAATGGCATCAAACCACAGAACTAAGAATCTTAGCTAAGCTCATGAAGGATAAATACAAAGAAACTCATGCATAAGTACTTCATAGCCAACTGCTTAAAACTAAAGATACAAAGAAGTTCTTACCCATCGGAATAGGGGAAAAAGACACATTGTATAAAGGGATACAATGTCAAGAATGTTGGCTGACTTCTTGATACAAATGACCAAGCATAGAATAAAATGAAGCAAAATATTTATAAAGTCCTAAGGGGAAAAAGCTGTCAACTATGAATTCTATATTCAGCAAAAATGTTCTTCACATATGACAGCTATGTAAATACACTTTTAGATAGATAAAAGCTAATATAATTCATCTTTTCTAGACATACAATAAAAGAAATACTAAAAGAAGGTTTTTAGGCTAAGTGGAAATGAAACCTGATGGAAATCCAAATCTGCAGGAAGGAATGAAAAAGAACAGAAAGAGTAAATGTGGATAATTACAAAAGATCTTTTTAGTTGTTTATTGTTGTGTTTTATATGTGTGTATGACATTTCTTTAAAAGATGATTAACTCATTCAGATGAAAAAGCTACTAAGCATTGAAGGTTTATAAAATAACAAATATATAATATAATATAATAAAACTTTGAGGACATGAAGAAAAATCTAAATGGCATTATCCTGTTGTAATGTACTTACATTTTTCATGAAATTGCATAAAATTATTCCAAGTATCTTGTAATAAGTTAGATACTGTAATCTCTAGCAACCACTAAACTAATACAAAATAAAGTCAATAGAGGAGATAAAAGAAAACATGATTTAAACATTTGAGAAATGCTAAAGAAGGAAGATAAGGACAGAGAAACAAAAACAGGTGGCTTAAATAAAATAAATATCAAGGTAGTAGCCTGAAACACAAGCAGAGGATTACATTAAGGGTGAATGAATTAAACACTGTAATTAAAAAAGAGATAGTGAGGGATGCCTAGGTGGCTCAGCAGTTGAATGTCTTCCTTTGGCTCAGGTCATGATCCTAGGGTTCTGGGATCGAGTCCTGCATCAAGTTTCCCACAGGGAGTCTGCTTCTCTGCCTGCATCTCTGTCTGTCTGTCTGTCTGTCTCTCTCTCTGTTTGTGTGTGTGTGTGTGTCTCTCATGAATAAATAAATAAAATCTTTAAAAAAAAAAAAGAGATAGTGAGATTCACTAAGAGAGTAAACACTATATGGGGCTTACAGAAACATGCCTGAATATAAAAGACACACATATGCTGAAAGTAAAAGGGTAGAAATATTTATAGCACAGCAACAATAAGCAAAAAAAAAAGCTAGTGTGCTATGTCATTATCAGAAAAAAATGTACTTCAAGAGAAATAGCATTGCTAGAGATAAAGAGGAACATCTTACAATGATAGAAGAATCAAATGATCAAGAATACATACAAATGCATGCACCTAATAACAGTGTTTTAAAATATGTGAGGCAAAAAATATATGAAACTAAAGGGAAAATCAAATGGATTTAAAATTATAAGAATTTTAACATTCCTTTTTCATGAACTGATATGATAATTAGATAAAATTAGTAACAATATTGAATATTTTAGTAGCAATGTTAACAATCAATTTGGCATAAAAGAGCATTAGAACTGATTGCAAAATTCCAAATTCTTTTCAACTATCCACAGTATGTTCAGTAAAATAGATCATATAAGAAGCCATAAACTAGTTCTCAGGAATTGTAGAATGATTGAAAGGATAAAGAATAAATTCTATGTCCACAAACATATTAAATTAGAAATCAATAGGAGTGATGTCAGCAGGAGTGGCAAAGAACCCCTAAAAACTCTCTCCTTATAAAAATAACAAGGACATTGCCCCCCCAAAATATACCAAATGAACATTTTTAAAGTTAGGGAAATAAACAAAAGGCTTGCAAAAACCCAGGGAGTAGTTATTCAAGAGAAATAGCTGAATCTCAGTAAGAAAAGCAAGCCCTGTGGTGTTTTCCACTGTCCAAGTCCTATTTCCCTCTTTGGCTCTGAGGTAGCCTTAAAAACCAATACTCTACAATCACAGTGTAAAATGACCAGTCTAGTAGCCACTCGAGGGGGCCAAATGGGGTTCGACCCCCTCCAAAGGTTGATTTCCAGTTATTTGACATGATTGGACCTGTCTGGCAGTTCCCTGACAAATCTCACTAGCAAAACTTTTCTTTTTTTTTTTTTTTTTAATTAATTTTTATTGGTGTTCAATTTACCAACATACAGAAAAACACCCAGTGCTCATCCCGTCAAGTGTCCACCTCAGTGCCCGTCACCCATTCCCCTCCAACACCCGCCCTCCTCCCCCCTTCCACCACCCCTAGTTCGTTTCCCCGAGTTAGGAGTCTTTATGTTCTGTCTCCCTTCCTTATATTTCCCAACATTTCTTCTCCCTTCCTTTATATTCCCTTTCACTATTATTTATATTCCCCAAATGAATGAGAACATACACTGCTTGTCCTTCTCCGATTGACTTATTTCACTCAGCATAATACCCTCCAGTTCCATCCACGTTGAAGCAAATGGTGGGTATTTGTCGTTTCTAATCGCCGAGTAATATTCCATTGTATACATAAACCACATCTTCTTTATCCATTCATCTTTCGATGGACACCGAGGCTCCTTCCACAGTTTGGCTATTGTGGCCATTGCTGATTTATTTGATCTGACCCACAGGTCACCTAGTGGAAACAGCCTTTTCCTGAGAGTGTTTATCAAAGAGAGACAAGCAGTGATGATTGTTTAACTACAGCACTGCCTGAGGTGGTGATAACAGTTGGAGCAAACACTAACCTAACTGAAAATCTTAAGAAATCATGGGGAGTGAGATGTTGCAAAAGCTAAAAGCTGAAGCAGCAGCACCTGAGTGGCTCAGTTGGCTAAGCGTCTGCATTTGGCTCAGGTCATGATCTCAAGAGTCCTGGAGTCAGAGCTCCACATTGTGTTCCCTGCTCAGCAGGGAGTCTGTTTCTTCCTCTGCCCCTCCCCTCACTTGTGCTTTCTCTCTCATTCTCTCTCTTTCTCAATCTCTCCCAAATAAATAAATAAAATCTTAAAAAAAAAGAAAGAAAAGAAAAAGCTTAGGCAAATTCTTGTGGATGAAGTAATCCATGCACATATGCAAGTCTGTGTGTATGCTCAGGAATGACCTGAGGAGGCCCTAACCTCTCAGATTTGGCTGACCTTGAGGTAATGTACAATTAGAAAGTGAAGGACAAAGGTGTGATTGTAACCTGTCTGCCTTAGCATTGAAAGTTTGTCTCAACCCACACACAAAGCCTCTTGGTGAAGACTTGGAGAATTACTGATTGCAAAGACTTAAGGAAATATCTTTAATCATTACTGACCATTAAACTCACCAAGCAGGGATTTCAGTAGCCACACTTGAAAAAGAATACAGACCTTATTGAATTAGCTAATAAAAATTACTAAACAACAGCAATAAAAGAGCAGCCACAATAACAACAAACACCAATGACAACAAACACAGAGAAGATCTAGATCTAGAGTTGCCATATTTTACTATTTAAAATGTACAGTTTTCAACAATGAAAAATGATTCTGTAATATGCAGACAGGAAGTATGTCCATACATAGGTGAAAAGCAGCCAACAGAAACTATATCTGAGCAAACCCAAAAGTTGGACTTACTAGACAAATATTTTATTTATTTTTTTAGAGAGAAAGAGCAAGGGACAGGGCAGAGTGAGAGAGAGAGAGAATCCTTTAAAAAAACTTTTTATTTATTTGAGAGAGAGAGAGAGAGAGAGAGAGAGAGAGAGAGAGAACAAGCAGGGGAAGCAATAGGCAGAGCCCCAATGTGGGGCTCCATCCCAGGACCCTGGGATCAAGACCTGAGCCAAAGGCAGACACTTAACCCACTGTGCAATCCAGGCGCTCCTACTACTTTTTCTTTTTTAAATAAAATTAGGATCATGAGAGAGAGAATATTAAGCAGACTGCATGCCCAGGGTGGAGCCCAACACAGGGCTCGATCTCACAACCCTGAGATCATGACCGAAGCCAAAATCAAGAGTCAGATACTCAAGTGACTAAGCCACCCAGGAACCCCTAGACAGAAATTTTAAATGAAGTATATATATTCAAAGAACTAAAGAAAATTATGCCTAAATAATTAAGGGAATGTATGAAAATAACGTCTCACCAAATAGAAAATATCAACGAGGACACAAATTACTTTTTTAAGAGACATAGAAATTCTGGACGGGATGAGCACTGGGTGTTTTTCTGTACGTTGGTAAATGAACACCAATAAAAATTAATTAAAAAAAAAAGAAATTCTGGAATCAAAAATACAATTACAGCAATTGAAAAATCTACTAGCGGGGTTTATATTACTTTGCTAGGGTTGCCATAACAAAATACCACAGATTGGATGGGTTAAACAACAGAAATTTATTTTTTTACAATTCTAGAGGCTAGAAGCCAAAGATTGAGTGTAAGCAAAGTTGGTCTTTTCACTATATTCTTACATGCTCTCTTTGTCTTATAAAAATAACAGATATATTGGATCAGAGTACTGCCTTATGATCTCATTTAATCATAATTACCTCTCTAAAGACTCCATCTCCAAATATAATCACATTTTAAAGTAATATGGATTCGATATATGAATTTTGGAGGGGATAATAAGTCAGTTCATAATACAGTTCAACAGAAGATTTGAGTTAGCAGAAAAAGAATCCATGAGTCTGAAGATACTAAATTGAGATTATAAAGTATAAGAAAAATGAACAGAGCATCAGAGACTAGTGGAACACCATCAGATCTAACAATATACACATAGCGAGAGTCCCAGGAACAGAAGAGAGATAGAACAGGACAGAAGGAATATTTTGAGAAATAATGGTTGAAATGAGTTCTAAGAAGTAATTTAAAAGCTATAAATGTCTACCTTAAAACACAAGAAATATTTCAAATCTATATATAACTTAACCTCTAACTTAAGAAACTAGGAAAGAACACAGTAAACTGCAAACAAGAAGGAAATAAATAGTAAAAATTAGAACAGAGAAAAATGAAATGGAAAATACAAAAACAAAGCGGATAATCAACAAAACAAAAATTTGATTATTTGCAAGATCAACAAAATTTACAAAATTAACTAGACTGACAATTAGAAAAAGAGAGGAAAAAACAAGTTACTAAAATTGAGAATGAAAGCAGGAACGTTACTTACTACCTACCTTATAAAAATAATAAGGATAATAAGAATAAAATGGAATCTGTTTGATAATAAATCAGTAGCCTAGATAAAATAAATTCCAAGAAATAACAAAACTACCAAAACTGATTCAAGAGTATATTAATAACCAAACAGACTTATAACAAGTAAAGGGATTCAGTCAGTAATTTAAAAATTCCAACAAAGAAAAGCATAGGAGCAGAGGGCTTCACTGATGAATTCTACCAAAAATTTAAAGAGAACTAATGCCAATACTTCTCAAATTCTTCCAAAAATGGAAAACAAACACTTCCTAACTTATGAGACCAGTATTTCCCTGATTCCCAAACTAGATATTACTTAAAGAAAAATATGGATAAAAATTATTTACCAACATAAATGCCAAAATCATTAACAAAATACCAGCACATTGAATCCAGTAGCAAATTTAAAGTGTTATATACCATGACTAATTAGAATTTGTCCCAGGAATGCAAAAACAGATCAATGTATAAGAACCAATCAATATAATACACTATGTTAATAAAATAATGAAAAAACTCACTATCATTTTAATACATGTAGAAAAAAATTTACATATAATTCAACACATTTTCATGATAAAAACACTAAACAAGCTAGAAATAAATGGGAATTTCCTCACCTTAATAAAAGACATCTATCAAAATCCCATAGTTAATATCATAATAGTGAAAGACTGAAAGCATTCCCCATGAGACCAGGAACAATACAAGATGTCTTCTATAACCATTTTTATTCAAAATTGTATTGGAAGTTCTTGCCAGAGAAATGAAATAAGAAAAAGAAATAAAAGGTATCCAGATTTGAAAGGATGAAGGAAAACTACTTCTATTTGCTGATTTTGTGATCTCTATAAAAAGCTCTATACATTCTACAAATAAATAAAGAACAAGTTCACTATGGTTGCAGGATATATGATCACCACTCAAAATTTAGTTTTATTTCTATATACTAGAAATGAACAATCTAAAAATGAATTAAGAAAACAATTCTATGTACATTAGAATCAACAAAGATAAAATATTTTAGAATAAATATAACCAAGATTTCTACACTGAATATTACAAAGTTTATGGAATAAAGTAATGATGAGCTAAATAAATGCAAAGACATCCCATATATATAGAGAGTGAAATAGTTAATAATGTTATGATACCAATTCTCCCAAATTGATCTATGCATTCAATACAATCTCTACTGAAGTCTAGCTGCCTTTTTTGTAGAAATGGAAAAGCTGATAATAAAATTCACATGGGACCCAAATAGCCAAAATAATCATGAAAAAGAAAAAGAAAGTTGGAAGACTCGCACTCTCCAATTTCAAAACTTATTATAAAGACAATATAATCAAAATAATATGGATCAGGCAAAGGATACACATCTACATCTAGACCTAGATATGTTATATACATCATCTTATATATACCATATATATTATAAATATACATATATTTATATAGGACATATATAAGATGCTGATACATATGTGGAATAGAATTAAGAACTAAATCCTCATATTAATGGTCAATTGATTTTCAACAAGAATGTCAATATATTTAATGGAAAAAAAAAACAGTCTTTTTAATAAATGGTCTTGAAAAAAACAAAAAATCCACAGGTAAAATAATTAATTTGGACCCCTACCTCACTCTCTTTACAAAGAGTAATTCAAATTGGATCAAGGATTTAATGTGAGAACAATTAGATTCATAAAGTTCTTAGAAGTAAACAGTTATAAATATCCACGACCTTGGATAGTCAATGATTTTTAAAATATAACACCAAAAGTAGAAGCAACAAAAGAAAATATAGGTAAGATAATTTAATCAAAATTAAGTTTTGCACTACCATGAGATATCACCTCATATCAGTCAGAATGGCTAAAATTAACACAAGAAACAACAGGTGCTGGTGAGGATGCAGAGAAAGGGGAACCCTATTACATTGTTGGCGGGAATGCAAACTGGTGCAAACACTCTGGAAAACAAAATGGAGGTCCCTCAAAAAGTTAAAAATAGAACTTTGATCCAGCAATTGCACTTCTAGGTATTTACCCAAAGGATATAAAACTACTGATTCAAAGGGAAACATGCACCATGATGTTTACAGAAGCATTATCAATAATTGACAAATTATGGAAAGAGCCCAAATGTCCATCAATTGATGAACAGATAAAGAGGTAATATATGATAATATTACTCAGCCATAAAAAAGAATGAAATCTTGCCATTTGCAAAGACGTGAATGGAGCTAGAGAGTAATAAGTCAGAGAAAGACAAACACCATGATTTCACTAATATATGGAATTTAAGAAACAAAACAGATGAACATAGGGGAAAAAGAAGAGAGGCAAACCAGAAAATAGACTCTTAACTATAAACTGAGGGTTAATGGAGGGGAGGTGGACAGGGGGACGGGTTAAATGAGTAATGGGTATTAAGGGGAGAGTCATTTGTGATGCGTATGGGTGTTGTATGTAAATGATGAATCACTGGATTCTACACACAAAACTAATGTTACACTGTGTGCTAATTAGAATTTAAATAAAAACATGAAAAAGAAACCAATTAAAATACATACATACATACATAATAAATGTTTTCTTAAAAATTAAGTTTTGGGGGCAGCCCGGGTGGCTTAGCGGTTTAGCACCGCCTTTAGCCCAGGGCCTGATCCTGGAGACCCAGGATCAAGTCCCATGCCGGGGGCTTCCTGCATGGAGCCTGCTTCTCCCTCTGCCTGTGTCTCTGACTCTCTGTGTCTGTCTCTCATGAATAAATAAATAAAATCTTTTTTAAAAATTAAGTTTTTGCATGTCAGGAGACACTGACAAGAAAGTAAATAACAACAATCCACAGAATTGAGAAAACTTTGGCAAATATGTGATGAGGGCTTAGTAAGAATTCTTACAACCCAATGATGAAATATAAGTGACTCAATTTTTAAAATGAGCAAGGAATGGCTCAAATAGATAATTCTCCAAAGAAAATATACAAATGTCCCAGAACACACAAAAAGATGATTATCATTAGTCATTATGGAAATGTAATTCAAAGTTACACGAGATTTCACACCCACCAGAATGGCTATAATTTTTTTAAATGGAAAATAGTCAATGTTGGCAAAGGTGTAATGAAATTGATACCCTATAAATTGCTGTGGGAATGCAAAAAGGTGAAGCAACTGTGGAAAACAGTTCGGCAGTTTCTCAAAAATTTAGAGTAGGTTTTCCATACAACATGGCAATTTTACTCTTATGTATATACCCAAGAGAACTGGAAACACATTCACACAAAAACCTGCATATAAATGTTTCTAATAACATTATTTATTCATAACAGTGTGGAATGACCCAAATGTCCATGAATAGATGAAAGGAAAAAAATATAGTGTGTCTATACAACTGAATATTACTCAGTCACAAAAAAGAATGAAGTACTAATGCATGCTAAGACATAAATGAACCTTGAAAACATGCCAGGTGAAAGAAGCCAGACACAAAAGGTCACCTATTTTGTGATTCCGTTTATATGAAATGTCCCACATTAGGTAAATCCATTAGAGGAAGAATGTAGTTTATTGGTTTTCAAGGATTGAGGAAAAGAGGTAGTTGGCAAGTACAAGATTTCTTTTTGAAGTGTTGGAAATGTTCTAGAATTAGATAGTGGTGATGGTTGCAAAACATTGTGATTATACTAAAAGCTACTGAATTGTGCACTTTAAATTAGTTAAAATGGTGAGTTTTATTTATGTGAATTCTCTCTCATTTTAAAACACAAGAATACCTCAAGAGATACAGAAATGGCATTTGACAAATTTTGACACCTTTCATGATAAAAACAGTAAAAAAAAAAATGAAGAATAGAGTGAACTTTAACCTGATAAAAAGCACCTATGAAAAAGTCACTGGTAATATAATTACTGGTGAAAGACTAAACATTTTCCACCTAAGATCAGAATCAGGACAAGGATGTCTGCTCTCATTACTTATTCAGCACTGGAGGTTCTAGTCAGGGCACAAGAAAAAGAAATAAAAGGCACCCATAGTTTTTTTAAATTTTTTTTGGCATCCAGATTTTAAAGGAAGAAATAATACTATCTTTATTTGTGGATGACATGATCTTGTACATAGAAAATCTTATGGAATTACACATACACATACACGCAAAACTACTTAGAGCTAATAAATGAGCCCAGCAAGATTGCAAAATATCATATCAATTTTTTAAAAATCTATTGATACTTTTATAAACCAGAAATATACGATATGAAAAAGAAAGTAAGAAAGCACTTGGTCTTATATGCAACTGACAAAATATTGAACACTACATCTGAAACTAAGTATGTACTTCATGTTGGCTAATTGAATTTAAATTTAAAAAATCATTTTAGACTAAAAAAATAAAGCAATTCTATTTAAAATAGCATCAAAAAGAATGAAATACATAAAAGTAAATTTAACAAAATAAGTGCTAGTCTTGTGTACTAAAAACTATAAAAGAGGGCAGCCCTGGTGGCTCAGCGGTTTAGCGCTTGCCTTCAGCCCAGGGTGTGATCCTGGAGACCCGGAATCGAATCCCACGTCAGACTCCCTGCATGGAACCTGCTTCTCCCTCTGCCTGTGCCTCTGCCTCTCTCTCTCTGTCTCTCATGAGTAAATAAATAAAATCTTTAAAAATAAAAAAACATAAAATAAATAAAAATAATAAAAACTATAAAAGATCACTGATAGAAATTGAGGAACTATATCAGTGGAAATACATCCTGTGTTCACGAACTGGAAAAGTTACTTATGGTTAAGATTTCAATAGACCCCAATTTATCTACAGATTCAACACAATCCCTATCAAAATCCTAGCTGCTTTTTTTTTTTCAGCAATTAACAGGCTGAACTTAAAACTCACATGGAAACTCAAGGGACCCTGAAAAGAAAAACAAACAAACAAACAAACAAAAAAACTCATGAGACTGAACAGTCATGAAAAGAAGTATCCATTTGGAGGTTTCACACATCCTGGCTGTGATGTTACTTTGTACCAACATCTTTTTGGAATTATGGAAGAGTAGAACACAATGAGAAACTTAGAGTTGAACAAATTCAGCTTTGGAGGTACTAAAGGGGCTATCCATCTCAATAAAAGTTGTGACTGCTGAAAAGGAAAATCTAGACTCCACTCAAATATCTATGAAAAGACTCTCCTGGCTGAATCTGAGCAGAATCATAAATTGTGATGAGAGAATTTTCTTTTAACTTCATTGGCATATCAATTTCTCTCTGGGGAGAAAAAATTGTATTTGTCACCATAATTTCTGTAGCCTTTTAATAGATCAAGGTGGTTCATATTCAAAATGTACACATTCACATTGTGGGCCTCTCTATAATGCTGTGAGTGCGTGAATAGGGCTACATTATCATGCGGTGATCATTGTAAAATCTATGGTGAAATAAACTGGACAATAATGGTTTGGCAAAATTTTAGTAGGGGAATAGAATCGGTGATGGGTTTTGGTTTTTAAGGCCTGGCCTTAAACTTAAGTCCTGCTTTATTCCATTTTAGAGTCCTCTGGGAGCCAGCCCAGAACTGAGCCAGCCTAGAACTGAGGAAATTATTTGCTGGCCTTATTCTCTGAGGGGAAGAGTCAAATCTTTGTTTTCCCATAAGATTGATTATGAATCCCAACAGATGAAGAGAAAAAAATATTAATGGAATATAGAAAAAAAAGGAACTGTCAGCAACACCACTTTATCCATATGATGTATTTCTCTACATACCTCCCTGCCAACTTTCTCTGCTCCTGAGATTGAGGGTCTTGCTGAGACTTAGATTTGCTAGCACTGATCCCAATATGTTGAAAGGCAAGGACTCTATTCTTAGCTCACAATCTTTCATGTCTCCTCTTCTTTGACTTCACAATAAATGGAAATGAAGCCTATCCTTATCAGGTCCTGTCGCTGTTTTAACCCTTTTACCCATGTAGCTAGCCAAAAGATGGCAAGATGCAACAAAGTGGATTCTGCCTTTAGGGATATGTGAAAATTCTGTTTAACTTTTGCTAAGTTAAACACTTTGGTCCATATTCAGCAGAAATCTCAAAATTGGGGTACAAGGTCCTGGTATACCTTTAAAGTAGTACTACTGTGTGTACATAGCTCTTATGCAGGAACCTTATAGGGATGGGAGGTTAGAAAAGATGCAATTGGAAAAGAATCAAACATTCTTGAGATTTGTGGCCAAATACCACCTGTGTTAATTTCCTAGAGGTATATAACTGTACCACAAACAGAGTAGCTTAAAATAACAAGTTTATTGTCTCAAAGTTCTAGGAGCTAGAAGTCCACATTCAAAGTGTTGGCAGAGTTGGTTCCTTCTCAGGGCTATGAGGGAGAATCTGTTCCATGCCTCTCTCCTGGCCTTTGGTAGCCTCAGGCATCTTTTGGTTTTTATATTTTTCTTCTATGTTTTAACATCATCTGTCTCTTCATCTGGCATTATTTTTTATCAAGACGCCTGTGAATTGGGTTAGGGGCCCACCTTACTCCAGTATAACCTAATCTTAATTATGTCTGCAATGACCCCATTTCTAAATAAAACCAGTCTTTAGGCACAGGTGTTAGGACTTCAACATATATATTTGGGGGACATAATTCAACCTACAACAGTCTGCCCTCTGGACCCCCCAAATTTCATTTCCTTCTCACATTCAAAATATATTTACCTAATCACAACAACCCCTAAAGATAACCCATTCCATTGTCAACTCTAAATTTAGTATTATCTAAATAACGTATGGGTGATACTTGAAATATGATTCATCCTGGGGCAAAATACTTCTCCATCTACCAACCTGTGAAAGCAGAGAAGTTATCTACTTCCAAAATACAGTGGTGGGACAGGCCAGACATTCTCATTCCAAAATGGACAAATCAGAAAGAAGAAAGGAGTAATGTGTCTCAAACACGTCTGAAAATTAGCGAGGCAATTCCATTAGATTTTAAGGATCAAAAATACTCCTTGTTGGGTTGAGGCTCTGTCTTCTGGGCACACCATACCAAGAAGGTGGCCTTGCCATGTAGAATTGAGGCAGAGAAGGTCGTAGCCCCCAGCTGTGCACTCTCGGCCTTTGGTGGCATGGGCAGCCACACTGGCCTCTGAACTGGAGTTCTCTAGAAAGCATGCTTTCTCATTTTTTGTGATGTGGATAGGCTAAGAATTTTGCAACTCCTCAAGTTCTGTTTCCTTTCTGCTTAACAATCCTCTCTTCAATTTACCTATATTTTCTCAAATTTTACTGTAAGCAGCTAGGAAAACCTAGGTTGTACCTTTACCACTTGGCTTAGAAATCAATCTCCTCCACTAAATATCCAAGTATACTGCTTACAAGGGATACACTCCTTCCAACAAAACACAGTTCAGACAAGAATTCTCTCACCTCACAATAAGGATTGCCTTTCTTCCAGTGTCCAAAAATATGTTTCTCATTTCCTTCTAAGACCTCACCAGAAGCACCTCTAACAATCCTATTTTTAGCAACATTCTGTTCATGATTATGATCATGATAATGAAATAGAGATTCTCTCAGATGAAAAACACTTTCTCCACTGTTCTCCTTTCTTTCTGAGCTCTCACCAGAATCTATTTCAATGTCCATATTTCTACCAAAAACCTTGAGGCCATCTAGGCGTTTTCTAACCACCACCTCAAAACGTTTCCAGCCCAGGGGCACCTGGGTGGCTCAGTCAGTTGAGGGTCTGTCTCTTGATATCTGCTCAAGTCATAATCTCAGGGTTCTGAGATTGCGCCCCAAGTCAGGATCTGCGCTCAGCTCAAAGTCGGCTTGAGATTCTCTCCCCTCTCACTCTGCTCCTCCCCCCCTGCACATGTGCTTTCTCTCTCTCTTTCGCTCTCAGATAAATAAAATCTAAAAAATAAATTTAAAAAGCAGTTAATTCTTTTTAAAAATGCAGTTAGCCCAGTATTATGCAAGATAATTAGAGTAGATCATCCTCTGACAGCCCTTGTACAGCCCTTGTAAAAAAAAAGTGGCTCCAAAGTCATTAAGCATATATACCACTGTCAGAGAGATGACAACCACAAAAGCAGCCAGTATTAGGAAAACGTCAAAACTTCTCTATGTGGCTGGCAATTTCCTGCATAATCTAGTCTCTAACTACCTCTTGCCATTTTTTACATCACAAGTCACTAGAACAGGTTGCGCTCTCTCGCCTCGAGATTTTTACATATATTCTTGTTGCTACCTGAAATACGATCCCTGATCCTTCTATATAGAGCTAGCACCTTTTTATGCTTTAGGTTTCTTTTAAAGATTCCTTCCTTAGGGATATATTTTGTACTCTATACTAGCTTAAGCTCCCTGGCTATGTGCTCCCAGGGTACTGTGTCATTTCTGTAGTGTTACACTATCAAACATTATTGTAATCACATATTTATTGCCTGTCTCTGCCAGTAAACTACAAGCACCATGAGGTCAGACACTAAAAATGTCTGATTCACTGATTTATACTCCATTTCTAACACCATGCCTGGCACAAGGTAGGTGTTAAGTAAACAAATAAATGAATGATAGAGTTATATAAGCCTTCAAAACAGTCCTATGTCAGCATTACTGTTCATGTACTCAAAAAGAATTTCTGATGAATAATAACTTTGCATACCTAATAACTAGTTGATAGCTCAGAGAGGTTTTTTATTAGGCAACATTGTTAGATATGATTAGTAATAGCATAGGTGTTTGTTTCCCCTAAGCAGTTTGTTCAGTGCCTTGGAACCCAAAGATAAGAGCTCAGGAGAAAAGTTCACAAATTGAAAATCAAACCCGGGGCAGCCCTGGTGGCTCAGCAATTTAGCACTGCCTTCAGCTCAGGGTGTGATCCTGGAGACCGGGGATCCCTGCATGGAGTCTGCCACTCCCTCTACCTGTGTCTCTGTCTCTGTCTCTGTCTCTCTCTCAATCTCTCTATCTCTCTGTCTCTCATGAATAAATAAATAAAATCTTTTTTTTTTTTAAAGAAAATCAAACAAACCCATTTAACATCTAAATTCCCCTAAAGCACCACACATGGCATGTAAAATAATCACTTCAGGTAAACTCTCCAAAACTTCAGTAGGCACCTTAATGGCTAATTTCTGATGGGTCTCTAATGGCAATGAACCAAGCTGAGGTCTGAGAAAGACAAGCAGCCCCTGCAAGTTGCCACCTTTAGTTCCCCACATGGGAGTAAATATTTCCTTGAAACATCCATGGTAGAAAAAGGCTCAATAGCCCACTACTTTTTAATTTTTTTAAAGAGTTTATATTTATTCATGAGAGACACATGAGAAGCAGAGGGAGAAGCAGGCTCCATGCAGGAAGCCCGATGTGGGACTCGATCCTGGGACTCCAGAATCATGCCCTGAGCCAAAGGCAGATGCTTAACCACTGAGCCACCCAGGCGTCCCAGCCCACTTCCTTTTTAATCTGAAAAATAGGAATGTTTTTCTGGAGCTTCTATTTAGATATGGAAACTCAAGATTTCTAACTGATATGTGAGAAAAAACATTGCTCACTTCCTATTCACATTAACTCTATTTTATATAGCCAGCAAAAAACGCCAAGAGTTTTCCCATTCAGGTTTTAGGATGTAAGAAGGGCCTTTTCTGCTTTCCACTTGAAAAAGCATTTTAAGCATTTATAACAATCTCCCTCACTGGGTTTTGGTACAGATAAAGATTGTATCATAAAGTGCTTTGGGGGAAAATATTACTGTCATTGCCATTCTTTTTCTGTGCAATAATGAATTTTTATTACAGCTGTAGTATTTATCTACTGACTTCTGGATTTCCATAAATATGGCTGTAAAAATTTTACTGTTGGTGACCATATCCGGAAAATTTGCCACCTCCTTTATTCCTTTCCTCATAAAAGTATATTTTCCAAGAGCATGCCTTCTGATACTATTTTGCAGGCACTAAAAGACTGTTTAATATATTAGCTATATTCTATTCAACGAAAGGTGAATAATATAGCCAAAGACAATACCAAACAACATTGTTATGGACAGACTTCAGCTAACATAATTTTTAGCCTTTTGAAGTGTTTTATGAAGTCAAAGTACTCTTAGAACCTGGAAGAATAGAAGTAAGTCAGTGCCTTAGTGTCTGTGGCTTACCTGGTCAAAACATAGAGGGAATAAGATTTTGTGAAGAGACAAAGATAAGAGAGGAACTAGTGAATGTTTTAGTCATTTGAAAAAAGCAACTTAAGGGCAAGTCTGAGCAATCTGTACCCTGAATTTTAAGTTTTATTTCTATCCCAGGACTATGTAGATTAGATGTAAACACGCAATCCATAAGGAAGTCACTACTACGGTTTGTTTTTTTTTTTGTTTGTTTGTTTGATTTTGGTTTTGGTTTTGCTTAAAAAATAATGCTTTGACTCCAGTATTTCATTTTATTTTTTAAATTTAATCTTCTTTTTTTAAAAAATATTTTATTTATTTATTCGTGAGTGTGTGTGTGTGTGTGAGAGAGAGAGAGAGAGAGAGAGAGAGAGAGAGAGAGGCAGAGACAGAGGGAGAAGCAGGCTTCATGCAGGGAGCCCGATGTGGGACTCGATCCCGGGACTCCAGGATCACGCCCTGGGCCAAAGGCAGGTGCTAAACTGCTGAGCCACCCAGGGATCCCCCTGTGTTTCATTTTAATTATGCCTTCCAACTTTGTCTTCATAAGGGTTAATATAAATGTCCAAATTACTACCAGAGTAAATAGCAAGCAGTAAGAGAGAATAAAGAGAGTGGGGAGTAAAAGAAGGAAGGAAGAAAGCTAAAAAGACTAAGAAGAGGAGGTAAAACAAGGGAAGGGGGAAATAATCAGAAACTTTTTTTCAGATCACACTCTGAAGTGACAAGTGTTATGGTATACTTCCTACTCTGATACTAGATTGCTTTTCTGGTTATTTGTTTGACAGTAAAATTTGCAAAAACAAAGAACAAAAACCCAAAAAGCCCCTTCCTTTATATTGTCTCTGCTAGCTATCCTTAATTCCCTTTCCTAAAATTTTCACACTAGGCTATGGGAATCAATCTTATAGCCCACCCTATCCCTCATGGAAAATCATACAGTTAGTGATTATGCAGAGATTATTGTTAGTAAAATGTATTATACCAGTTACCTATTCCCAAAGTTATCCTACAACAACATACTGTAACATATAATGCCAAATTCTGAAGAGATATATATCTGAACCATTTGATCATCAATTTCATAATTTACCTCCCTGATAGATAAGAATTGATGCATCACCTATCTGCATCCTAAATTTTCATTAACTTTCCATAAAGTGAAGGTAAAGTGGCTAAGGCCTCCTAACATTATGCTAATGTCAGAGGTTGTGCTCAGTGTTTCCCAGGATGTGAGAGAAATAAATTTTATGTGAAGTTTTATCATATTACCCAGCATAGGAAACAATCAATAAAATTAAAATGCAACCTACGGTTTGGGAAAAAATATTTACAAACCTTATATTTGATAAGGGGTCCAAATATCCAAAATACATAAGGAACTCCTACTCAATAGCAAAAACAAACAAATACCCAAAAAGGGAATGTCTTGAATAGACATTTCTCCAAAGAGAAAATACAAATGGCCAGTAGGTATACAAAAAGGTGCTCAGCATCACTCATCATCAGGGAAATGCGAATCACAACCACAATGGGATATCACCTTGCACCTGTTAAGATGGTTATCATCAATAAAAACAAGTGCTGGAGAGGGTGTAAAAAAAAAAAGGGGAAACCTTATACACTATTGATGAAAATGTAAATTAGTACAGGCATTATGGGAAATAGTATGAAGGATCCTCAAGGTATCAAAAGTAGAATTACCATACAATCTAGGTATACTCCTACTTCTGGGTATATATCTGAAGAAAATGAAGTCAGTATCTGGAAGAGGTATCTGTGCCTCCATGTTCACGGCAACATAATTTATAATAGTAAAGACATGGAGACAACTGAAATGTCCATAACAGCTGAATGAATAAAGAGAATATGGTGTATACATATAATGGAATATTATTCAGCCTTAAAAAAGAAGGAAATTCTGCCACATGCAACAACAAGGATGAATCTGGAAGGCATTATGCTAAATAAAATGAACCACTCACAGGACAAACACTGTATGATTCCACTTACATGAGGTATCTAAAATAGTCAAATTCACAGAAGCAGAAAACAGAATGGTGGTTGCCAGGAGCTGGAGGAAGGAGTCAATGGAGAAATGTTATTCAATGACCATAACATTTCAGTTGCACAAGATGAACAAGTTCTAGAGATCTGTACAATATAGTGACTATAGTTAACAATACTATATTGTACACTTAAAATATATGAAGGGACAGATCTCATGTTAAATGTTCTTACCACCATAAAGTAGAGAGTAACTCAAGTAAATTACCTATAAAGGAGCTGAAAGGCAAAGTTCCATAGGATAGATGATCTTTTCTTTGAGATAAAGAAAGAAGTCCAATTCTCTGGGTTCATACTAAAATATTTATTTATTTATTTATTTATTTATTTATTTATTTATTTATTCATGAGAGACACAGAGAGAAAGAGAGGCAGCGACACAGGCAGAGGGAGAAGCAGGCTCTGTGCAGGGAGCCCAATGTGGGACTTGATCCCAGGTCTCCAAGATCATGCCCTGGGCTGAAGGTGGTGCTAAACTGCTGAGCCACCCAGGCTGCCCATACTAAAAATTTTAAATCCTCTTTCCTGGTTGGGCAGTAGGTGATATAATATTCTTCTCTTCCCTGTCTCATGCAACTTACTAGTTCCCCAAGATCTTAACTGGTCTAGTCTGCCTTATCTGGACCTGCTCCCTCTTACCAGTGCTCTGGCTCCAACTTTGTTCTTCCCTATGCCACATCATTCTAATAAAACATTCCACATTCAATGTTCTGAGGTGGTGAGTGAAGGAGGAAGGATTGAGAAGGAAAAATTGTGTGTGTGCATGAGCATACACATATTCAAGGTGAGACCAGTTCTTAAAAAAAGAATCCTGACAAGGGTCACCTGGGTGGCTCAGTCAGTTAAGCATCTGACTCCTGACTTCAACTCAGGTCATGATCTCAGGGTCCTGAGTTCAAGCATTGGGTTGGGTATGGAGCCTACTTTAAAAAATAATAAATAAAATAAGGTAAGGTTCAGCTAAAAGCAGGCCTCATGGTTTTGGACACCTGGATGGCTCAGTGGTTGAGCATCTGCCTTTGGCTCAGGGCGTGATCCTGGGATCTGGGATGGAGTCCTACATCTGGCTCCCTGCAAGGAGACTGCTTCTCCCTCTCTGCCTATGTCTCTGTCTCGGTCTCTGTCTCTCTCTCTCTCTCTCTCTCTCTCTCTCTCTCTCTCTGTGTGTGTGTGTGTGTGTGTGTGTGTGTCTCATGAATAAATAAAAACCATCTTTAAAAAAAGAATTCTGCATTAACATAGTAAACCTCAAAGAAACCTTCAATGGCTTACTACTGACTATCTAACTATATTCTGACTCTTAATTTTGCTGCTTAAAGTCATTTATAATCTGCTTCAACTGACCCTTAAGTAGGAATCCTATTTCTCCAATTCATATATTTCTGCTTCAGCCAAACTGCTCCATACATTGTATACTCAATGCACTAAGTTCTTTCCTTTTACTAATATCTCACTCCATCCTAGCATTACTACCTCCTCTAAGAAGCTTTTCTCAACTACCGTTTCTCAACTACCACCTCACTTTGATATGGTCATCCACCGAACTGTCTAGGTAATATCACACATATATATTATTTTTTATTTTTTTATTGGAGTTCAATTTGCCAACATATAGCATATCACCCAGGGCTCATCCTGTCAAGTGCCCCCCTCAGTGCCCATCACCCAGTCGCCCCACCCCCCGCCCACCTCCCTTTCCACTACCTCTTGTTCGTTTCCCAGAGTTAGGTGTTTCTGATGTTCTGTCACCCTCTCTGATATTTCCCACTCATTTTTTTTCCTTTCCCCTATAATCCCTTTCACTATTTTATATATTCCCCAAATGAATGAGACCATATGTTTGTCCTTCTCCGATTGACACATATATATTTTTAAGTTGATACATACACAGCATGCTTTAACATTTTTTTCTCTTAATCTTTTTGAGAGAGAGAAAAAAAACACCTCATGTCCTCCTCTGCTGCAAACAATATGTTGGACATTTAGAAAGAATTTAGTAAGTACCCACTGTTTTGACCTAGGATTCTACTGCCATCATATACATTTTCTATAACTATACCACTGCCATTCTTGCCTTTCTGTAACCAGATTGTAGAGGATTATTTTGACCAAAGTTATAGTTGTGAAGTTTCCTCTATATTGGTTCTGCTATCCAGGGTAGATACCCAGTCGTATTTTGTTAATTCACAAATGAAGTCTGTTCTCACACATATATTATTTTGCTCTTCTCCGAAGAAAATTGAGAAACTCTGTGGAAAAAATACAAACAAACTTACTGAAGTGCCAATTTCTTATTGTTCACCCATATGGAAGTTCAAATTGAATATCACATTCTGATGAAAACAGAGAAAAGCACCTGGAAAATAACATATCCTTAGCTTGCAAGAGGAAAGAGAGATGTGTATCATTTAATGTGCTATTAGAGCTCTGGAAAATATAGCCATTTAGAACAACTTTATTGATTTTGTAAATGTGCTAAAGCTCTGATGCAGTACTGAATCAACAGCTGCCATGTATGAGTTTTATTTCCTTATTTTCATTTCAATGAATAATTTCCATTGAGTAATAACTAATGGAATCATAAAGAGAGGTCATTAGACATTAGTTCAACAAATGGCATTTGATGTAATAGACTTCTGAACACACTGGCATGAAGAACTATTGTTTCAAATAAATACTAATAAGAGTTTTTTTCTAGTTATCAATACCTGTGTATATGCATAGAATAACACAGCTTTAAAAGACAGACTAGAGTATGATAATAACTTCCAAACAGTATGAGAAAATGCTTCTAAAATCTATCTTCTTTTGTTTATTTTAGAGATAAGTTTTGTGTTCTTTTTGCTCTCTAAAATAAATGAAGATGTTATTTTGCCAATAAAGTTTTGTAACAAGTTTCAGTTGCTCTATGAGGCTAAAATATATCATTAGGTAGAGATGGAACTATCAATTCTACTTATAACCATGTAATAACTTTGTTACATACAAATGAAAATAGGGGAGAAAAGAAATTCAATCAAAGTCTTTATGGCCAAAATAAAATGTATGATCAGTGAAATGGCACAAGTAATAGACAACAAAAGCAAGCCTGCTTTGTTATAAACATTTGGGTAATACAGAAAAAGCACTATTTTGCTTTAAATCCCCCCAATAAACAGTATTTAAATTAACATAATTGAACTTTACTATGCCCATGGTAGTATGACAGATGCTAAGAATACAAAAAGGTATAAACATCTCTCCCCCACTTAACTCATAGTCCAGCAGAAAAGAAATGCTTAAAATTTTTTTGAAATGTAAGTTATATAGAGCAGTTCAGTTTATGGTAATAAAGCAGATTATACAACTTTAAATCTCTTTCTAAAAACAACTGGAAGTGGTGGATAAAGTAGAACTTTCCAGAATTTGCTAAGAAGTTTATCTTTATTTTATTTTTTAAAGTTATTTTTTTAAAGATTTTATTTATTTATTAATGAGAGACAGAGAGAGAGAGAGAGAAAGAGAGAGAGAGAGAGAGAGAGAAAGGCAGAGATGCAGGCAGAAGGAATAGCAGGCTCTATGCAAGGAGCCTGATGTGGGACTCAATCCTGGGTCTCCAGGATCACACCCTGGGCTGAAGGTCGCACCAAACTGCTGGGCCATTGGGGCTGCCCAGAAGTTTATCTTTAGATTGAAGATAAATGTGACGTTTCGATCACAGTTTAGAATTAAGGCAGGAAGAATCATAGCAAAGCTAAAGAAACTCAAAGATAAAGATCTTAAAAGCAACTAATAAGAAAAGGCATATTACTTACTGGACTGATAGTAGACTTGGACAGCAAGGATGGAATCCAGAACACAGAGGGACAATAACCTTATGTGGTAAGGAAAATAAATACTAATCTATAATTTTATGTCAAGATAAACCAGTATCTAAAAATGAGGCCAAAAACGATATATTCAGACAAAGAGACATATTCAAAACAACGTTTAAAAAACATCAGTAAATGTAGATAAATCTGAAGAAACAATATTTGCCTAAAACAAGTGCAAAAAACTAATGACAGACGAGAAGATGTAAGAACAATGTAAAGGGGATCCCTGGGTGACTCAGCGGTTTAGCGTCTGCCTTTGGCCCAGGGCGCAATCCTGGAGTCCCGGGATCAAGTTCCGCGTCGGGCTCCCTGCATGGAGCCTGCTTCTCCCTCTGCCTGTGTCTCTGCCTCTCTCTCTCTCTCTCTCATTAATAAATAAATAAATAAATCTTTAAAATAAATAAATAAATAAATACAATGTGAAACTAAAATATTAGACATAACATGAAAGAAATAAGTGGCCTAAGTTAAATCATCCTAAGGACATGTATTGTTCAAGAGACTAGAAGTACTGAATAATATTACATCATGTCAAGTGAAATATGAATGTAAAACATTTTTTTAAGATTTTATTTATTCATGAGAGACACACAGAGAGAGGCAGAGACACAGGCAGAGGGAGAAGCAGGCTCCATTCAGGGAGCCTGGTGTGGGACTCCACCCTGGATCCCGGGTTCACACCCTGAGCCGAAGGCAGATGCTCAACCACTGAGCCACCCAAGCGTCCCATGTAAAACACTTAATGGTAGTGAGTAAAAAGAAATAAAATACATATACATAAATTCCAAGCCAGTAGTAGGAGCCAAAAGGGAACAAAGACATTAAATGCCCTCCATTAAGCGCTTGCAATGTGAAAACAATATTAACTAATATAGCACTTAAAGCTAGGTCAAAGCCTTTGGGGAAAAAAAGTAGTATTTGAAAGGAGTCTTAAAAGAAATTTTTACCTGGAGAACATGAAAAGTTGGATTTAAAAGAAATCCATAAAGGAATAGAGTATATTTAAAGAATAGCTATCATTAAGGCCAATCTAAAACATTCAGGGACATGGGTGGAGGGAAGAGAGGAGAAGTTAGGGAGTTATTCCCGATGAAGATATAAGGTCAGGGATGACAAATTAGAATATGTTTAGTTTCGAATATCTTAGTACTAACAAATAGTACTAACAAGTTATATTTATCCTCTAGAACAACGATCTATATAATTTTTTACTACTGCTCTTACCACAAAAAAATTTAGGCATGTATCCTCAATAAACATGTATGTTTATTCATTTCTAAATTATCAGAGTTCGGTTCTTTATACTAGTATATTACTAGTATAACTTTATACTAGTATATTACTATCTCAAGGCAAAACAAACACGTAAGCCAAGTTCATTTTTTATAACAGTAGATGGAAACTATATTTAAAATATTTTTCTTGATAATATGGAACTTCTTTTAGCTGACTTCACATTTGGTTACATTGTCATTCTTTTTATATGATTAATATTGTTTATCTATATTATTACATATTTTTATTGCTTTGTATGACTGACAAATAGTTTGCACTATGACTAATATTGTAAGCTCTGCCATTTCTGCTTCTTCATTTCAATTTACATTATTAGCATTGTCTTAAAATCAAATATTTTTATAAGAATGTTAGATGATTTTCCTTTTTGTAACATTGAATATATTTAAAACTAGACTATATTACCAATAAATTCACTTACCTAGGCACATGTAAACAGAAACACATCATGATATGTTAAAAGCAACAAAGGACGAAGGGCAGTACAGTCAATTCTAAATAAATTGGGATAGGGCAGGACAAGATGGCGGAGAAGTAGGGTCCTCAGCTCGCCCGGCCCCACCAACTTACCTAGATAACTTTCAAACCATCCTGAACACCTACGAGTTCGACCTGAGATTTTAAAGAGAGAACAGCCAGAACGCTACAGGGAGGAGGGTTTGCACTTCTAGCAAGGTAGGGAGGTGGAAAATAAAAATAAAAAGGATCCAATAGGGGAGGGGCCCCGCGAGGGACGGGGCTAACGTCCTGTCACAAGAGTCTTCAGGAAGGGAAAGCCCAGCCCCGGAGAGGCAGGAACTTTAAAAATCTGCGCCTGATTCTTACTGCAAAAAGTGCTCAGCAGGGAAATCGAGCAGAATCACGGGAGGGGCGGTGGAGCCTCCAGTGTCCCAGAGTCACTAATGGAGAAACTGCACCCCGGGGGAGAGCGCCCCACACACCAGGGCCGAGCTCCCTAAAGGGCTTCAGCCTAGGCCCAGTGGGGCCTCCGGAGCAGCTCAGGCGGCAGCTCGGGCGGAGGGGTCTGCACGGACTGGAAGTGCGATCCCAGGAGCACCGGCCCCAGATCCCAGGGTGCCCGGGGACACAGCCCAGGATCCTGAGCGCCCCCTAGGACAGGTGGAGACAGGGAGGGCACAGGACAGTGAGGACGCTCATGCCTCAGGGCACCCCAGAGCTGTGCAGGTCCGCACCTCCCCCCTGCACCCCCGGAGCATCCAGGCCAATGTGGACTGGGAGCTGCAGGAGTAACTGCGGGAGCTGACTCCAGGGTGGGAGAGCTGGCCGTCACCAGTGTGGTTGTCCTTCCTGGTGTCACCCTGTGCCTGGGGTGTGGGGAGGCCATCAGGGAACAGAGGCATCACAAGATAAACAGTTCCCACTGAGCCTGGCTCCCGAAAGGGGTCGGGGAAGCTCCCCCATGTGTACACACCTGAGAATCAGCACAGCAGACCCTCCCCCAGAAGACCAGCTCCAAGAGCAGGAGAAGAGCAAGTTCTGATCAAGCAGTACTGGAAAGCTCCAGGACTGAGGGGAAAATACTGTATAGAATGAGAGGGGCCTTCTTTTTTTCTTTTTCCATTATGACTCATTTTTTATATCAGACTAAAAATTTCCAATATTTTTTCTCTTTTCCCACCTTGACTACAGTATTTGACCAGCTCTTCATTTTTAATTTTTTCCCTTTTGATTTTCATAGGTAAACCATTACATGTCTTAGATAATTTCCACTTCTGGATTCCCTTCAAAGTATTCGATTTAATTTTGGTAGATATACGAGATATGGGTTTTAGTTTTGTGGGGGTTTTTTGTTTTTCTGCCTCATTTTGTTCTACAATGGTAGAATCTAATACCTTCTAAAACATGACCAGCATACACCCAGAACCAAGTGGTATACTGTGCTGGTTCATTCTGTGAGATTATATTCTCTCTTCCTTCCCATTCTGCCCCCCTCTTTTAACTTGTTTATGCTTTGGTGGTCAATGGTGGGCCTTTCTATAAGTAGTGCTGGTTTATATAAATGTGGGACTGAGCATCTTATAACATACAGAACAAAACACACTCAGAACCAAGAGGATCACCATATAGGACCCCTCAGGTAGACTACATTCTCTCTCCACTAACACTTCCTCATCACCACCACCACCCCCACATTTTTTTTTTCTTTTTCCTCTTTTCTTTCCTTTATTTTTCTTCTTTGTTTTTGTTTTTGGGCTTTTTATTTTTACTACTTTGTTTTAAAATTGTTTTTCACTTTAGTGGTCCTTTTCCTTTATTTTGTTCTGTTCTACTTTTCTTTCATTTTCTGGTCTCTGGCCTCTTTGGAATCATCTAGGGTGTATTTTACTTAGGTCGTGGTTGATATTTTTGACTCAGCCCACTCAAACAGCCACTCTGCACTGGACAAAATGACTAGAAGGAAGAATTCACCACAAAAGAAAGAACCAGAAGTAGTACTCTCTGCCACAGAGTTACAGATTTGGATATCTGACAGAAATTCGGACAGAATATGATGTCAGAATGTCAATTCAGAAGTACAATGATAAAGCTACTGGTGGCTCTGGACAACAGCAAGAAGGACTCCAGAGACTTCATTACTGCAGAATGGACATCTATTCTGGCCAAAATTAAAAATAGATTGAATGAGATGCAATCCAATCTGGATGTCCTAACTGCTAGGGTTAATGAGATGGAAGAGAGAGTGAGTGACATAGAAGACAAGTTGATGGTGAGGAAGGAGGCCGAAAAAAAAAGAGAAAAACAATTAAGAGCCCATGAGGAAAGGCTTAGGGAAATAAATGATAGCTTGAGAAGGAAGAATTTACGTCTAATTGGGACTCCAGAGTAGAGACTCCTTGAGACAGAGAGAGGACCACAAAGTATATTTGAACAAATCTTAGCTGACAACTTCCCAAATCTGGGGAAGGAACAGGCATTCAGATCCAAGAGATAGAGAGGATCCTCCCCCCCCCCCCGAAAAAATCAATAAAAACCATTCAACACCTCAACATTTAATAGTGAAACTTGCAAATTTCAAAGATGAAGAGAAAATTCTTAAAGCAGCATGAGATAAGAGATTCTTAACTTATATGGGGAGAAAGATTCACAGCAGACCTCTCCACAAAGACCTGGCAGGCCAGAAAGGGCTAGCAGGATATATTCAGGGTACTAAATGAGAAGAACCTGCAGCCAAGAACACTTTATCCAGCAAGGCTGTCATTCAGAGTAGAAGGAGAGATAAACAGCTTCCCAGATAGGCAGAAACTGAAAGAATACATGACCACCAAACCGGCCCTGCAAGAAATATTAAGGAGGACCCTGTAAAAGAAAGAGGGAGCCCAAACAAACAATCCATAAAACAAGGATTGAATAGGTAATACGATGACACAAAATTCAATCCTTCAAATAGTTACTCTGAATGTGAATGGGCTGAATGATCGCATCAAAAGATGCAGGGTGGGATCCCTGGGTGGCGCAGCAGTTTGGTGCCTGCCTTTGGCTCAGGGCACGATCCTGAAGACCCGGGATCGAATCCCACATCGGGCTCCCGGTGCATGGAGCCTGCTTCTCCCTCTGCCTATGTCTCTGCCTCTGTCTCTCTCTCTCTGTGTGTGTGTGTGAATATCATAAATAAATTTAAAAAAAGATGCAGGGTATCAGACTGGATAAAAAAGCAAGATCCATCTACATGCTGTCTACAAGAGATTCATTTTAGACCAAAGGCACCTCCAGCTTGAAAATGAAGGAGTGGAGAAACATTTACCATTACATTGGTCCTCAAAAGAAAGCTGGGGTAGGGTATCCCTGGGTGGCTCGGAAGTTTAGCATCTGCCTTCAGCCCAGGGCGTGATCCTGGAGTCCCAGGATCAAGTCCCACATCAGGTTCCCTGCATGGAGCCGGCTTCTTCCTCTGCCTGTGTCTCTGGCTCTCTCTTTCTCTCTGTTTCTCTCATGAATAAATAAAGTATTTTTTTAAAAAAGAAAGCTGGGGTAGCAATTCTCATATCAGATAAAAGTCTATACCAAGATTGTAGTAAGACATGAAGAGGGACACTATATCATACCTAAAGGGTCTATCCAGCAAGAAGACCTAACAGTCATGAATATTTTTGCCCCTAATGTGGGAGCTGCTAAGTATGTCAATCAATTAATAACCAAAGTAAAAAGATACTTAGATAATAATACACTAAGCACATGTCCAAGAAGCCCATGAGAAAATGCTCTGCATCAAGTTCCATCAGGGAAATACAAATCAAAACCACAATGAGATACCACTTCACACCAATGAGAATGTCAAAAATTAACAAGATAGGAAGCAACAAATGTTGGAGAGGATGTGGAGAAAGGGGAACCCTCTTGCACTGTTGGTAGGAATGTTAACTGGTACAGTCACTCCGGAAAACAGTGTGGAGATTTCTCAAGAAGTTAGAAATAGAGCTACCCTACGACCCAGCAAATACACTACTGGATATTTATCCCAAAGATACAGATGTAGTGAAATGTCAGGACACCTGCACCCCAATGTTCATAGTAGCAATGCCCACAATAGCAAAACTGTTGAAGGAGCCACAATATCCTTTGGCAGATGGATGGATAAAGAAGATGTGGTATTCAATGGAATATTACTCAGTCATCAGAAAGGACGAATACCTACCATTTGCTTCGATGTGGATGAAACTAGAGGGTATTATGCTGAGTTAAGTAAGTCAATCAGAGGACAATCATCATATGGTCTCACTCATACGGGAAATATAAGACATAGTGAGTAAATAAATAAAATCCTTAAAAAATTGAGGTCCAAGAGTCAATAATATCAAATCACAGAAATGATAGTAATGTATTCACCAAGGGAAAGGAAGGGAACTGAGTGGGAAAAATTAGAGATGGAGACAAACCATGAGAGACTTCTAAATGCGAAATGAACAGAGGGTTGCGGAAGTGGAGGTGGGCGTATGGTTGGGGTAACTGGGTGATGGGCACTGAGGAGGCCTTTGATGGGATGAGCACCAGGTTTTATATGTTGGCAAATAGAACTTCAATAAAAACAAATGTAATAAATAAATAAATAAATAAATAAATAAATAAATAAATAGTGACGTACAGAAAACACTATATAGCAGTGAAAATTAATAGAGTCACAGATAACAGATGAAACTCAAAAATACAACATTTAGCAAAATATTTTGCAGCATATATACATATAATAATTTATATATAGCTTAAAAGAACAGAAAGTACAGTATATTATTCATGGATGCATATATATGTAATAAAATATAAAGAAATAAATGGGAACGATAAACATCCAATTTATAATAGTAGCTCCCTTTGAGAGAAAATGAGGGAGAGGCCACCAAAGAGAGAGCACAAGGTGGTTCAAATGTTTTGGTAATGTTTTATGGCTTAAACTCTATATTAAATACCCTGGAGTTCATTGTATTATTTTTTATATGTTTTCTAAATAATGTTAAATATTTTTTTTGAAAATTTCTTTTTGAAAAAGGAAAAGGAGCCAGTAAAAAAGACTGACAGAATCCAAAAGGCAGTCAGAGAAATACAAGAGTGCTTTTACAGAATAAAAAAAAAAATCAGGGGCACCTAGGTAGCTCAGTGGTTGAATGTCTGCCTTCAGCTCACAGCATGATCCCAGGGTCCTGAAATGGAGTCCTGCATTGGGATGCCTGCAAGGACTTGTTTCTCCCTCTGCCTATGTCTCTGCCTCTCTGTGTCTCTCATGAATAAATAAATAAAATCTTTGAAAAATTGAGATCCAAGGGTCAATAATGTCAAATCACAGGGATGATAGTAATGAAGTCACCAAAATTAAGAATTGGGAAATCATTTCAGTGGAATGGTGGTAGTGGACATCTAATTACAATAGGTCAAAGAATGAGTAGGGGGTAAACTGTACACTGTACTAATAAGAACTGCTCTTTACAGATCTAGACATGCTGTATGAATGATCACAGAGTAAGTTTCTATACTAGTGGAGCTCAAAAAAGAAAGAGAAATTCCCAAGTAGCAGAGGCTAATTTGTAGGATAATAAGCTATTGTCTTATTAGTATAGAGAGTCTCAAGACACAGATATCCACCTTAATGGTTAGGAAGTAAGGTTTTATTGTCTACACATGGGCCTCTTAAGATAAAGAGCTTTAAGCAAAACTGCTGAATAAAGCTGGTACAGGGAAAAAGGAAACTCTACTTATTTGCACATGGACATAACAATCTATTAATATAGGAGACTTTGGATTAAAAAAATATCTGTGAGAAATCAAAATACCAGGTGTGAAAGATGGATAACCCAAATTTAAAATAAGTAGGCTGCATAGAAAAGACAAAGCAGGGAAATTAATATAAATTTTGTTGCAAGATCAGTAAAATTCTAGAGACATCAATAAAATATTAATATAAGTCTTCTTTCTAAGGACTTTTCTAAATTTCAGAGCACATGGATGCCAACGAACAAAAAAAAATTTGCAATAGCTCACAACAAAAATAGAAACATATGAAAAGAATAGGCCACTCTGATGGATTCAGAAAACAGGAGGATTGATTCTGAATATATTGAGGAAATAGAATACAGACAAATTATGAAATAAATATAATTAAAAGACACAAGAGAGGGAGACAAACTATGAAAAAGAAATGAATACAAAAAGAAAAAGAAAAAACAAGAACAGATAGATTTGTAACATCCAAAAGAAAATTTGGAAATTAAAAAATATTGTCATTGGGGGCACCTGGGAGGTGCAATCGCTTCAGTGTCTGACTCTTGGTTTCAGCTCTGGTCATGATCTCAGGGTAGTAGGATCGAGGTCCTTGTTGGGCTCCGAGCTTGGCACAGAGTCTGCTTGCGATTATGTCCCTCTCCCTATGTCCCTCTCCACCTCTCACTTGCTCTCTCTTTCTCTCTCAAATGGATAAGTAAATATTTAAAAATATATTGTGATCATAATTAAAAAGCCAATATACTGGTAAGTAACAAATTAGACAAAGCTAAAGAGAAATTTAGAAATAGGAAAATAATGGGGCACATGGGTGGCTCAGTGGTTGAGCCTTTGGCTCAGGTCATGATCTCAGGATCTTAGGGTTGAGTCTCACATCGGGCTCCCTGAGGGGACCCTGCTTCTCCCTCTACCTGTGTCTCTGCCTACCTCTCTGATGTGTCTCTCATGAATCAATAAAATCTTTTAAAAATTGGAAAACAATTTGAAAAACAACCTACCTAAATGTAGCACTGAGAAGTGGAAAGATAAAAAATTTGAAAGAGAAGGTAAAACATATCAAATACAAAATGAAAACATAGGGAGGTGAGGCAAGATGGCATAAGAGTAGGGTCCCCAAGTCACCTGTACCCATCAACTTACCTAGATAACTTTCAAATCATCCTGAAAACCTACGAATTCAGCCTGAGGTTTAACGAGACAACAGCTGGAATGCTACAGTGAGAAGAGGTCATGCTTCTATCAAGGTAGGAAGATGGAAAAAATAATAATAAAGAAATAAAAAACATCCCAGAGGGAGGGAGCCCCCAGGAGGAGCTGGACAAAGGCTGGGCGGCTAGTGCCCCCAGGACAGGAGAGCTCTGTCCTGGAGAAGCAGAAGCTTTACAAACTTTCCCCGACTGAAAGGTGCTCACAGGGAGCTTGGGCAGGATCCCAAGAGGGGCAGGGATGCCCTCAGACTCCGAGGGACACTAACAGAGGACCTGCACCCCGGGAAGAGCGCACCACACACGCGGCCCATCTCCCTAAAGGGCTGCAGCCCGCGCCCTGCACCGCCGGGGAGCAGCTCGGGGGGTGGCTCGGGCTGGCAGCTCCGCGCTGAGGTTGCTGCTCAACCCCGGGAGCACGATTCCAGTGGCACAGGCCCAGGAGCCCGGGGCACTGGGAGACACAGCCCAGGACCCTGCGATCCCCCCAGAACAGGCAGAGAACGGGAGGGCCCAGTACAGCGAGGACACTCCTGCCAGCAGGCGGCCCCAGGTGGAGCAGATTGGCACCCGCCCGTGCCCTGACCATCCAGGCCCCTGCAGACTGAGAGTTGTGGTAGTTACTGCGGGAGCTGACTCCAGAGCTGGAGAGCTGGCCGCCGCCAGTGTTGTTGTTCCTCCTGGTGTCACCTTATACCTGGGACTGAGCTGGGGCCTCACAGGATAAACAGCTCCCACTGAGCCGTGCACCTACCAGGGGGCTGGGAAGTTCCCCCAGGTGCACACACCTGAGAATCAGCACAGCAGGCCCCTCCCCCAGAAGACAGCAAGAAGGAAAGGGAAAAAGCAAGTTATTGACCAAGCAGCACCGGAAAGTTCCAGGGGAAGTCGAGGGATTTACAGTATATAGAATCAAGGGTTACTAGCCCTTGTTTTGTGTCTTCTATTTGTCCCCCCCCACCCCCCGCCTTTTTTCTCTCTTTTTATCCTTCTTCCACTAAAAGGATAGTGCTTGCTTTTGGCCACTCTGCACTGAGCAAAATGACTAGAAGGAAAAACTCACCTCAAAAGAAAGTCTCAGAAACAGTCCTCTCTCCCACAGAGTTACAAAATTTGGATTACAATTCAATGTCAGAAAGTCAATTCAGAAGCACAAATGTAAAACTACTGGTGGCTCTGGAAAAAGCATAAAGGATTCAAGAGACTGCATGACTGCAGAATTTAGATCTAATCAGGCCAAATTAAAAATCAAGTAAATGAGATGCAATCCAAACTGAAGGTCCTAACGACGAGGGTTAATGAGGTAAAAGAACAACTGAGTGACATAGGAGACAAGTAGATGACAAGGAGGGAAATTGAAAAAAAGAGAAAAACAATTAAAAGATCATGAGGAAAGGTAAAGGGAAATAAATTACAGCCTCAGAAGGAAAAATCTATGTTTAATTGGGGTTCCAGAGGACGCTGAAAGGGACGGAGGTCCAGAATATCTATTTGAACAAATCATAGCTGAGAACTTCCCTAACTTGGGAAGGGAAACAGGCATTAAGATCCAGGAGATAGATAGATGCCCCCCCTAAAATTAGTAACAACCGCTCCATACCTCAACATTTAATAGTGAAATTTGCAAATTAAAAAGATATAGAGATCCTTAGGAAGCAAAGAGACAAGAAATCCCTAACTTTTATGGAGAGAAGCATTAGGATAACAGCAAACCTGTCCACAGAGACCTGGCAGCCGAGAAAGAGCTGGCAGGATATATTCAGGGTCCTAAATGAGAAAAACATGCAGCTAAGAATACTCTATACAACAAAGCTCTCATTCAGAATAGAAGAGAGATAAAGAGCTTCCAAGATAAGCAGAAACTGAAAGAATATGTGACCACCAAACCGGCTATCCAAGAAGTATTAAGGGGGGCTCTGTAAAATGAAGAGGAAGTCCAAGGAAACAATCCACAAAAACAGGGACTGAAAAGGTATCATGATGACACTAAATTCATATCGTTCAATAGTAACTCTGAACGTGAATGGGCTGAATGATCCCATCAAAAGGTGCAGGGTTTCAGACTGGATAAAAAGGCAAGACCCATCTATTTGCTGTCTACAGGAAACTCATTGTAGGCATAAGGACACCTACAGCCTGAAAATAAAAGGTTGAAGAACCATTTACCATTCAAATGGTCCTCAAAAGAAAGCAGGGGTAGCCATCCTTATATCAGATAAATTTAAGTTTATCCAAAATACTGTAGTAAGAGATGAAGAGGGGCACTATATCATACTTAAAGGATCTATGCAACAAGAGTACCTAACAATCATGAATATTTATGCCCGGAATGCGGGAGCTGCCAAGTATATCAATCAATTAATCACCAAAGTTAAGACATACTTAGATAATAATACATTTATACGTGGTGACTTCAATGTAGTGATTTCTACAATCAACAGATTTTCTAGCACACCATCTCCAAAGAAACAAGAGTTTTAAATGATACACTGGACCAGATGGATTTCACAGATATTTACATAACTTTACATCCAAACGCAACTGAATACACATTCTTCTCAAGTGCACATGGAACTTTCTCCAGAATAGACCACATACTGGGTCACAAATCAGGTCTTACCCGACACCAAAAGATTGGGATCGTCCCCTGCATATTCTCAGACCATAATGCTTTGAAATTACAACTAAATCACAAGAAGAAGTTTGGAAGGATTTAAAACATGTGGAGGTTAAGGACCATCCTGCTAAAAGATGAAAGGGTCAACCAGGAAATTAGGGAAGAATTAAAAAGATTCATGGAAACTGAGAATGAAGATACAACAGTTCAAAATCTTTGGGATGCAGCAAAAGCAGTCCTGAGGGGGAAACACATCACAATACAAGCATCCATCCAAAAACTGGAAATAACTCAAATACAAAAGCTAACCTTGCACCTAAAGACACTGGAAAAAAAAACAGCAAATAGATCCTACACCCAGCAGAAGAGAGTTAATAAAGATTCAAGCAGAACTCAATAAATTGAGACAGAAGAGCTGTGGAACAGATCAACAAAACCAGGAGTTGCTTATTTGAAAGAATTAATAAGATAGATAAAACTTTAGCCAGCTTTCTAAAGAACAAAAGAGAAAAGACTCAAATTAATAAAATCACAAATGAAAAAGGAGAGATCACCACCAATACCAAGGAAATAAAAAGCGATTTTAAAAACATATTATGAACAGCTATATGCCAATAAATTAGGCAATCTAGAAGAAATGGATGCATTTCTGGAAAACCACAAACTACCAAAACTGGAACAGGAAGAAATAGAAAACCTGGCCAGGCCAATAACCAGGGAGGAAATTGAAGCAGTCCTCGAAAACCTCCCAAGACACAAAAGTCCAGAGCCAGAAGGCTTCCCAGGGGAATTCTATCAAACGTTTAAAAAAGAAACAATATCTATTCTACTAAAGCTGTTCAGAAAGATAGAAAGAGATGGAGTACTTCCAAATTCGTTCTATGAGGCCAGTATCACCTTAATTCCAAAACCAAAGACCCCACCACAAAGGAGAATTACAGACCAATATCCCTGATGAACATGGATGCAAAAATTCTCAACAAGATACTAGCCAATAGGATCCAAAAATACGTTAAGAAGATTATTCACCCTGACCAAGTGGGATTTATCCCCGGGATGCAAGGCTGGTTCAACACTTGTAAAGCAATCAATGTGATAGATCATATCAGCAAGAGAAAAACCAAGAACCATATGATCCTCTCAATAGATGCAGAGAAAGCATTTGACAAAATACAGCATCCATTCCTGATCAAAACTCTTCAGAGTGTAGGGATAGAGGGAACATTCCTCAACATCTTAAAAGCCATCTATGAAAAGCCCACAGCAAATATAATTCTCAATGGGGAAGCACTGGGAGCCTTTCCCCTAAGATCAGGAACAAGATAGGGATGTCCACTCTCACTACTGCTATTCAACATAGTACTAGAAGTCCTAGCCTCAGCAATCAGACAACAAAAAGAAATAAAAGGCATTCACATGGGCAAAGAGGAAGTCAAACTCTCCCTCTTTGCAGATGATAGGATTCTGTACATAGAAAACCCAAAAGCCTCCACCCAAAGATTGCTAGAACTCATACAGCAATTCGGCAGTGTGGCAGGATACAAAATCAATGCCCAGAAATCAGTGGCATTTCTATACACTAACAATGAGACTGAAGAAAGAGAAATGAAGGAGTCAATTGCATTGACAATTGCACCCAAAAGCATAAGATACCTAGGAGTAAACCTTACCAGAGAGGTAAAAGATCTATACCCTTAAAACTACAGAAAACTTCTGAAAGAAACTGAGGAAGACACAAAGAGATGAAAAAATATTCCATGCTCATGGATTGGAAGAATTAATACTGTGAAAATGTCAATGTTACCCAGGGCGATTTACATGCTTAATGCAATCCCTATCAAAATACCATGGACTTTCTTCAGAGAGTTGGAACAAATAATCTTAAGATTTGTGTGAAATTAGAAAAGACCCCGAATAGCCAGGGGAATTAAAAAAAAGAAAACCATAGCTGGGGGCATCACAATGCCATATTTCAGGTTGTACTGCAAGCTGTGGTCATCAAAACAGTGTGGTACTGGCACAAAAACAGACACATAGATCAATGGAACTGAATAGAGAATCCAGAAATGGGCCTTCACCTCTATGGTTAACTAATGTTAGACAAAGCAAGAAAGACTATCCACTGGAAAAAAGACAGTCTCTTCAATAAATGGTACTGGGAAAATTGGACATCCAGATGCAGAAGAATGAAACTAGACCATTTTTTTAGATCATACACAAAGATACACTCAAAATGGATGAGAGATCTAAATGTGAGACAAGATTCCATCAAAATCCTGGAGGAGAACACAGGCAACATCCATTTTGAACTTGGCCACAGCAACTTCTTGCAAGATACATCCATGAAGGCAAGAGAAACAAAAGCAAAAATAAATTATTGGGCCTTCTTCAAGATAAGAAGCTTTTGCACAGTAAAAGAAACAGTCCACAAAACTAAAAGAAAACCTACAGAATGGGAGAATATATCTGCAAATGACCTCTCAGATAAAGGGCTAGTATCCAAGATCTATAAAGAACTTATTAAAATCAACAGCAAACAAACAATCCAATCGTGAAATAGGTAAAAGACATGAACATAAATTTTACAGAGGAAGACATAGACATAGCCAACAAGCACATGAGAAAATGCTCCGCATCACTGGCCATCAGGGAAATACAAAACCACAATGAGATACCACTTCACAGCAGTGAGAATGGGGAAAATTAACAAGACAAGAAACAACACATGTTGGAGAGGATGTGGAGAAAGGGAAACCCTCTTGCGCTGTTGGTGGGAATGTGAACTGGTGCAGCCACTCTGGAAAACTGTGGGGAGGTTCCTCAAAGAGTTAAAAATAGATCTGCCTTATGACCCAGCAATTGCACTGCTGGGGATTTACCCCAAAGATACGGATACACTGAAATGGCAGGACACCTGCACCCCAATGTTTATAGCAGCAATGTCCACAATAGCCAAACTGTGGATGGAGCCTCGGTGTCCACCCATAGATGAATGGATAAAGAAGATGTGTTCTATGTGTACAATGTAATATTACTCAGCCACTAGAAACGACAAATACCCACCATTTGCTTCGACGTGGTGGGACCTGGAGGGTATTGTGCTGAGTGAAATAAGTCAGTTGGAAAAGGACAAACATTATATGGTCTCATTCATTTGGGAATATAAAAGTTAGTGAAAGGGAATAAAGGGAAAGGAGAAAAACTTTGTTGATGTGTTCCACAGTTCTGATCTCTATTTCATTGAGTTCTGCTCGAATCTTTATTAACTCTCTTCTTCTGCTGGGTGTAGGATCTAGTTGCTATTTTTTCTCCAGCGCCTTTAGGTGCAAGGTTAACTTTTGTATTTGAGTTTTTTCCAGTTTTTGATCGATGCTTGTATTGCGATGTATTTCCCCCTCAGGACTGGTCTTGTTGTGTCCCAAAGATTTTGAACTGTTGTATCTTCATTCTCACTAGTTTTCATGAATCTTTTTAATTCTTCTCGAAGTTCCTGATTGACCCTTTCATCTTTTAGCAGGATGGTCTTTAATCTCCACATGTTTGAATTTCTTCTTTTGATTTAGTTGTAGTTTCAAAACATTATGGTCTGAAAATATGCAGGGGATGATCCTAATCTTTTGGTATCGGTTGAGACCTGATTTGTGACCCAGTATGTGGTCTATTCTGGAGAAAGTTTGATGTGTATCTGAGAAGAATGTGTATTCAGTTGTGTTTGGATGTAAAATTATGTCAATATCTGTGAAATCTTTCTGGTTCAGTGTATCATTTAAAACTCTTGTTTCTTTGGAGATGGTGTGCTAGAAAATCTATCATTTGCAGATAACGTGGTGTTGAAGTCTCCCAGAATTAGTGTATTATTATCTAAGTATGTCTTAACTTTGGTTATTAATTGATTGATATACTTGGCAGCTCCCACATTTGGGGCATAAATATTCATGATTGTTAGGTCCTCTTGTTGGATAGATGCTTTAAGTATAATATAGTGTCCCTCTTCATCTACAGTCTTTGGGATTAGCCTTAATATATCTTATATGAGGATTGCTACTGCTGTCTTTTAGGACCATTTGAATGGTAAATGGTTCTCCAACCTTTTATTTTCAAGCTGTAGGTGTCCTTATGCCTACAATGAGTTTCCTGTAGACAGCAAATAGATGGGTCTTGCTTTTTTATCCAGTCTGAAACCCTGCGCCTTTTGATGGGATCATTCAGCCCATTCACGTTCAGAGTTACTATTGAAAGATATGAATTTAGTGTCATCATGATACCTATTCAGTCCCTGTTTTTTGTGGATTGTTTCCTTGGACTTCCTCTTTATTTTACAGAGTCCCCCTTAATATTTCTTGGATAGCCATTTTGGTGGTCACATATTCTTTCAGTTTCTGCCTATCTTGGAAGCTTTTTATCTCTCTTCTATTCTGAATGAGAGCCTTGCTGTGTAGAGTATTCTTGGCTGCAGGCTCTTCTCATTTAGGACCCTGAATATATCCTGTCAGCCCTTTCTGGCCTTCCCTGTCTCTGTGGAGAGGTCTGCTGTTAACTTAATACTTCTCTCCATAAAGGTTAGGGATCTCTTGTCTCTTGCTTCTTTAAGGATCTTATCTTTATCTTTGAAATTTGCAAGTTTCACTATTAAATTTCAGGGTGTTGAACAGTTTTTATTGCTTTTAGGGGGGGGATGTCGCTATCTTCTGGATCTGAAGCCTGTTTCCCTCCCCAAGTTGGGGAACTCCTCAGCCCTGATTTGTTCAAATACACTTTCTGGTCCTTTGTCCTTTTCAGGGCCCTCTGGAACCCCAGTTGAATGTAGATTTTTCCTTCTGAGGCTGTCATTTATTTCCCTTAACCTTTCCTCATGATCTTTTAATTGTTTTCTCTTTTTCCTCAGTTTCCCTCCTTGTCATCAACTTGTCTTCCCTGTCACTCCCTCGTTCCTCTACCTCATTAACCCTGGTCTTTAGGACCTCAAGTTTGGATTGCATCTCATTTAATTGATTTTTAATTTCCGCCTGATTAGGTCTAAATTCTGCAGTCATGAAGTCTCTTGAATCCTTTATGCCTTTTTCCAGAGCCACCAGTAGTTTTATAATTTTGCTTCTGAATTGGCTTTCTGACATTGAATTGTAATCCAAATTCTGTGACTCTGCGGGAGAGGGTACTGTTTCTGTTTGTTTCTTTTGTGGTGAGTTCTTCTTTCTAGCTATTTTGGTCAATGCAGAATGGCTAAAAAAATGTTGTACTGGAAAAAGGAAGAAAAAAGAGAAAAATGGGGAAAACAAAGAACAAAAAACATAAAACAAAAAGTAAAACATAACAAACAAAACAAAACAAAACAGAACAAAACAAAAGAAACAAGGAGGGGTATCCTCTGATTCTATATAATGTAATCCCTCTACTTCCCCTGGATCTTTCCAGCACTGCTTGGCGAGGACTTGCTCTTCCCTTGTCCTTCTAGCAGGTCTTCTGTGGGAGGGGCTGCTGTACTGATTCTCAGGTGTGTGCACCTTGGGGAGGTGCCCCGCCCCCTGCCAGGTGTCAGGCTCAGTGAGAGCTGTTTACCCCGTGAGGCCCCTGTTCCCTGGTGGCCCTGCTCTGTCCTAGGCACAAGGTGACACAAGGAGGAACAACCACACTGGCGGCGGCCAGTTCTCCAGCTCTGGAGTCAGCTCCAGCAGTAACTCCCATAGCTCCCAGTCGGCAGGGGCCTGGATGCTCTGGGGGCGAGGGGCGCTGACCTGCACAACTTGGAGGCGACCTGTGGTAGGAGCATCCTCGCTGTCCTATGTCCTCCCAGCCTCCCCCTATCCCAGGGGGAGAGCAGGATCCTGGGCTGTGTTCCCCGGCGCCCTGCGCTCCAGGGTCTGCGCTGCTTGAATCGTGCTCCCAGGGCTGCTGCTGGAATCATGCTCCCAGGGCCGTGCAGCCTTCTCTGTGCTGAGCCACCACCTGAGTTGTTCCCAGGGCTGCTGGGCGCACACTTCAGCCCTTTAAGGACCTCGGCCTGTGGGATGTGGCGTGCTCTCCCCTGGGGCACACTTCCTCTGTTAGTGACCCTGGGAACCTGGGGGCTCCACTGTCCTTCCTGAGATCCTGCCTGAGTTTCCTGCGAATGCCTTTCCATCTGGGAAGATTGGTAAAGTTCCTGCTTCTCTGGGGCTGGGCTTTCCTGTCCTGGGGGCTCTCACTGCCCCAGCCTTAGCCCAGCTCCTCTTGGGGCCCCTCCCCCTTGGATGCTTTTTTATTTCTTTTCTGTCTTCCTACCTTGATAGAAGCATGAACGCTTCTCTCTGTAGCATTCCAGCTGTTCTCTCTTTAATTCTCAGACTGATTTCGTAGGTTTTCAGGATGGTTTGAAAGATATCTAGGTAAGTTGGTGGAAACAGGTGACTTGGGGACCCTACTCTTCCGCCATCTTGCCCCGCCCCCTCCAAAGAAAAATTCTTAATAACTCATGTGTGAAAATAGAAACTGTAAAAATATTTAAAATGTTCATCATATGTGAATTTCATGAAAAACAAAGTGGGGAAAATACGGAGATGCAGCTATGGCTACAATTTTTTAAATATTTTATTTATTTATTTGACAGAGAGAAAAAGAGAGAGAGAGAGAGCAATAACAGGGGCGGGTAGCAGGCAGAGGGAGAAGCAAATTCCTTGCTGAGCAAGAACCTTATGTGGGGCTTGATCCCAGCACCCTGAGATCATTTCCTGAGCCAAAGGCAGATGTTTAACCAACTGAGGCACCCCTATGGCTCCAGGTGGAATGAAGTTCATAGGTTCAATGTTATGTATCAGGAAAAAATTTAAAAAATTATAAGCTTAATGGAATTTTAAATTTTTGTTACATCTGTATATGAACCTCAATTATCTGTTAGTTTTATTGTTTTGACTCTTATTTAAATTATATCTTAGTTTATATAGCATAAATGGTAAAGTCATAATAAAAACAAAAATCAGAATATGGTAGGTATGTGTACTAACCATGTTTTTTAGTTTCTGTATTTTATATTTTGTCATCATAGGGTCTTGATGACTAGAGAGGAACTACCTTTCCCAGAGTGAGCAAATTCCTACAGATAGCAAGCAACTACCCAGTTAGCATGGCTTTCATAAACAAGCTAACCAATCTAGGGTCCATCCCAAACCCGGACCCTGCCTGCTTTATCATGTACTAGCACTTGTGAGACACTAACGTTCTCCCCTAATCAATCCCAGGTTAGATATGGGACACCTAGGGATAGCTCCTACATCCCTCAACACATTGAACTTATTCCAATCATCTAATCCAAAATCTGGTCCACCCACTTATAGTTCTTTACCCATTCCTTCCCAAGAAAAACACAATAAAGGCTTTCCCACAATTTTCTTCACTGCCTATGAATGACTCTAGTGTTCTTTCTTGTGACCCTGTGTAGCATGACATGCTGCCCTCTTCTTGGGAGCTATGAGGAATAAACTCTATTTTTCATTGGAATCATCTAATCTGTTGCCCTCACTACACCTGAATGAAACTTGGGTACATTTTAAACAGGCTAGAGGAAGTGACGTCACCAAGATGGTGAAGTAATAGACTCTAGCCTCTCTTTTCCCACAAATATCAGCAGTTAGAGAGCTATCCACAAATAAAGAACAGCTCTGGGAGGACTCAGAACCTTAAGCAAAACAATGGAACAAAAAACCTGAACATAGCCACACAAAATGGGAATGAGGAATAGTGTCACCCCATCTTCTAAACCAATACTGCTCACCACCAAGGGGGAACCTCCTGGGTAGAAAGAGTTTCCCTTCCCAAAAAAGGGAGAACAGGGTGACTGACCAGCTTCCCCAGTCTTTTGGGGGCACTGCACAAAAGGCTCTGCTTTGGTTTGTCCCCACTCAGACACTGACAATGCTGACACTACAGAAACATCTAGGAGCAAGAAAGATGAGAAGGGGCTACCAATATCACCAGGCAGCAAGAACAAGTATAGTTCCCAGTGAGCTGCTCTGCAGAAGGCACCAGCAACTTCTTCCACTAAAGAAACCAATGGCCATCACAGTTGTTAAGAACCACCTATGGCTGTCACCCCTTTTCACCCCACAGGTATTCACAGTCCCAGATGCCAGCTACCTAAGTCTCTCCCTGTGTCTTCCTGCCCTGTTCTTCCCATAGCTCAGAATCTAGCCAAAGCCTTTGCAGCTGTGTGGGTGTCAGATGCCAGCTTAGATCCCCACAGCTGACTCCCACAACTATGCCTGTGCTTGAGGCTAATCCCTTCTGCTGTGTACCTGCATGCCACTGACCTGTCACTAGTCTCTACTGCTGTGTGCATGCCAGAGGTGGCATCCAGCAGCTATAGAGTGGCATCTGGGTGGCTCATTCAGTTAAGCATCTGCCTTTGGCTCGGGTCATGATCCCAGGGTCCTGGGATTGAGCCCCATTTGTGTTCCCTGCTCAGCCAGGAGCCTGCCTATCCCTATCCCTATCCCTATCCCTCTTCCCTCTCCCTGCTTGTTCTATCTCTGTGTGTGTCTCTCTCTCCATCCCTCCCTGTTGTCTCTCTCTCTCAAATAAATAAATATTTTTTTTAAGAAAAAAGATCCTACAGCTATAGAAGTGCATACTGATGGCCAAGGCCCCCACATCTAGTCCTGAGCACAGATTCATCCCTATATCCTATTCAGTCTCTAGTCTACACCACTAGGCTCACCTGCAGCTAACCACATGGATGTGTAGCTGCACACCCCTGGTCTGACCTCTCTCACCAGCCTCCACAGCAGTGTGTTTGTCTGTTTGCAGATTGCAGCCACAGGAATACATGCTGACACCCAGAGCCTGAGAGGTGCTTGTGGGCCTAGCAATGGCTCTGACTCCTGTCACTGGCCTGTGCTACTGGACTTCCTGGCAATTAGCCCCTCTAGCCATGCACCTGCACCCTGCCAACCCAATTCCTGTCACTAGTCTCCATTGCTTGCATGTACCCAAGGCAAAGCCAAAGTCACAGGAGTTTCTACCAACAGCCAGGGCCCCAGAGCTAAAAGTATTGCCAAGTTTGCCCTGGCCCTTGCTACTCTGTGTATGTAAGTAGCCCCTGCCACTGCACAGACACCTGGAGCTGGCTCATTAGCCAAGTGTGTGCATATGACCGGCTCTGCCCACCACTGTCACTTGCCCTGGTCCCTAGCCACTGGACCCGGAAGCACTGCTGAGGACCCCAACAGATGTTGCAGCCATTGTAGAATACCTGCAGTGCTTGCCAAAGACCATGCAATAGTCAATGCTGTGGATTTGAGGAGCCTGAGACAATGAGACATCACACCCCCTGAACCAGAGCCAACCGCCACATACCCGTGAACTTGACATACTGCACTAGTAGACCTGGGGTCAAACCACACTCTAGTGTGCCCCTACCTGCAGGTGAAGGTCTTTTCTTACTGAAGTCAGTCCATAAAGTCTTGAAGAAGTCACTCCTTCAAGTATTCAGATAACTATGCAAGGCTACAGAAATCACAAAGAATCAGAAAAATATGATGCTACCAAAGGAAATCAACTTCCAGTAACTAACCCCCCACAAATGGAGATACATGAATCTCCCAAGGAAGAATTCAAAGTAATTGTTCTAAGTATACTCAGAGATCTATGAGAACACAGATAAACAATTTAACAAAATCAGGGATACAACATAAAAACAAAATGAGAAGTCCAGCAACATAAAAACGGGAAGTCCAGCAAAGAGACAGAAAACATGATAAAGCACCAAACAGAAATTTTGTTGCTGAAGAATACAATGACTGAAAAATTCAACAGAGAACTATAAATTATAAATAAAGGAGGCAATGAAACTTATTCCACAGCAATACAAAATATTGCTCTATAAAGATACTAAAAAAAAAAAAAAAAAGAAAAAGAAAAACTACAGGGATATCTCTGTATGATCATAGGTACAAAAGTCCTCAACAAAATACTAGCAAATTGAATTCAACAGCATTTAAAAGGATCATAGTCTGTGATCAACTGGAATCTATCCCTGGGATTCAAAGATAGTTCAGTATACACCTATCAATAAATGGGATATACCACATTAATAGAATGAAAAACAAAATCATATGATCATCTCAATATGGAGAAAACTCATTTGATAGAAATCAATAAAAATGTCATGATAAATATTCTCAACAAATTTGGTATAGAAGGAACCTACCTCAACATAATAAAGGCCATATGTGACAAATCTACATCTAATATACTCAATGTTTAATGGTTAAAAGCTTTCCCTCTAATTTCAGGAATAGGACCAAGGGTGCCTACTCTCACCAATACTATTCAACATAGTACTAGAAATCCATGCCAGAGAAATTAGGCAAAAAGAAGGAAAAGAAGAGAAAGAAAAGAAAGAAAAGAAAGAAAAGAAAAAAAAAGAAAAGAAAAGAAAAAAGAAACAGAAGGTATCTCATTCAGAAGGAAGAAGTAAAATTGTCTTTGTTGGTTGATGACATGATCTTCTCTACAGAAAATCCTAGTCTCCACCAAAAAACACTATTAGAACTAACAAATAAATTCAATAAACTATCAGGTTATGAAATAAATATACAAAAATCAGTTTTTTCTATATACTAATAATCAACCATCTGAAGATGAAATAAAGAAAATAATCTCACTTACAATAGCATCAAAACCAGTAAGATACTTAGAAACAAATTTATCCAAGGAAATGAAAGATCTATACACCAAAAACTATAAGACACTGATGAAAGAAATTTAGGAAGATGAAAATAAATTGAATGATATTACATATTCATAGACTAGAAGAGTTAATATTGTTAAAATATCCCTACTACCCAAAGCCATCCAGAGATTCCATGCAATCTCTTATAAAAATTCCAATGGCATTTTTCACAGAAATAGAAGAAAACTATACTAAAATTCATATGGAAGTACAAAAGACCTCAAAGAAATCATGAAAAAGAACAAAGTTGGAAGCATCACACTTCCTGATTTCAAACTATATTACAAAGTTGTAGCAATCCAACAGTATGGTACTGGCATAAAAACAGTCACATAAACTAAAGGAACAGAATCAACAGCCCAGAAATAAACCCATGCATATATGGTCATATATGATCAAGGGGGCCAAGAGTTATCAATAAAGAATGAATAATCTTGTCAATAAAAATGTTGAGAAAACTGGATATCTACATAGGAAAGAAATTGTATCCCTATCTTACAGCACCCACAAAATTAACTATAAATGGATTGAAAACCTAAAAATATGACCTGAAACAATAAAATTCCTAGAAGAAAATGGGAAAATCTTTTTTACATCAATATCTGCAATATTTTTGGCAATTACACTAAAAGCACAGTTAAAAGCAAAAATCAACAAGTAGGAGTACACGGAACTAAAAAGCTTCTGCACAGAAAAGAAGCAATCAAGAAAATGAAACAGCAACCTACAGAATGGGAAAAAGAGATTTGCAATTCATATACCCAATAAAGGGCTACTATACAAACATATAAGGAACTCTTACAATCCAACATCAAAGGAAAAAAATGCCCAATCTAATTTAAAAAGTTGACAGAGGTCTTTAATTGACATTTCTTTGAAGAAGATACACAAATGGGCAGGTAGTGCATGAAATGGTGTACGACGTCACTACTAGTAGGAAAATGCAAATCAAAACCATAATGAGTTATCTCCTCACACTTGTTACAATGGTTATTACCAAAAGAACAAAGATAGCTAATGTTGGTTGAGATGTGAAGAAAAGGGAATATGGTACATTCTGGTGGGAATGTAATTTGGTATAGCCACTATGGAAAACAGTATGAACATTCCTCAAAAATTAAAAATAAAACTACCATATAATTCAGCAACCCCACTTCTAGTTATATAACCAAAGGAAATCACTATCTCAAAGAGATATCTGTATTCCCATGGTCATTGCAGCACTATTCACAATAGCCAAGACATGAAAACATCTTAAGTGTCCATTCATGGATGAATGGATCAAAAATATATGATTTGTATACAAACACACACACACATACACACACAGGAATATTACTCATTCATAAAAGAGGAAATCCTGCCACTCATAACAATATGGATGGACAATGAAAGCATTATGCTGAGTAAAATAAGTCAGACAAAGACAAATACTGTCTGACCTCACTTACATATGGAATCTATAAACATTAAACTCATAGAAAAAAATGATAGAATGGTGGTTGCTAGGGACTGAGAAGTAGGGAGAATGGGGTGGTTGGTGAAAGGTGGCAAACGTTCAGTTATATGATGAGTAAGTTATGGGAATTTTTAAGGAACAGCATGGGGCTCTATAATATAGTTATACAGGTTAATAATGCTGTATTGTATATTTGAAAGTTGCTATGAGAGTAACATTTTGATGTTCTCACCATATCAACAATAATAAAAGTGGTAATTAGGGACGCCTAGGTGGCTTAGCAGTTAAGCATCTGCTTTCAGCTCAGGGTGTGATGCTGGAGTCCTGGGATGGAGTCCCACATCAGGATCCCTGCATGGAGCCTGCTTCTCCCTCTGCCTGTGTTTCTGCCTCTCTATCTCTCCGTATCTCTCATGAATAAATAAATAAAATAAATAAAATCTTTTTTAAAAAGTGGTAATTTCAAAAATAAAAAATAAAAAGTAATTATATAAAGGGAAGGACATGTTAAGTAACCTTTTTAATAAACATTTCACAATATAAACTTGTATCAAATCATCACATTGTATACCTTAAACTTACATAATATGTCATATCTCAGTTAATCTGGGGGGGAAAGAATATATAAATCTATATCTTTGTCTAAATGTTTGAAATATTTCCTAATCGAAAAAAAAAAAGAAATATTTCCTAATCGAGGCCTTACTGAATTATAAAGAATAAAAACATTTCAAATACTTTTATAAATATGATACAAACTTTATAAAATATATGTTTGAGTATATCAAATATTACACAAACATAATATTGAGGAGCTAATCATTCAACTTAATTTTTCAAAAAATCAAAAACCACAAAGAAAGAGACATGTAAATAATAACAAATAAAGTAGAAATTAATGACATAGAAAAGCAAATAAAACAGAGAGAGGATTAGCAAGCCAAAAGTGGATTCTTTGGAATAAACTATTAACTTAGACAAACCTCTGGCAAAACTCATCAAGAATGAAAGAAAGAAGGCAAAAATAAATAGGTCACTAAAATGAAAAGATGAACATAATAGAAAATATAGTTAAAAATTTGTAACAACTTCTACACAAAGCATCAGGCCCATGTAGTTGTTCAGGTAAATCCGAGTGAATGATCTTCATATTAATCACTGTGCTCCAGATAAGAAACTAGGAGGGAAATCTATGTGATGCAATAACCTTGATAGCTACCTGAAAATAGTTAAATAAATAAGTTACACGAATGGATGGGTGGATTTGTTGGATAGATATAGATAAGTAGATAGATATCAAGTAGAATTTACCCCAAAATGCAAGTACGAGAAACACCAGAAAAATCTACTAATGCAAATGGCCATTTTAACAGATTAAAAGAACAGAATAATGACCATTTCAATAGATGCAGAAAATGTGGATGATAAAATTCTGTCAATTCTTGATAAAATGTGTATGCAAATTAGAAATCTATGGAGACTTTCTTAACCGAGTGAAATGTATCTAACAAAATGTAATGTAAACATCACACTTAAGCATAGTTATTCTAATTTCAGATATTGTGAGAAAAAGGAACTCTAGAGTCCTGACCCAGGATATGTAAATTAATACGCTGCTTTAGAGATAAGTTTGAAAATATCCCATAAAGCTGAATATGTGAGTATTTCTTACCTAGCAATTTCATTTATATTTATACTCCCAAGAGTAACTTTGCAAGTGGGTACATGAAGAAAATGTGTATAAGGATGTTCATTACCACACTAATTGCATTAAGAAAAATATCAGAAGCTCTTTCAAGAGAAGAAATGATAATTAAAATCTTATTTTAAAAAAATCTTATTTAGTCATATACTAAATTACTAGAGAATAAACATAGATGCTTACATCAATGAGTAAATCTAGAAACAAAATTGAGTTAAACAAGATTGTAAATATATATATATGTAAAACATGTCTTTTAATTTTGAATACATACAAAATAATAGCACATATTGATATGGCTATCTAGGAAAATGCAAAACAAATAAACAAAATTCAGAAGAAGAATACATACCAATCTCAGCGTAATGAATAACTTAAGGAAAGATGGAAGGAAACGGAGCTGATGGGTTGCTTTGCCTGTATCTCCCAAATATGTATCCTCAGCTCTAATCTCACCTCTGAAATCCAGACTCATATATCCTATACATATAATACCCTATGTATATACTTGGGTGTCTATTAGAAATCTGAAATATAATATGTACAAAACAGAACTTTTAATTCCTCCCTCTAGAATGTGTAACTCCTACAGTGGTTCTCTTCTTACTATGTGAAACCACCATTCACCTGGTTGCTCATACCAAAAACCATGGCAGCATACTTGTCTTTCTCTCATATATCATAAACAGACCACCAGCAAATACAATCCATTCTGTGTCTCTGCAGTCTATGCTGCATCCAAACACTTCTCAACAACCTCAATACTTCTACCCTATTTCAAGTCACCATTGTTTCTGATCTGGACTACAACACTAGCCTCTCTACTGGTTTCCCCTTTCCCCTACTCTTGTTTCTCCACCACCCACACTATGTGTTCTATTTAAATCATAAATATAACCATGTCGCTCTGCTGCTAAAGCCTTTTAAAATTTTTAACAGGGTTATTTGTTTTTTTGCTATTGAGTTAAATTCCTTATGTATTTTAGTTATTTACCACTTTTCAGATGTTAGGATTGCAAATATTTTCTCCCATTCTGTAGTTGGTCTTTTCACTCTGCTGTTTCTTTTGCTGTACAGAGCTTTGATAGTTTGATACAATCCTACCTGTCCGTTTTTTCTTTTGCTGCACGTGCTTTTGGGGTCACATATTAAAACAAAACTTCCCAGAAAAGTGTTGAAAAGTGTTTTGACTATATTTTTAATCGTTTCAGGTCTTATTTTTTAAACTTGAATTCATTTTGACTTGCTTTTTTGTATACAGTAGAAGATAAGGGTTGTACTTTATTCTCCACATGAAGATATTTAGTTTTTCCAACATCATTTGTTGAAAAGACCATACATCCTATTCCCATAGTGTGTTTTTGGCACCCTTGTCAAAAATAAGTTGATCGTAAATGTGTTGATTTATTTCTGGGCTCACCATCCCATTGGATTTTATGCCTATTTTTACTTTAGTACCATATTGTTTCAATTACTTAGCTTTTATAATATTTTTTGAAATGAAAAATCATGAGACAAGGAAGAAGACATGATACAGGGTCATAGAAGATAGTCATTAAAGCTTGGAATAGCCACATAAGCTATCATTAGGTTAACCAGGGCTGAGTACAATGATTGACAAGCAATGCTGAGGATCTAGCAGAGGTTGGAAGCCATCAATCTGCAGAATTTAAGTTCTTTTATTTGAAAATGAAGGCTGCAAAAGCTAGGAAGGGGAAGGCCAAAAGGAAGACTTTTGTTAGTGAGTATGTCTTAGTTCTTAAAAATTCATAAAGTGACCACCAGATCAAGAAGAAATGAAGTCAAAACTCTCTTCTCCTTCCACATTGTTAAATACAGTACCAGGTGTAGGCAAACTAAAACATCACCACTGCTATGAGAATGTAGTCATCACAGAAAGGCCCTCTGATCCAAAGAAGCCCTTTCACCTGGTGTCACAGAAACCCTACACTTCTACCAAAAGAAACTCCTATTAATGGATTAGGTCACATCTATCCTAGAAATCATTTCTCAGAAAGGGAAAGAAAAGCTTAGCCATCAGTAAAATTCTGCAATTAATTTATTCATCATATTTCTTTATCTTGGTACTGGAGCCTAAGAACTAGCTCTGACGTGGAGTGAGTGAGGCATCAATCAAAGACAGCCTTTCTTTCTTCCACAGGCTTACCTATGACCAGATATATGGCCATATAACTTCAAGACTCTCCCATCACTTCATATAGATCCCTAAGTGGCAAATCTCCCAATCAGCTCCTTCCTACCTTGCCATATAGATTTGTCTTTGCACAGATAGTTCAGGTGTTACAAAATCTTTCCCATAAGGATCAAAGCTAGGCCATCACAGTTTAGACACATGTAGTTTCCATCTGAGGAGTTTCCAGAACTTTGCAAACCACACAGAGGGAAATCAACAGTGCTAAGCTTTATGTACCAGAAGATTCAAATAACATGCTTAAGTGCATAATTTTCTTTTTCTCTTTTTTAAATTTTACCTATTTATTCAAAAGAGACAGAGAGAGAGAGAGAGGCAGAGACACGGCAGAGGGAGAAGCAGGCTCCATGCAGGGAGCCCAACGTGGGACTCGATCCTGGGTCTCCAGAATCACACCCTGGGCTGAAAGTGGCACTAAACCGCTAAGCCACCCGGGCTGCCCCATAATTTTCTTTTTCTTGTGTAACAAGAATTCTAGATGTAGCTATCAAGAACTGTTGTAAGAGCTTTACAAATATCATCAGGGATCCAGACTTCCATCTTTGTGTTCACTGGATAGCTGCAAAAAGAGGGAAAGAAAAGAGAGAGTGGCAAAAGCACATGCCAATTGAGTCTTGGCCCTTTTCATTAGGAAAACTATACTTTTACTGGAAGCTCAAACCAATAAAAGGTCCACATCATCTTCTTAGGCAGAATTGGGTCACATAGCCAACTAATTCAAGGGGACCTGAGAAGATAACTTGTTTTGAGCTAGAGATTTTACCATCTTGAATTAAGTAGGAGTTCTGTGGATAATGAGAATGAAAAAAAAAAAAAGATAATGAATAGACAATTAGCAAAGTATACCACAGATAACAAGAAGGTTTTTAAGAGCCAAAGATAAAAAATAATAAAGAATAGGCTGGAGAATATACTACAAACATTTAAAGGAGGTTACATTTGAAATTGAGAGGAGGGCTTCAGGAAACAAATTAAAATATTGTTTTAGTTATTACAGAGATATGTTATATTGAATTTTTTAAGTCAAGCTATAAAAACAGAAACTTGTAATAGGCTAAAAACAACAAAAAACAAAACAAAACATAGGCAACATCTCTGGGCTGCATCTCAAAGCTTGCCACCACACCTAGATTTCTCACCTAATTTAAACCAATTGCCATGTCTTATGTGATACACATTTTTCAGTAAGCTCTCTATATTTTGGGGATCACAGATGTATTTCCCAAGTTCACCATGGCATAGTTTCTTAACTTGGGTCTGGTCCATTCAATTCTGATTCTAGGCCAAATTTGCCTCCATGTGATTTGCTTTCTCCTAAGGAAATTGACTTACCGGCTACAGAGCAGGTGCATGTTGAGCAACTACATCATTGTCCACTACCATTATCTCACTGTCAGTCCCATACCTAAGTACACACTGGTTGACAACTCCAGAGCTCTTTCTCATCTTATCAGAACCTATCATCCATCATCAAACAATGAAAACAATGCTCAAAGCAATTAAGAACTTTTCCTATCATAGAAATTATAAGTGGTAGAGCTGAGAGTAAAGGCAAAAATAAATAAAATAAAAATTAAGGGGCTCCTGGATGGCTCAGTGGTTTGAGCATCTGCCTTTGGCTCAGGTCATGATCCCAGGGTCCTGGGATTGAGTCCCACATTGGGCTCCCTGCAGGGAGCCTGCTTCTCCCTCTGCCTATGTCTCTGCCCCTCTCTCTATGTCTCTCATAAATAAATAAATAAAATCTCTAAAATATTTTTTAAAAAACATCCAGGGTCCTCTTAGTTTATTTGGCACTTCTAGATAATTTTTGAAGAAAGGCAAATATAGTTAATACACAGTTACTGAACTACCTTTGTCTTAAGAGATAGTATTCATGGCCTCTGTAAGTTAGACTTCTGATATATGTCATAAACATGGAAAGAGCAAAAAACTAATAGTGTCATTAATTGTCACCTTTAACATCCCTCATTTTCCTTGAACATGATCCCACAGTAAGTGCTAGAGCCTGGTGACTATCTGGACTAGTATATTCTATAGAAATTGCCTTTATTTTACTTTCTATGACAGTATCCTCAGATTTACTACATCTTCATTGTTCTTTACAGAGCTTTTAAATAGTTACAAAGTCAACAGTTCTGACTATAGAAAGCTAGAAAATGTAGCTAAAAGGGTATCAAATTAATAGAAAGTCTAAAAGTCAAACATAGAAGATAGATAGATGATAGATAGATGATAGATAGATAGATAGATGATAGATAGATAGACCCGCCAGGCCATAACATTCACATTTCTGTGTAAGTTTCTATTGTGAAGATACAATTCAAGAGGAGATGAGAGAAAAGATGAATTCCATTGAGCACATTCAAGCCAATAAGAGAGAGAGAGAGAGAGAGAGATCACTTTCAGTATGCTTAACCTGAAGGAAACTAGAGAGTACTTTTATAATCAATGAACAATTGAGGTTTAAGGACAAGATTTCCCTTACAGGGTAGTATTTGTAAAAGATACAAGCTTCCTGACATTTTATTCATATTTTCTCCACACATGCAATAAGTAACTTTCTATTTGAATTATCAGCACGAGGAAAAGAAAGCAAAACAGACAATTAATTAACTAATTAATTAATTAGATAATGGAAAATTAAAATGATTGATAAGCAAAATCTTTTCTCTGGAGGACAAAAAGCAGTTGCAGGAAACAGAATTCTTAGGAACTCATTGAAGCTCAACCCTGATGTGTTCAAAGATATAGTTTGACTGATTAGAATGAGTTTTTCTGTAGTCAAATCACATTATTTTTCCTGGAAACTGCTGTGACAAACTCCTTATCTGCAAAAGGAAAATTAACCCTCTTATCTATTTAACTTAGCTTGTTAAAAGGCACAAGGTCAGCCTGTGGAAGAAAATCCCATTTTTAAAACATTTCTTCACTTTTGTGTAGAAATTCCATAAAAATGGTGGGATTTGAGAAATAATTAATGGAGAATAGACCACATAAGTAAATCTCCCCATGTGGCTAACTTGAAGACTTTGGTAGCACTTCAACAAATCTAAATAGTACATTTCTAAGTTGATCAGGTTGTTTCCAAGCATATTTTCCACTTTGCCCTATCTGTCCACCAACTGAATAAAGAAACACCATTACCACTCTATATGATAATCAACACAACTTAGAGCTTGTAGACAAACTGGGCCATTGCCCAGAAATAAGGCAAAAAGGGAGGACAAAGATGAGGGAGAAGATTAAGAAGGAAAAGGAACAATGGTAGGTAGACTTTTAAGATGGCCCCCAGGTATGTGTGTCCTTGGGGTGCTTCCAATCAATTGAATAGAGCAAAGGTGATGAGCTATCTTTTCCATGGGTGAGTTAAAAAAGATTGTGACTTTTGTCTTGCCTGCGGACTCTCACTATTGTCTTCTTGGCTTATGGGTTTTGATGCGACAAATGGCAAGGAACTGAAGGCAGGCTCCAGCAAACAGCCTGTAAGAAATTGAGGCTCTCAGTCCAATAATCTGCCAAAGATGGAATTCTGCCAAATATTACAATGTACATCTTCTCCCAGGCAAGTGTGGTCCAACAGCTTGATTTAAGCCTTGTGAGAAACTTAACCCACAGAAATTGTGAAAAACATGTTATACAGCAAAAGATAACTAATACAAAAAATCTAACTCTAGGGAAATATTAAAATTGTTAGTAAATTCACAATGATGCATTTCAGAGAATATCACTGGGAAATGAGAAGGTAGGAGACCGTTCACAAGTTTCTAATATCAAATGTACCCACCTACCAGCAATAATGCTATTATACTCAGCCTTCCCTGTCATTACTATGGATGAATTGTCCACATGCCAATTAAGATCATGTCTTTACTTATTCACTAGACCCCATCCTCTCTCACTTACTAGAAGATAGTGATCTAGCAATTCTCTCCCTCTCTTTTCCCTCTTCCTTTTCCTCTCCCTCTCTCTTCTGTATCACTGGTTTTTCTCTTTATTAGATCCTTTCCATCAACATTTAAATGTTATTTTTACCATCCTGAAAACAAAACAAACAAAAGCAAGTGCATAGTAACAACAAAGACTCTCCTGGTCCCATTTGCCTCTCTATTCTTACTTGTGAAAGTTTTGGCCAATTAATGTTTCGGATTCTCATCTTCCTATTTCTTGAATTCGTTTATTATGAGTTCAATTGAATTTCCCCCAAAAGATATACTGAAGTCTTAACCCTTGGTTCCTGTGATAGTGACCCTACTTAGAAACAGGATTTTCACAGATTTAATGAAGTTTAGATGAGGTGCTTAGGGTGGGCCCTAATCCAGTATCACCTGTATCCTCATAGGGATGAGAGAAGAAACATAGAGACAGATGCACAATGGAGAGATGACAGAAAGCACAGGGCCAACACCATGTGAAGACAGAGACAGAGATTGGAGTGGTATGCCTACAAGCCAAGGAACACCAAGGACTGCCTGTAATCACTGAGAGCAGGGAGAAACACCAAGACCAGATTCTCTTTCAGAAACTCCAGGAGGACTGAACTTTGCCAACACTTGGATTTCAAACTTCTAGCCTCCAGAACTGTAAGAGGATGCATTTCTGTTGTTTTAAGCCACCCAGTTTCTTATGTCATCCCTAGGAAATTAATACACCACCATTCAGACTGGACTTTCACCCATACCATTTTAGTGAAACTGTTTTTGTCAAAATTATCAAAGTTTCTGTGTTGCCAAATCCTAAAATCAATTCTTGTCATCTTAAACTATCAGCAGCATAGGAGAAAGTTAATCACTCAATCCTCCTTAGTACAGGTTCTTCCCTTGGTTTCCAGACCACCACATTGGTTTTTATCTCAACTCACTTGTCACCCCTTTTCTGTTTTCTTTTCTGGTTCCTCCTTAATATTGGAGTGTTCCAGGACTTAATGCTTAGATTTCTTTCTTCTCTTTCACTCACCTTCTCGGTGATATCATGCAGTCTTATGAATTTATGCTATTGTCAGAGGAGGTCATTGAGAGGACATGACTGCTGGTTTACCTATGAGCCAGGCCCAGGAGATCAGAGGTTCCTCATCCTCTTCCTGTCCTTGGAATGTGTGCTCTGTTTGCCTTTCCCATGATAGAAGCTGCCCAAGGACATACCATTGAGACAATAACGTGATTTTTGAGACCATCTGGATGGTATACATGACTAAACCCAGTTAAGGCCTCTATCTGAACTTTAATATTCTAGCAGGCATGTGCAAAGAACTACTCATCTTGCAGCTGCCTAAAACAAGCCTCATATGTAAGTTTCCTCACTTATTAAGCCTAACACCTGCCAATCTGGAGGGGTCTGCCTCTTTCTTTGATTTTTTTCTGCCTCCCAAATATAGGATCAGTTTCAGATTATACCCAGTAAATTTCTGAGGTTGCAAAGTAACAGCTATCCATGTACTGATGACTCTCAATTTTATATTCTCAGGCCCAGGAGGGCGGGGATGCCATCTTTTGTGAATGTCAGTTGCTTATATTTGGATTTCCAGTAGGCTTCTGCAACTTAACATTGGGCAGGCTAAGTCATCAATAAATCAGGTAGAAGGTCAAATGGTAGCACTATGTACCATGTGACTACCACTTTTTCCCGACCTCTCCAGAACCAATTTTTAAAAAATTTTATTTATTTATTCATGAGAGACACAAAGATAGAAACAGAGACATAGTCAGAGGGAGAAGCAGGCTCCTTGTGAGGAGCCTGATGCAAGACTTGATCCTGGAACCCCAGGATCATGCCCTTAGCTGAAGGCAGACACTCAACCGCTGAGCCACTCAGGCATCCCTCCAGAACCAATTTTAAACTCGGAGTTCTGTAACTAACTCATGGAAGGGCTGTTAAAAAACAATTTATTACCATGTAGAAATCTTTGCTCTTTAGATGATTGAGCTTTTAAAAAAAAAGAGTCCAGAATATGTTGCAAAATACTACTTATATTTCCAATACAGCTGTCTATCATGCTACATCCACTTCACTTCTGATGGTCATCAGGGAAAGGAGACCTCTTGTCTGTACTCTCTCCTTTTTTCCTCCTCCCCCATAATTCACTGGTTTCATTATTTCTCCATACTTCCCCCTATGGTACATCTTGTTTGTCCCTTGGTAGAATTAGGGCAGGGGGAGGTGCTTTACTTCAGGCCCTGTAAGTTATAAACACTGAAGGAGAGGGGAAAAGTGGTACCCACATCATTGACTGTCAGAGCAAACCATCTATAAGACAAACCTTTCTCTTGCAAATCACCCCTTTGAGCAATACAACATGCTTTCATTATAAAACACTCAACAAACTAGGAATAGAAGAGAATTTCCTCAACCTGATAGAAGGCATTTATGAAAACTCTACCTATAGTATCATTCAATAGTGAAAGACTGAAAGCATTCCCCACTAAGATCAGGAACAAGACAAGAATGCCCATTTTCACTACATCTATTCAACATGGCACTGGAATTTCTAGCTAGATCAATTAGGCATGAAAAAGAAATAAAAGGCAAATTGGAAAGGAAGAAGTTGAATTATCTCTATTCACATATAACATGATCTCATATATAGAAAATTCTACAGAATCCACCAAAAATCAGGCAGCCTGGGTGGCTCAGTTGTTTAGCACTGCCTTCAGCCCAGGGCCTGATCCTGGAGAACCGGGATTGAGTCTCACGTCGGACTTCCTGCATGGAGCCTGCTTCTCCCTCTGCTTGTGTCTCTGCCTCTCTCTCTGTGTATCTCTCATGAATAAATAAATAAAATCTTTTTAAAAAGAGAATCCACCAAAAACCTATTAGATCTGATAAATTCAGTAAAGTTGCAGGACACAAGATCAATGCACAAAAATCAGTCATATCTCTATATAGTAGCAATGAAAAACCAAAAGGGGAATTAAGAAAACAATTCCAGGGATCCCTGGGTGGCGCAGCGGTTTGGCGCCTGCCTTTGGCCCAGGGCGCGATCCTGGAGACCTGGGATCGAATCCCACATCAGGCTCCCGGTGCATGGAGCCTGCTTCTCCCTCTGCCTGTGTCTCTGCGTCTCTCTCTCTCTCTCTGTGACTATCATAAATAAATAAAAATTAAAAAAAAAAAAAGAAAACAATTCCAGGGGATCCCTGGGTGGCTCAGTGGTTTAGCGCCTGCCTTCGGCCCAGGGCGTGATCCTGGAGTCTCGGGATCGAGTCCCACATCAGGTTCCCTGCATGGAGCCTGCTTCTCCCTCTGCCTGTGTCTCTGCCTCTCTCTGTGTCTCTCATGAATAAATAAATAAAATCTTAAAAAAAGGAAACAACTCCATTTAAATAAGAAAAGAATAAAATACTTAGGAATAAGTTTAAGTAAGGATGTGCAAGACTTGCAAACTGAAAACTATAAAACATTGCTGAAAGAAACTGAAGAAGAGTTACATAAATGGAAACACATCCCATGCTCATGGACTGGCTACTTAAGGCCAAAACAGGCATAATGACAAACCAAAATCACATGAGATCGAAGAAGCTATCAGTAAACAGAAAAATATCACATTTGCAATGCAATACTGGGGAACAGAGCCGATATGCAAATAACAAGTCATTTGACTCCATAAAAGACAGAAAGAATATCCTAAGTTTGTAACTTTTCAGTTTCAATCTCCATGTGGCAAAACTATATTTTGGTTTCCTGTTCTTGTGTAGCTAGGAAATTGCCTCCTTGTGTCGTTTATATCATGGGTCACAAACTTGCTACTCACATGCTAAATCCAGCCCACAAACATATTTTGTTTGGCTTTATACAGTGTTTGATTTTTTTGGTTTTAGTTTTCAAAATGAGTTGTCAACTTTAAATCACCTGGACAAGTCACATAGAATTTAAGATTCCTCTTTCCTGAAAAGCTGGAATACCTGGCAACACTGAATATACTTTCACGCATAGCCACAACTGACTAGAGCTACACACCACCACTTCCCAGTGCAATGCAGAAGCCAGCTTTATTTTCTCTGTCTGGCCTCTGTAGGTCATGGTACTTGCAATTCCATTTTTAACATAAAAAGGGTTAAGAGGATTTCTGTTCCTTTAAATAGAATTGGCTATCTGTCCTTTGCTCCAGTTCTAAGCAGCCCTTTTGGTGTGAGTAGTTAAATCCAGTAGAGGGCAAAGCTCCACAAATAATGGGGATTATAGCCCAGACAGAGGAGTAGAGACTCTGGAGAGTTCAACTAATCCTTTTTTTAAAATAAAAATTGTGCATATTTAAGATGAATAACATGATGATTTGATATACACATACATTTGGAAATGATAACTACAATCAAGATAATTACCATATCCATCTCCTCATGTAGTTATCAATTTTTTATTTGTGTAGTGAGAGCACCTGTAATTTGCTCTTAGCAAATTTTCACTATACACTGCAGTATTATTAAAAAGTCATCGAGGACCTGGGTGGCTCAGTCAGTCATGTGTCCAATTCTTGATTTTGGCTCAGATCATGGTCTCAGGTTTGTGAGATCAAGCCCCACATCGGGTTCCGTGCTCAGCAGGGAGTCTGCTTGAGATTCCTTCTTCCTTTGCTCCTCTTCCTCTTCAAACTTGCTCTCTCGCGCACGCTCTCTCTCTCTAAAATGAATAAATAAATCTTTTTAAAAAACTGTACTTGTCATGCTGTACATTAGATCTTTAGAACATATTCATCCTATGTAACTGCAACTTTGAACTCTTTGAACAACACTTACATCTTTCCCCATTCCCCAGCCCTGGTAACCAACATTCTATTCCCTACCTAAATAAATTAGACTTTTTTAAGATTCCACATATAAGTGAAATCACATAGTATTTTTCTTTCTGTATTTGGCTTATTTCACATAGCATACTGCTCTCCAGTTCCTCCTGTTTTAAGGACTGAATAATATATCATTGTATGTATACACCACATTTTCTTTGTCCACTCATCTGTTAACAGACACTAGGCTGTTTCTATATCTTGTTATTGTGAATAATGCTGCAATGAACATGGGAGTGCAGATATCTCAACACTGTGATTTCATTTTCTTTCAATATATACCAAAAAATGTATGTTTGGATCATACGATAGTTGTATTTTGAATTTTTTGAGGAACCTGCATACTTTTTTTCATAATAGACACCAATTTACATCCGCACCAACAGTATACAAAGGTTCCAATTTCTCCATAACCTAGCAAACACCACTGTTATTTTGATTTGCAGTTCCATGAGGGTTAGTGATATTGAACACATTTTCATATATCTGTCAGCCATTTGTGTGTCTTCTTTGGAAAAATGTTTATTCAGATCCTGTGCCTATTTTTTGATCAGGTTATTTTTTTGCTATTAAATTGTATGAATTATTCATATATTTGGAGTATCAACCCATTATTAGATAAAAGGTTTGCAAACATTTTCTCCCATTCATAGGTTGCTTTTTCACTTGGTTTCCTTTGTTGTGTAAAAGCTTGTAAATTTGATGTAGTCCCACTTTTATTTTTTCTGTTTTTGTTGCCATAGCTTTTGGTGTCATATCCAAAGAATCATTGACAAGGCCAATGGCAAGGAGTATTTTCTCTATGTTTTCTTTCAGGAGTTTTACAGTTGTAGGTCTTTATGTATAAGTCTTTAATCCATTGTGAGTTGATTTTTGTATATAGTATAAGATAAGGGCCTAATTTCATTCTTTTGCAGGTGGATATCTAGTTTTCCCAGCACCATTTATTGAAAAGACTCTTCTCTTCTCAATGTGTATTCTTGATGTATTTGCCCAAAATTAGTTGACAGTATATGCATGGGTTTATTTCTGGGCTATTTTGTTGCATTGGTCTATAGATCCGTTTTTATGCCAGTACCATTATTTTGATTACTATAGCTTTGTATAACAATTTCAAATAAGGAAATGAAGTGCCTACAACTTTTTCTTTCCTAAGATTTCTTTGATTATTCACAGTGTCATGTGATTCCATACAAATTTTAGAATTGATTTTTCTATTTATGTGAAAAAATTCCATTGGAATTTTGATAGAGATTGTGTTGAATCTGTATATAGCTTGGGTCATATGTGCATTTTAACAATATTGATTATTTCAATCTATGAACACGGGATACCTTCCCATTTCTTTGTGTGTTCTTCAATGTTGTCATCATTATTTTCAGTGGACAGATTTTTCACCTTGTTTAAATTTATTGACAAGTATTTTATTCTTTTTGACATTGCCATTGATCGTTTTATCAATTTCTTTTTCACATAAATCATTATTGGTGTAAAGAAACATAACTGATTTTTGGTATGTTGCTTTTGTATCCTGCAACTTTATTGAATTCATTTATTCTAAGTTGTGTGTGTGTGTGTGTGTGTGTGTGTGTGTGTGTGTGTGTGTAGTCTTTAGGGTTTTCTTTTTTCTTTAGGGTTTTCTATATATAGAATCATGTTCGTTATCTGCAAACATAATCTTCTCTCTGATTTGGGTGTCTTTTCTTCTTCTTCTTCTTCTTCTTCTTCTTCTTCTTCTTCTTCTTCTTCTTTCTTCTTTTCTTTCTTTCTTTCTTTCTTTCTTTCTTTCTTTCTTTCTTTCTTCTTTTTCTTCTGGCTGATAGGGTTTTCTATATATAGAATCATGTTCGCTATCTGCAAACATAATCTTCTTTCTTTCTGATTTGGGTGTCTTGTCTTCCTTCTCCTTCTCCTTCTCCTTCTTTCTCCTTCTTCTTCTTCTTCTTCTTCTTCTTCTTCTTCTTCTTCTTCTTCTTCTTCTTCTTCTTCTTCTTCCTGATTGCTCTTGCTAGTATTTCCAGTATTTTGTTGAGTAAAAATGGCAAGAGTGGGTATATTTGCCTTTGACTGTATATTAGAGGAGGAAATTTCAGTTTTTCCCCATTGAATATGACATTACCCATGGACTTTTCATAAATCGTCTTTGTCGTATTGAGGTTAAGTTCCTTCTATACCTATTTCGATGAACATTTATATCGTGAGTGGGTGTTGAACTTGGTTAAATACTTTTTATGCCTCTATTGAGATGATCATGTAATTTTAATCTTTTATTTTTTAATATTGTGCATCACATTGATTGATTTGCATATGTTAAACCAACTTTTCATTCCAGGGATAAATCCCACTTGGTGATAGTATATAATATTTTTCATGTGCTGCTGAATTCAGTTTGCTAATATTTTATTGAATATTTTTGCACTGATGTTCATCAAAAATATTGATATATAGTTTTCTTGTCATGGCTTTGCCTGGCTTTGGTATCAGAGTGATGCTGGTCTTATCAAGTGAGTTTGGAAGTATTCCCTCTAGTTATATTTTTGGGAAGAATTTAAAAAGTACTGTTACTAATTCCTCTTTGTTATTAATTGTTATCAATTCTTTAGGTAGAATTTAGCCATGAAGACATCTGGTCTCAGACATTTCTTGGTTGAGAGGTTTTTGATTACTGCTTCAATCTCCTTATTTGTTATAGGTCTGCTCAGGCTTTCTTTCTTTTTTTTTTTTTATTCAGTCTTGGTAGGTTGTATATTTATAGGAAATGACCGCCTATTACTCAAGTTCTTTAAGGTTATCCAATTTGTTGGCATACAATTGTTCATAATGACCTCTTACAATCTTTTTTATTTTGGAGGCAATCTTTGTAATGTGTCCTCTTTCATTCTTATTTTATTTAAGTCTTCTCTTTTTTTTTTCTTACCCTAGCTAAGAGTTTGTCAATTTTATCTTTTCAAAAAACTAACTCTCAATTTTGATTACTTTTTCCACTGCTTTTCTGTTCTTTATTTGATTTCTCCTCTGATCTCTATTGTTTCCTTTCTTCTGCTAACTTTAAACTTACTTTGTTCTTCTTTTTGTAATTCCTTAAGTAGAAAGTTAAATTGTGATTTTTCTTCTTTTTTAATGAAGGCATTTATGACTCTAAAATATCCTCCTAATAATGGTTTTTGCTGCATCCCAAAAGTTTTGGTAAGTTGTGTTTTCATTTTCATTTGTCTTGAGATATTTTTTTAAATTATCTTGATTTTTCTCTTTGGCCCAATAGTTGTTCAATAGTGTGTTTTTTAGTTCCTACGCTTGTGTCAATATTTCTATTTTCCTGCTGTTATTGATTGCTAGCTTCATTCCATTGTGGATGGAAAAATATTTAATATGATTTTGATCTTCTTAAATTTGTTAAGACTTTGTTTTGTGACTGGGTGATGGGCACTGAGGGGACATTTGAGGGGCTGAGCACTGGGTGATATGCTATATGTTGGCAAATTGAATTCCAATTTTTAAAAAAAGACTTTGTTTTGCTACCTAACATGTGATCTATCCCAGAGAATGTTCTGTGTGCACTTAAAAATAATGTGGTTTTTTGTTATTATTTGGTAGAACATTCTGTGTATGTCTATTAGATTCATGTGGCCTATAGTGTTGTTCAAGTCTACTCTTTTTTATTGATTTTCTGTCTGAATGTACTATGTATTATTGAAAGTGGAGTACTGGAATCCCCTACTATTATTGTATTACTGTCAAGTTCTCCTTCCATATCTGTCAATATTTACTTTATATACTGTAATGTTGGGTGCATGTATATTTACAATTATTATTTATTCTGTTGAATTGAGCCTTTCATTATTATATAATGACCTTCTTTATCTCTAGAGAAAGGTTTTGAATTAAAGTCTACTCTCATATAAATATAACCACTCCTGCTTTCATTTGGTTACCATTTGCATGGAATATCTTCTTCCATTCCCTTACTTTCATCTTGTGTGTGTCCTTAAAACTATGAGTTTCTTGTAGACAGCATACAGTTGGGTCTTGTTTATTCACTCAGCCATTTTATCTTTTAATTGGGGAGCTCATTTTATCTACATTTAAATTATTAATAGGGAAGAACTTACTATTGCTGGGTTGTTGTTTTTTTACTGTTTTCTGTTTGCCTTGTAAATCTTTGTTCCTCTTTTTCATGTTTGCTGTCTTCCTTTGTGTTTATTTTGTTTTTAAATGATAGATTTTGATACCTTTCTCTTTTTCTTTTGTGTTATTTCTAGAAGTATTTTCTTGTGGTTATCAAGAGTCTTATATAAAATATCTTATAGTAGCATATTTTAAGGTGTTAACAATTTTTCTTGCACACAAAGCTCCTAGTAATCTTCATAGTACTTCCTAATATCTTTAACAACATATATAAATTTTGTTTGGGGGTATCAAGGACATTGACCCCAACACTCTTTATCTAACACTCTCACTTGTTGCTCTAACCTACACTAACTATGCTCTCTTCCTTAGTTAATTATTGTTCTCTGTACTTTTATGCATAACCTCTTTGATAAATCATGTACATTTAACCTAAAATCCCTTCTATATGAAGCTTTCCAGCCCTGAATTGTAGTTCAAATTCTGTCATATGCCAAGACTCACTAGATATGCAACTGTGTTTCTTCATTCCAGAGCAGAACAAATTTTATGGGTGAACCCATAAAATTAATTAGGTATTAGTGATATCTAATATTTCTAATAACTCTTGAATATTATATTTATATGATAGTCTTACCTGGTTTCAGTTTCTCCAACTACCCTGATGGAGCCCCATGTTCATCCCTCTTCCTATGTAGATCATGTACCATGTATGTGTATTTCTCAGTATGATTGCTAACACAGACATTTCTATTACTGATTTTTTGTATATATCTACATGCTTTAGCTTTTTGAAGACATTAGTGGTTCCAATTATCCAAAATACCAAGTTGCAAATATTATTTATAGGATTTTGAAATTTATGTATTAATTTTCTCAAAATTTTGCATGCTTAATTTCTAGGATATAAACACTTCACTAGATGTTATTTCTATATTGCTGTAGACTACAGAATTAGAACAAATAGATGAAAAATTTTTTAAGATTTCATTTATTTTCGAGAGAGGCAGAGACATAGGCAAAGGGAGAAGCAGACTCCCTGTGGGGAGCCTGATGGAGGCCTCTATCCCAGGATCCCAGGATCATGACCTGAGCCAAAGGCAGACATCCAACCTCTGAGCCACCCAGGTGCTCCCAGATGAAATTTAAAAGAGGTATATTTTTATCCAAACAAAAGTCAAACTTTTAACAAACATGTAGAAGAGGTTACTTTATGAATGTGTTTAGGCAAAGACTGACTACTGAATAGATTGTGATGTAAAGGTGATTTGTTCATACTGTACAGAGTAATCATCAAGGACTCAAATACTTCAAGTCCCCTTCAAACAGACATTCTGAGAATCTATTTCCTTAGGGTAATACTAAAACTAGCTTACCTTTGCTGAAACCCACACCAATTAATAAAGAAGAGAGGCTTTTCAGTGGTATACTAGATTTAATTGAAAGAAACTAATTTGTATTTTTTAAAGATTTTTTATTTATTCATAGAGACAGAGAGAGAGAGAGAGACAGACAGAGACAGAGAGGCAGAGACACAGGCAGAGGGAGAAGCAGGCACCATGCAGAGAGCCTGACATGGGACTCTATTCAGGGTCTCCAGGATCACGCCCTAGGCTGCAGGTGGCGCTAAATCGCTGCGCCACCGGGGCTGCCCGAAAGAAACTAATTTGTATAAAAATTGATCATGGATGTTGATCATTGGCAGTTGATAATCATAAAATAATCATTATATAATACACTGAGGTACCTTGATATTCTGTCTTTGGAGTACATGCTGGAAATCATTCACATAAGGAACACTTCCATAGAATGAGTCACTTGAAAGTAAGTCACTTAGATATTTAAGTAACTATATTTTATTAAATAGAGTCAAAGAGAGATATATCCTATGCAAAAACCTTTTCCATAGCAAATAATGATATATTGAGATTTTCCTTATATCTTATTACATTATATGAATGTTACTTCATAACTTTCAAAAATTAATAGCATGAATTGTCCACAGTGTGTTGTCAATCAATGGTGACCAACTAATAATATATTCAGGTAGGTTTTCAATATGAATTGATGTTGAAGGTATCATCCAGTTCATAAAAATAAGCCAAACTCTTAAAATTTGACATATGAGATGTACAGATATTTTAGATTTAGGTAACACCATATACTTTTCATTTTTAGTATTAGTGATGACTATGAGGTGACCCACTAGAACTAGAAAAAAGGAAAATAGGAAGATAAGATAGTCTTTTGAAACATAATTCAGTAAAATCCACTAATATTGTCCAAATAACCACCTTGGAAAACAAATAAGGCATTATGTGTTAATGGGTGATTCAGAAAAGTTTAGAGATACCAAAAACTCCAATCAAGATGACCCAAAGAGGCAAGGAATGCAATTTTAATTAACTTAAATGGAAACATAATTAACTGAGTTTTAACTTGTTTGGGAACTTAATGAACTGTTCAGTGCTCTATTTAAAGAGAGACTGGGTGAACAAAAAAGTCAACTGAAACTACAGAATTGGTGAAGCCCAGAGAGCTGGATGTGGTAGTACCTACCCAATATTATCCAGGGAAGAGAGTTTTCTGTGGCACTCCTCTTGCCCTGATTCCATACTCATTCCAAAAAAAATTCACTCTGACAATTTGTCCTTTACTAAAGGGAAAGACTACCTAGATCTGGGGAAACAAGCATTCCAGCAGTCTTGATGGTTCTTTTTCTCAGAATAAATAGATGTTTTATATATCCATTTTGCTAACTTGGTTAATGTTACTCCAAGCTTCCTCCCCACCCTCCTTTCCCTCCCTTAAAAAGGAAACAACTACTCTTGATGTGCAGAGACAATCAAATTTCTGGTAGCCAAACCTCAGACCACAGTGAATACTGTGGCAAATACTAACTTGTGAGGCCTTTCAGCACTCAACCACACTTCTGTTAGTATACTGTGGAAGGAAGTTAGAGAATCTAACTTGATCAGTATAATCCTTGTGTATAATCCTCCCACTGGCCTAGAATATTTTCTAGTTAATTCTCAAAAATAAGCTTCTCTGATTCCTCAATATAAAAAATGGCATTTTGCCAAATGAATTGCTGAATTCAGCTACTGATTCTATTGTCTGTGTTTTCTGAAGTTTCCTTTAGAACTGAGGAACAGAAAGGATGACTTAAAAAAAAGTCAGATTTATTTTGAAAAAGAAAATTTGAGGAAGAGGAAATAAATCTATTCCCAAACTTTAGGAATCCTCCATATTTTGCTCATCTCTTTTTGCTAACAGCTGATACTTTATATTAGAGGAGAGACAGAAAAAAAAAATTACTGACCAAAAGAGCAACCTGCTAGCTTGACAACTAGCAAGAACAAGAAATTCATCAAACACATTTTCTGAGTAGTACTTTCAAATTGTCAGATCCCCCAAAAGGTCCTGACTTCTACTGACAATTGAAGTAATAAATATTTTCAGAGAGAACTTTGGTGATGAAAGTGCTATTTTATGGCTTTTCTATTGCAGGTCTCTGAAAATTTAATACAATAATATCTCACCTGTTTGAATGGAGTTTGGCAGCAAACCAAATTATCCATTTCAGAGCTAAGAGCCAGAGGATAAAAAATGAATAACTTCACTCAGTGAAAATAGTCAATGTGCTAAAAATCGTGTATTTTACTCAAAGGGATGCTCTCCAGTACTCTATTAATGGTCCGTATCTATACAATGCTAACAACATTGGTTGTGTGCTTTACCAATTTAAGTTCATATATTATGAAGGAAGGCATGTTGATCCAGGAGGTCACACTCTGCAAGAAGTAACAGATGATAGTGCAGGAACATATAGAAATATAGAAATGGGAGATGAAGTAGGAGATGAAACTACCATTTTTCTCCATAAAAAGAAAAGATTGCTGTTGTCTTATGCCACTTATTACTGGAGCAGATATGGATGCAAGTCTAATGAAGTCCAGAGGGTATCACTACATTCTAGTGTAATGTAAGCTTGATGATAATGATGGTTCTGAATCATTAATCAAAGGCAGACTAAAAAGAAGAGTATGTCTACTCTCTTTAATGTGATGGAAAAATGAGTCATGTATTATTAAAACATTTTTTAAAATGCTTTTTAAATTCTAAAGGAATGTGGCCAAATACAAGGTAAATTCAGGTATCCAAATAGCTCATTTTCAGAGAATTTCTAAATGGTTCAGATTTTATTGCAATGTATCTCAGACTATGGGCAACCCCAGACTTCTAGACAAGAGACTTTGAATTAAAGTAAAATACTGTATCTATTTATATATCCAAATACATTTCTGAAAGTCAGATGTTGTATATCAGAGATAGGTAAATTAGAGTTCCATGGATTTCCTCAGAAATAAGATGGTAAGAGGCCTTTCCCTTGTTTTTCGTTTTATTTATTGGGCTTCCAAATAAGAGTTTATTTGAAGAAAAAAAGTTCTAATGTATTTTTAAATGTTGATTGAGGTATAAATGACAAAATATAAACTGCACATATTGAAGTGCACAACTTGATAAGTCCTGTTATCTATACACTCATGAAACCAGTAACAAGCAAAATAGTGAGCATACCCACCACTCCTAACAATCTACGTACAGCAGTAATAAGCCTTCTCCCCCATTTCTCTCAAGCAAGCACTGGCTTTTCTTCTGTCACTATGGATTAGTTTGTATTCTTTAAAATTTTGTATAAAGCATGTACTTTTAGTTTTCTGGTTTCTTGCATGTCTCAAAATTATTTTGAGATTAATATTATGATATGGATATATATGTACATATGTATATAATAGTGTCAGTTCATTTTATTAATGAGAACTATTTTTTCTTATGATATACCATAATGTATTTATTCATTCAACTTTTGAGGGACATTTGGGTTGTTACCAGTTTGAAGCTATTTTATAATAGCTATTATAAAACTTCTGTGAACATTTGTGTGCAAGTCTAAATGTAGACATATCCTTTCCTCTTAGGGTAAATGCTTAGCAGTGGAATGGCTCAGTCATGACAGATGTATGCTTAACTTTTTAAGAAACTGCCAAATTGTTTTCCAAAGTGGTTGTGCTGTCTTACATTTCCACCAGCAGTATGTGAAAGTCCCAGGTGATTTACAGCCTCATCAATATTTGATATGCTCAGACTTTTTAATTTTAGCCACTAAAATAGATGTACAATGGTATCACACTGTGATTTTGACTGATGACGTTGAGCATATGTTTATGTGTTTATTAGCCTACTGTGTATATTCCTTACTAAGTATCTGTTCAAATATTTTGCCCACTTTTTATTGAGTTGTGTCTTTTCTTACTAAGTTTTCTGAGTTGTTTATAAAGTCTGAATGAAAGTCCTTTAATAAATGTATTCTAGGCAAAGATTTCTCCCTTTTGTGGCTCTCTTTTTCATCTCTTAACAGTTTATGTTGAAGATATTACATTCTGAAGAAGTACATTTTATTAATTTTATTTTTGTACAGATCATGCTCTTGATTTCACATCTAAAAATTCTTTGTCTAACCCAAGATAAAAATAGTTTTTCCTATGTTTTCTTCTAGATTTTTAAAGATATTTTATTTATTTATTTGAGAAAGAGTGTGTGTGTGTGTGTGTGTGTGTGTATGTTTGTGCAAGCACACAAGCAGGAAGTAGGGGCCGAGGGAGAAGGAGGAACAGCCTCTCTGCTGAGCAGGAAGCCAGACATGGGACTTGATTCCAGGACCCTGGGATCACGATCTGAGCCCCAGGCAAATGCTTAACTGATTGAGACACCCAGGCATGCCTCTTCTAGAGTTTTTATAATTTTAGGTTAGATATTTAGGATTATGATCTATTTTGAATTAATTTTTGTATATTATGTGAGATATGGGTTGAAGTTCTTTTTATTTTTGGCATATGAATATCCAATTATCTCAGCACTATTTCTTGAAGAGATGATCCTAAAAAAAAGAAAAAGAAAAAGAAAAAAGAAAGACGATCCTTTCTTCAATGAATTGCTTTGCTCTACCTCAATCCTCTCTACTGCAGTATTCTCAAGGCAATCACAGGGCTGACCCTATTTGTTTCTATCCTTCTGTGGTTACTGCCATTCATTACCTTATGCCCATTATCTCAAAAACTGTTGTTTCTCTTATTTTGTGTTTGTTTTTAGTTGCTACACATTGGAGGATAAATACCTTGTATTTGTTACTCCAACTTAACTAGAACCCAAAGCTCTAACCCTTGGGGCACTTGGGTGGCTCAGTCAGTTAAGCATCTGCCTGGGGTTAAGTGGTGGGCTCTTGATTTCAGTTCAGGTCATGATCTAAGGGTCCTGGGATCAAGCTCCACATCTGGCTCCATGCTCAATAGGGAATCTGCTTGAGGATTCTCTCTCTCTCTGCCCCTCCCCCTTGCTCTCTCTTTCTCTCTCTAAAACAAATAAATTTTTAAAAATTTAAATTCCTGATATAGAAATATATGTACTCGAAACTTAAAAATGAAAATGAGAATTGTTTTCATTTTTTTAAGATTTTATTTATTTATTCATAGAGACACAGAGAGAGAGAGGCAGAGACACAGGCAGAGGGAGAAGCAGGCTCCATGCAGGGAGCCCGAGGTGGGACTCCATCCCAGATCTCCGGGATCACGCCCTGGACCGAAGGTGGCGCTAAACCACTGAGCCACCCGGGATGCCCTGTTTTCATTTTTTAAAACTAATTACTGACTTTTATTCTTTTTTTAATTTATTTTTTACTTTTTAAAATTTTCATTCCACTGTAGTTCACATACAATGTTATATTTGCTTCAGGTGTACACTATAGTGATTCAATAGCTTCATATATTACTCAGGGCTTATCAAAATAAGTGTCCTCTTAATCTCCTTCACCTATTTCACCCATCTCCCCACCCACTATCCCTCTGGTAACCATCCATTTGTTCTCTATAGTTAAGAGTCTGTTTGGGGGTTTATCTGTCTGTTTCTTTAGCTTTGTTAATTTGTTTCGTTTCTTAAATTCCACATGAGTGAAATCATATGGTATTTTTCTTTCTCTTACATATTTCACTTAGCATTATACCCTCTAGTTCCATCCATGTTGCTGCAAATGACAAGATTTCATTCTTTTTTTGTGACAAAATAATATTCCATTGTATATACATATTGCATCTTTTTTTTTTGTTTTGTTTTGTTTTGTTTTGTTTTTTGCATCTTCTTTTTTTTAAGATATTATTTATTTATTCATGAGAGACAGTGAGGGAGAGAGGGAGAGACACAGGCAGAGGGAGAAGCAGGCTCCATGCAGTGAGCCCAACGTGGGACTCGATCCTGGGCCTCCAGGATCAGGCCCTGGGCTGAAGGCAGCACTAAACCGCTGAGCCACCCGGGCTGCCAATACCACATCTTCTTTATCCATTCATCTATCAGTGGACACTTGTGCTGCTTCTATAATTTGACTATTGTAAATAACGATGCGATAAACATAGGGGCACATATATCACTTTGAATAGGTGTTTTTGTATTCTTTGGGTTAATAAATACCCAGTAGTAAAATTACTGGATCATAGGGTAGTTCTATTTTTAAGTTTTTATTTTTTTAAATATTTTTTTAAATTTATTTATTTACTATTATCACATACAGAGAAGGAAAGAGAGAGGCAGAGACCCAGGCAGAGGGAGAAGCAGGCTCCAAGCACCGGGAGTCCGACGTGGGACTCGATCCCGGGTCTCCAGGATCGCGCCCTGGGCCAAAGGCAGGCGCCAAACCGCTGCGCCACCCAGGGATCCCCTATTTTTAAATTTTTAAAGGAAACTCTATACTTACTCTTTTCTACAGTGGCGGCACCAGTTTGCATTCCCACCAACAGTGTAGGAGGGTTTCTTTTTCTCCACATCCTCACCAACACTTGTTTTTTCATTGAGTTTTTTATTTTAGATATTCTGACTACTGTGAGGTGATATCTCATTGTGATTTTTTTTTTAAATTATCAACATTTTTTTTCTCAAGTGTTCTTTTTTTTTTAATTTTTATTTATTTATGATAGTCACACAGAGAGAGAGAGAGGCAGAGACACAGGCAGAGGGAGAAGCAGGCTCCATGCACTGGGAGCCCGATGTGGGATTCGATCCCAGGTCTCCAGGATCGCCCCTGGGCCAAAGGCAGGCGCCAAACCGCTGCGCCACCCAGGGATCCCCTCTCATTGTGATTTTGACTTGTATTTCCCTGATGATGAGTGATGCTGAACATCCTTTCATGTGTACTGACTTTAACTCTTGATATGCCCTCTCCATAGATAAAATCCTCATTAAAATTCTTCAAAGTTGCCTCATGAGCCTGTCATTTGTAAACCCCTCTCTGATCCTACATAAATTTGCCTACATTGTCTCTGACCACTATTAAGATAGACCTGGATATTGTCACTAGAGTGTCTAAAATATATTATAATGCATGAGAAAATTTTATCATATTAGAGAGTAAACATGATAAATACAAGTAGCCCTTTGGTCATATAATCGGTTACTCAAATGTTAGTTGATGTCCCCTTGGTATTCAGAATTTATCAAGATATGAAATGTTTGGAAAGCTTTTTAAAAATGTGAATTCCTAGGACCATCTTCAGATCTACTGAATGAGAATCTGGGAATTGGCCATGGAGCATGGTGGGCATGCCAGGTAACTCCATTTTAAACAAACTCCCCAGGTAATTCTTTTACATGCTAATGTCTGAGTACCACCTGTTTTGTACTAGACTCTGTCCCTAGCTCTTATTTTTAATGCATAAAAACTAAGACATAGCCTCCCTCCTTAAAAGAAATTCCATGTATTGTTAATATATATGTATGTATGTATGTATGTATTATTTGCATGTATAAATATATTATGATTATATAATCAATGTATTGGTTATATATAAATGCAAAATATTTTATTAACATAAAAACAGAAATATGTACAAAGCACTGAGTAAAGGCTCTGAAGAGAGTCAGATATGAATGCGGACTTGAGAGATTAATAGGAATTCTATTCTACCAGGTAGTAATGTGAGATAGAAGGCCTTGGAGGTCTAATGAATGAATGAATAATTTTGCAAAGCCACGGCACTGCAGAAGGTGAAGATCATTTGAAAGAAAATGAGCGTCGGGCTCCCAGTGCATGGAGCTTGCTTCTCCCTCTGCCTGTGTCTCTGCCTCTCTCTCTCTCTCTGTGTGACTATCATAAATTTTAAAAAATGATAAGAAATTTAATGGAAGACATAATAAGAAAATGTTTCTGAAATTGGAGCATGTGAATCTCCTGAAGGCTTGTGAAAAATTCTTATTCCTCTGCCCTATTCCAGAAGCACAATCTTAGGAGAACTTTAGGGTTCCCATTGTCAATAAGTTCTCTTGGTATTTCTCATATGCAACAATATTTAAGAACCCCTCATCAGGTTGTCTTGCCTTTATTTTTCCTTTGCCAAAGTCACCAGTGCTTATAAAAGCCATATCAGACAAAAACCGCCTCTATTCCCTCCCAAAATAACAGAGGGAAAAAAATGGGAAAACTACACCCATCCAATGTAGTCCCTATTTAGATTCATTTTGACAGAAAACTCTATATGTAGATTAAGCACTACCAACATGCTGGCCAAAAATTTTTAAATCATTGTCAGAAAGCATAGTTTTTACCAAATGTAGTTTAAGATATATTGAAGATTATAGCCCCTCTTTCAAAATAGAAAAATAAAAGCCCTTTCAAACAAAGGTAGCATTAAAATACATGTTGGTTGTATTCCCCAACACCTATATTATACAACAGGCTAATTTCAATATATATCAACATTTGTTTTTATTTTTACTGTGGAGTTTGAGCCTTTTGAATGCAATTTTCAAATATATTACATTTAGATGAATTTAAGACAAATGTAGATTTATGTTCCTATATTTTCTGTGTCTGATCACCTCATAATATATACACTTAAGTGCCTTTTGAAATAAATTTACTTTTATTTAAAATACTTGGCATTTCATTCTTTTTTTTATAAATTAATTTTTATTGGTGTTCAATTTGCCAACATACAGAAAAACACCCAGTGCTCATCCCATCAAGTGTCCGCCTCAGTGCCCATCACCCATTCCCCCCCACCCCCCGCCCTCCTCCCCTTCCACCACCCCTAGTTCGTTTCCCAGAGTTAGGAGTCTTTATGTTCTGTCTCCCTGATATTTCCCACACATTTCTTTTCCCTTCCTTTATATTCCCTTTGACTATTATTTATATAAATAATAGTCAAAGGGAATTTCATTCCTTTTTATAGAAATATTCAAAAACATGTCAATTAATAATTACATTTAAAATATATGTTTTCATTTCCTGAGGAAAAACTCTACTATGAGCCCCAAAGAATCTACTTGCCTTATAGGCTTTAACTCCTTAATAAACTGGCAAAGTCTCTCTGAGAAAATCAAGACCACTATACTGTAGATTACTTCTCGTTAGACTTCAGACAAAAGAAAAAAAAATGTGACTCAAGAAATCACTGTGAATGATGGGCTATTTTTATTAATTACAGATAGTAAGAGTCATTAATCAGGGACAATGGATAATCCGTGACTTGAAGATGGAAACATACTTCATGTAATTATGGTTCATTCTTGCTCATCATCAAAATGAGTTAAATGTCTAAGTAGGTAATGTACTAAAGCAAAATTTTCAATTTTCAGCCTGTGGCAATTAACAAATGTACACATAAATCTGGGGACTCGGGAAAGGCCAAATATAAAACATTTGTTAATAAAAATAATAAAACAAAATAATAAAATAAAATAAAACAATCTTTAATATATATGTGATGTACAAATAAATCTGGGGACTCAGGAAAGGCCAAATATAAAACATCACATATATATTAAAGATTGTTTTATTTTGCACATCACCTATAAGATTCTATTCCTGAATTTGAGCACATAATCAACTGAAAGATCTCATTTTGAATTTACATATGTGTATGTCCAAGTGCCACAACATAGATATGTATCATGTGCCATGGAAGCACAAACATATGAGGAATAAACCAACTATTTCCCTCTAGAGTAACCAGACAGAAGTTAACTGAAAATATGAAATTTAAGCAGAAAAAGGAAAATGGGTGTGCACCTGGGTGCCTCAGGTGGTTAAGCTGTTGACTCTTGATTTTGGCTCAGGTCATGACATGATCCCATGTCCTGGAATCGAGCCCCTCATCTGACTCCATGCTCAGCAGGGAGTCAGCTTGTTCCTCTACCTCTTCTCCTGCCCCCATTCACTTGTTCTCTCTCTAAAATAAATAAATCCTTTAAAAAAAGAGCAAGAAAAAAGAAAAATGGGGAAGGGGGCATCAGGTAGAGAAATCAACATGTGTAAAGCCTCCAGATATGTTTTGGGGTTGGAGAGGAGTTTGGTATGGGGAAGGGGTGGAGATGAAACTACGTAGGATAGCAATGTGAAATCACAGAAGTCTTTCAAGAAGAGACATGATAACCATCATATTTGTATATTGCAAAGATCACTGTGGATTTAGGATAGAGATTTAATTGAACGGAGGAAGAACAGAATGGTTTCACTTTCAAATATGTTAAATATGAAGTATCTGCAAGAAATCAGGGACAGATAGTACATAGCTGGGTATAAGGATTTAGAACTCAGGACAGAGAAGGCTCCTGAAGAAATCTGCAGATTCCTATGGATTCCACAGCAGTAGATAGGATTACCCAGAGAGAAGACTCATTCTTACGTGTGAAAGAAACAATGAATTATGGGGCACCTGCTGGCTCAGTAGGTTAAACATCTGACTCTTGGGTTTGGCTCAGGTCATGAAATCGAGCCCCACATCAGGCTGCACATTCAGTGCAGAGTCTGCTTGGAAGTTTCTCTCCCTCTGTCCCTCTCTCCACTCTCTTTCTTTCTAATACATAATTTAAAAAAGAAAAAAAAAATAAATCATGAGGATGATGAGTTGGAAAGCAACAATATTCAAGTGTTTGGTAAAGAAAGTAGAGCCAGCAAAAATGACAAATAACTACTGAGAGAGGTAGAAGAAGAAAGAGAGAATTGTGTCCCAGAAGGCCAAAGAGAAGAGGTTTTGTGAATGAACACCAGGGCTACCAGGCTACAGAGAAACCAGGTACAATAAGGAGCTAAGAAACCAAATTCTGGATTTGGCAGTTACAGGGACAGTGATGCAGAGAGAAAACAGAATGCAAAGGGTTAAGAATGTGAGAAAGTGGGGGCAGAAGTGTAGACTACTCTAACAAGAAGTTTGGTGGTAAAGAGAAGAATACTAGTACTGCTATACTATAGACATCCAATAAATCTTTGTGTAAGGGTGAAAGGGAGGGAGGGAGCAAAGAGAGCACTTGAGAAGATAACCTGATGGATAAATGAGAAAGGTTCCTCAATCTGAGGATCTTATCAAAACCAAAGAGTGACCTTACCAATTACCCAAAGAAAGTTCTTTGTTTGGCCAACAAGAAGCTAGAACTTCTGTCTAACTCCTTGAAAATTATGAATGGTACTTAGTTATAAGCAGAGTCATTCTATGAATAAATAATCTATTTCTCATACAAGATGCTAAGAACAAGGGGTACAGGGCCTTTGCATGCTGCTTCCTCTAACCAGGATGTCATTTCCTTAGAAAAGTGTCTCCTAATCCTCCAAAGAAGGCCATAGTCTCCCCATGATAGTATCTCCACTCTAGTCACAAATGCCTTTCCTTCATGACTCAAATCTCAGTTTGTAATTACACATTTATTTGTTTGTGGGGTTATTAGCTTGTCTGTCATATTCTCTCATAAATGCCCTAGGTGCCTAGCACAGTGTGTGGCAAATAGTAGGTACTGAACAGATATGTTCTGAATTAAGGACCAAAAGGAAGGTCTAAATAATGAAAGAACTCCCTAAACTCAGAGCCTTGCACTGGAAAAGTGTCCATGACTGCTATGTCCTCTTCTCTAAGGCAAATGCAGATAACATGCAATTGGACATGAGGTAACTTACAGTAGACTCTTACTGTCCGACTGCCCGCTGTAAATCTTAACTATTTCCGACAGATTTCTTGATGAACAGCTGAAACTCACTCAGGATCTAGAAGTTCCTTTTTGCTTAATGGCACTTCCCAATAGCTTTCTAAATATAGTTTTAATATGAATTCCCATTAAATGGGCCCTGTAACACCTCTACCCACAAAAGCAGAAGAGGTAAGGAGTAAGAGTAAGAGTAAGGAGAAAGTTAAGTTACCTTATTTTTTTAAAGCAGGCTTCACACCCAACATAGGGCTTGAACTCATAACCCTGAGATTAACAGTTGCTCTACTGACTGAACCAGCCAGCGAAGATGATATGAATTTTGAAGGCATAGGAGATGACAGAGTACAGAAACCAGGTGTCTGAGTTCAAATTCTAGCTTCATCGTCTAGATTTGTAACCTTGACAAGTCACTTAACCTGGGGCTCGACTTCCTCACCAGGGAAAAAACAGATACTAACATGGACGCCAGTATTATCTACTAATGGTTCTGAAAACTAACTTAGTTAGCATATGTAAAGGATGTAGAACAGTGCCTGGCACATAGTAAGTGTTCGATAAATCTTAGTTGTTGTTACATTATTATTACTCAATATATATCACCAGTCTTGTTTCAAAATTCAGTATTTAAGATCTAGAGAATATACTGTCTAAACCATAGAGTAATGCAGGCAACATTTGCCATTTTTACCTACTCAGTGGCTTCTCAGCTAAAGGGATATAAACTCACTTTGTAAAACTTTTATCTCTATCTCCATTCCAGTGAACTAAAGGAAAATAAAAACGTCATAGTTTACTATTTGTTTCCTCCTTCCCTACAACTCTCAGGCCTTCACCTCCCACTCACCTTCAGGAAAATCTTCCAATCACCTCATCCATTTTTAAAGGGAGGATTCTGTTCCACCATATCTCCTGCAAACACTGACAAGATAAGCTGACAAGTCCCGAGCAAATAAACTTATGGGGGCCACCCACATGGATTTGTTTAGTTTGCAACCAACTCATACTATTTACCTACAGAATATATCTTTGGTCTTGCCCAGCTGTGTTTGAATCAGCTTAACTTCCATGGAGGTTAAATTTTCAGATAAAAAGGAAACATCATTCCTCCTGGATTATATTCAAAGAAATACCCATCTGCATGTCAGGTCCTGCAGAATGCCACTGTGTCTGAAAGGGTGGCCTAAAGATACTTTTGAATATTGAAAAGCAGGGGACATGAGGCTAAACCCTGGTAATTTTGTTGATTAAAGTTATTAGGGACAGAGGACAGCTGCTTGTTAACACTTCCAAGTTTTATTTGTTTAGATAAATAATGGTAATATAGGATACAACATGATGCATACCACAGAAGAGTATAAACAAATTATTCTGCCTCCAAAAGTCAGAGGAAACTAAAACCGGGTCCTCTAGCAGAGTTTTTATATTCCAATCCTAAAGCACAAACTTTGGAGTTCAAAAGATTCACATTATAGCTCTTTGGATTTCTGACATCAAAGGAGGTGTTTTCAGTGCAGAAACAAACATCATACTTCGTGAACAATTAATAGCTAAGACTGTGTTGGTCTCCTGAGTTACTGCTGACTTGCTATCTAACCTTGGCAAATATCTTCACTTTTCTAGTTCAGATATTCAGCCTCACAAATGTTTTGAGAGAGTCAAATTAGATAAAATATGAAAATGCCTTGAAAAAGTTTTAGGCTGCCTCTACTGCTGCCTGATGATATTACCATATAGATTGAAGTGAGAAAAAAATTGCTTAACTCATAACATTGAGTTAGTATATATATTCTGTTAATTAATTTTATTACTTTTTTATTTTAAAAGGCCATGCAAGTCAACTTCTGTTCCTAGAAATATAGCAGAATGGACATCTTGAAAAAAAAAAAAAAACATTAAAACCTACAAGAGATTCTGGGTAAAATATAATAAGCCTGCTATTAAATTCACAGCTAATCAAACTATAAAGTGGAAAATATTCATGTATATGATCCCAAGAATGAGAGCAAATTTTAGAGCCAGGGAGGAAGGGAGTGAAAGGGACTGAGAGAAGGAGAGAGAGACAGATATACACACACACATATACATGCATGTAGAAATCACAGAGAGAAGCCAATTATGAAATTGTAGCTGCTCAAAAGAGATTTACTAATATAAAAAAAACTATTTGGCTTAACAGCCAACAGAGAAAGAAGTTTGTATGCTGTGGATAATGGGAATTGAGACACCACATAAATGTAGGAATCTCAAAGTTCCACACCTCAGTGAAATGACAGGAAAAAGTCTCACTAGCAAAGACAGAGAGCTGAAAAAGATTCTTGTCTGTTCCATCTTAGCCTTTGTAAAAAGATTTTATTTATTTATGAGAGACACAGAGACAAAGAGAGAGAGAGAGGCAGAGACACAAAGGGAGAAGTAGGCTCCATGCAGGGAGCTTGACGTGGGACTTGATCCAGGGTCTCCAGGATCACACCCTGGGCTGAAGGCAGCACTAAGCCACTGAGCCACCTGGGATGCCCCCAACTTAGCCTTTTGATGGTAAAATATCTCCTCTGATAATTCAAAACCACAGGCCTATTAACACAGGTTTGTGGCCAAATACACCCTTTTTGCCTGATCCTTACAGTCCCAAACTGGGAAATTAGCCTAACGTGGCACTAAATTGGTAGTGCCATGATGTGACTAACAGAAGCAAATGCCAATTTCTGTGAAAGAACGAATCATGAGGGGCACCTGGAGACTCAGTGGTTGAGCAACTGCCTTTGGCTCAGGTCATGATTCCAGAATCCTGGGATCGAATTCCACATCGGGCTCCCCAAAGGGAACCTGCCTCTCCCTCTGCCTATGTCTCTGCCTCTCTCTCTCTCATGAATAAATAAATCTTAAAAAAAAAAAAAGAATGAATCATGGATCTGCACCTTCATCGATTTCTGCAGATAAAAGCCCCAAGTGCATGACCACACAATCCCAAACTGCAAGGCAGTCAATCCAGTTAGCCACCACAGCAACTTAGCAGATAAACAATAAAATTAGATCCTCGAGGATATGAAATACTGAAATTAATGGATACTGAATAGATAATACAGAAAATGCATGTTGAGAAATAAAATAATAACAATCAAAACTTAAGTAAAATGACATTTTTAAAGGCCAGCTATATTTCAAAACCAAATAAAACATCTAGAAATGAAAAAAAAGTGAACTAAAGTAGTAAATCTCAATAAATTGACTAAGCAACAGGATAGACACTAATAAAGGGCAGATCTCAGAACTATTATATCTGAAAAGAATTACCAAAAAAATGCAATTCAGAAAGACAAAGAGATGGAAAATATTAAAAGTGAAACATGGAAATAGAGATGCCTGGGTGGCTCAGTGGTTGAGCATCTGCCTTCAGCTCTGGATGTGATCCAGGGGTCCTGGGATTGAGTCTCTCATCAGGCTCCCCGTAGGAAGCCTACTTCTCCCTCTGCCTATGTCTCTGCCTCTCTCTCTCTCTCTCTCTCTCTCTCTCTCTGTCATTCATGAATAAATAAATAAAGTCTCAAAAAAAAGAAACATGGAAATAGAATGAGAAAGTCCAATGGCTATATGATAGGAGTCCCGGGAAAAGAGAATTCTGAGAATGGAGGAGAGACAAGAGTGAAAAATCACGACTGATGCATTTGGGTTTAGGAAACACAATAAATCACAAGCAGGATAGATTTTTAAAAGTCCACATCTGACATGTCATAGTGCAACTACACAACACCCAGCCAAAAAGATGTTATAAACAGCCAGAGAGTAAAAACAAAATACCTTAAATCAATGACTATTAAACTGACAGTAGACTTTGCCAGAGTAGTAACATGAAACATGACAGGATAACAGTAACTTCAAAAGGCTGACAGAATAGAGTTCTTAATTTAAGATCTGACATCCAGATTAGCTCTCATTCAGAACTCGCCTTTCTGAAAAACAAAAATGGAGAGAATTTGCATAAAATAGACTATTAAAAGGGAATTTTTTTAAAAAATACTTATTCTTTTTAAGTAGGCTCCATGCCCACTGTGGAGTGTGAACTCACAACCCAGAGATTAAGAGCTGCATGCTCCACTGACTGAGCCAGGCAGCTACCCCCATGAAAAGGGAATTTTAAAGGCTGTACTTTGGGAATGAAGAAAAGGAAACATTCCAGAAGGAAGGACCAAGACACAAAAAGGAATGATGAGCAAAGAATAAGGATTTGTATAAATATAAGCAAATATCAATTGAATAAAAAATAACAGTATCTTATCAAGTGACTAAAAAGAAAAATAAGACAAAACTGAAATACAGGACCCTAGTAACATGTAAGATGGAAATAAAATGATGAGAGTCAAAGCATTCTAAATCCTTAGATTGTTCAAGAGAAGCCTAAAAAGAGTAGCTAACTTTAGACTCCATTAAGTATTCATCTTAATTTTTTAATAGCATCCACTAAAAGTGTATTTACATCCAAATGATTAGAAGGAGCAAGAAAAAAATTATAAAGGAAATGATGAATTTGTGGCCATCTTGTCAGGAGCCTGGAAGGAAAAGGACTGACAAATCAGACAGAAAGGTCTGGAAGAGAGGCCTGTGAATATATGGGAGTGGGCACTAAATATAAAGATTTTGTGTATTATGCATTAAGTCCCAGAAGAATGCATCCACCATGGAAGACACACTGAAAAAAAAAAACAAGCAGACTAAATAATCTAGCTAGTTGTCATTAACCAGCCATTGTCATCAACCACCCTGGAAATGATACAATAGGCACATGTACAGATCAGTAAAGGTGAAGATTATATATAGGCACCCCAACACATGCTTCTTTTTTAAAAATTTTTTAAATTATTTATTTATTCATGAGAGACACACAGAGAGAGAGAGAGAGAGAGAGGCAGAGACACAGACAGAGGGAGAAGCAGGCTCCATGCAGGGAGCCCGATGCGGGACTTGATCCCAGGTCCCCAGGATCATACCCTGGGCTGCAGGCGGTGCTAAACCGCTGCACCACCGGGGCTGCCCCCTGCATATGCTTCCACTTCCCAAAACTAGTTTAGCTAGTGATGCCTCCAAATCTGTATCCTTTCAGACACCAATGCTGAACTCCTATTATGGTTCTATGTCCCAAGCAGACCAACAAGCCACTTAGAGGCAAGTCATCTACATCATACCCATCTATTTGAGAAAGGTCAGTGGCTTGTTCTCACAGGGATACATCTTTCTTCCAGATATGAGTTTGCCTTTACTGTCTGAAAAACCTCAGCCACAGGCACAGAATCCTACAAAATAGGGCATCCATCATAGCACCAATGTACAATAGTTCAAAACAAAGAAGGTGCAGAAATGGCTCCATGATCCACAATTCATACTGCACACTGCACCATCCAGAGGCAAATGGCTTTAAAGAGCACTGGAATAGTCTTTTAAGGGCACAGCTAAAGCAAAATCTCAGGTGCAATGTTCTGTAAAGAAGGAGTGCCATCTTCTAAGAAGCAGTAAATGTATCAAGTTAGAGACCTCTACATGACATTGTGTCCCCAGGAGGAAGGCTAACAAAGTCCAGAAAACAGGGGGTTGAAGCAGGACTGGTCCTGTTACCATCTTCGAAGGAGGAGGACTTCGTGCTTTCCATCTTCCTATTTCTAGGTTCTGCAGGTGTGAGGTCCTGGTACCCAAAGGGGTCAACACTTTTTTATACCTTTTTTTTTTTAAACAGCTATACTGAAGAATAATTGGCAAATAATAAATCTCATGTTTAAAGTGTATAATTTGACATGGGATCCCTGGGTGGCTCAGCATTGAGCGTCTGCCTTTCGCTCAGGGCATGATCCTACTCCAGGGATCGAGTCCTACATCAGTCTTCCTGCAAGGGGCCTGCTTCTCCCTCTATGTCTCTGCCTCACTCTCTGTCTTTCATGAATAAATAAATAAAATCTTTTTAAAAAATAAAGTGTACAATTCAATAAATTTTGACAATTCAATAAATTTTGACACATTGACTCAAAGCATGAAACCATTGATCCAATCAAGCCAATGAACACATTTATCTCCCTCAATTTTTTTCCTCATGACTCTTTGTAATATCTCTCTTCTGCCCCTCTTAACACTTCCCACCAAGCAACTAGTGAACTGTGTTTCATTTTTTCATTTTTTTTCAAATTTTACGTAAATAGAATCATACAGTATGAACTTTTTTTACTTTATTCATTCAGTATAGAGATTCATTCATGTCGTTGCATGTATCAAAAATGAATGTACAAGTAAATATATGTTTTTATTTCTCTTGTGTAACTACTAATGAGCAGAATGACTAGATCATGATAGGCGTACATTTAACTCTTTCTTTTTTTAAAGTTCTATACAGTTTTCCTTTACTTTAAACGTATAAGTGAATTTTTAATTCTATGCTCTCAGATATCCATGTCAGTTTTTTAAATAATAAAATTATTTTTTATTGGTGTTCAATTTGCCAACATACAGAATAACACCCAGTGCTCATCCCGTCAAGTGCCCCCTCAGTGCCTGTCAGCCATTCACCCCCACCCCCTGCCCTACTCCCCTCCGACCACCCCTAGTTCATTTCCCAGAGTTAGGAGTCTTCATGTTCTGTCTCCATTTCTGATATTTCCTCCCATTTCTTCTCCCTTCCCTTCTATTCCCTTTCACTATTATTTATATTCCCCAAATGAATGAGAACATATAATGTTTGTCCTCCAATTGACTTATTTCACTCAGCATAATACCCTCCAGTTCCATCCACAAATGGTGGGTATTTGTCATTTCTAAAGGCTGAGTAATATTCCATTGTATACATAAACCACATCTTCTTTATCCATTCATCTTTCGATGGACACTGAGGCTCCTTCCACAGTTTGGCTATTGTGGACATTGCTGCTATAAATATTGGGGTGCAGGTGTCCCAGCGTTTCATTGCATCTGTATCTTTGGGGTAAATCCCCAGCAGGGCAATTGCTGAGTTGTAGGGCAGGTCTATTTTTAACTCTTTGAGGAACCTCCACACAGTTTTGCAGAGTGGCTGCACCAGTTCACATTCCCACCAACAGTGCAAGAGGGTTCCCTTTTCTCTGCATCCTCTCCAACATTTGTGGTTTCCTGCCTTGTTAATTTTCCCCATACTCACAGCCGTGAGGTGGTATCTCATTGTGGTTTTGATTTGTACTTCCCTGATGGCAAGTGATGCAGAGCATTTTCTCATGTGCGTGTTGGCCATGTCTATGTCTTCCTCTGTGAGATTTCTGTACATGTCTTTTGCCCATTTCATGATTGAATTGTTTGTTTCTTTGGTGTTGAGTTTAATAAGTCTTGGAAACTAGCCCTTTATCTGATACGTCATTTGCAAATATCTTCTCCCATTCTGTAGGTGGTCTTTTAGTTTTGTTGACTGTATCCTTTGCTGTGCAAAAGCTCCTTATCTTGATGAAGTCCCAATGGTTCATCTTTGCTTTGGTTTCTTTTGCCTTCGTGGATGTATCTTGCAAGAAGTTACTGTGGCCGAGTTCAAAAAGGGTGTTGCCTGTGTTCTCCTCTAGGAATTTGATGGAATCTTATCTCACATTTAGATCTTTCATCCATTTTGAGTGTATCTTTCTGTATGATGAAAGAGAGTGGTCTCGTTTCATTCATCTGCATGTGGATGTCCAATTTTCCCAGCACCATTTATTGAAGAGACTGTCTTTCTTCCAGTAAGTAGTCTTTCCTTCTTTATCGAATATTAGTTGACCATAAAGTTCAGCGTCCACTTCTGGAGTCTCTATTCTGTTCCGTTGATCTATGTGTCTGTTTTTGTGCCAGTACCACACTGTCTTGATGACCACAGCTTTGTAGTACAACCTGAAATCTGGCATTGTGATGCCACCAGATATGGTTTTCTTTTTTAAAATTCCCCTTGCTATTTGGGGTCTTTTCATATTCCACACAAATCTTAAAATAATTTGTTCTAACTCTCTGAAGAAAGTCCATAGTATTTTGATAGGGATTGCATTAAACGTGTAAATTGCCCTGGGTAACATTGACATTTTCACAATATTAATTCTGCCAATCCATGAGCATGGAATATTTTTCCATCTCTATGTGTCTTCCTCAATTTCTTTCAGAAGTGTTCTATAGTTTTAAGGGTATAGATCCTCTACCTCTTTGGTTAGGTTTATTCCTAGGTATCTTATGCTTTTGGGTGCAATTGTAAATGGGATTGACTCCTTAATTTCTCTTTCTTCAGTCTCATTGTTAGTGTATAGAAATGCCACTGACGTCTGGGCATTGATTTTGTATCCTGCCACACTGCCAAATTGCTGTATGAGTTCTAGCAATCTTGGGGTGGAGGCTTTTGGGTTTTCTATGTAGAGTATCATGTCATCGGTGAAGAGGGAAAGTTTGACTTCTTCTTTGCCAATTTGAAGGCCTTTAAAATCTTTTTGTTGTCGGATTGCTGAGGCTAGGACGTCCAGTACTATGTTGAATAGCAGTGGTGAGTGTGGACATCCCTGTCGTGTTCCTCATCTTAGGGGAAAAGCTCTCAGTTTTTCCCCATTGAGGATGATATTTGCTGTGGGCTTTTTATAGATGGCTTTTAACATGAGGAATGTTCCCTCTATTCCTACACTCTGAAGAGCTTTGATCAGGAATGGATGCTGTATTTTGTCAAATGCTTTCTCTGCATCTATTGAGAGGATCATATGGTTCTTGGTTTTTCTCTTGCTGATATGATGAATTACATTGATTGTTTTAAAAGTGTTGAACTAGCCTCGTGTTCGGGAATAAATCCTACTTGGTCATGGTGAATAATCTTCTTAATGTACTGTTGGATCCTATTGGCTAGTATCTTGTTGATAATTTTTGCATCCATGTTCATCAGGGATGTTGGTCTATAATTCTCCTTTGTGGTGGGGTCTTTGCTTTTGGAATTAAGGTGATGTTGGCCTCAGAAACGAGTTTGGAAGCACACCATCTCTTTCTATCTTTCCAAACAGCTTTAGTAGATTAGGTATGGTTTCTTCTTTAAACGTTTGATAGAATTCCCCTGGGAAGCCATCTGGCCCTGGACTTTTTGTCTTGGGAGGTTTTTGATGACTGCTTCAATTTCCTCCCTGGTTTATGGCCTGTTCAGGTTTTCTATTTCTTCCTGTTCCAGTTTTGGTATTTTGTGGCTTTCCAGGAATGCGTCCATTTCTTCTAGATTGCCTAATTTATTGGCGTATAGCTGTTCATAATATGTTTTTAAAATCGTTTGTATTTCTTTGGTGTTGGTAGTGATCTCTCCTTTCTCATTCATGATTTCATTAATTTGAGTCTTCTCTCTCTTATTTTTAATAAGACTGGCTAATGGTTTATCTCTCTTATTAATTCTTTCAAATAACCAACTCCTGGTTTTGTTGATCTGTTCCACAGTTCTTCTGGTCTCTATTTCGTTGAGTTCTGCTCGAATCTTTATTAACTGTCTTCTTCTGCTGGGTGTAGGATCTATTTGCTGCTTTTTCTCTAGCTCCTTTAGGTGCAAGGTTAGCTTTTGTATTTGAGTTCTTTCCAGTTTTTGGATGGCTGCTTGTATTGCTATGTATTTCCCCCTCAGGACTGCTTTTGCTGCATCCCAAAGATTTTGAACGGTTGTATCTTCATTCTCATTAGTTTCCATGGATGTTTTTAAATTCTTCCTTAATTTCCTGGTTGACCCTTTCATCTTTTAGCAGGATGGTCCTTAACCTCCACGTGTTTGAAGTCCTTCCAAACTTCTTGTTGTGATTTAGTTCTAATTTCAAGGCATTATGGTCTGAGACTATGCAGGGGAGGATCCCAATCTTTTGGTATTGGTTAAGACCTGATTTGTGACCCAGTATGTGGTCTATTCTGGAGAAAGTTCCATGTGCACTTGAGAAGAATGTGTATTTAGTTGAGTTTCGATGTAAAGTTCTGTAGATATCTGTGAAATCCATCTGGTCCAGTGCATCATTTAAAGCTCTCGTTTCTTTGGAGATGTTGTGTTTAGAAGACCTATCGAGTATAGAAAGAGCTAGATTGAAGTCACCAAGTATAAGTGTATTATTATCAAAGTATTTCTTCAGTTTGGTTATTAATTGATTTATATATTTGGCAGCTCCCACATTCGGGGCATATATATTGAGGATTGTTAAGTCCTCTTGTTGATTAGATCCTTTAAGTATGATATAGTGTCCCTCTTCATCTCTCACTACAGTCTTTGGGGTAAATTTTAGTTTATCTAAGGATGGCTACCCCTGCTTTCTTCTGAGGACCATTTGAATGGTAAATGGTTCTCCAACCTTTTATTTTCAGGCTGTAGGTGTCCTTCTGTCTAAAATGAGTCTCTTGTAGACAGCAAATAGATGGGTCCTGCTTTTTTATCCAGTCTGAAACCCTGTACCTTTTGATGGTCATTAAGCCTGTTCATTTTCAGAGTTACTATTGAAATATATGAGTTTACTGTCATCATGATATCTGTTCAGTCCCTGTTTTTGTGGATTGTTCCATTGGACTTCTTCTTAAAGGGGAATTTTGAGAGTCCCCCTTAAAATTTCTTGCAGAGCTGGTTTGGAGGTCACATATTCTTTCAGTTCCTGCCTGTCTTGGAAGCTCTTTATCTCTCCTTCCATTTTGAATGAGAGCTTTGCTGGATAAAGTATTCTTGGTTGCATGTTCTTCTCATTTAGGACCCTGAATATATCCTACCAGCTTTTTCTGGCCTGCCAGTTCTCTGTGGAGAGGTCTGCTGTTAACCCTATACTTCTCCCCATAAAAGTCAGGGATTTCTTGTCTCTTACTGCTTTAAAGATCTTCTCTTTATCTTTGGAATTTGCAAGCTTCACTATTAAATGTCGAGGTGTTGAACGGTTTTTATTGATTTTTTGGGGGGGATCTCTCTATTTCCTGGATCTTAATGCCTGTTTCCCTTCCCAGATTAGGAAAGTTTTCAGCTAGGATTTGTTCAAATACATATTCTGGCCCTCTGTCCCTTTTGGTGTCCTCGGGAACCCCAATTAAACATAGGTTTTTCTTCCTCAGGCTGTCGTTTATTTCCCTTAATCTATCCTCATGGTCTTTTGTTTGTCTCTTTTTTCCTCAGTTTCCCTCTTTGCCATCAACTTGTCTTCTATGTCACTCACTCATTCTTCCACCTCGTTAACCCTCGTCATTAGGACTTCTAGTTTGGATTGCATCTCATTCAATTGATTTTTAATTTCTGCCTGATTAGATCTAAATTATGCAGTCATGAAGTCTCTTGAATCCTTTATGCTTTTTTTCCAGAGCTACCAGTAGCTTTATAATTGTGCTTCTGAACTGGCTTTCTTTCTAACATCTAATTGTAATTCAAAGTTTGTAACTTTGTGGGAGACATTACTATTTCTGATTCTTTGTTTTGTGGTGAGTTCTTCTTTCTAGTCATTTTGCTCTGGGCAGAGTGGCTAAAAACAAGTTGTACTGGAAAAAGGAAGGGAAAAAAAGAGGAAAAAAGGGGGGGGGGACAACAAAAGAAACCAGAAAGAACAAAGAACAATAACAATCAAAAAAAAAAAAAAAGGAGTGGTATCCTCTGGTTCTATATACTGTAAATCCCTCGACTTCCCTTGGAGCTTTCCAGCACTGTTTGGGCAGGACTTGCTCTTCCCCTGTCCTTTAAGCAGGTCTTCTGGGGGAGGGGCTGCTATGACGATTCTCAGGCGTGTGCACCTGGGGAGCTGCCCCCCGCCCCCCCAGGTGCAGGGCTTATTGGGAGCTGTTTATGCTGTGAGGCCTCTGTCCCTGGCGGCCCTTCCTCTCCCAGGCACAGGCTGACACCAGGAGGGACAACCACACTGGCGGCGGCCAGCTCTCCAGCCCTGGAGACAGCTCCCGCAGTGACTCCGCAGCTCCCAGTCTGCACTGGCCTGGAAGCTCCAGGGGTGGGGGGCACTGATCTGTACAGCTCGGGGCCGCAGGACAGGAGGAGCGTCCTCACTGTTCCGTGCCCTCCCAGCCTCCACCTGTCCTGGGGGGGGCCACAAGATCCTGGGCTGTGTCCCCCGGTGCCCTGGGCCCCAGGGCCTGCGCTGCTGGAATGGTGCTCCCGGCTCCTTGGGCTACGCAGCCCCCTCTGAGCCGAGCCGCCGCCTGAGCTGCTCCCGGGCCCCGCCGGGCATGGGCTGCAGCCCTTTACCGCACTTGGTCTGTGGTGTGTGGGGCGCTCTCCTCCGTGGCGCACTTCTTCTGTTAGTGACCCTGGGAACCTGGGGGCTCCACTGCCCCTCCTGGGATCCTGCCCAAGTTCCCTGCACACGCCTTTCCGTCTGTGAATATTGGTAATGTTCCTGCCTCTCCGGGGCTGGGCTTTCCTGTCCTGAAGGCACTCTCCGCCTTAGCCCGGCTCCTCGCGGGGCCCCTCCCCCACTGGGTGCTTTTTAATTTTTTTCGTCTTCCTCCCTTGATAGAAGAGCGAACTCTTCTCTCTGTAGCATTCCAGCTGTTCTCTCTTTAAATCTCAGGCCGAATTCGTAGGTTTTCAGGATGATTTGAAGGTTATCTAGGTAATTTGGTGGGGACAGGTGACTTGGGGACCCTACTCCTCGGCCATCTTGCCCTGCCCTCATTTATTTGTATTCATATTTCTTCATTTGTAAACTTTTGGCTCGTAGACTTTGCCCATTTTTTATGGGTTGTTATTATGTGTGCATTTTTTAATTATCACTGTTCTGCAAAGTTTATTTACATGTTAAATGCATCGGCCCTTTATCTGCCATATATTTGCAAAAATCTTACCCCAGATTGTCATTTGTTATTAAATTTTATGATTCATTTAGGTGAACAATGTTTCAATTTGTATATGTTTATTTTTAAATTGTAAATAGTCAAATTATAATTTTTTCTTTGTAATTATTATCTCAATCTATATCCTATAATTTCAATATATTCTATAGTTCTACTGTGGCCATGAAGTTTTCTTAATGTTCCCTTGTCAGTGTTAAGACTCCTTTGTTTGAAAGATTTCTGCTGTCTCTGTTCCCCCTAAATAGTAGCAGTAAATTAAGTAACCTACCAATTTCTACCTACAGCGCATGTTCAAAAGCTGCACAATGTAGCTATATTATTCTGATTCCCTACTTTATGACTAATTGAATCTACATGCACAAAGACATTTTTCACATCAGCTGGAGAATTAAAATATTAAACTCCCACTGCTAATCACTAATTATTTTCTTTCTTCCAGACAGATCTCAAGTTGTCAGAATACAATGGCAGTGTACGTTGCAAAAAGAAATCACATTACTGTGAATTCAATTTACACACATGTTTATTGGAGACAGACATTAATCATAACCTACCAAAGAAAACACTGTAGCCTGGAGCATTCAGACTTAATCCTTCTTAATGCAAATAATTAAAAAATGTTCCTGACATTTCAACAAAGTCCTCTCCCTGTGTGAGAGTGAGCAAAGTAACTGTTGGTTTGTTTCCATGTGGACTCTTCACTTAAAAAAATAAAAATGTGACTTAACTAAATTAGATGGTCACTTCTCAGATTGTTTACTTCTCAGCTACATTTTCTTGTCTACCTTTCAAGATTTAACTTCTCTTTTTCCCCCCAGGCTTCCTTTCTTTATCATGGAGTATAATTGAAAAATAACTCAATTGAGAATAAAATATCAAACATTAAAATCCAAAGTAAGAATTTCCAATTGTGTGACTTTGGTTGAGTTACATGATCCTCTGAGCAATATTATCACAATACTGTTATGAGAATCCCACGAAATCACATATGTAAAAATACCAACCCTAGCACACAGTGACTAATCACTAAGTGGTATTGAATCAAAATCTAAATTTACCTATTGAGTTCACCATGGCTCAATCCTATGTTCTCTGTTGTTTTGCCTCTAAATTCATCTACCTCCATGTACTACCTCTTCAAAGTCTTACTGGCTCCCATCAGATCTCTTCCTTTACTGATGCCCAACAGAGTGGTCCACCTTTATGAGGGAGCACAATTATTACAAAATCAACTAACAGCTGTTGATATTTTGTTTTGGGATTTTTTTAATATTTTGTTTTTTTTAAAAAAAAAACCATTGTCTATGTTCAATTGCACTAACTAGATGATCAACTTGTAGAGGCATAGGCCACATCTTCAGTTTTTGGAGGAGTTGCTGTGAAACATAATACAGTGAATGAATGTGGTGCTCCATAACACCCAATGTTTTACATATCTCTTCCTAAACAAATGCTTCAGCATTTTGTCTACCTTCAGATTTGACTGAACTCACACAACAGCCTCATCAATCAAAAAAAAAAAATAAAAATAGTTCTGCTTTTTCACCACCTTCAATGATGTAAAAGTACACTTCCCAGCTGTGACGACACAGAAGAAGGTCCAGGCAGACTGAAGAGGGCAAGAAAGGATACACAGCCCACCAGCTTAGTGAGAGATTGCTGGTGAACAGTGAATGAGAACTGAGTCAAACAAGTTGTGGAAGGAAAATGATGTGTGAGGAAGTCGAAGGAGGTCTTTTTTTAAACTATAGTTCTAATTATAAAGGACAATACTTCATGCTCATTTACTAGTCTATCATAGTTTCTCTCTGAAATTCATGTTTTGATCTTTGTGCACCATATAAATAGGCCCTCACCCTGCTGCTTTGCTTGCTGCCTGTTGCCTTAACAGCTACTCATGAGCAGGGATCACAGCTACTTGAGCAGCAGGTCAGAGGAGTAACAAAAGGAAGGAATTAAGGTAAGGTGTAAGGAAGATGTAATCTGGGGGAAAATATGCCAGGCAAAGTTGGGGCACCTGGTAGCTCAGTCAGTTAAGCATCCAACTCTTGGTTTCAGCTCAGGTCCTGATCTTGGGGTCGTGAGATTAAGCTCTGTGTGGGGCTCCAGGCTCAGCATGGAATCTGCTTGAGATTCATTCTCTCTCTCTCTCTCTCTCTCTCTCTCTCCCTCTCCCTCTCCTTCTGCCCCTCCCCCTGCTCATGCGCATGCTTGCTCACTCTCTCATAAATAAATAAAATCTTTTTAAAAAAAGATTCCAGGGAAAGTCAAGAATATAGGGATTTTAAAGCTCTCTTGTACTTCATTAAGAAATTGTTTTTCAAAGCTGCCCTCAGTGGTTGAAGGGGTCCTACACCTAGCACCTGATCATATCCTCTTGTATGGAGACAGGTAAAACAATAATTAATCCAAGAGCCAGATGAGGAGGCTGAGAAGTTTCTTCTGCAATACACAGGGGTTTTGTTGCCCCCTTCTCCATCTCCTGATCTCTCTCCAGCTTTTTTCCTTCCATCCCTCTCCTCAACTCCCCATTTTTTTCTACCATTCTGCTGACTTGTTTGTGAAACACTCTTAAAATTGTCATTAGCAAAACAAAATTCACCTGAGTCAATTTTAAAGGTCTACTTAGATTTATTCAATGATTCACGAATCAGTCAGCATCCAATCTAGCAGATACAAAGAAGCTCTGAGGAACTGTACAAAATGAAAGACGTTTGTAGGCAAAGGGAGCAGGAACAAGGAAGTTCTACTAGGCAAAAAAAAAAAAAAGTCAGTTGGTTATTGCAAGATTACTTTCCTTTAGAGGATGGCAGGGATATCAAGCAGATAAACTAGTGCTGATCAGATTTCTGATTGGTTTGAGATTCTGCTCTAGAAGAGCTGAAACTGTAATTAAGTCTAGGTTTAGTGACATGGGGTTTAGCATAAGTGACTCCATTTGGGGCCTATTGTCTTATTCTTAACACTGTGAAGGACAACAAGGCAAACATATTGTATTTTGCCTTTTGCCTATATAGCCAAGTTTGAACACTAAATGGATCTTGGGATGAACTATACTGGGCATGAACTCTGTGAACTCACATCTGACTTCCATTCACTCAAAACCGATATAGGTGGTGAGGATAGAAGTGGGAATCCATCCACCTTGCATATAAAAATCAAACCTAATCAGAGAGAGGAGATTGACTTATCCTGAAAAACTCAACGTGTACTATATGGAATATAGATAAAATGGTTAAGGAAATAAATGTAGAAGAGAAGTACACTATAAAACGCTGATGTAAATATTCACTTCCCCCCAAAAAAAGATTTCCCCAGTCTACAGATATAGGACTATTTCAGGGAATGTCATTCTCAAAGCCAGCACCATAGTTCTGGATTGTTGTTAGTTTTTTTTTCCTTTTCCTCCCAAGAAGCAACTTCATTAGCTGATAGCAAAAGGCATATCATACAAGGCATAACTGAGTATACATCAAGGAAATGGTTATCGACTTCATGAAGCACTTTGTTCCTCACCCAGAAATGTGAGACCACATCAATTAGTCACTTTTCACAGATGAACTATAAGTGATCCAATAAATGCAAATAATATTATAAGATAGGAATAATTAATATGTTCTGACTTGAATGGAGAGCCATTTACATCATGATATAGTTTATCAAAATACTGCAAAGGGAGCAAGGTGAAAGGCAATCTATTTCCTCATGCTTAATTTATGCAAAACATCAAATCAAATGAGCCTAAATAATTGAGGCTACTTACAATTGCAAAGATTTCTAAAACTACACTGAAGACTATGAATGGAAAATATAAACCTGAGTAAAAATGGTAGTAAGTCAAAGAATTATTAACAGCTGACAGTTATTAAGTGCTTGGCCTGTTTCAGGAACTTTTTGAAGCAATATATATGTACATATCAAAACAATTGTATGTAGTAGATATTCTCGTTGGCTTTATTGTATAGATAAAGTTAATTAAAGCACAAAGAGAGACTAAGTAACTTGTTCAAAGTTGTGCAGTAAGTGATGAAGTCAAATACTAAGTCTAGCTCTGGGTGCCAAATAGTTCAATGCTGAGCTGTAGATGGGAAAAGGGGTGCTCTGAAGAAGGGAAACCAGTTAGGAGGCCAGAGCCAAAGTGGAACAGTTAACAAATGCTTAAAATGATGATAAATGCAGTAGGAATTTAAAAGATTTATAGGATAGGTAGAAGAAGAATCAATAGAATTTGTTAACATGTTATATATGAAGGATGAGAAAGAGTTGTTTAAGTTGACTGAAGTTTCAAGCCTGAGTAATTTAGTGGTGATGTCAGCTAACCTAAGAGAAAGGAACTATGGCTGCTTTATTGGGAAAGAGGACTTCAGTCTTAAATGCATAAATTTGGGATGTCTAGAGGATATACTAGGTATAAATAAGTTCCCAGAAGGAGAGTAAAAATATAGGCATGGATCCTAAAAACAAATGGCCAATGACACATTCTGGGGACTTACATGTATAGAAAACTGATCTGGAGACTGAACCTTTGCAAGAATCTATAATGAATGGACACAAGATGAGTCAGAAAGGGAAACTTCATCGGTGTTTATCACAGAAGTCAGAGAACAAGGGGAGCCCGGCATTCCAGAAACCAAGAAAATTTTCCATGAGAAGGTTTTCAAAAGTGTATAATGCTGTGAAGAAATTGTGCAACATCAGAACTAAGATGTAATTGTATTGTTGTCAGAATGGTGTGAAAGATGGTTTCATTAAAGCAGTGAGGGCAGAAGACGTATTACTAGTCATTGAGAACAGAGAAATATTAGTGGAGATAAGAGATGACACACAACTCTTTCAAGACATTCATTCCAGAAGTTAAATGTGAATGATAAGGTGTGGTTTTAGGAAGAAAATGGGATCAAATAAGGATTTCTTTAAGCCACTCACTCTTTAAGCATATGTGTAGACGGAGATAAAGGAACCAGTGGAGAGGGATATTTGAAATAAAAGTCAGAAGAGGGCAGCCCTGGTGGCTCAGCGGTTTAGCACCTGCCTTCAGCACGGGGTGTGATCCTGGAGACCGGGGATCGAGTCCCGCATCGGCCTCCTTGCTTGGAGCCTGCTTCTCCCTCTGCCTGTGTTTCTGCCTCTCTCTCTCTCTCTCTCTCTCTCTCTGTGTGTGTGTGTGTGTGTGTCTCTAATAAACAAATAAGTAAAATCTTTAAAAAAAATAGTTAAAAAAAAGTCAGAAGAAATCATTTACTTCCTTTCCTAAGAAGAGATGAGGGTAGGATTAAGATCACAAGAATATAAAGGCAGAAGATGATGACATCAAGATGAATGCTTTCCAAATGCCAGTTCATGAACTGATTTCACAAAGACAGTGTCAGAATCAACCTGGGAGTTTACTAGAAAGGTCAGTTCCTGGGCTCAGCCCTCACAGGTTCTAATTTTTTTTAAGATTTTATTTATTTATTCATGAGAGACACAGAGAGAGAGGCAGAGACATAGGCAGAGGAAGAAGCAGGCTCCCTGTGGGGAACCTGATGCAGGACTCTATCCCTGGACTGCACGATCACGACCTAAGCCAAAGGCAGCTGCTCAACCACTGAGACACCCAGGCGACCCAATTCTAATTCTGTAGACCTCAGTTGTGGCCTATAAACCTATACATTTAAATAATAACTCTGTTATATAGGTATAGATTAGAAGTTTTTCACCTCTAGCAGACCAGTGCCTCCTTGTCTTAAATATTTTGTAATGCCCTCTTCATGAAAACCATAAATAAGTCATCTACACACAAAATTTAAAAATGTAATGCCATAACTAAAGCATAAAAGAGAAATACCAGAAGTCTTCATAATATGAAATATGTATTATATTTCATATATTTCAATATGTAAATATTTGGGCATGAGGATCTTACAGGACATAATGAAGCAGTCAGATGTTTGTATCTACTTAAAATGAGGAAGTTTGGCTTTCACATAAGTAAGACAATATTGAACAGAGTATTTTCACTACCTTTTCTTTATATTTGACATTTCAAAGTAAGGGCTATAGAAATATATCCATAGAATTACCATGCATGTGACAAAATTTCCACATCTGTGCCAACTATACATGCAAATTAATGTAGAGATATTGTATTGACAACTCAAATGCCACCAGTGGGCACTGGCACTGATTAATTACACAATTTTTGGAAATGGTAAACAACCCTAAGTGAAGTTCTAAATAAAACAAAGTAAGACCTTCCCTTGATTTATACAGTAGTTGCATTTCTGGAAATTGCAGCATATATTAAAACTGTATAAAATATGCTTTGCATTCATATAAACATAGAGTTATATTCTAGGCCCACATAATTTTAGGGTTTTCGTTAGATGAATATCTATGAGCCATTTAAAAGCCATATGATATACAGAGAGGATCTTCATTGTGTAGGCTTGTCCTATGTATTGCAGGGTAATACAATGAATGCCTGGTCCCCACCCATCAAATGCCTGTACCATCCCCAAGCACTGTGACAACCAAAAGAAAATGCCATTCCCTCCATTTCTAAAACATCCCCAGGAGTGAGACTGCCTACCTGGATAACCACTGCTCCAGAAGAAGATAACAAAGGCTGCAAGATTAAGTGCCTTTGGGTATCCAATAGATCATAGAAATCAGGGAAATGTATGGATGTTAAGCAGTAGGGTTGGTGGGGCTTGTGATAAACTGGAGAAAACAGGCCTCACCTAAAGGTATTTACGATAAAAAAGTATTCAGTATTATACCAGCATATGTACTTACTTTTCAAATGAATGAATTTAATTTGTATGTAAGGCGAGCATTCATATGTAGCCTTATGTCATCCATACTTTAACAAAGTAGCATTCTTTAAACATAAGAATTCATCCTTGGGGCAGCCCAGGTGGCTCAGCGGTTTAGCGCCGCCTTCAGCCTAGGGCGTGATCCTGGAGACCCGGGATCGAGTCCCACGTCGGGCTCCCTGCATGGAGCCTGCTTCTCCCTCTGCCTGTGTCTCTTCCTCTCTCTCTCTCTCTCTGTGTCTCTCATGAATAAATAAATAAAATCTTAAAACAAAAAAAGAATTCATCCTTGAAGAAAAGTGTCCAAACATCAGGCAGAAATGAAATTTCTTAAATGAAGTTTTAATATTTAAGAAATTGTGGCCACCAATGTCATAATCAAACTGATTATAATAGGGACACCTGGGTGGCTCGGTGGTTGAGCGTCTGCCTTTGGCTCAGGTCATGATCCTGGGGTCTTGGGATTGAGTCCCGCATTGAGACCCCTGCAGGGAGCCTGCTTCTCCTTCTATGTCTCTGCCTCTCCCTCTGTATCTCTTGTGAATAAATAAAAATCTTTTAAAAAACTGATTAAAATAGACTAGAATAGAAAATATCAGAGCACGTAAGGGTAAGTATTATTTTGTCAAGTGTTTATCTCAGGGTGTGTGTGTGTGTCTGTGTGTGTGTGTGTGTGTGTGAGAGAGAGAGAGAGAGAGAGAGAGAGAGAAAGAAAGAGAGAGAGAGGGCATGTGCATGAGCAAGCACATACCAGACACAATATAAACTATATTTTACTGGGAGTCTTAATAAAAACAAGTTTGGAAAACACTGGAGTAGATGGTTAGGTGATGATCTGGGATGCAGAAGGATCTTTCCCAGTCATGCTGTATCCACCCAACACAGTGATCTTTCACATATTTGTTAGGAGCTGAGTTTGGATACAGAGAGAACAGGGTTAGAGTTATAGCTGAACCACTCAAGTATGTGATCACAGGCAAATTGCTCCAACTCTTTTAGCCTCAGTTTCCTTATCTATAAATTGAAGATAGTAATGCATCATAAGATTTTCATGGTAATTAAATGAGATAATGTCTGTAAAATGCTTAGTATACATTTGTCACACAGTAAGCAAAAAGTGACATAGTAAACAATAATCACCAACATATAAGGTTTGTCCAATAGACCATCAAAATATGAGATACAGGTGTTATGTGCTTAAATATGCATCAAATGTATTCTTCCTTTTCTAGAAAAATCCTTTTAAAGGTCCAAAGCCATCATATTTATATTAATCATTTTCTGCTCTGCAACAAATTACCCTAAAATTTAGCAGCTTAAAATACTTATTATATCCCACAGTTTCTGAAAATCAGGAATCTGGGATCAGCATAGCTGGGTGTTTCTGCCTCAGAGTCCCCCATAAAGTGGCAGTCAGGGGAGGAGGGGCAAGATGGCGGAAGAGTAGGGTCCCCAAATCACCTGTCCCCACCAAATTACCTAGATAACCTTCAAATCATCCTGAAAACCTACGAATTCGGCCTGAGATTTAAAGAGGGAACAGCTGGAATGCTAGAGTGAGAAGAGTTCATGCTTCTATCAAGGTGGGAAGACGGGGAAAAAGAAATAAAGAAACAAAAGGCCTCCAAGGGGGAGGGGCCCCACGAGGAGCTGGGCTAAGGCCAGGGCGAGTGTCCCCAGGACAGGAAAGCCCCGATCCGGAGAAGCAGGAGCTGCACCAACCTTCCTGGGCAGAAAGGGGATCGCAGGGAGTTGGAGCAGGACCCCAGGAGGGCGGGGATGCCCTCAGGCTCCCTGGGACAGTAACTGAGGAACTACGTCCCAGGGAGAGCCGGAGAGTGCGCCGAACTCCCTGAGGGGCTGCAGCGTGCACTGCTGGACCCGGGAGCAGCTCAGAGGGGCTCGGGCGGCGGCTCCATGGAGGAGGCTGCTCGACCGAGAGTGCGAATCCAACAGCGCAGGCCCGGGAGCACTGGGCGCCGGGACACAGTGAGTGACATAGAAGACAAGTTGATGGCAAAGAGGGAAACTGAGGAAAAAAGAGACAAACAATTAAAAGACCATGAAGATAGATTAAGGGAAATAAATGACAGCCTGAGGAAGAAAAACCTACGTTTAATTGGGGTTCCCGAGGGCGCCGAAAGGGACAGAGGGCCAGAATATGTATTTCAACAAAACCTAGATGAAAACTTTCCTAATCTGGGAAGGGAAACAGGCATTCAGATCCAGGAAATAGAGAGATCCCCTCCTAAAATCAACAAAAACCATTCAACACCTCGACATTTAATAGTGAAGCTTGCAAATTCCAAAGACAAAGAGAAAATCCTTAAAGCAGCAAGAGACAAGAAATCCCTGACTTTTATGGGGAGGAGTATAGGGTTAACAGCAGACCTCTCCACAGAGACCTGGCAGGCCAGAAAGGGCTGGCAGGATATATTCAGGGTCCTAAATGAGAAGAACATGCAACCAAGAATACTTGATAAAGTAAGTTAGAAAACTGAATAGCAACGCTGAATACTGTAGAAATGCACTTTGCTCAGTAATACTTGAGTTGTTGCAATATTTGATTATCCATTTGGTTGTTACAGAAAAATTCTTAACTGTAATTGATGGTTGTTGCCGTAATAGTATATTGCCTGTATTTCTACCTCTAGTAATGGGCTTTATGTGCTAGATTTTAATATCCTTGAGCCTGGGCAAGTGCACAAGTCTTTTTAAAAGAAACATGGTTTACATGCACAAAACTGATCAGTTTTGAGAGATCGTTAATGCCCTTGAAGTGTTTTTGTGGGTGTGAAACAAATGGTGAGAATTTGAATTGGTCCCTCTTATTATAGTATTGAAATTAAGTCTACTTAATTTATCAAGTCATGTTCATGCCCTGATTTTATATACTTGTATCTATCAATAAACATTGTGATACTTGAAAAAAAAAAAAAGAGCCCTTAGCAAGGCTCTCATTCAGAATAGAAAGAGAGATAAAGAGCTTCCAAGACAGGCAGGAACTGAAAGAATATGTGACCTCCAAACCAGCCCTGCAAGAAATTTTAAGGGGGACTCTCAAAATTCCCCTTTAAGAAGAAGTTCAGTGGAACAATCCACAAAAACAAGGACTGAACAGATATCATGGTGACACTAAACTCATATCTCTCAATAGTAACTCTGAACATGCACAGGGTTTCAGACTAGATAGACCCAGGACCCATCTATTTGCTGTCTACAAGAGACTCATTTTAGTCAGAAGGACACCTACAGCCTGAAAATAAAAGGTTGGAGAACCATTTACCATTCAAATGGTCCTCAGAAGAAAGCAGGGGTAGCCATCCTTATATCAGTTAAACTAAAATTTATCCTGAAGACTGTAGTGAGAGATGAAGAGGGACACTATATCATACTTAAAGGATCTAATCAACAAGAGGACTTAACAATCCTCAATATATATGCCCCGAATGTGGGAGCTGCCAAATATTTAAACCAATTAATAACCAAACTGAAGAAATACTTTGATAATAATACACTTCTACTTGGTGACTTCAATCTAGCTCTTTCTATACTCGATAGGTCTTCTAAACACAACATCTCCAAAGAAACGAAAGCTTTAAATGATGCACTGGACCAGATGGATTTCACAGATATCTACAGAACTTTACATCAAAACTCAACTAAATACACATTCTTCTCAAGTGCACATGGAACTTTCTCCAGAATAGACCACATACTGGGTCACAAATCAGGTCTTAACCAATACCAAAAGATTGGGATCCTCCCCTGCATAGTCTCAGACCATAATGCCTTGAAATTAGAACTAAATCACAACAAGAAGTTTGGAAGGACTTCAAACACGTGGAGGTTAAGGACCATCCTGCTAAAAGATGAAAGGGTCAACCAGGAAATTAAGGAAGAATTTAAAAACATCCATGGAAACTAATGAGAATGAAGATACAACCGTTCAAAATCTTTGGGATGCAGCAAAAGCAGTCCTGAGGGGGAAATACATAGCAATACAAGCAGCCATCCAAAAACTGGAAAGAACTCAAATACAAAAGCTAACCTTGCACCTAAAGGAGCTAGAGAAAAAGCAGCAAATAGATCCTACACCCAGCAGAAGAAGACAGTTAATAAAGATTCGAGCAGAACTCAACGAAATAGAGACCAGAAGAACTGTGGAACAGATCAACAAAACCAGGAGTTGGTTATTTGAAAGAATTAATAAGAGAGATAAACCATTAGCCAGTCTTATTAAAAATAAGAGAGAGAAGACTCAAATTAATGAAATCATGAATGAGAAAGGAGAGATCACTACCAACACCAAGGAAATACAAACAATTTTAAAAACATATTATGAACAGCTATACGCCAATAAATTAGGCAATCTAGAAGAAATGGACGCATTCCTGGAAAGCCACAAAATACCAAAACTGGAACAGGAAGAAATAGAAAACCTGAACAGGCCAAAAACCAGGGAGGAAATTGAAGCAGTCATCAAAAACCTCCCAAGACAAAAAGTCCAGGGCCAGATGCCTTCCCAGGGGAATTCTATCAAACGTTTAAAGAAGAAATCATACCTATTCTACTAAAGCTGTTTGGAAAGATCGAAAGAGATGGAGTACTTCCAAATTTGTTCTATGACGCCAGCATCACCTTAATTCCAAAACCAGACAAAGACCCCACCAAAAAGGAGAATTACAGACCAATATCCCTGATGAACATGGATGCAAAAATTATCAACAAGATACGAGGCAATTGGATCCAAGAGTACATTAAGAAGATTATTCACCATGACCAAGTAGAATTTATCCCCGGGACACAAGGCTGGTTCAACACTCGTAAAACAATCAATGTGATTCATCATATCAGCAAGAGAAAAACCAAGAACCATATGATCCTCTCAATAGATGCAGAGAAAGCATTTGACAAAATACGGCATCCATTCCTGATCAAAACTCTTCAGAGTGTAGGGATAGAGGGAACATTCCTCAACATCTTAAAAGCCATCTACGAAAAGCCCACAGCAAATATCATTCTCAATGGGGAAGCACTGGGAGCCTTTCCCCTAAGATCAGGAACAAGACAGGGATGTCCACTCTCACCACTGCTATTCAACATAGTACTGGAAGTCCTAGTCTCAGCAATCAGACTACAAAAAGACATTAAAGGCATTCAAATTGGCAGAGAAGAAGTCAAACTCTCCCTCTTCACTGATGACATGATACTCTACATAGAAAACCCAAAAGCCTCCACCCCAAGATTGCTAGAACTCATACAGCAATTTGGTAGCGTGGCAGGATACAAAATCAATGCCCAGAAATCAGTGGCATTTCTATACACTAACAATGAGACTGAAGAAAGAGAAATTAAGGAGTCAATCCCATTTACAATTTCACCCAAAAGCATAAGATACCTAGAAATAAACCTAACCAAAGAGGTAAAGGATCTATACCCTAAAAACTATAGAATACTTCTGAAAGAAATTGAGGAAGACACAAAGAGATGGAAAAATATTCCATGCTCATGGATTGGCAGAATTAATATTGTGAAAATGTCAATGTTACCCAGGGCAATTTACACGTTTAATGCAATCCCTATCAAAATACCATGGACTTTCTTCAGAGTGTTAGAACAAATTATTTTAAGATTTGTGTGGAATCAGAAAAGACCTCAAATATCCAGGGGAATTTTAAAAAAGAAAACCATAGTTGGGGGCATCACAATGCCAGATTTCAGGTTGTACTACAAAGCTGTGGTCATCAAGACAGTGTGGTGCTGGCACAAAAACAGACACATAGATCAATGGAACAGAATACAGAACCCAGAAGTGGACCCTCAACTTTATGGTCAACTAATATTCGATAAAGGAGGAAAGACTATCTATTGGAAGAAAGACAGTCTCTTCAATAAATGGTGCTGGGTCAAATTGGACAGCCACATGCAGAAGAATGAAACTAGACAACTCTCTCTCACCATACACAAAGATAAACTCAAAATGAATGAAAGATCTAAATGTGAGACAAGATCCCATCAAAATCCTAGAGGAGAACACAGGCAACACCCTTTTTGAACTCGGCCACAGTAACTTCTTGCAAGATACATCCACGAAGGCAAAAGAAACAAAGGCAAAAATGAACTATTGGGACTTCATCAAGATAAGAAGCTTTTGCACAGCAAAGGATACAGTCAACAAAACTAAAAGACCACCTATAGAATGGGAGAAGATATTTGCAAATGACGTATCAGATAAAGGGCTAGTTTCCAAGATCTATAAAGAACTTATTAAACTCAACACCAAAGAAACAAACAATCCAATCATGCAATGGGCAAAAGACTTGAAGAGAAATCTCACAGGGGAAGACATAGACATGGCCAACATGCACATGAGAAAATGCTCTGCATCACTTGCCATCAGGGAAATACAAATCAAGACCACAATGAGATACCACCTCACAGCTGTGAGTATGGGGAAAATTAACAAGGCTGGAAACAACAAATGTTGGAGAGGATGCAGAGAAAAGGGAACCCTCTTACACTGTTGGTGGGAATGTGAACTGGTGCAGCCACTCTGCAAAACTGTGTGGAGGTTCTTCAAAGAGTTAAAAATTGACCTGCCCTACCACCCAGCAATTGCACTGTTGGGGATTTACCCCAATGATACAGATGCAATGAAACACTGGGACACCTGCACCCCGATGTTTATAGCAGCAATGTCTACAATAGCCAAACTGTGGAAGGAGCCTCGGTGTCCATCGAAAGATGAATGGATAAAGAAGATGTGGTTTTTGTATACAATGGAATATTACTCAGCCATTAGAAACGACAAATACCCACCATTTGCTTCAACGTGGATGGACCTGGAGGGTATTATGCTGATTGAAGTAAGTCAATCGGAGAAGGACAAACATTGTATGTTCTCATTCATTTGGGGAATATAAATAATAGTGAAAGGGAATATAAGGGAAGGGAGAAGAAATGTGTGGGAAATATCAGAAAGGGAGACAGAACAGAAAGACTCCTAACTCTGGGAAATGAACTAGGGGTGGTGGAAGGGGAGGAGGGCGGGTGTTGGGGGTGAATGGGTGATGGGCACTAGGGGGGCACTTGACAGGATGAGCACTGGGTGTTTTTCTGTATGTTGGTTAATTGAACACCAATAAAAAATAAATTTATTTTAAAAAAAAGGTGGCAGTCAAAGTATGACTAGGGATGTACTTTCTTTCTTTCTTCCTTTTTTTCTTTCTTTTCTTTCCTTTTTTTTCTTTCTTTCTTTCTTTAATAAGATTTTATCTATTTATTCATGAAAGACACAGAGAGAGAGGCAGAGACATAGGCAGAGGGAGAAGCAGACTCCTTGCAGGGAGCATGATACAGGACTTCATCCCAGGACCTGAAACCACACCATGAGCCAAAGGCAGACATTCAACCACTAAGCCACCCAGGTTTCCCAAGGGATGCACTTTCTAAAGGGACTAAAGTACTCACTTACAATCACCGTTTGGTGAGTAATGGGTGGGAAGCCTCAGGTCCTTGCCAGGTGGGTTTCTCCATAGGCCTGCCCATGACTTTGCTTTTTCCAGAGTATGTGAGGTGAGATAGACAGACAGAGAGAACACTAAAGCTAGAAGCCACAGTCTTGTATAGCTTAAAATCTGAAGTGACATAACATCACTTTCACCATATACTATTGGCCACAAATTCTAACCCTGGTACAATATGAGAGGAGACTACATAAGTGTCTAGATACCAGGAAGCATGGATCATCACTGGGGGCCATTTGTGAGGCTGGCTATCACAGTATTTCTCAAATGTCCATCCTCTTCAGGTAAATTTTTCATGCAAATGTGATATTCCTCCAAGCATAAGTAATTATTGCTCACTGCCTGATTTAGCATTAATATAAATTTGAGGAGTCATCGATTTTGTTAATGATGCATGACACTAGGTTACTTAATAAATCATATTTAGCAACAAGCAATTTTTGCATAGTCTTAGTATTATCTTTCTTTCAAAAAAATTGAACTGTAGTAAAGATATTTTAAATATACCTCTATGTTTACCACTACATAATATTTGGTTCTTTCTATAGAAAAATTACTTCCTCTAGCTACACTTTATTACATTCTAAAAATAAATGTTTGAAGGCAGGCTTCCTTTTTTGGCCATCCAATCAGATAGTCATATAGGCTGAAGACTTTGAAAGTCAAAATCAGTAAGGATTTTTTTTTATTACCATAAACCTTTTCAAAGATGATTAAAGTAGGATGTGAAATGTCAATACTCTTAACGCCAAATATTTGACAAACTACGATAATACATTACAATAATTGCAAAAGATGATTTTAATTATAATACAGATATGTTACTCAGGTAATGTTAATGAGGATAAATAATCAAAATGAAGCTAGAAGGTCAATACTCCTTCATTATAAAGCAAACAAAAAAACACACTAATTTCCAGTGTGTCATCTAATTTAAGAAAATCCAAAAAAAATAATCATAATAATTTAAGAAAATCCTTGTAGTTATTTTTAATACAATTTAAAGATTTATTTATTTGAGAGAAAGAGTGCACAATCATGCGTGGGGTAGGGGTCGAGACAGAAAGGGGAAGAGGTCCCAAGCAGACTGTGGCTGAGCGTGGAGTCAGATGCAGAGCTTGAACTCCTGTGATTATGGCCTGAACTGAAATCAAGAATTGGTCGTTCAACAGACTGCGCCACCTGCTTTTACATATTTTTTAAATTTGACTTGTAATATAAATATTGTCTTGTCTTCAATATTAATCATTGTATATTTCAAATTTGTTCCTGTGTCCATTCATATTTTTAAAGTAGTAGATAACTTCTGGCCTTTGGCAAAATAATGTAATTGACTCTCCCCTCTCCCAATCTGATCTCTCTCCTCCCCTTCACTCATGCTCACTTTATTACTCTGTGCTCTGTCCCATTAAAATATTTTCTGACACAGATACTTAGGCAAAAAATGACTGAAAAAAATTTAAAAGTGTTAAACACATATGTATCCCCAAAGGATAGTGGATTCGTTGAGATAATACAAGTAAAGTGACTATCACAACTCCTGACACAATGTAGATTATTAATAATTGTAAATTTCCCCTTTTTTGCAGCTTTGTACTTCACTGCCTAATAATATTCACTCACACTTTTAAATACTAACTACTTGCCAGCCACCCTGCTTAACATATTTATCTATGTATTACCTAATTGAATCATCAAAACAACCATAAAAACTAGGTATTAGGTGTTATCATCCTCGTTTTACAGATGAAGAAACTGAAACTCAGAGCTTGTCACAGCTAGCCACTAATAATGCCAGATTCAAGTTGAAGTCTTTTTGATTCTTGGATCTTTTTCTAATCCTCTACTCTTTATCCTCATATTCGCCAAAACTAGCCCTGTACCTCTTATAAGCTTTGCTTATTCTTTGGCTTTTCTCCCCTGCCCACCCCGTACAAGTGTACAGATTCAACACAACACCACATAAGAGCCAGTGTGACTGCAGATAACAATGAAGCAATGGATATTGTACACAAACTTCTCTTCAACTCTTTTATTTTCCATTGAAAATCACTCAAATGATCAAATTCACAATGGCACACACTCCCATTGACATTGTGATTCAGGATCTTGTAGTTTACCCCTTTCTTTCTTAAGAAAGTATAAAGAAATACAAGCAGGGCAGAGTCTGTTAACTGTCCAACAAAAGCTGTTAGCCTATTTCCCCAGAGGAATAGGAACAAGAACAACTAGACATTACATTTCCAAACCTTTCTTGCAGTTATCTTGGGCCACATGGCTACTTCTGGACAACAGGGTGTGAATTAGTGCAATACGTATCACTTCTACATGATCTCCAGTATTCTAAATGACAACAACGACCTTAAATCTTCACTTACCCCCTAAATTCTAACATG